>NW_027286763.1:30984615-31727115 GCF_022747635.1 Hetaerina americana
AGGAATGAAGAAGCGAACAATCCCACAGGTGCTAACAAATAAGCATATAAAAGATGATAGTACCAAAAGACTACAAGATATCTTACGTCAAATTACGTAATGGACCCGAGAATATTCCAGACTCCAACGTTTTACACACACACACACACATATATATATATATATATATATATATATATATATATATATATATATATATATATATATATATAATACATAAAAGTATATGTCTATTTAAATAAAATCATTAACACAGCAATCAACCAGAAGGTCGGTTTGGTAGGTGATGGTAGAGTTCGCCTAGTACTAAGCCCGACGGTGTTAAACAAATAGATCCTAAAGAAGCAGGGAATGAACACTTAGTAGAGGCCACGCAAGAGGTAAGACTTGTGCTGGAAGAAAGTGGCTCTTGAAAGTGCCGCTGAATGTAAAACAAGGCGATGCAAAGAAAATGGCGTCTTAGCCTGAGAATTCGCCACCTCGAGTTCCAGATGAAAGAGGGAGGTAAGTATATCTTCCTCTTGACTTGAAGAGACTCGAGGTCGGAGTATGATGGCCGGCGGTTGAGTTTCGGCAATCTAGGGAAGTAAAAAAAAAGCCTGCGGCTTTGTTTTGCGTGAATGCCATCGCTGGGCCAATCTGATGGAGCGTCACGAGGAAGTGGAAAATACTGGAACTGACGAGCAGTTTAACTTTTTTGAACCTCGGGTCACGTGTTTAATTTTAATTTGAGATAATAGACTAAAAATGGTTGCTACAAACATCTGCAAAGAAGTCTGGTAAGTTTTGTACGTATTTACCGGTCAATAATTGAGATAAATGTAGAAAACGAAGAATTTAGAAGATACTTAAGAAAAAGATTAACATTCATTCACATTCTGTATGTGTTCCGGATTTCTATTTTAGATTTCGCACTAAATGTGCGAATGGGATTCCACTCAATATGTTCTGCTGGAAATGGCTAGAGTAGTCAGTAAACTACCGTTACGAACTCTGAATTTGAATGCACCAAAATATAAGGTAGATATTTAAACACTTAGTTCCTAAGGACAACATACTGGCCATCTAGCACGAGAACAAAAACTTTGTCATTGCTTTCCTTTAACCCTAAAGCAACGCATTTTTTCACGTAACTAAGGTATTGTTATCATATTATTAGAGATCTAAAACCTCAACTAAATTAATTGGTAGGAGGAAAACTCCTGGGGGATAAAGATGAACCTTCTCCTTCCACTTGTTTTCCACGTATGGAGTCGATATGATTACGGCCATTGAAGATCTCTTTCTACTTATTAATAAAGGCATCCATTGAAAGATCGATTCACAGGCTTGCAAGGTAACGTATTAATACTGCCTACAAACTGATATTTATTTAGTAATCAGTAATATAAAATCAAATGCAACATGGAGACCCTTGAAATTGTGAACGTTGCTGCAAAAGCAACAAAAAATGGTTTCACTGTGATGACATCATTTGGGCGGCATATTATTCTTCTTCATCACTTTCAGAATTACCTGTGTCACATTAATCTTCAATGTGGCCTGTAATGTGCCGTGTATTTTCATTTCGTGCACCCAATAGTTCGATGATTACACTCTAGAGTAAAAGAGAAAGTTTTGTGAATAGGATCGCAAAAATAATATTGGTTATGTTTGATGAAACCGCATGAAAAGCAAAATATTTTTCAACATAAACTAAAGAGAATCTGAAAGAAGCAAATATTGCAAATGCGGATAATTATATTCGGCGCAAATCAAATTTTTGGGATCTAATACCTTTCAGGGAGCATCCTGTATAAAATTCGAGAAGTGTTCGCGTTTGCGATTACTTCAAAATTAACTTTGTTGGCAAAGTACTGACTTAGTGGTTATTTAACGGTTTGTATTACTTAGAAATTGTGGTTACATACCGGTGGGTGTAACGATAAGCAAATTGTTCATTTTTGAAGTGTCCGAACATAAGCGAACAACGGAAACATTTGATATAGGGGATGTGGGGGAGGGGGAGGGTTGCCATTCCACGGTTTCTTATTGCTGTGCGTATGTGAACATGAGTTCCGGATAGTTAAATTTCATTCAATACAAATATATCCTAAATATTTTACAACAGGGTTCAAAACAAGAACTTTGATGGAAATTTAACCAAGTCGATTCAAGCAAAACATGGTCACGGTCATGACGTCAACTACACTCGTGTTTATTGTGCAAGTTTATTGAACAACGTTGGAGACAAATTCGAGCGTGTGTTATTAACCACATACATTTGTTTAGCAAACTTGAGTTATTTAGGTTGTCCTTTTATTTCCATTCTGATCCGTTGCTTGATTCTCTTGTAACTAGAACCCGTGAATAGTCTCTTTTCTCTTTCCACTAGCTGATGATAATTGATTATCACATAGCAGGCTATCGCTTATGTTGAGCTTTGGATGATCACAGTAAGTACACCTCTACAATTCTAAGTCTCGACCAACAAAAGACAAATGCTAGTTAGGATTGTGGATGCGTAGACAAGAAATTCGAGGATTTTAGCTTCTCAAACATTTCAGTCCTATTTGTCTCCAGCATTTTAACCATTACACAATTTTTGAAATCCGGAAAGTCCTCCACCCCAATGTCTCTCTGATTTTGCTAAGATAATACACGCAATGTTAGAAATACTTGTACCTACTTTATTTATTTGATGACTATACTGGGGCGAGATCGTAAGTTCATAGTAGTCCCTTCTTCCACCTAACTCCTTCATATTACAAGGAACACAATTACGTATATCCGAGCCCTAGGTGGAGGAAAACCTAACTAAGCGGGAATCGAACCCGCGACCCCTGGGTTGGCAGACGAGGACGTTACTCTGCTGCCACCGCGGCCGATAAAAAAAATTAAAGCTTCAGATCTGGAAGAATTTCCCACTAAAATCCAACAATTTCAGATTATAAAAATCATTTGTCTCAACCGGGATTCGACCCAGAATCGCTAGCCAATGTCTAGCCCCGTGCTTTAGCCAGAAAACTATGTCCACATTCATCATTTATGTTTTATTGTCCACTCCAGGCGCCTAATTATTCTTAACGTTTTATAATACAACATCACATCCATGTATGATACACTTATCAGAGACTCGGTATTCTTAGTTTTTCTCATTTCCATTTTATTGAATCGCTTTCTGAAGTTGTGATTGTTCTTGCATGCTCTTTGCTCACTCCCATGAAAATTATGAACAGATTAAATGAATAAAATCTAAAACGATCATTAAGGTTTCCCTCCAAATTGAGTAGCTTCAGCCGTGATGTGGCGGAAGTCGAAGGTAATGAATAACGGATCGTAGCACTTTTCCATTTGATATTTTAGATATATAAAGGTGGCTAGTTTATAGGTAATGGGGTGGCATGAATCTGCGGGAATCACCAAGTCAGTATATGAGGGTTTTCTGTAGATACCAAGTAGGTATCAAGTGGAAAAGGTTTAAAGGTTTAAGGTTTGACTCGTAAGAATTGCATAATATATTTCTTTAAAAATATAAGAATTGCTCTCTAGTTTCACTGGCAATTATTCATTTTTTAAGTATGATGAAACAAGTAGAGGTAGAGCACGCCGTGAAACTTTTAAGTGCGCCCACTTAACCTTTGCACGCGCTGACAGGGAAATTGGGTCACATGGAAATTTAGCGCCGAGAGCAGGTCGGAAATGGATGAATGCAAATCACTAAGACCAAAAAAGCATCATTCCCCCTTCCCACATGCATCAAATTCCATTTATTGTTCTCCGTATACGTCGAAGGGAGCAGGACCCTCTTCTTACTCGGAGTTACTTGACCTACATGTGTTTCATCTAACCGTACTCTCATGAACATGGGAGCAAGGTTCAAATTTTTTGTTGTTTACGATTGTCTTCAGGATGAACATATCGCGTCACGCTTTAGATTCATTGACTCCCTTAGGTTTTTACTTCCAACTAATTAAAGAAAGTTTTCCAAGCGAATTTTCAAATATGAACGTAACAAGATATTTTTCACATGCACGCACGTATGCCTATTACTTAAGTACATATTCCAAGTAATAACAAAGTGAACGCATATCTTCTGCAATCTTTTGATTAGAGAAAATTAAATAAGAAAATAATTCACAAGTAAATTAACGGAAGTAATCATAATTTTTAAAACTTGCATGAATATTCAACACAAATCGGAAAATAAAACATTTTAGTCCCAAATAAGTTGATCCATTTCACTTTTTGAAAGGAATGAAATGAAGGAAAAAGTTAGGAATGCATGGCAAAAAAGGAGCACTAGAATTATTATTTGAGAGTTAAAAGTTTCGCTCGGTGTGCAGGACAACCTAAGTTAAATTCGCGAGCAGGTAGAAAGCCATGAATGTGGAGGTCAGGAGTGATGAGTATGCCCTCTGATGACAGCTACTCAGCAGGATGTTGTGTGACCCTTGTTTCACATTGAAAACAATAAGGAAGACATGAGCAGTACAGTTATTTCCAAATCAAAAACTTGTCGCAATTCTGATTCAGGCTTTTTGTCTGAGGGCACTGCCATCTCCATCCACCTCTAACACCTGACTTTTTTCCCGCTATTTAGAGGCATGATATATTTTATGCAATCCATAAAATATCCAGTCATGGAAATGAGAGGTTAAAATATGGTGGAGTAATTATGTATCACATTTAAGTCAGGGTATTATTTAACTTTTTTAGGAAAGTTTCATGTCCATACCTATATAAACTATTTTTTTTAAATAAAATGCAACTCTGCTTAAATGTACTGCTTTGATGCATCTACCTCAAAACTCAAGAGCCTATTTTTTAGAAAAAAATATTGATTATCACTTATTAGTTTGGAGAATATAGTAGTTGCCTTTAGGACAAATATGCGTCAATTAGAGTTTTAAATATCACAAATCGTACCATATCTATATATTGACGTGATTCAAAGGGGTTAAATACATTCCCGAGGATCTCCGAGTCCCGGTGTTACGTGTTGCGCGGGGAATAGAACAATCAGCACCTTTTTTTATCGCAAGGCTTAGTTCTCTCTACCGCGAGACAGCTATGCAAGTGACTGAAAAACAATGTTGTCCCGAAGAGGCCTATAGAGAATGAGAGAGGGAGTTGCATATTTTGCCTCCCTCATTCAAGCGGATTCTGGCGCAAGCAGAGGGGACGCACTAAAGAAAACGGGAGGGAAGGGTGACCCCGAAAACCGTTCTATTCTATGTGATGCGACTGCATATGAGAGGGTAGTATTTTCTTCGCGCCACTTCGCCACGAATAAAAGCTTGACCATATTTTTTCTGCAGGCACAAAAGCGTCTCTTTCTAAGCCGTTCAAACCTTTTCATACACCAGATTTTATAATTCATTCCATTCAATCTCACCATATGGAGTATCTAAAAATTTGATTGGCCCAACTTTTTGCTGTGGGAGGTTTTGCTTAATTTCAAATGTTATCAGCCTACAGTTCCTCCGATCATTACTAGAAATAATATAATTTTCACAAAAATTTGTGACTCCGTTTCAGTGGAAAGTGATAAAAATATACTTGATGTTATTGCAAGTATGGTTTTGAGGGTACAACGATTCATAAATAATATACATAAATTTGGAAAGGATATTTGAAATAATCCATAAAAATATGCGAATATATTCTGGTAAAATGTTAGACATGTCGCTAATGCGTACAGCTCAGAGCTGATCAAATCTTCATCAAAGCGGAAACCAGGGGTGACCACACCAAACTCCAGCATCCCTGCGAAAATCCGCTATTTGTGTTACCCCTACACTCTAGGTTACATTGGGAAAACTGACGTAGTTAAACGGTACCAGTAGTAACTGTAAGGGCAGTAAAATGTTTGGGCGCTGGTCGAGAGCCAAAAATGTTCTATTTCCGCAATAAGTTTCTCGAAATCACCTTTAAAATTACTTTCAGCGTCTTGACAGAAATGAAATGCATGTAGGATAAGGAAGGCAAATTAATTCACTGTATTAAGTGTTTATTCAAGGAGTATGCTCATATAACTGGGTCTCACCGACATTCCTTATGTATTCCTTCTATTCCGTGAGACCTAGACTTTAAGCCGAGCTTATGGAAGGGATAGTGGCCGTAAGGCCTGAAGCGTTTATCAAATAAACATAGGGTGTTATGGATCATTTAACTTCACCTAGAGACATATGCGTGTTTTACCAAGGTAAAAAAAGCCACATAAATTCATATTTTTTGCTGAAAAATTGTGCAAAAAGTAACTATTCGTAATAGATCCATTTTAAATAATAGTGCGTACCAATGCAAATATGTGCATGACAGTTTTACTGATAGAAGTAAGTAGAAAACTGAGTCCAACTTAAGCGCCCGTCATTCAAATTTTTCGCCATTCATTGGAACGTGGCCGAGCGAGTAATGGGATCTCGCCCTCAAAGAGTAGCATGAAAAATAAAAATATAAAGATATCTGTCACTGATGACTGAGGTGAAACCTACGTGAATGAAATTACGAGTACTACATGTACATCCCCAGGAATATAAATTAATGTAATTGGTCAGTTATACTAGAAAGAAGCAAAATAAGTCCTTAATGTAATCTCTCCGCATAAGGAGACTAAAAACTTGTACGTCAAAACAGCCGTTATTTCATGCAATGAGCAATCGGGCATATTCGCTAACGGTTGTATAGTCTACGCATATATTCATCGCCCGTCCCCATTCATGTGCGAAAATTAAGTCTTCAAAAGTTAAAAAGCTATTGAGAGTATTTCAGTACAGTCTATCAGCCACTTAATAAAGAAAGGAATCATATTACAAAGAGTTAGATGTCAATAATTACAAATAAGAATTTTACTTCACACTCACTTTAATAATTATAAAATTTGCCAATGAGAACCCTTACTATTACCGCCTTAAAATTTGCATTTCAGAGGAACTATGGAATAACTGTCTACCCTTGAGGAAAAAACTCCTTATGGACCACTCCGTTACGGTCGAAAAAGACAATGAGCGTTGTTTTCACTTTTGATTTGCTCATTCTTGCCTTTTTGGGTTTGGGGGAATGGTCGGTGTGCCACTCAGAGCTTTGGCGTTGTTTCTGGGTCGTATTCAAAAACCCAGGTTTCATCACTAGTGATGACAATGCCCATATAATCAGGTTCATTTTCAATACGTTGCAAAAGTTCACTTGAAATTTCCGCTCGGTTGATCTTTCGTGAGACGGTCGACACGCAGAGGTTTAAAATAACTAGCGTCCTGTCACTTCCACAGCTTGGAGAGCACTGGGACTGGTTTCGCGGAAAAGCTTAGCGTTTTCCCACCCACTTCAAGAAGTTCGATCCCACTCCAACCATAAGGAGCGGCGCGGGAAATTTAATTGCATTACTTTTGGAACCTACCCCGTATGCTTCTGCTGATAATGGTTGACATTAGTTTGGCATTAAGAACATTTTTTTCGCCATTTAACTTAAAACCTAATTATTTTAAACTTATACCATGAATAACTTGCAGGGGATGTGGTCTTACTGAGACGCATTTCTAAAGCTAATTACTTCACGTATTGGCCAAAATCAGACTTTTACAAGAAAATAAAAAAAAGAGTAGCGACGATAATGCGTCATTATCAACGCAATTAAGCGACATACAAAATGTATTAATGCACTTGATGTTGTTGCGATAGGTTCAAAAGTCACAAATTTTCGATTTTGGACAGCACAAAGAGTTTTATTTCCTAAATTCTCCATACCATCTCCAATTTCCTACCCATCACATACATGATACAGATGACCCAGCCTATAATTGCCCCTCCATTTACGTCCAGTCGTAATGGGTTCACTAAATAGAGGGCCACAAATATTTTATTCCACATTTTGCACCTCGGACACATCACGCTACGAGAATTGGGAAAGGGAACAACAAAAAAAAACACCTCAAGCTTCCCCCGGAACTCACTAAAACGGGCGCGATTAATATTGTTTGCTCTTTTCTCCTTACGCACGCATTCTCTGTCCCAGGTCAGATGGACGAAAATTCGGTTAACCGCCAATGGAAGTGACCAGGAAGCCCGGGATATGAATGAGGATGAGGTGGGTTATAAACAGGAACAGTTTGTGGACGAGGGAGGTGGAGGGGGATGCTGTCTGTGTTGGAAGGAGATTCCTCTGACGCAAGTGCAAGGGACCGGTTGGACCACTTCCTCCGGCGGCCGTGTCATTGCCTGCACTCCACTTATTCAGGGCACCCGACAGAGAGAGGGGCAAAGGTGGGCAATAGGGGCAGGAAGGGAGTGGGGAGGAAAAACATTCGAGGGATCCTTGAAAATTGACTCCAATTCGTCTCCCCCTGCCAAAACTGGGGTTATAAAGTGAGTTGGAGAAAATATCTGGATGGAAGGAACAGCAACGGCCTTAGTTTGGCATTGCATCCTGAAACCATTTGAAATTGATGTAAATGTAATGAAGGAGACGGAGAGCATTAATAGGGGTGCGGTGTTCAAAATAATAGTGAAATTCTGATACAATAAATGAATCCAATTCATCAATGAAACATGGTACCAAGGTAAAATATGCTGCAATTATTTACAAAGAAAATTTATTGGATTATATCACGAGTCACATTCGAGTTGATAGGATGCAGAAAATAAATGGCATATTATGTGGCTGTTAAAATTTACCTATTACTAACTATTATAAAATTTACCGCAGCTGATTTGAGCAAGATCTTTGAGAAGTGCTGTGCCGTTGGCTACGCAGAGTTCATTATGTTTCCATTTGCAAAAAGGTTTTCTGAATTATTCACTCTATACATAGTTAATTAGATGCCGATCACACATACCCGAGCAATATAGCTAAGCCAACGTACGGGAGGAGATCCCAAAAAGTTTTTCTAACAGTACGCCATCGACACTGACCAATGAATGTTTAATCCTTTTGCAGGTATATTTAAAAAAGTAAAGTTCTACAGAAATTATGTAATGTCGCCCTCCCTTTAAAAGGTGTAAATAAACATGGGCGATTTTCACCTTCCAATTCCTCCAGCTTTTCCGTCCTGCATAATGCTATAATGCATTTCGAACCCAATATTATGGCATTCCTAGACATTCATAACGTTATAATTAGCAAATGTATGGTTTTACAAAGGAACGATCACACGTGACGCCTGGAGCCTTTTTACACATGATACTCTTAAATCAAGAGAAAGAAATGTGGAAGTATATGCCAATTTTCGGATGTTGATAAATCTTTCAGGAAAGTCTAACCCAAAGTGCTGATAGATAAACCGCAACCGTGGGGAATAAATGAAAATGTATTCAACGACACTTTAACGCTAATCGCAAATAATGGTGCTAACAGATGTCTCCAAATTCATTAATATGAAATTAATTTCTGGTCTCCGTCAGGAAGCGTGCGAATTGGGAATATTATCGCACCTTGAATAATTTCAATGAAAAAATAAAAGGCAGCATGATAGTCAGCATTATCATAATTCATAAAGAAATAATGAGCCAACCAGATTGCGAAATACTTTTGAAGGATTTAGGCATTCACGTATATGGGTGCTGAGTTAGGTTTAAAAAAAAGTTAAAAAATAAAAGGACCCATAAATGCACGATCGAATGTCTCGGCTAAGCATTTCTGCTCATGTAAAATACTTGATTGTCACTATCACAGCGAACATAATATAAGAACGATACAAAAGTAACACGGTGACGCCATAAAGGGAAAATCATATGTGAAACGCATAGTTAGAAGATAGAGCAATGAAAAATTTAAGGAAATATTATCTAGTTACGTAAACATTCCATAGAAAATGGGGTGAGCATTTGGGGGCCAGCCAAAATACCATTCATCCGAGAATAGAACAAATTATTTATTTAGCATTGATCAGAAAACAGTCAAGGGTTGAACTTTTACCCTGAGTTATGAACGCCAAAGGCAATTACGAATCCCTAAGAGGAGGAAAACTCTCCTAGGAATCGAGCCGCGATCTCTGGGTTGGCCAGTGATAACGTTTTCTCGACACTAGCCGAAAACGGCAAATTAAAGAGAAAAGCTTCAGAGTTTTTGAAAAGCCTCCAAGAAAGAACAAAACCTCACACAATTACTCCATAACCTGGGATGGGAGCCCCCGACAAGTCGAAGAGTCCAGATTAAACTAAACATTTGGGAAGATGTAAAGCGTGCGATTTAGCTTGCGATATCTATGGAATACTCCATAAAAGTCCTGCACAGCAGCGCCAGGTCAATCCACAGGGATAAGAGAGAGACGGTCGACACACAGATTCTAGCATATTTGTTTACTTTTGACAACGCATCTTGACAACACAGTGAAACGAATAAACTAAAAAATGAATACCAATCCCTTTTTGACAGCAATTTTCTATACTTGCTTGACTGTTTATCTAAGACACCTGCAACGAGCTTTTATTCTTGTATAGGCACTTTTCAGCTGCATTTTTTTGGATGCAATCGGTAATTATATCAAGCCAGAGCTTCACCAATATTTCCACAACTTACCTATATTGTGTGTACTATTTGTATGTTTACTCATATGCATGCCCACAAATAGCAATTAAATTTTAGTAGAGAAAGTCCCAATAATGTGTGAAGAGAGAAATCTGTAAAAAGTGCTGCTATGAATAGGGGGAAAACTCAGTGAGCATATATTCTAAGCATTATAGTTTTAGCAAGTTCATTAATTATAGATCGATTTCAACGGGTCCTACAAGTCATCACTTTTTACATATGTATAATGATAGCTAGTAGAGTCCAGAGACTCATGCTAGCCTCATGGCTCTGGACCACAAATATTTTACCCGAAAAAATTTCTGAATGGCTGAAGTCTTTTACAAAATGAAAATCAGACGAAAGGATAAATATATTGGGTCACAAGGAATTAATTACTGTAGCGAATAATTCATAACTGAAGAGGTTAATTGAGGAAATAAAAGAGTGTGAATCTAATTTACTAGTACATACACTCGAATTACCAACAAGTGAGGAGGGGGCAGATGCACCTGGTCACTTGTACCACTACAGAAAAGTCCAAGGTTATTAGGTCTAGGGGCGGAGGAATGGAGAGGTGGGCTGGAGAAGCGAAGGAAAGCCGGATTCGGAGTCGATCTTGTGAAGAAAAAATGTCGATGGACCCTCGGCTCATTTTTTTTCAATTGCGGCCGTGCGTCACTCGAGTGCCCGCACCACAACGATATTGAAGTAAGAATTTTGGAATATCAGGTCACGGGGCAATCTATTTTTTATATATAACCACCATTTCTTTGCTCCGGCTTATTATTCACATTATATACCAAAAAAAGAGAATAAATCTTGAAGACTGCATATTCATTATAAAACGATCAGTCTAATAATCAATGCCTCTGCTGTAACCACAACAATTGTCTGTATTACACCAGGAAATTATATTCAATGAATTATCCCGAACTAATTCATCATCAAAATGCTCGGAAATACCGCGTGTTTCTTAGTAAGGGCAGGGCATTGGAAGATGGTGGAATACGTATTTCGATCGGCCGTCGAAATCTCGAAGACAAATTTGAGGCTCTACAATAATTGTCTTACTACACAGTACATGCGTTAAATCATATGAGATAAATAACACCGCAAACAGGATTTCTTTGCAAAAAACAATAAAAAATAAACCCGTTTTCAATTTCCCAAGACCATGACCATCCACAAAGACTACAATGTCATCGTGGTGGAATAGCTAGTATATTGGCATGACTTCTACAACTGTATCATAGGTGTAATGACAACTTTTTCCGTAAGAACCCATTCATGCTGGACAGATTGGGAACTACACATAGGAAATGATTGTGATATATCCCAACTTGGTATTACAACCCCTCCTTGTTCGGGAGTGCCGTCCGTATACACATCAATAGCCTCTGTTGCACGGGGTAAGGTCACTTCACGGTTAAATAACTCTGTTTCTTGTAATACCTTCCACCATTTCACATCCCGTTGGTACACATGCGTAACTAGAAATGTTGGCAATCGCAATATCCATACTACCCATGACAGAAATCCTGCTGCCTTTGGTATGTCCATTGCCCTTAAATTTGGAATTAGCGGTATCACTGTGTGCACTCGTCGTCTGGAAGCCGGTGTCAATTGAACTGAATGGTCACTCGTATCGATGATTACTCCTAAGTATTTCAGTCGCCGGGTCAGTGTCGTCACAGATTTACTCATATTTACTTGTATACCGAATGAATCTTTTAAAAAGTCCGTAATCGAAAATACACAGAATTTTTGTCTGGAATTAATGAGCCAGTTGTCCAGATAACGTTTACTCGGAATTTTTGTTAGATAAATTGCGCGCAGTCTTCTGCCCATCTCTGCAGTATTGCTGGTGACAGTGTATGCCCCATAGAGAGGCGTGTGAAGGCATACGTCTGCTTATTATATTTTACGCCGTAAAACTTCCAGTGTCGGATATGTTTCTGAAATTGATGAAAGGCACTTTGTAAGTCTAATTTAGCTAGTCATGCATTTCCAGGTGTGGTGGCGATGGCTTTCCCTGGTCCGAGTAGTGAAAACCTGGGTGTTCTAATGAATTCGGTCCACGGGGAGAGGTCAAGCCTAGCTCCCCCGTCGGCTTTCGGGATCAAGAAACATTTAAATGTGCATTTACATCTCCAAGGCACGATTATGCCTGCTTTAAGGAGTGCCTGTAGGTATATTGTCATATTTTCCGACACTGGTGTGTGGTATTATTTAAGAACAAGGCATTACTGCAATGAAAAACTAATCAAGTTGTTTGAAAGTGAAGGGACTTGACAAGAGCTGACGCCTGGTTAAAACACCATTACAGGCGTAGTGCCATATGAAAATTTCCAATGGACAAAGGAGGGAGCCAATTACAATAATAAAGAGAAGTGCTCTTAAATTACGTCATAAATTTGTACACTTCGCCAGAAGCAGATACATTTCCTATTCGCCATTTGAATAATGAGAGGCAACTTAAAATCAAAAGACGTGAGGAAAAGGTGCGTCATACAGTAGTCATAAGTTGAATTTTTTTCTGGAATACACGTTCCAGGTTAACAGAAGCCCTTTCATAAAATTCTGAGAAAGGTAAAATGATGACAAAATCAAATAAAAGCTGTAAGGTTCTTAAAAAAGTAAAATAAAGATTACCAAAGAATAAAATAGGAAGTATAAATAATATGAAGATCTAGGACCCATGGTTGATAGGAGAGATAATTAGGAAAATGAAAGAGAAAAAAATAGAAGAATGGACGAGAAATGGGTAATGATACAAATTACATAATAATGATAAACAAGCGAAAAAAACAGTATGGCGAAGGGAACGTGACAAAAAATCAGCGCAGTGACGAGCAAAAATTCCATTGGCATGGAGAAGCCGACGCTCTTTACGCTCTCGTAAAAGAACGTGAAAGTATTTGAAGTATATAAAAAAGGAAAACAATACAAATCGAAATAATAAAAGAAAGTTCTCAATGAAATAAATGGTTATGGTAAGCCGGAAAAGGTACGTGAAAGACCTTTATAATAAATAAATTAGACCAACTATCTTAGTATTATAAATAATAGGCAACGCGGACGGGGATAATTTACATTAAGAAGTACAAAAGAACAATATATAAAAGGCGTGGCGCAAAATGAAAACAAACAAGCTAGATCAAACAGATTATGTCCCTAGTGACTCAGGATGCGTTCCGAATGTTATGCAATTAAATTTCCCGCGCCGCTCCTATTAGTTAAAGTGGGATCGAACCCCTTGGAGTAGGTGGGTGGGACACTAACCTTATCCGCAAAACCGGTCTCGTGGTTCTCTAAACTGTGGAAGCGGCAACACATCAGTCATTGTAAACCTTTGTGCGCCAACCGTGTCCCAAAATAAATGGAATCGACGATCGAGTAACTTTACGCGATTACTAAGTTTTGTGCTAAACTGAAAAAATCTCCCGAGGAGACTAACAGAATTATTCGTGAGGCTTACGGGGAATCTGCTCTGTCCTACTCTCAAATTTTGAGGTGATTAAAGGCCTTCAAGGAGGACCGGGAAGAGGTTCACGATGAAAAACGTCATCAACCAGCAAAACCGACAACAATGTGGTTCGTGTTCGACAAGTGTTGGACTTTGACCGTCGATTGAGTATCAAGATGGTTGCCAATAAACTGAATTTGTCGTCTATTGTAGTGTTTCGCATTGTTACTGAAGATGAGATGAGATGAGGAAAGATGAGAAAAGAGTGCGCCAAGCTCGTGCCCAAGATGTTGTCAGACGACCAAAAGACCAGCCAAGCGGAAATTTCAAGTGAACTTTCGCAACGTATTGAAAATGAACCTGATTATTTGGACAACGTCATCACTGGTGATGAAAGCTGGATTTTTTAATACGATCCAGAAACAAAACGCCAAAGCTCTGAGTGGTACACCAACCAGTCCTCAAACCTAAAAAGACAAGAATGAGCAAATCAAAAGTGAAAACAATGCTCATTGTCTTTTCCGACGGTAATGGATTGGTCCATAAGGAGTTTATTCCTCAAGGATAGACAGTTAACGCTGCCTACTACGTGGATGTGCTGGGAAGACTCCGAAAAAGGGTCATCAAGATGAGAAAAGATATCTCCACTACCTGGCAACTCCATTACGACAATGTATCTTGCCACAACGCACTACGACTCTGCGATATCCTGGCAAAACACCAGGTGCCAACGCTGCCCCACTCCTGATGTCACCCCATACGATTTATTTTTGTTCCCTCGGAGTAAGCTGGCCCCGGAAGGAACCCATTTTTCGTCCATAGAAGAGATCCAATCAGCCGGGACGAAGACCTTACGAGAGGTCCCCGAAGACGCCTTCCAGGGCGCGTACCGGTCATGGCAGAGTCGCTGGAAAAAATATGTAGAAGCCCAAGGACAGTACTTTGGAGAATTCTAAGTGTTTGTGTAATTCTGTTCAATAAATTACTTAAAATAATTGCATTACCATCGGAACGCTCCATGTATGCTAGTGTGTTTACAGACAAAAGGAAGGAAGACTAGTTTACCTAATGTTTAACGTTTACGAAAAAGAACTTTGGCCAGTATATTTCATTATATGTATTTTAATTCGAATCCTAATAAGGGGTAATCAGAGGCAAGCTTGGATTATAGATCCTTAGTTAATTTCGCACGCTGCAAAGGCAATAAGAACTCTAGAACAGAGGCAAGGAATGTCAGGGTAGGTCACTTACCATTAGATGAATGGATTTCAAAGCTACAGGTATATGCGGCCAGTGAACCTAGGTATTTCAGTGATTGTTCAATTCAATGTATCAATACGATAAGAATGAGACGATGAAGATCTTGAGAGACATAACAAAGAAAATAATCAATTGTAGGAAGGATAATTTTAAAATTAAGTTATTATTGCAGGAAATCAGATGGAAAATATTAATTTAGGGCCAAATTTTGGGAATTGTAAGAGCAATTACAAATTGGGTCCCCAAACTGCTTCTCGCGGACCAAATTCAGAGTGCTATAGGTTTTCATGTGCCCCGTGAACACTTTGAATATTCTACATGTATTCAGGTATCCGTTAAAACTAGCATGCTCGGGCACTCTCGGGCACTCTTTCACGTCACATAATTTGAATCTTCAAATGTAGTTACGCCGACATTGTCCCTTACACGTCGGATAATTTCATGCTCACAACACTGGATCATAACCCTTTTCTTTAATAAAATATTTTATCAACATATGATCATCATTGGTCTAATGGCAAGTATTTCACATATTTGATATATTTTTACTTTCTCACATGAGTAAAAATTCTTTCATTTATACATTTCTACGCATGCCATGTGTACCTTTTGCTAAATAAAACTCTTTTCTTAGATTTGCTCCACCTAGTCTTCCCACGTACTTAAATTTCCTAGGTCTCTTAAAAAGTTTGAGGACTTTTAAATTAGCATTAGAAGATTTAAACTATCTAGTTAAGCAATTAAAAGGAAAATACTGATAGCATGGAGTATCAAGTTTAGAAGAGCTAAGGAAGGATTTAAACGAAAAATAACTAAATATAATTTTGAAAATAAGTCTGTCAACAATGGGGGTGAGTATTGGTTGAAGGTTTTTGAGCTAAGGCAAGCATATGGATGGAAACAGTAATCTAGATATGGAAGATTAAAAATGTATAATTGCTTCATATGGTATGGGAAAATACTAAGTTCGTCGGAAAAATTCACAAGAAGGCAGATGAAGTGGATGAGGACCGCGACACGCTTCTTCAAAACATTACCGCCGCTAATATTCTCACTACTAAAATAGCAAATAGTCCCTGTACGAAAACCTAAGTCCAAAATTATTGGCATTATTACCTAAGAGGGCATGATTTGATTTGGAACTGCATAAAAACGCCCTTTACATATAAGTTTTCTTCTCAAATCGACCCAGTTTGATATTTGACGGGGAAGAGGGCATTCTTCCTACCTGTTGACCTCGTGAGCAGGCTGGCCAAAGCAAGACCAATAGGGTGAGTGGAAATTACTGAGGCCTGCTGGAACCTCAGGATAAACCTTTTCCTCGAATCGTTTCATTGCCAAGGTCATCATGGAGAATCCGCTATGCCCTCTGCGGTCTGACTTAATAACATCAGTTAACGCCTAGGGCTTAATAGCCTATATGCAGAGGCACCGTTCTAGATTCTACATTCCGAACTGGGAAGTGAAGGAGATGAAAAAAAGTATCACTGCGGAATATTCGCGATTTCATAATTATTAAATGCCGTTATATCAAGGTAATGCTCGAGATTATATTGAAATATATTTAATTTAAGAATAAGGTATTATTGCTATCAAGCGTCTTTAGCTTGTACGCCGGTTTGAAATAGATAGTATCTACGTATTAATTCAACTTAAGCTCACCATGAGTGCAGACGTTTAGCATAAAGATTTAAATATCTCCCAGTTGAGATAATACGTGATAATACCTCGTATGAGGCAGATTATATCCCTGGACCAGACTCAGCATCGCTTACAACGATGCATGTAGTGCCATTTATCATCAGATTGCAGCCTACTCCCAAAGACAGGAACGGCCTTAAATTTCGCTTTTCACAAGTTTGTAAAACCGATCAGTGTGACAAAATACATTTCGATATGTAGCTGCAGCTTCCAGCTCACAGGACACCTGGTGAAGTTCGCAAGGTTAATTGATTGGTGAATCGCGACGGAAAATACACGATCCTCGAAAGATCAGAGCAAGATAAGTATTCTGATACGGCAAGATAAGTATTCTGATGCGGCAGGATAAGTATTCTGGAATCTACCATCACAATTAGCGAAATTGTAGACCTACTTCTGCGAGTCAACTAATTTTACGCGGCTTAAGGACCTACTCTAAAAGTCATTATGAAATAATTGTTAAGTCTAGTAAATCATTACCACAGGAATTAACCCGAAAATTAAATTTGATAGGTGAGGATTGAACTCTTACTAACCATAAAGTGCGTCTAGTAGTGTGAAATTTACACAGGCATGGAGGGTTACCAGTTCCACTCCCTGAGTAGCATAAGGCTTCCCATAAAGTTATGGTGCAAAGAAATTACACCACCTGGGCTGTTGGATGTCCTAAGGCCTCACAGAAATTTCATTCCAGGACACTTCTTTCGACAGCTAAACACGCTATCCGCGATGCAACCACGTCTCAAGCACAGATATTGATGTAAAATGCAAAAACATCGTTCATTTCGAAAGCATTTCAAACAAAGGAAGAATTTATAGATTGGCGAATGCCAAATCTCTGAAATTACCAACCCAAATAAACGGCCGTATGAATCTTTAGAATCGGTCGTTTTTAGCCAAGAAGTGATGGTAAAGTTCTTTCCCGCAGCTTTGCACATGCCTGCAATCTCTGATCATCTTTTTCATACTGAGGTGACGGACAATCAGCGAGTTTTCTCATTGAGAGCTCATGTCAATTGATTTTCACCATAACAATCATAATTTCTCCATTTCTGCTCACATCATATCATTTTATTCATCAAATAAAAATACACTTTAAAGGCTAAATTTGAGAAACTAAAAGTCAACATTCCTGAAATCGGGCAAAGAAATATTCCGAATTCCTCTTTTCCCAACTTATATTTTGCCCTTATCGAATGGAATTTATGGGTGAAAGAGCAGGTGGCCTGGAAGAGAACCGGTATTAAAATCAAAGCGCAAGTATCGAAAGTTTTCTATTTCGTAACTGGAAATTGTGAGTGACCCCTATTTTTAATTAGACAGCGAAAGTATGGATCTTGGTTCTTTCTCGGATACTCCTTCCCTTCTCTTCACCTTGAAAACCATTGATCCCTGACGCTTGCAAGGCAGTTACAATCCTCCGGAGGAAAAGAAAATAATCGTTCGATATGCAATGCTGTATTCCAGTATTTTTGGCTGAGTACACCACGTACTTCGGCCTACACAGCTCAATGCAATTCACACATTGAGTCACCAAAGCCAGATTCTTTCATTTGCCCCATTCTGATTCCTAGTAGATTTAGAACGCATATTAAATATGCTTAAGATCATTTCAGGGTATTTAGTACATAGAACTTCTGAACCTGGAAGATTACCAGGAAATTGATTGCTAACTTAGGATATTCGGTCTTCAAAAATTATAGCAATTTAGAGAAAATTTGGGAAATATGAAGACGCCAAAGACCTCGAACACACCAACAATTACCTATGCAAAGACTAAAATAAATGTAATCAGTCCAAACTATTATGCTAAAAAATGATACATAACTATATCAAAACTAAAAACATGAAGCTAAATTGATGAAAAAACATAGTTTCTATCGTGGTTCACTATACTGGAACAGTTGGCTTCCATCTCAATTCACACAGTCCTAAAATATCTATATTTTATTCCTCCCTCCAAATACTCTCTAATTTCCCTGCCCTCAACATATTCGAAACATTTCAAGTCCCCACTCTTAACTGGTGCTGTCATTTACTGGGTTGCTGCTGTAAGTTTCGCTTTGCAAGGATTTCTTGAGATGATGACCGCAGACGATGCTGCGCACGGCACCCGACGCTCAGTGGGTCGAATCTCGTGATTATCAGGACTTAGACTCAGATATATACTGTATGTCCATCATTGTTGCAATAGATAATTAAATGAGTTGGTTTCCCGTTGATTTCCTAAATTGGGGTTTTAACGTGACACCATCACTTGAAAGGGCTCAGGGCTCAGATGGCTTGGCAGCCGTCTCCCGTCGACAGTGAGCGTAGGGACTTGGAATGTCAGGACGATGTTGGGGACAGGAAAATAGGAAAATATCAAGCAAGATATGGAGAGAGGAAAAATGCAGTAACACTTGCCCTGTGTGAGGTGACATGGAAGAAAGCGTGAGTTATTGGAACGATAGTTACCGAGTAATACAAATCGCAGGAACAGAGAGTCAACGCGTGGTAATCATCGTAAGGAAGGAGAAGTGTAGTGAACGTGTAACAAGTGAATGGCAATATTATTAGTAGAAAAAAGAACATACTCGGTCAATCAAGTGATTATCCAGACAAACATGGCCACAAGCAGCCATTGGGATGGTGAAATAGATTGTGTCCACGATCAGTAAGACTAAATTAATGCGAATGAACCTGGGAAAAAAACCCTTGGTTGTGATGGGGAATTGGAATCCGGTGGTTAGCAAAGGGAGAGACAGGAGTGAGTTAGAAAAGCTCAATTTCGGATAAATAAATGACCGCGGGGATTTTACTATTCAGTTTAGTAAGAGAAATAGGTAAACTATAACCAATGCCTGCCTAAAACAACAAAGTAGACGTACGAGGACATGGACTCGCACGTAGATATGGAAAATACCAGGAGATACAGGGAGACATCAGACTACACGTATATTGGTCAAGCATCAATTTTAGAGTAGCGTAACAAACTCAGGGTTTCTGGGAGAAGATTCGGATTACAATTTCGTGAACATAAAGTGCAATGCTGAATTTAAGAGAATGACGAAGGCGAGGTGTATAAAAAAAGGATTATACGAGTAGAAGGCCTAACTGGGGTGAAAAGGAATGAGTACCAAAATGAACTTAATAAGATTCTGAGCGAGGATAATGAGACGGGAGCGGTAGAAGTAGAAATGAAACACCTCAAACAAGTAATAAAGAATTCGGCGACAGGTATGGTACATAAAAACATGGTTAGAAAGTCATTGATTACGGAGGAAATTAATATAAAGATGAATTAAAACGAAAATAGAAGAAGGTGGACACAGAATTAGGGAGATGTTAGTAGAAAGGGCTAAACAATAAACTGAGACGAGAAACTAATAGGGCAAAGGATACATAGGGAAAAGAGCAGTGCAAATATATGTAGAGTTACAAAGATTGGGCGAAGCGGGCGCGCTACATAGGATGGTGATGGAACTGCCAGGATATTATTATTATGTAATCTACCGGTTAAGGTAGGTTTCGGATGGACACGGCTGCCAAATAAATATCTCCTAACAAAACACGATACAGCATCCTACTCTACGATACAACGACTCCCTCTTTATCTCTGTGAACTTCCTTGCTCCCTTCATCACGTCCAACATCCCTATCCTATTCCTGCCCTTCCCTCGTTTGCCTAACATTCGCCCCTCTATTAGAGTCTTCAACATTCCATGGCCGATCAATATGCATTTCATCCATTTTTTCAGCCTCCTAATGAATTCTCCCAAAAATCCACTCTCCTCGCCCACCATACCTAGCACTTCCTCATTTTTTTTCTTTTCGGCCCATTTCACCTTCTCCATCCTTCTCCACACCAACATTTCAAAAGCCTCAAATCTACGTCTATCCTCCTGCTTCAATTACCACATTTCCGCGCCGTACATAACTAGGCTCCATATCAAAGTTTTCACGAGCCTTTTCTTCACATCCTTACTCAACGTCCCTGTCATCAACTCCCGCCTCCTTGTGAGAGCCTCTTTCCCTAGTACCATTCTTCTCCTTAAGCCCTGGCTACTTCAATCTGATCTCGTAATCAGATCTATGTTCATCATGTTTCATGGATTAATTAATTGAGACGGATTCCCGGTGCTTCCTAAACAATGTTTTTAATGTGACACCATCTCTCAATTAGCCGTCCAACTTGGGCCAGACGCATCACTGAGGAATAGAAGCGGTGTGAACTACTTTTCGTCTCGTTTCTACCTTTTGATCTATCTGACGTGAGTGACCCCACCAGGAAATATTGAAATTGCTCTTTCTAGAACAGCTCTAGGAGCCATGAGAATACACATGTCCTTCCACCGCATCAAGGTTGTAATCAACGGGGAAGGATGTATACAGGTACATGTACATTTGTACGAAAAATGTTTACAAAAGTAAACATAAGGTTAATCACAAACGTGGCGATTATATATGAAACTAAGAAACACAGTATCCGAAGGAAGAAAACTTCCTTTTTCTGAGAAAGTTATCGGGCCACCGAAATATTTAAAAACCGATAGTGGAGTTTTTATAAGATTTATACATCATCGCCACGGTTGTGACTGGTCCGACAAAGACATAACATGCCACACTGAGTTTGACCTGAAGGCCTAAGAGAAGATCGAAGCAATCTTACGTATTTTCTATGCATATTTTTGTGTATGTATGTATATGTATTTTTATATTATATATATATATATATATATATATATATATATATATATATATATATATATATATATATATATATATATATATACATATATATATATTGATATTTTCACTTAATAGGAGTTGTAGGATCATCATCCTTACCTCCTGGATTTTTAGCTAAGTACAGGGTTCGTCCGGAAAATAAGTGTACTGAGCTCAGGAAATAAATATTATTACACTTTTACATATCTTAAGCTAATATTCCTCAAAATAGGACCCTTGTGAGTCGATACACTTGTTCCAGCGGCGTTCCCATTCCTGGAACGCTCCCGCGAAGGCATCATCGGGAACCTCTCGAAGACACGTCGTCACGGCCTCTTTGACGGCGTCCAAGGTCCCGTATCGCGTTCCTTTCAAACTCCTCTTTATCTTCGGGAACAGAAAGAAGTCCGGTGGTGCCAAGTCCGGGCTGTAGGGCGGGTGCGGCAGCGTTGCCACGCCGTGCTTGGCCAAGAAGTCCGACACGACAAGCGCGGTGTGAGACGGCGCATTGTCGTGATGCAGCCGCCAGATGTTTTTGATCGCTCGCCAGATGTTTTTAATCTCGTGCACTATTGTTTTTGGCACATTACACTGCTCTGCTATCATCCGAACACTAAGACGACGATCAGAGTTCAGTACATCGCGAACTTTTCGCACATTTTCGTCGGTGAGTGTCGTTGATGGGCGTCCAGGCCGTGGTTCGTCGTCGACCTCTTCTCTGCCCTCCACGAACATCTTGTGCCACCGAAAGATCATGTTTCTGGACATGGCTGACTCCCCGTAAGCCTGGTTAATGATACCGACAGTTTCGGTAGACAATTTCCCAATCTTTACCGCAAATTTGATGGAATAACGCTGCTCCAAAAACTTCGGCATCGCGTTCCGTGACGTGGGTCGAAGCGTGGAGGTTCGCGTTAACAGAGCTCCTCACTACACCACAGTTCAGAGCCGACTGCCTTTTTCAGCGTCGCTTGCCAACATACCCCCTTCCAATCGCAGCCCGTCAGAGCGGTGCTGGGCGCGCCTGGAGCGGCGGGAAAAAATCAGTACACTTATTTTCCGGACGAACCCTGTAGGTAGAGTGTTTACCGTGATTTCCAGCCGCATGAGAGATTGCAGCCGCTTGCATTATCTCACCTAGAAAGTGAAAACTGGTGATTGGTACCTCATGGATATACTGGTTATTTACTTTTATTGGTGAACTCTTTCACTCTATCTTTCTTAGAATTGATTTGTTAAAAATGAGCCAATCCTCTTCTATGGTATAAATGAATTGAGTAGGAGATGTTAAAAATTACATTGCTCTAGGTGAATTTCGCCTTAATATAAAATTTTGAGATGTATTAGAAATTATCCAACGATACGAAAATAACATATCCAACAACTTTACAAGAGCGTTTCAAACTTATTCCTCATCTTAGGATGAGGAAAATGCTCGCTTTAATTTATCAATTTAAAAGAATTTAATAGTTTTAGCGCTGGATGAACTTTTTTAAATATTAAATGCGATGTGGCTGAGATTAAAATTAATAAAATTAAGCCAAAATCAACTCTACATGAGAGCGTGTTTTCAATATCGCTGTGGACATTCATTAGAAGATAAGGAAGGGGTAATGCATGGTTTGTATAAAAAGTATCGGTAACAATTTTTTCCTGACGAGTGCGTAAAATGCTGGATACAGACCGTCGGTTAAGTGGGCGCATGATTGCAGATCGTATTGGCATTATAAAGATTATATGGCACAACATTATTACTAGAAAATTGGTATTGCGAAAGATCTGCGCAAAGCTTGTCCCGGTGGTCATGCTCGACTACCGAATACGGAAAACGGTATCGCGACGATTTCCCAACCCCCTTACAATCCCGACTTGGCACCAGTAGAGTATTTACTGTTCCTAAAAGTAAAATTCTCCCTCTACGGACACCACCAATGGGACCTTAAGTACCGTCAAAGAATCTTGCACCCGTATCCTTAAGAACCTTCCAGAATTTGCCTACCAGGGAGCCTTCCAGCGGTGGAAAAGCCGCTGGCAAAATTGTGTTGACGCTCAAGGTATATATTTTGAAGATTTTAAGGCATTGTAGCTATGTCTGAAATATCTTAAATCTATTGGTCCGAAACTTTCCCCGATACTCTTTATACATACCATGTATGAACCACACATCTACCTTCTCCCCAATTCTATTAGCAAAACGTACCTTAGAACTGACGCTTCCTCATTCGGCAATACTTGAACAGTATGTTCCTCCGAGATACATATATCCTTGAGAAATCCAAGCACATAACGAAAACATATCCACAGGAATTCACATACCTACACGGAAAACACAAACGGCGACTACGAAGTCGAGATACAAGTACGTTAGAATGCGACGATAATCTACACCACGATAACACGCACGCAGGATGATAAAAAAGAACTACCAACATGTACAAGAATCCATTACTTCGGCATTCATCGCATGAGCAATCAACCAACACAAATAAACTCGCATCACCCTCAGACGTATTTCACTTAATATGATCGCCAAAATATCAACGAATCTTAATAACGTGCACCAAACTGGACCGTGGGCATTACTGGACACCAAATCAGGACTGTGAAATTGGCGGTGTTCCAAAATTGGAACAACTCCTACTACTCTACGTTTCATGGCTTCGTGGCGTCTACCTTTTAAAGTTGAAATCGATCCTTATGACGCGTATGTTAAAAATATCAAGCTTTTCAACTACGCATATACAAATATTAATAATTTAATAGATTATCATAATTTTATTTTTTGAAAACTTTGTCCATTTATAATTCAAATCCTCAAAAAAGTTACAGAAAAATATTGTGTGCTTTCAACTTCTCAAGTTCTGTAAACGCAATATGGTCAGGTGTTCCTACTGCTCAATGCATACAATTTTTTATCTTGAAACAAATAAACTGGTTTTCCTTCACTTTGACGTTAATCTCTGAGGACAAATCAGATCAACGACAAGGCACAGTGGCCGACTCATCAATAAAGATAAATGGGTTGAACTTTCAATCAAAAAGAACAAACGTGGGCAGACATGAATGATATTCCAGAAAAAAATCTTAGGCTGTTCAAGTAGTTTACTCGGGATAACTATTAAAGTCGCCATTGTCCTAGAAAGAGGAAGAAACAATTGCAACTTCCTCAGAATCACCGCTTTAATGAAAAACACAAGATATCAATGAAATGACGATGACTGGATAGTTTACGACAAACTCGCAATACACACTTCCACAAAAGTCGCTCACAAGCCACAAACTGCACACTGGCACTTCTATAAAATCGTATTATTTGTAACTCTTTTCTTGAAAAATTTTGTTCAAAAAGACCACCTAATCATTAATCTCAGCATTCGTCGCGATCTTCTGCATAAAAGACGGCTAAAATGCAATCCGAAGTTTTCACATTACACAGAGTTTTTTCAACGTGGTAGAACCGAGCCACGCCCTTCAGTCGCAATTAGGTTGTCTCAAAATTCCGTTCTTACAGAACGGGATGGGCAAATTGGATGATTTCCCGGGTCTAGAATTGTCTACTATTCACCACGCACCCCAGAGATCCTAAAAGCTGCTAGTTGAACTTGAGAAACTGATAAAAACGCTGAGAGTTGTAGAAGTCAAGAAGGTCCGAAACACCTGTAAATAAATAAAAAATAATACATTATATTGATTGCATCATTTTTATAAATATATTATATGCTGAAATCTAATATTTTCTTAAATTATAACGCACTCTTTCTAAATATGAGTGCACATTAATTAACCTATGCCATAATATGTTACACTAATCAATCCGGAGGTTGATTTGGACAGATGAGGGTAAATATCAAACTAATTGTGAAGTCTAAGGCATGTGAAAGAAAATCATATATTCAGAGCAGGGGAGACAGCTACTATCTGTGTCATATTTCTGTTTCCCTAGACGGTCTGATTGTTATACCAACCAGAAAAGAATGTCCATGGCTGTACAGAAAAATCGTAAAATAGCACTAGAGAGCGTGTAAGTAATCAACAATGTTAATTCAAAAGACATATCATTATTGGTATTTAAGGAAGTTATCGTAGCGATACGTCGATGCAACATCGACGTGGTTTTATATTTTCCCTGGCTCATTTTATCATGTGCAAAGCATGTTCCTGGAAACATATTTCGTATATGCAAAAAATTATAGTTTAATAGGCGCAGCAAATGAGTAATTTATACCAGCAACTATCGGGCGCTTCATCGGGGAGGGTCAGAATTGAATTAAATTCCTGGCAATCAACTGTTTCCATTCCAAGCAACCACTTTAATGCCCCTTACAAGATTAGGTTTCACTTCGTGGAAGTTTTGTATGATATATCCATCAAATGAGAAAGATGACGTGCTTTTCCACAGAATTATTTGGCTTTGTACAACGCGTTTCATAAATAAATATCAACCAAACTAATTGCAAGACCTAATTCCTAAATCCTTAGACTTAATAAATAAATGCTGTGGAAAAGTACTTTCTCTCTTTCAATTGATTGGCCTAGCAGGGGGGGATAGCTAACAACCGAAAAAAATGTGCCCATTTCAATGCAACAATTTCAGAGTGTACTCTGAAATTGTTGCATTGAAATGCACATTAGCGGATGACTCCGTTAAAATTTACTGTTGCGGCATCCCCCGCAGTTTCTTTGGAAAATGTGCCCAGACTATTGCAGCGGCGAATAGCCGTTAACTCGGTTAATCTCCAGCTGGCGACGTCTGAGCATGGAAGAAATACAGTGGGCCAAGTAAAGCATCCATTTGGTATTCTAAATTCGGACCTAACATGAGCAAAAATCACAAATGCCTCCAGAGTTGCAAAAAAAGATGCTGCGCTAATTCACGGATGTTAGGGAAATATGCTTTTAAACGATTAAAGGGGTACATAGTCTTACTTTTTAGAGCTCATATGGAATACAACTCGAAACTTTGGTATCCATTAAATAAATATTTAATCTACGAAAAACAACATACTAAGAAAGCCGCACTTTTCATTAAAATCTGGCCTTCAATTATTGCAAAACCTGGGATGGGAGACACTTGATTTAGGTATACTGAATGGATAGTTCAACTGAATGGAATAATAAAATTAATATAAGGTATACTGGCAACATGAAAATATTTTTACCTCATGTCTCCCATCATATAACTCATTAAAAAGCAGATTTTTCAAAGAGTAAAAATCATTTGCCTTGACCGGGATTCTCTTAAGCACTCGGCCGGGATATCGCCCCGGCCGAGTGTTTTAGGCAGTTATGCTACCGAGGCATCCTCTTACACTTCTAAATTTTAGAGACTTTAAAGGAATTAGATTTTAAGACGAAATACCGTAATTACAATGTCACAGATATTCGTAGCCGTGCTTAGCGCCACAGTCCACTGGGTTAAAGCCAACCTTATACAAATTTAAAGACCTGCGGTAGATGCCGCGACAGTAACGCCTGCTAACGAACAAACTGATATCATCTCCTGTTTCATAAACACTATTCTCAATTACAATGGCATACGATGTGTTAACAGCTAATAATTCGGATGCTTTAATAAACTACCCGTACCAACAGATCTCTCAGCTGCATGATCAAGCTACTTGCCTTAAAATGTTGGTGTATTGACATATCCTATGGTAAAGTAACGTAATGAGAACTAAGAACGCAGGATAGGCACACAGCAGGATTAACAGTAAATACGTAACATTCGGGTAAAACAAGAGAAAACAACGCCTTTTATTTTTCATTACTTATGATTTTAAACACGACTGCTCACTTCGAGAACCGAATTTCATTCAACTAAAGATTGATTTCCTTCAAATACAGAGCTATGGACCGTTTCAACTCTCCGGAAAAAATATTAATTCAGAAAAAATAAATATATATTTATTCCGAATATTATTGAATAAAAATAATATTTTCCTGTGCTATTTTTTCTGAACAAGGATGTTTTGCTATGTGAATCCACCACGACAACGAGCAGATCATTGTAAAAATAAACAAAAAGGACAGCTTATACGATACGTGTATGTAATCTTCTTTCAGTACATGTACTAAATACTATAATTCTTAACTTAGAACAAAATGCATATGCCATTAACCTGACAACAATCAGTGCATTTCCACTACCCTCTTCCTAGATAAACCCGCTGTCCCGTATTTATCGGTAACCTTGATGCCCGAAATATCGATATTGCGCACATTGCATAACTGGCTACCTTTTGCAATCCAAAACTTTGTACTCTGCATAGTGCAAACACCATAGTTTCACTACCAATATAAGTAAACTCCTGGACTAGTCTATAATACGTCTGCTCTTTTATTCCTTAAGAAACGATTAATTCAGTCTTCCTCTTCCATCTCCTTTAATTCATTCTTGGCGTTCCGATGATGGCATAGTTGGAAAACTCATTATTTCACTTCTTTATGATTAATACTTATTCCGCATATTTGTTGTACCCTTTGATTCACCCACCAGCTTTCCAAATGCTAAACTGACCAAGCAAGGCGTTATCAACTTTAATATTTGATTTAATCAGTTCTAACCTTATAATCCCAATATTAAAATATTTTGTACCTTTACATAGAATTGATTGCATGCTACAACGCGTTTTACCTACATGCGGCTTAATCATGCTCCTGATGATGCCACAAGTTACTGACGCCACAACTTACACGCGTATTACCATAGCATAAACTCTATGGAAAAGTACAAAATCTTTTAATATGGATACTAAATCCTATGCCTGAAACAGGAGAGTATATTAAACTCTCAATGCCAACACGTCTTAATCCTCTCTACAATTATTTTTCTTCGCTGAAATGTGCTCTGAAGGCAAATAACATATCCCTGTCATTTACAAACATGAAATGTCTCTATGCATAACAACACCTATGTTTAAAAATGTTAAAAGTAAATAATTTGTTATTGCAAAATAATTATTATTAATTGTAAGAATCGTTTAAGATATAAGTTTTAAAAAATCACAATGAGTATGTACCGAAGGTTCTCACATTGCTCGCCCCTACACAGAATTCTCCAAATGTTTTCAGGGGTGAAATCTGTCACAAACGCTTACGTCTGTTTAATTACCAAAAATCTTCCCGCAGGAATATGCCGAAACAGGTGTGAAAATAAGGTAAGAATGTGTACATTTGGAAGGTAATTTTAACTGAGAATAGTAAAATAACATTAATAGAGCGAGTAATTAATTTGTGTCATTAATATTTGTCATTAATGTAAGAGTGTGCCTTTAATGTACAAATGTGTAATAAATGTAGGGTATAATTTGTGTAAGATAATATAATTAATGTACAAGGGTGTAAAGCGTCAAGCTATTGCTCCTAAGTATTCGCAAAAAATACGTACGGATTATAATTCGAATATCACAGATCTAGCGAATAATGACACCTACGTCATTTTCATTTAAGTAAAATACCACCAGTCACCGATTTCACGTGTAATATTTCCCTAGGGCGCCTATGTGATAAATTGAGTGAGCTTTATTTCATAAGCTATGAAGAAACACCAATGAGAATACCTGTTACACATTGGGGAGATACTCAAATATATGTACAGCATTACCAGTGATGAAAGTACAAAATTCAACGAACAGATGCGTTTGAAGGCATATAACGTAGACTAAAAGGCCTGATCGTGCCCGAAAAGCCGCCGTGGGATTACGCAGTCAGGATACATTCATTTGTGTTTATTTTAATGGCATTATTTGTAAACGAAATTATGACTCGGGCGATGAAATTATATATTCTTGGTTTATAATATGACTATCCTGGGGTGCCGCAGTTACTTTGATAAGGGTACATTATTTCGATCTAAGTCGTCATATATCAGACCAGCTCTTTGACGAAACGAAGAGCAAGCAAGAGGATCTGGCACATACTAAAATTCCATATTCCATAATAGCATAATTCCATAACTTTTATGAATTTTGAAACCCAAAATATCAATTTTCTGGTTAATAATGTTGTGTAGATGAATCTAATAGCAAATTTGTCACTCCGATAACCTTCAATTAATAAGAGGCTGTCACGGCAGTGTGGCCACGCCATGCTTAAGCCATTAAATAAAACCCTATGGAAGTTTTATTTCATTTTTTAATTTATATATACCCTGTAAGCCACCGCCAGGGTGTATGGCAGGGGGTGAATACACACACCACGCAAGTCACTGAGGTATGTGCAGTGGTATGCAGAAATGAATAATTCATAAGTCAAAATAACTGTATATCTTTTGAGAATGGTATCACTAACTTTCAGGTATTTCATGGAATTAATTCCCAGGTTTTCCGGTGTAATATTTTAGTTCCTTCATATTTAACAGGTCTTCAAGAGGCCTGCATTACGAACAGTCCTTTATTTCCGCAGAGAACCTTAAAGTGCAAGTGCTTCAGAGTTTGCCATTTCTCACTCTGACCGTAGTCCGTTTGTAAACCTACTGGACTCGTACGTACACCGCCACCTTAAGCATTTTTTTCTTCTTCCCACGGCAACCACGAACAGCCAGCCCCTACCCTTTAGGAGTATTCCGCCATGTACTCGTGGACAGGAGAGGAGAACGGGTGGTTTCCTGGGAGCCCGTCGCGTAATAATAATAACGCACTTCTTAGGGAGGCCTCTGCCTGTGCCAGTCCCAAGTGGCCCACAAGAGCGAGAGAAGATTGACCGAGATTCCACTCGAGGACGTCACAGGGAAGAGCGCATGGAGGGGAGAGGATGCGATTGGGGGAGGGGAGGAAGGGAGGAAAACCCGGTAAGGGAGCGCTGCGGCTCCACGCTTCGTTCAGTCGGGCGCCGACAACACGAGTGCGAACTTCTTCTTGTGAGATGAGCTCGTCCAACCACAGGATATCGGTGACGTGAACCCCAAGAGGAAGAAGAAAGAGAGTGCTGGTGTGGTGACAGTGACCCGCACACCTCGTTAGTAGATTTGCTGGGCTAGAGGAAGGGACACGCGCGGAAGGGAGAGAGAGAGAGGTCGAGGACGAGAGCACGCTCCCTTGTGGCCGAAGCACGGCGAGGGCACTTCAGAAGGAGTATGCTGACGGGAGGAGAGACTTCGATGAGGGGAGCGGGCCCATTGGCGGCGGCGCTGTTGCTTCTCCTGCTCTCCGCGGCGGGAGGGTCGGAAGCTGACTCGGATAATGTGATCTCGGTGGACGAGGCAAGGGCGGGGAAGGAGGCCGCGGATGACACCGCTCGGAACGTCACCTTGGGCAGAAAATCTCTCGAAGATGAGTTCTTGGACGAGTTGACCAACCAGTGCATCAAGGATGCCTCCATGTCGTGCTTGCGGAGGAACCTGTACGGCTATGTTGACAAATCCCTGGATAAGGAGAACCTCAAGATAACCGACTCCTTGGTGTTCACGAAGAACGAGAAGGAGGTAGAGGGTAGGGGAGGGCGGTCAATGGCGGATAAGGGGGAGGGGGACGATGGAGGGGAAGGGGACGATGGAGGGGAGAAGAAGGCCGCTGATGACGCCCTTTACGAGAAAGGAGCCCGGTTTCTCATGAACCATGACATAAGCATCCAGCTGCCTAAAACATTCTTCGATGGTGCAGTACTGAAATTCTCTCCCAGGTCTCTAGAGGAAGATGGTGTGCTGATTAAACTGGAGATGCCCAAGGCGCCGGAGCCCACCGCGGATGATAAGGCATTGGCAGACGGAGAGAAGGGAAGACTATTTTTCCACAGCCATAGTAAGTTTTATTTTTAATGCATACAGAATCCGCACGGAGATTTCCTAAAAGTCGACATATCCGAAATATAAGATGCCATAATTATTGACTACAACCCATATAAATTCAAGGAACTCATAAATATAGAATTAACATCCCGTCCATTATCTTTTCCCTCGAGCTTCTACTTAATCAGGAAACTTTTAGTTTGTAACGGATTAATTATGTACGATCTGGTGCTTTCCCGGTGTATCGCTTAATGAAGATTTCTCGGTTCTTCCATCGGATCAGGGGTTCCATGGAACCCCTGACCCGGTGTAAGGCCCGAGAAAACTTCATTAAATGGATTAATTACTTATTCTCCTGGCATATTCAACAATCAAACCATAGTTATTAACCCAAAAGCTGATTGGAAAGATGATGGTAGAGCCCTCCTAATACTAAGCCCAAGAGCGTGTGAAATTCACACATCAGGGTAGGGGGTCCAGTTCCTTTCCCTGTGTCCCCTTGGGTTTCCCCGGAGATCTGATATCCAAAAAATCACACGTCTTAGGTGACGCTGAGAATGTCCATAGTCGAACCCAGGCTCTTCGGTCAGTAGCTCAGCGCTCTACTCACTAGCCTACCACTTTCCTTTTCCATACATTATAATATTTGGTATGTTTATTTCAATTTATTTTAGCCCCGTAATCACATGGTCCATTATCTATCTTTCAACAGTTTTTACTATCATTGATTTACTCTCCCGGAATGCCAAAGAGATACAGCTATTTACTACCCCCTGTGATCCAATTGTTCAGATAAAAATCTGCAAATGCATTGTTAATTTTCAAGTACTATTGTCTTTTCTCAGTTCCAATAATATTCAAACTTGAAGGGTCAAGTTGAGGATAAAAAACTAGGTTTTTAGCATTTACAATGCCGGAAGATATTTCCCTTTTATGTGCAGTAATTAACATTTATCAGAACCTCTTAAAAAATTGTTGCTTCCAATATTTCATTAAACATTTTATTACGAATAAGAAAAAACAGGATATTATATCACACACACACACACACATATATATATATATATATATATATATATATATATATATACGAGTGTGTGTATATATATATATTTTTTTTATTACTGTGTTTATGGTTTTTTTTATACAAATATATCTTCAAAATGGAACTCTCTTCGGCGACGCACAAATATATAAAAACACAGATGTAGATTTTTAAACCATAGAAACACAAAGGAAGGACACTCACACTCACATATGTTGTTTTGACGTTTCGACGGCACGGCCGTCGTAATCTGAAACGACGTAATCAGAAACGACGGACGCCGTGCCGTCGAAACGTCAAAACAACATATGTGAGTGTCCTTTCTTTGTGTTTCTATGATTTAAAAATCTACCCCTGTGTTTATATATATATATATATATATATATATATATATATATATATATATATATATATATATATATATATATATATGTGTGTGTGTGTGTGTGTGTGTGTGTGTGTGTGTGTACACACACACACAGCTCCAGAAGCTTTCATTTGAATTAAATGAGTGCGTCAGTCAGTATCAAAACTGACTTATTTACGAATTTATTTTTAGCAATGATTTTAATTTAAAACTCTTGAAAATCAACATATAGTTGCAAGTAATTACTTTTATCCTTGTCTTTTTTTACAAATTACATGGACATATTTCATCACTCACTCGTTCCAAAACTAATCTACTGGTTTTTTCCATTAGTTTCAAGGGTCATCACCAGCACCAATAAAGAGTCTGAGTTTTCATTAAATACCTCTGTAATATATCTTTTTAATGACATTCTCTCAAATAATTAACAATAAAGCTGTATGAAAAAGTACAAAAACATAATGAAGAACAGAGAATAAACTCATTTTTTGAGGTAGGTCACGTATTTTTATATGAAATCAATTGTAGATATAAAGCATTGGTAAATAGAATTTGAAACCAAAACACTTCTCCAGGAAGTCTTTTACAAACTTTAATTCACATCAGTGGCGCATTACATATATAATAAATATCAAATAAAGAATAGGACATAGAAAAAAAAGTCTAAAAAAGGGCAGAAATATTCATCACTGTCCTCGATCACTTGCTAAGAAGATGCGCATCATTGAAATATTCTTCACGCTATGCTGCAATACAAGTTTTAACCTATCGAAATCAATTATTCAAGTTCTTCCTCGAAAACTGTGATTCCAAGCGTATTGATTATAACCATCAAATACCAAAATACATACGCAATGCTCCGCTTAGAAGAAAGTGTATTTCTTTAATAATAAATTTAAATAGATATAGATTAAGCCAAGGTTTAACTTGGTTGTATACATTACACGTTTATTCATTTTGGCTGTACTTTAAGGCAACCTACCGTAAAAACTTAGGTTTTGTAGGGACTCAGAAAAACAGTACGTGTCACCGTGAATTTTATAAATATTTCTGCAAGAAACAAATATCACACTGATACTGTTTCCTTTTTCGGGGCAAAACTTATCTCGGAAAATAAAGCATTGTTTCCACCCCATCATTCCACATAATTTACCAATGATATCTCCCTCCTATTGGTCTTCAACATTTCAATCCATGTATTATTTCATTTTTTATTTGTACTGATATCTTCTCATTATTCCACCCGAATTCCTCTATTCCCCAACGATTCCCAAGACTATTTCACTTGCCTTTCTCTCTATACTTTTTACTTTCTCCATCCTTCGCCATACCACATCTCGAAGGATTCCTATCCACACCCACCCTCTCCATCAAGAGCCAAGTTTTGTACCGTACGATGTTACACCCCAATTTAAAATATTTGATCATTTTGGTAACTATTAACTACAGTGAAATAAACATAATATGTATCTTAACTCCTTTTCTTCTCCTCTCTTTCTCGCTCTCTCCCCAACTTCACAGAGAAGCACTTCAAAAAGAGGCTGATCATGGGATTTTTCGCCCTACTTCTCGTGATAAAGCTAATAAAGGTGAAAATACTGTATCTACTGCCCCTGATCCTCGGAGTCGGTACCGTCAAGAAACTGATTCTGAAGGCCTTGATCTTCATATTCCCTGCCTTCGCTTCCCTCTTCAAGTACTGCTCAGGCCATAAGACCCACCACCACCACACCGTGGCCTACCACCACCGACCAGTGGAAGCATCCATCTTCGATGACTGGGGACCCTTCGGGGGAGCCTACCACCGGAGGAACGAATACTCTCCAAGCGCCAGTTCTGGTGAAGGATTCTTCGACAGCAGCGCTCCGGCACACTACCACGACCGACACCCATCCCACTACAAAGGCTACCATCCATATGATGAGGATAGAGTGACGCGAAGTTCGCTTGCTGTGACGGAGCCAACAGTGTTCCACTACCCACTAGCTCATCCAAACGCCAACCAGAGGCCCCCAATAAAGCAAGTTAGCTTTTCCAAACCACCTTACGCTCGACCTCTGCAGCCGCCACCTCAACAAATTCAACCGCAGTCTCCCGTGAGATACCACCAGTCTAACCACGTACAACAACGTCCTCCCGCTCAGATTCAGTCACAGGCATCGTATCAGCATCCAGTAGCCTCCGTGCAATTAATCCCTGCCCAACCCGTGCATATTGCCACAGGTGGTGGAAATCAGAAAGTATACTCTCCAAACGTCGATGAGACGGTGGTCAGGAGCCAGATAACCATACAGCAGCAGCAGACCGCAATTCAACAACAGCAGCAAGCCCTCCAACAGCAAGCCCTATTACAGCAGCAAGCCCTAGCCCTTCAAAGGCAGGAGCAGCTCCAGAGGCAGCAAGCAATAATGATCCAGCAACACAGGGAACAGGCGCTGACCGCAAAGCCACCGGTGGCGACGGACAGCAGCACGTCCCAGAGGGCATATGACGCCTTCTACAGCCCAATACTCCAAAAGATGGATAATGTATTCACCCAAATGGGGTTCAAAGACGAAGGATGCAGAGAACGGCTGGTTTGCAGCATGTACAAGAGTCCAGCACGCTTCAGCCCACACAGTAACCTCATTTCGGCTGAGTTAAGCAGGTATGATAATGTTATTAAATAGCTAATATTTATTCAAAATATTGAACGTTTCACTACCTCTTGAAAATGGTTTTTTTATTTCACCAAATAAAACATGAATTCTGTACCCAGGATGTGTACACAACTTTTTATGTTGTGAAACACTTTTCAGATTGACAAATTGCCCGTAAAGAAAATTATATGATAGGAGAACTAAGTTGACGCACACGTCCCTGTTTTATGATTATTTTTGGTGATCTCATTTTATATTATAAGAATGAACATCATTGTGTATGAGCAAAAAATCAATTCATTGAGTTAATAAGTTATTCAGAAGGGTATTATGGAAAATGGGAATTCAAAGAAATTAGTAAAGGAAAGATAGTAACAATTTTAGTACGACCGGGTTTCGATGTATTACATTATCTATAGGTAACAAAATGAATTCAAGTGCCGTCCTTTATACAATTTTGCATCTCGGGAAGGGGGATGTGGATGTAAAAAGAAAAGACGGACAGAGAAGATGAAGGTTGGCTACTAACCAATTGGGTGCGAAATACAGAGTTAGAAACATGTGGAAGAAAGGGTACACAAAGTCTCAGAGGTCCCCGTGGGTGAATCACCGTTCACATATGGGCAGTAGGAACGGCGTCAGGAAGCTAGAGTGGGAGGTGGTGGAAGTTCCTGGAAAAGCGGGGAGAAGAGAAAGGTTGGCATAGAGGTATGAAATACAAAATTTAAAATTTTAGAAACAGTTCTCGCTAAGTCTCCTAAGACCACTTGGATGATTAGCAGCCATCATCGATCTCGTCATCAGGGAAGAGGGGGGAGGGTAAGCTAGGTTGGGGCTAAGGCCAGGAGATACGGTCCCAAAGAGGGGTGGGGAAGGAATGAAGTCCTTATACTTAGAGCACATATTGGGTGGGTGGAAGGGAACAAAACAATAGGAAGAGGCGGTTTGGTCACACAGTAGTACGAAACCACTAAAGGAAGTTGATGGAAAGGTGGAGGGGGGAGGAGGTGAACTGCATATCATTAAGGAGGGGGTGTTCTCCTTAACCCGTTGGACAATATCCAATTGTTGTTAAACTTATCTAGTGGCACATTGTTACTACCGTTCCTTTATTATGTTCGACTTCCACCACACCACACCTGAAACTACTCAATATGCAAAGGAATTAGGTTCAAAGGCAAGTTACGTGCGTCAGATCAAATAGTGAATAATGAAATGTTATGCCCATACCCTCATAGTAAAAACTGAATGACAGAAACGTCCTCTTAAAATATGAATAAACTCTTTTATAATACCATCATGTTTTATTGAGCTTGAAATCTCCGAATCAAAATCAATTAAACACTGCGTTCAGATTTCCTCTATACGCAAGTATCAACAAAAAATGCTATTTAATACGCAAAAAAAAATTAAATATCTATTATATATACCCTGCAAGCTAACGCTAGGGTGTGTGGCAGGAGGTGAACAAACCCGAATAAATTTACCCGAAAATGACCCTGCCGCGGTTGACAAATGTTATGATCCCTTGTCGTTCGTGGAAAAAATGAAATCTCATCTCTTCAACTTTATTGACAAGACCTCTCCGACCATAATATGAATAGGGTGATAATTTTCAACATCACTGATAAAGAGACTCCCAATTTATGAAAGATTTTAATCTGTAATTTAACCTTCGCTCCGTGAGTGATTCCCAGCCTAGCTGCTCTAGTATTTTAGATACGCCACTAATTTTATCATAATTTAATTAAGCATAGCGTAATCTAAGGTCTGTACATTATTCGGCGCTTGGTTTCGTGGATAGGATAACCACAAAATGTCAAACACTGCAGGTGTATGAAAACGCATGGCAAATCAATAAACCTATGCCCAAGAAAAACCTGTTATTTCACGCACACTGATACGTATAACTAATAATATAAATGTTGCCTTTTTTACCAGCATTATTTTGGAAAAATGTAACGAATATATTTTTGGATCTTACAAATAATGATCAAAAACATAACTCATTATACTCAAGCGGGCAAAAGCGATTATGTACATTGTAAAGGAATAGACGACATAACAACGTGCAGGAAACTTATGCAAAATTTACTTAATGACGGGAAATTTTAGCATAGAGTAATTGGTTAATAAAATTTGCCAATACGAGATATTTGAATCAGACTTCTCCAATACATAGAAATCAAACCAATTTATGTGAATATATTTTATTGAAAAGGAGCTCTTCATCATTCAAGTAACAAAGAACTAACACATCGATAATGCTCATAAATAATAGTGATTTGCGAAAAATAATGTCCAGCATTCGTAACGTCAACCATCTGATTGGCAATGGTGCCCTAATTGACAACCATTCTTGGCATTTATTCTTCCAACAATGTGGTGGCCGAATCGCATTCTTCGCACTAACCAAAAGAAATTTTAAATGGTAAGCGCATTTGCCAGGAGACCGTAAGTCCTGCTCACGCTGCATCTTAACTTACTTACTAAACAGCTCAGACTTAACTTAAACTTAAAGCCTTAGACTTGTAGGGTAAAATGTTTGGAACTTTTACGACTCATTACATATGTTTTCCAAGTCCAGCTAATTTGAAAGCGTTTCTCTTATCATAGGTTGGCCATTCTTGCTATTATTTTTTTTGTTATGAACCTTGTTTAGGAAACTGAAATGGTTTTACATTTTAAAACGAAACTGATTTCCAAGATCGACTGAATGTTTACTTCGGTTTTTGATATCTTCTGTAAACTTTTTACTTTGTGTACGAGGGATGGCATAAGACTACAAAACTTAAGAATCCCGTAGTTGGACAACCTGACGACTTCTACTTCAAAGATGAAAATGAGTTATCTTTCTCGTCACGTTCAGTTCTTGATGCGAAATTGACACGGCCCTGTCACCACGCAACTTCTCAAACCCCAAGTCATTACGTGAAGTTCTTGGATTCAGTGCAGACCGGCCTTCGCCGGACCGGCGTATATCGTGTCTTCGCCATAGGATAGATATTATTTTTTCGCAAGGTTCGGCTCCTTAACGATTTTTCCCTGTGCGATGTTAGTGTATTTACATGAGCTCAAAAATCTATTGACCCTAAAAACACTGAAATCTTGTGGCACATGGCTAAGCGAGTAGTCAAATCGAACAAAGGGGAGCAATGGCGTTGAAAGAGCGGCTAAGAGGTACCGATAAGGATGCAAGAAGAAGGGGAAGAATTGAAGGGATACATATCACTTTTCGAGCGTGGGCTAACGAGATGGGGTTTCTGTTTTTAAATTTTGTGTTGTGATACAGATATTCCTGTCATTACTGAAATCCTTGATTCATAAAGAGAATGTCGACAGAGAAAACGGGTTATCAATTTATACAATGACCAAAGTAGCGGTAGCCTTTTTATGAAACATTTGTCAAAATATGCTTTTGCCATTCCATGCTGTGAGTAGTCGACAGAATTCAACATGAAGTAATAGTTATAATTGGCAACATATTAAGAAAAATCTTACACGGCTAATCGATACCTATGTTTTCACTATTAATTTTCACGGTTTTAGTTTTCTGTTTCGCCGTGTTTTCTAATTTTAAATACGAATGCATAAACACACATAGATGGTTGAGAATGTGCATTTTGCATACATTGGTACACATATGTATAGAAATAGAACAAAGACATACATGAACGTAAAACAAGAATATATTTGTAAGGAACAGGGATGAACTGCAAATAAATGCCAAAAAATATTGGCGAGAAAAGTAGAAGGATGCGGACATACAGGTATATATATATATATATATATATATATATATATATATATATATATATATATATATATATATATATTTACATATATATATACAAGGTTTTCCGTCGAAATATCAAGAAAATACGTGTGAGTGTTCTCTTTTTTTGTGTTTCTATATTATGTGTTACTGTGTATTGTACTATTCGGCACTTCCGTGTTACGTCTATGAAAGCATATATATATATATATATATATATATATATATATATATATATATATATATGTAACCAGTACCAAAACACGCCTCCGAACACAACACTCCCTTTGATAAATGCTATAGTGTATCCATCTTAGCATCCCTCACAGCCTCTGACCCTTCACTCAAACTCAAAACAATAAAGCAGGCATATATCTGGCTCCTCAGTCATTAATTACCCCAATCTTCACAGATTTCCATCCCCACTCTGCTCCCAATACCTTCCATATTATTTCCACCCTTCTAAAAATGCCCCTCGCAAACATTTCCCTACCTTCACCTTCCATCCAGCGTTTCCAGCCCCTTCTGGTACCTCCCCTTCCAGCTACCTTCTCCTCAGTTCCTTCCTTCTCTTCCATGAGAAAGGTGGGTTGACCACCAGAAATACGAAAACGTGAGAGCTTTTCTGTTTTGTATGTTTCAATGTTTTTGTTTTCTAGCGATATCTTGCTTCTCTATCTTAATTATATACATACATATATATAATATATATACAGTATATATTATAAATATATGTATGTATATGCATGTATATGTATGTATATGTATGTATATATATATGTATACATTCAAACACGAAATCCCGCCAAACGGCGAACAAATACTCATTTATAAAGAAACAGATATTAGGAAAAGGGATAGGAACACACATAAAGGACGAACACAGTAGAGGTGGGGAAGGCGGAATCCAGCAGATCACGAATGTAAAAACATTTCCTAGACCGGGATATGAACTTTGGATCTTTATATATGTATCTTGTGGCACATGGCACACTCCTTAAATCCCCGCCCCGTCCCAAAGCCACCCCCATGCCCTACAATAAAAATAGATGCTAAACATGCCCTATTTTCAAAACCAGAACCCCATCTCTCTCCCACTCGCTTTTTTAACTCCCTCCGACGGATTCCCTGCTCCTCATGTACTTACAGCAATGTAGTTTACCTTCTGAAGCGCCAACTATGCCCTGCCGTTTGTATTGGATGTGTACCACATCCCTAAATATTAGAATTAATAACCACCGGGCCTCGTGCAAGAATTTTTCCCTGATTGGGATGCTCCATACCAAAACCATATATATATATATATATATATATATATATATATATATATATATATATATATATATATATATATATATATATATATATATATATATATATATATATTTATATATATATATTTATATATATATATATATTTATATATATATATATGTATATGTATGTATATATATATATGTATATATATATGTATATATATATGTATATATATATGTATGTATATATATATATATATATATATATATCTTGAAGGGAAGTCTCACGGATGTGAATAATAATTGAAATATAGAAGCAAGATAGCGCTAGATAATAAAAACATTCTGAAACACAAACAAATTAAAATCACGCGTATTCCAAATTGCAGGCGGCCGAACCGAATTTCGGTTTGGCCACCGATAAATTTGGAACGCGAGTAAGTTTCATTTGTATATTTGTATGTGCTTCTCTGTGTTTGTTGTCAAGCGCTATCTCGCTTATCCACTTAAATGAAATATATGAAATATTTTTGTACTTCACTGTATAATATGCTCGATCCCGCCTTCCCCGCCTCTCCTGTGTTCCTGTCCATTTTCCTTGTAAATGAATACTTGTTCGCCATATGGCGGGTTTTTGTGTTTGAATATATATACACATATATATACTTATATCCCTCCCCGGACTACAACCTTGACGTAGTGGTAGGGCTTGTGCGTTCCGATGACCCCTAGAGCTGTGCTGGCGGGAGTAATAAAAATTGCTCCTGGTAGGGTCACCCATGCCAGATAGGTCGAAGGTTAGGAGCCAGACGAAAGGTAGTCCACGCAGCGTCTGTTCCTCAGTGAGGCGGCTGCAATGGCGTCTGACCCCAGTGGGGCGGCCAGTAAGTGATGGTGTCACGTTAAAAACACTATTGAGGAAGGCAACGGGAAACCACCTCAATTATCATTCCCTAGAAAAATATGATGGACAATAGAGATATTTTGAGTCCTGGCAACCACGGGGCTCGGCCCAATCGGCCGTGTGTCGTGCCCGGCAGCGGGGGAGGCAAGGCTTCCGCGGTCGTCATCCCACGAAACCCTTGCAAGGGAAAACCAGCAGCAGCAGGACAGAAGACGCAGGAGAAGAAAACCAAATTAGTTAGAATAGGAACGTGGAATGTTAGGACAATGATGAGGACAGGGAAATTGGAGAATGTTAAGCGAGAGATGGAAAGGGGAAATATAGATATTTTAGGTCTATGCGAGGTGAGATGGAAAGATAGCGGGGATTACTGGAGTGATAAGTGTAGAATAATATACAGCGGTGGGGACGAGAGCCAACGAGGGGTTGCCATAGTATTAAATGAAGAGGTAGGAAGAAGCGTAGTCAACATAGTACAAGCAACGGATAGAATAATACTAGTAGAGATAAAAGCAGAACCGACAAACTTGATCATTGTTCAGGTGAACATGCCACCGAGCAACCATAAGGAAGAAGAGGTCGATAGCATATACGATCAGTTAGAGGACATGATCGCGTGTGTTCATGCAGGGAAACATTTGATAGTGATGGGGGATTGGAATGCGACGGTAGGCGAAGGAAGAGATGGTGATGAGGTGGGCGACTACGGTTTAGGCACGAGGAATGACCGCGGGGAGAAAGCAGTTGAGTTCTGCAGGAGACAGGGGTTAGTCATCACCAACACTTGGTTTAGACACCACAAAAGACGCAGGTATACATGGAAAATGCCAGGTGACTCAGGAAGATATCAGCTAGATTATATCCTGGTTAGACACAGGTTTAGGAACAGTGTGATAAATTCGCACAGCTTCCCGGGAGCGGATGCGGACTCAGACCACAATTTAGTTGTTATGAAATGTAGCGTACGTTTCAAAAAGATAAGGCAGGGGCGGCGAGTTAGAAAATGGAATGTAGAAGCATTAAATGGGTTGAAAAGGAAGGAATACAAACAGGCGGTATAGAAAATCATGGAGGATGGTAAAGAGCTAAGTACTATCGAAGAAAAATGGGAAATGATCAAAAAAGGGTTGTCTAAAGCCGCAAAAGACACTATTGGAACCGTTAACGCTAAAAGGACTAGGAAACCATGGATCACGGATGAGATGATTACAAAGATGGATGAGCGGCGAAAATGGAAGAATATAAATACAGAATATAAATATGTATATGGTTTTGGTATGGAGAATCCCAATCAGAGAAAAATTCTTGCACGAGGCCCGGTGGTTATTAATTCTAATATTTAGGGATGTGGTACACATCCAATACAAACGGCAGGGCATAGTTGGCGCTTCAGAAGGTAAACTACATTGCTGGAAGTATATGAGGAGCAGGGAATCCGTCGGAGGGAGTTAAAAAAGCGAGTGGGAGAGAGATGGGGTTCGGGTTTTGAAAATAGGGCATGTTTAGCATCTATGTTTATTGTAGGGCATAGGGGCGGCTTTGGGACGGGGCGGGGATTTAAGGAGTGGATTGGTTGATTTAAGGAGATCTGATAAGTTGGTGGGGCGTTTGAAAGTAACGGAGTGGCATTTGTGAAAAAGGTTGGTGGTGGAATTATGGTTTTTGAGGATAAGGTAGATGTTTTTTAGGATTGATCTCAGAGACTCTAGGCCAGGGAAGTATGTGGTACAAACTGAAAGAGGGTGGGTTTCTGTGGCGGAGAAATACTTAGGAGTGTAAGCATATCTTCGGATTTTTTGTTTAGGAGGGATTCTGGATAACCTCGTTGGAGGAGGGAATGATGCAGATTTGAGAGAATTTTATCAAGGGAGTCGGAGTGATTGCAGATTCTGTGTCCTCTTATGGAAAGGGAGAGAAAGAATGGAGCGTCTGGTGTGATATGGGCGGCAACTTTTATAATGTAAGAATTGTTGTTTGTTGTTCAGGTCATGTATATCATTTTTTAATTAATGAGAAAAAAGGATGTCATTAAAATTGTGATCATTAACATGTCCACTGTATTCGAGAAATTTAAGTATCTATTAATGGACGCCATCCATTTTGTACGATACTCAAATTTCAAGGCTTTTCCACTCGAAGACCTCCAAGAGAAAAATATATCACCCCACCAGATTCTTTAATTGGTTTCGAACGATTGTTTTCTGCCAATGGCAAATTATGACAAACGATCTGTCTAACATGTCACAATAAGGCGGTCACAGAATCTGACTACTGTCATTTTACGTTAGGTTGCACGTTGAGCTTTGTCAGTATAAAATTGTTCGAATGTTATGTAATGCCACCATGTTAATCAAGTAACACCTACTCCTTTTATCTTTTAACAAAAAGTAACACTATCACCAACCCCCCTTCTCTTTTTAAGAGTGCTGCATAATTAGAAGACGACATTTATGGGCCGTAGTTCATCCGTTACGGGAATTTCTCTCTCCGTACTCGGGACCTTTCCACCTTTTTTCTCCATCAACGATTGCGAGGCACACCTACTTCTTACTTTTTACTTCATTCTAATCCTCATCTCACTCCTCCACAACAAGGTCCCCATAATGAATTACTGATTGTAGCACCATTCATTATGTTCGACTTCCACTACATCACGCCTGAAGCTACTCAATTTGAACAAGGTTCCCCTTCTTATCACCAAGGTCCCGTTGAAAAGTTTCCTTGTTTCATAATATTTTCTTCCATTTATTTAGATTACTATTTGCAGCGTGCCTTTTTATTTTAATCTTGATCTTTTTGCAGTAAAAAAGGTAAGGAAGCGAAATCCTTATCTGAATGGAAAATCGCCCCATTTCCCACTGCTTCGCGAATACGGCAATCCTCTTCCATTCTCTCCGAAACCTTATTCTTATGTTCCCCCTTTTCCACATCCCCATGCAATAGTATAAGGATATTCTTTTAATCCTATTTTACGCACTGTGAATTTCGATATCATTTCCAAGAATTATACTTATGGATAAAGAAAAGGACGTTGTTTTAACTCCTCTGATATCCAAAAATGTTTTCAACGCGAAAAGTAAAATCTGATAATTCTTGAGATATTAATCGCTAATTATAGGTTTTTACCCCTGGATATTCTTGTAGAATATTACATGCTTGCAGATTACTTAACAGGTAAAAAGAGTTGAAAACTCATTTGGACCAGCACTTAACTTTCTAAACCCTGAGCCACAAAATTCTATTCAATATTCTACCAGAATACTAAAGAGAAAACGCATGATTAATGGTGATCTAATAACTCCGATTGGTAATGCGACTTAACTTCGAGGTCTGAGTCGGATACCCAAAGAGTGATGTTACTGATGGTAGTTTACTGATAGTATTTATGATTTATGAAAGCCACTCTAGCATGCATATTAGCTCTACACGAACTAGATACGGAGATATAACTGCTAAGCCTGATAGCGACGATTTAATTTATTGATGATAATACAGAAGTGAGTCCTGTATTTCAGAAGTGAGTCCACGGAAATTTTCATTTGTTCGAAGAGTTTGATTACTGACATGTAGTTTTAATTAGGCAACTTAATATCATCTCCAAACCAGAAGCGCTGACAAATGTAAGTCAATGACAAAAATGCGTAGTTACCTCGTCGGATGAATTCAGGTTTTCTTTAAGTCGACCCTTAAAGATAAAAATAATTAACCGTCGACCAAAACATCTGTTCATGACTTCAAATTAATCCGTCTATTCTCCAATAGGAGACAATTTTTCTCGGCCGCGTTACCCCCCTGAATACCCTGGCGGGCCTATTAGGTTACCCTCGTAATAAGCCTGATGTTGGCGCACTTCATCTTTAAAGCATAGAGAGCAGCCTTCCTATATTTTCCTATAACAACCCTGACATAGAGACAGAAATCCCACCAAAAATCCAGGCATCTCCTATATCATATTGATAGAATTGAGCTCTTACGGCTAGTAGTATTAAATAAATGAAAAACTCCAATAGCTGTTAACTGTTAACGGCTATTGGAGTTTTTCATTTATTTAATCTCCTACATCAAACGAAGCTGCTTATCATACGATATTATTTAAGCAAGATTTCATGGGAACGGGCAACGCGGCAAAAGGGATCTAGTTTTTACAGCGTAAAGTTTAAAGCGGCGAGTGGGGTTGACTTTTGTCGCATCGAGTTCACGAATACGAAACCTTAATCTAATTGAGTACTCCCATTGAAATCCCAAGATTTTTCTATCCTTATTAGCACCCTTGCACACAAGGGGCTGAGTTGATGGCACACAGCATAAGACGCCCTGTGAACGGAGTATCGCAGTCTCTGGTCAACCTAAATTAAGAATTTATTCTATTACCCTCCTTCCTTCCTTCCTTCCGCGAAAAGCAAGAGAACGATTACCTTCCTGTGTGCCTGCGATGGGCCCTTAATCACGCCCACTCAATGCGGGGCCCTTGCCCCGTGCTCAGGCATTATCTAATTGGAGCGCAACCAGGCTTCTGCCCCTCCCACCCCACCCCCCGCCCCGCCTCGGCCCCTTTTATCCTCCCAAAGACTGGGGATTCCTGCTTTTCGAGGTCAGCGGAGCGATGTACTGGCACGGTTAACAGAATGGGAGGCAACCATCCTCACACACCGATCCTTTCCGCGACTCGACTCCAGAAAAAAAAACAAAAATGAAGATTGAATTGGTGTGGGGGGAAAGGAGGGAGAGAGAGGGAGGGGTTTCCGACAAACCACGCGGATGAGACGGGACGCGCCTTTGCCGTGGACGAGGGAAAGTTGGAAGAAACGAGGCGCGGTCTCCCCCCACCACCCGCCCAACTCCCTTCATTTCACGCTCCCTCTCCCTCAAGTGGCATCCAGTCGAAGATTAACAGCGATCAGTGGAGAGTAAAAGAAAAAGGGATTAAGAACACCTATATCCGTGGAAAGAGATCGTGAAGAGGGCAGGTGATAAGCTCTCAATATTCTATTCGGACAATTTTGGGGAATGCCGCGGACCTGCCAAAATAAAAGAGATATTTTGGATTTTATCATTTTCGGCGGGCGTGCAGCTTAAAAATATAAACTTGTAATAACTTGGAGAGGATCCAAGATATTAAAAGTTTCACTTGAATAAACCGTCATACCTTGTTCCGCTCATTAGCCATGAAAAACGCAACAGCGAAAAATGAAATCATATGAAGTCTACTTTAATTACCACATGTATTTTTACAATAAAAATGTGTATATGCTATCAAATAACTCATTCCTTTTGCAACTGCGAGGTAGGTAAAAATTGCATAATTTTCTTATATTATAAGTCTTCCCCGTTGGTAGTTATTTACATTCGCATATTGAAATAAAAGCACTCAATGAACTATTTCCGCATTACCGGCAGCATTAGTGCAATTGTTTCCCATATTTTTGAGGGTATAGTATTCGAATAATGTTTTCCATTAAGGCCATCGTATTTTAACGGAATATGAAAATACATCGTCTTTTATTTATTTTTCACGCCATGAATTATTGGAACTACATCTACATCTACATGTTTATTAATACCCTACAAGCCACCAAAAAGGTGTGTGGCAGGGGGGTAACTAACTACCCCTTACGTAAGAGACAAGGGGTCAATTATGTTTCAATTTGCACAGCGATATTCATAATGGACCCAAAAGAGTGTTTTATCTTTCTAATATATTTCATTAATTTGCCCTTCAGTAGATTTATCTATATTTGTCGAAGATTTGATGAAACCATTATCAATTAGAATTATCTAAACTATACAATAAATCTCAAGTAGTATTTCAACGAAGCATTTGGGTCAAATTTAGTATTCCCACGAACAGTTATTATCACGAATGAAATATTTATATAGTGAATAAAATGTTATCATTACTTTTCGTAATTTACTTTATATTGAGAAATCAACTGATTAATTATCGGCCTTTAACTTACAATATACAAAAATGCCTTTCAATGTAATTTTCTATGTCAAGCACCTTATATTAATGTTTCAATCAGAATCATTCTACTATAGTACATAAAAAGATCATAAAAAGAACACATCAATTATGAAACAATTAACAGAGATGAAGTTTTATTCCCATGAAATTCACTAATGGCTCTGAGGATCGCTGTCTCTAGTAATTCGTTCACCATTTTCACACTTCCGCTATTTGCAGTTATTTTCCAGATTTGGCGAGTAGCATACAGCTAATCATTTTCTGCACTATATTACCTGACCCCAGAAACCTACTGATCTTGAATCCATTCAAATTCCAATGCCACGAATCTTTTCACATCATAAAAAATTTTCCATCAACAGAAACGCTGACGACTTACGTGATGGCAGCAGTGATTTTTCCAGTTATTGAAAAGTACGACTGCAATCGAAAAAATCGCAGGATGTCCGTAATAACATGCAGAGAGGAAAGATGGAATGGCATGGGAAGGCTTCTCATCTCAAGAGAAGACAATCTCCTGGATCTCACGTTAACTCTATATAAATTGCTAATTAATTAATTACATGGAGGTCAGGTTGATGTAGAATTATCGTTCTAGCGCGAGAATTATTCCATTCGCAAAGTAGGTAGGATTTGCAAGAAATACATACTCCGAACACGACTTGGGCATCTTGTTAGAAACACCTCAGGCGTCTTCCCTCAGAAGTAATATAATTTCGACGCCTGGCTGGTTAAAAATATTTTCCCAACCTGCGAACCCCCAATAAGCACAGTTATTTCATCACAATGCATGTACTATATGTACAGATTCCAAAAAATACTCTATTTTTTCTTGCGATACCGCCGGAAACATTTGCCCCTCTCACCTGCCTCGGTTTTTGTTCGCCGCTTTTTTATGGCAGGCATTCGGTCACGCGAGTGATTTCAAAACAAATACAAATAAACAGCGGAATAAAAAGCGCAAACGGGATAAAGAAACTTCGACACCCTTTCGAGCAAGCCGCTTAGAAAAGAAGGGCGTGGAGGAATGGAAGCGGTGAGGGAACAAATCTGCTGACAATCTCGGCGGCCTTTGGTGGAAGAACTTTCGAGGAGACCTTTAGCTCTGCATTCACTTCCACACTCAAAACCACATCTGTCTCTCATTCTCTTGAGATTTGTGAGCCCTCTCCGGTTCTACCACCTGGCATGGCCTATCCACCGATTAGAAGAAGCGCGAGCAGTTCGCGGTTTCGCGGCACAGAGATCAGCATCCATCGAAAACAGCATCCAGAAAAACATCTATTTTTTCAAATTTCATTAATCTCGTGTTTAAATAGCTTATTGATCATTCTCGAAATGCTTTAGTCTATTAATAAGGATTTTAGAAAACTCATGGCTTGACTGTACGTACTTCTACGTCATATCCTATGAGAAACTACAGGAGTTTCCTAATGTCATACAATTCATCCATCAGATCACAATAATACCCATTTCTTAATTGTGTAGAAAAAGTGTGACTAATATAAAAATTATTGTAGCAAGAGTAAAGAAAATAGGAATTCTGATAGCTTTGAAACTAATGTCTTTCTGCATGATATACTACCGAAACCTTTTATTCCCAAACTTTCTTCCAGTGAAGAGCAAAATTCACTCATATCTAAGTTCCTTGTGGCATACAAAACTCATTTCCAAAAATTGAGTGCATATTAACTGCACCAATGAAAACTAAAGCTCAGCATATTCACTTGACCTATTTCCATACCTAAATCCATAACATTTGGCAGTGGACGGCGTGTAATTTATTCATAAGGCTGCCAATTCACTGTTAACTGTTCCGTTGAAAATCAGTCATCTACTACAACTTCGACGATGAGAGATCTCACCTCGTACATCAGCTGTGCTGCTAGCGAAATGATGCATTCAGGTTAAGCACTACAATCGCGGTACCCATGGTTTCCTGGTAGATGATGGTGACTCGAATATCACGCAGCCTGTATTTATTGGGATGAGCTCAGTAACATCGCTAAGATTAAAACCACGAACAGCGCTCCGCGCCCTAGTTTCATAACCGAATTCCATGAAGCCAGAGGCGGGGAAATGTTTTGGCACCAAAACCAAGTACTTAGCATGGGAACAAATTCAATGTGCGACGCATGTATTTATTGATATTTCAAATTAAATATCTCCTAGAGGATGATTTCGTTGCACCATTCCGGAACGGAGGAAATTCCTCAGCAAGTCGTAGTTCCTACAGTAGGCCATCACGTCGTCAAATTCCCGTTATCGATTAATATACGTAACCAGGACCCTGCGAAATTTCGATTAAATTATCTTTTTTAATAGCGCATGCGATATAAGTCATTTTATCGATTACTTTATTTTTCTATTCTAAATCGCTATGTAATGTCTCCCTGAACGCAAATGCTTAAGGATGAATGCAGTATCGTATGCAGCCGTCACGCACTCATCCCCCATCATAAATGACCTCTTATCCATGGAATTTAATTAGCATTAGGCACTCCGTTACTTAATTTGATCGTATTCTAGCCGATTTCCGTCGTATTTAATTTCGTATCTCGACAGTTTTTAAGCCTTATCAGGCCAAAAGTTAAAGGGATGTGAATTAATGTAGATCTTATCTTAATCATACGAATAATAAAATATGTGTAATAAAATTATGGTAGTAATATGAATTTTTCATACAACAACGTCTTTTCGAAAAATGAACTGATTTTTAGCTTTGAGAATATTTTCTAGGTATACATAGACTTCTCTGCGAGTACTAGACTGAAGTAGGTAGATATATAAATGTTTAATGCTCGTACTCTACAGAATAAACGGTAGAAGCTGGAAAAAAAAGCATTTCCAAGTATGGTGGATAATATGGTCCATAACCACCAGAAAAATTCCAGTAGCTCAACAGGAATTTTAGGATTGTCTCAATAATTGCTCAAAATCTGATATTTACTGATAGGGCAGCCGTTGTCAGATTTTAGGTCCCCAAGCGCATCTGAATTAGCAACTTTTTTACCGCTACCGACGAATTCAATATTCGTGCATTGATGTCCAAAATAAATAAGTGGCATGCTATTTTGCCACAACAAAACAAACTTTAAAAGCTGAATAAAATTTGGCGATTTACCTTAATAATGTAATCCTCGCAATACCTTTCTCACAAATTGTAAGATGACGTTGAAACTATAATTGTGGCTGTTACTAACGACAATTTCGAGCAAAGGTGGAGCACTACCTAAGATCCATGAAGTGCATGATGGCTCTTTTAGGACCTTTGTTAAGATAAAACTCAATTTATTTTACTGCAGGACGAAGTCGTAAACAATTAAAAGTACGATGAAGCACAAACTTGTTGAAATGATATAGATGTATACATGCAAGTGAAGAATGCCTTTCGGAAGAATGCAATGCAGTAGGCAACGGCGGATATGCCATATTTGGTGAGTCGATTTGACTTCAGAAAAGTAATTCGTAATTTTCAACGGAAAAAAAACAGAAAAGTTATAGATCTGGAAAATCTTTACTTTCCGAGCTAGTGGAGAGAGTTATATTGGTAATACGTGCATAGTAGAAATGCGAGTGACGAGACTCCTTTCAGGTACAATCTTGTACTATCTCACTCCATTGTGCGGCAGGTACCTGTCATGCATACTGCATAGACTCCTTGTTGCAGATAATGCGAGGTATACCAAGCATAGTGATATCGAAGCAATCGTATTTAATTAATTCGAGAAAACATAAAAACTTTTAACTGGTTAAAATTTTGTTTCATTGAAAAGATTTAAGGTTGCAATAAATCTCATCTACAACAAATCCGCAGAAAAAATTCGGGTGGATCAAATGCGCTTAAAATTTCTAAGAAAATAATAGGTTTTCTTAGTTACCTTTCCAAGTGCAATTTTAAGAGTTCGTATGGGAAAAACAGTAAATAGTTTTCATATATATTATCAATATAAAGGATGAAGCGTTTTCAACTATTTTTTAGAAGTAGTATTGACAGAGATTTGGGCTCTTCTATGACTTAGACCTTCTGCACCATTAACATAATCCACCAAAACATTATATCAAATATAAACATACACATACATGTGTATGCATGCTATTTATGTGCGTGTGTCCAAAAGAGGATTCGAAACCGACCCTCGGCTAGCCAGAGAGCCCCTTACTTCCTGGAAAACCTTATATATAGCAGTGTAAATATAGTATTTTTAAATTTTTGACTCTTTCGTTCCTAATTGATATTGTTGAGCTTTTTAACATTTATTTGAGTCACTCAACCTATCGGCGTTTAAAACATTTATGGCTAAATGACCAGAGGAAGTGAACAAGGTTGGTCAACTATCATGTAGACATTTATGCCAAAAAAGTAGCTATTCTACGAGTACATATTGTACTCTTACAATATTTCTACATCTACATCAATTATAAAGATTTTCAAATTAACTACCACTACATTTTATATCTACACGAACAGGCTTATTATTACATAGGGTAAAACAGTTCTTTCCTTCAGGTGTTTAAGAGTGACATCTCAAATATAGTATGTATATGTATGTATGTGTATATATAGAAGCTCTCATGAGAGCTTCGACAAATATGTATATGTATATGTGTATATATATATATATATATATATATATATATATATATATATATATATATATCATATTTGTCGAAGCTCTCACGAGAGCAATATAACATTTGGACGGCGCAATAGAATACAAAATACATAGATAACACGTAAAAGGCCTCGCACATTTTAGATTGTCTGAGCTTTCCTCGCTCATTTTACGTGTTATATATTTTATTTTTGGGTTCTATTGTGCCGTCCAAACGTTACATATATAGCCCTTTATGTTTGTCCCTATCCCTTATATCTATTTCCCTCTGAATGAATATTTGGTGGTATTTCGTGTTTGAATATATACATGTATATTATTATTATTATTATTAGGTAATCTACCGATTAAGGTAGGTTTTTGGATGGACGCAATTATTAATTAAATAATTTGTGGCCGTAGCAAAACACAACATCCTACTCTACATCAGGTCCCTCTTCAGCTCTGAGTACTTTCTTCCTCCCTTCATCCCGTCCAACATCCCGAACAGCAACGGTGATAATGGACAACCCTGCCTTACACCTCTTCCTTTCACTGCCCAACCGGACTCCCCGTTCCCCACTCGCACCTGAGCAGTCTGAGACATGTACAGGTTGCGGATTAGCCTCCTTTCCCTCCAATCTATTCCTATTTTCTGCAGAATACTCATTAGTTTTTCCCAATTCACTCTGTCAAACGCTTTTTCCAAATCTACGAAACAGGCTCCCTGGTTGTGTTCTATATTCCTCTCGATTAATAATCTCATTACTGCAATGGTATATATATATATATATATATATATATATATATATATATATATATATATATATATATATATATATATATATTATATATATATACACACACAAATTTAAAAAGATTAATCTCTTTCGTTGGAATTATTATACCCTTAGATCCCATTGATTATAATCCTCTTTAGCTTCGGCTTCTTATGGTGTATCTCTATCCTATTTTCCCTCGCAGATCCTTTCTTTCGGAAAATTTTCGCAGAACGATAGTTGCAATTCTTTGGTTGATTGGCTGACTTAATCCATAGATTTATCATCTGCAACTATGAACAACCAGCTTTCCGCTTAATATAGATATCATTCCTATCACAAGCGAATCAAATTCCTCTCTCACATTACTCCCATGCCTCCGCGTTTACGTTAAAAAAACGACCGATACCGGTCAAACCCATCTTTCTAACTTTCCTATCATTGCCCTTTTCAGTTCTCAAACGTCTAAAGCTCATAATCTATGACACAAATAAAAGCTAGTTTATAGTCTATTAACGTTCCCATTACTGTTGTGGAGTCACTATGGGCATTATTCTGCGACTTGTATGTCGCCTGGCGGCATTCCTCGAACAGAACTCGGAAAGAGCATTGGTAGTTTTTCCGTAAAAGCGTCCGGCATCAGCATCGGTAAACGGAATCCGTTGTCATCCTAGTGCCACAGAACCCTTCGAGAATGGTGAAGTTAATACCTTACACATAACGAAAATAATGATTTGTTTTATTCAACTCCTTGGTTTAAATTACTTCCTAGCAGTTGAAAAACGCAGTCACAGATTATTTATGTTCAATGAATAAATAAAATAGCTCTCTCTTTATTCGTCGATTGCCTGTTATGGTGCACATCCAAGTATATATTCACCTCGTTTTTAAGTTAAGTATTGTTATATCATGTATAAATTGCGTTGGGTAATAGAGTGTAATAATGCTTAGTGAAATAAGAAGTCTTCGGTACTTTTTTGTAAAGTTTTATCATCATCTGTTCATATCCATTTGCCCATGCAAACACCACTCACGTCAAATGATATTATGGAAATTAAATTCACTTTTTACAGTGGAGCATAGCAAATATACCCAATACAACTCGGAAACTTGGTTGTAATGCAAAAAGATAAGCACAGATAAGTAACATTTTGAGATATGGGTATGGATGTGGATGGAAAAAGTGAAATACATAGAAAGAAAAACGAAGAAGTTCTAAGCAATATAGAGGAGTTAGGGTTGATGGGAGAAATTCAAAAAAGATAATAGTAGGAAGGCATACTGAGTGGCAATTGATGTTGAAGACTGTCACAGAGGAGCGAATATTGGGCTGGCCAGGTAGAGGCAGGAAAATAATATACATTGTGGACAAAATGAAGGATGGTAGGGAGCCTGCGTAGATGGAGAATTGTTTATAATGATTTAGTATGTTAAAGCATTTGGTGCCACTTTACGCAGGACCTAGAAGTATAAAAGTGCATATTTCCTGGACTAAACATCTTATAATGCTCTTCATAATAGGTAATTATATCAGTTTAGAATTATTATAATAATCGCGCACCAGACGAAATGAAAGAATTTAGACCATGATGGTAATCCGGATGAATCATTCAGGTTTCTAAAAAAATCTTCAAAAAATTAAGCTAATACTAAGAATTTTCCAAAAGACTATTGACTTAAAAAAATTTCTTCCAAATGTGAAAAAATAGTCTATGAAAAGCGGCCGTTTATGAAAAGGTTGACACTCGGATGAATACAAAATATTGGGTTCCCATGACGGTTTACGGGTACCCTTTGCAATGGCTCAAATGAAAAACGGATTTCCCTTCATCCATGTCAAATTCTTGCACCAGATTTCCGCAAGCGGTGAATGTTTGACCGCTGTCCTCTTTCAACGGCGGCATCTCTCTGGGGATTCCACGATTCCTCCACCTCCCTTACTTTTCACTGTCCCCCATTACGGACAACGGCGGTGGCAGAGTGTCTTCCTCGCGCAACCAGGCCAAACAACGAGGTTTTTTTCCTCACCCCTCGTTTTTGCCGCCCCGCCACAATTGCTAGCCGCTCAAGTTCATTTCTCAGAAGGCGCCAACATGCCGCCGCACCCGGGCGGGATGGCAAGTGACAGCCGAGGAGGGAACGCTGCCTTCCGGAGATATACCTCTCAATAACTGGTTTTTATCACTAATTCATCTGATCATAAATATTCAATAGAATTTCACTATATCCCAACTGTAGATCGAGAGAATTTTCTTGTTTTATCTAAAATAACCACAATGTCATTTATACTGGAAATATAATAAACTAGGCATGGTGGGCGAGGTAAGGGGTTTGTTAGGAGAAATCCTAAGGAAATAGGAAAAATGGATGAAGGGCATACTGATCGGCAGTGGGATATTGAAGACTGTAATAGAGGGGAGAATGTCAGGCCAACGAGGAAAGAGCAGGAACAGGATTGGGATGTTGGACGGGATGAAGGGAGGAAGGAAGTACACAGAGATGAAGTGGGGCTTGATGTAGAGTAGGTTGCTGGATTGTATTTTGTTTGGAGTCACAAAATATTAATTTGGTAGTTGTATCCATCCAAAGCCTACCTTAACCGGTAGATCACTTAATAATAATAAACTATATTTTGAAGCACAAATCAACACGGCTATGCTTTATCGATTACCTAAGTACTGAATATGTAGCCAAAAGATGTTTTTTTTATTCTTAACCACTCACACAGCTTCCTGACAGTGGCGGGTGTAAGGAGAGCCCCCTTCCCTCGCTATGTTATTGTTTGCATTTTTTATTGTTATAGTGCAATATTTTTGACTTTAATAAAATTAAAATTAATATTTCTCGCATACCATACTCTACTTTTGAACGTCATTTATTCACCGAGTACAAAATTATGTGATTCATGGTGCATTGCGGTCTCTAAATTAGCAAAATTTATTTCAAACAACTGTTTGCGATTTTAAGAGGTTGAAACATTATTGATAATCAAAAATAAAAATGGTGCCCCCAGTAGAGGTATTCTAGATATGCTATTTCCTGCTGGTATATTTACTTCATAAATTCCAGTTTATTGTCGACATTATCTTTAAATGAATTTCAACTAGCGAAAAGTATATTGCTAGCTTTATGGGTGATGGGGCATACATTTTAATTGGTTTTTGTTGTTCCATTGGGCGCCCGCTTTCGGTTACTATAAAAATGACCTCTGCATAGAAATGTCCACATTCTTTATGTTTCGTATTGAATATTAGCCCCATGTTATCCATGTGTACCTTTCCACATTTGTATCAGACCGCCCTGCGAGAGAATTCAACTTAATTTTACATCATTTGATAAATTTAATTTTAAACTTTCCCACCGACGACAAAACCCTTCCCGAAACGGAAAAATTACCTCAGTAAAGGGGACATAACGTTTAACCAAATCATTATTTATTTATGAAAAGGCAAACCATTACCACCAAACATAGATAGGTTGAGAAGTAATGATTATGAGCATAAAGTATTCATTTTTTTCGTGCGAAGAATGCCCCCAGTTTAAATCCTTTTTAAAAATTTCGTATTGCTACTGACTGGAGAGGCTGGGTTCAATAGTACGTAGGTGAAAGAGACAAATTAGGAGAGCAAAGCTATGCAAGATTGCATGAATCTTACACAAAAACCTTTTTAATCAAGAGATCATGTGGGTGAATGTTACGAGAAACATTCCCATTATTTTACTCTATGAGAACGACATTTCTCCAGTGAACTGGACAAGTTGAAATAACCCAAGAGATAAATGGTAGGAGCTTTTGCTTTACTGCTCCGTTATTGACAAATATGCCAGAGGACCATGGGGAAAGTTAGAATATAGGCCATAGCATAATTCATGCAGCGTCCATAACTCATGAGAAGACGTTTAACCCTTATTAGGCAGCTATTTATGAGATTTTTCATGGAAATGGGAAATAGCTCAATGAGAAGAACGTAAACTATCAGAGAGAACGCGACGTGGCTGAGAATAACTTTGGCCCAGGGATGTCAGATAGCGAGGAAGGAAACGGGAAACGAGGGAAATTAACGTGGATAATTAGTGGGAAGTCTTTTTGGAATTATTTTGAATATTCCTTATCTATATTTCTCCATCTTTCATCTCCCAATCTTCAATCTCGTTAATCTTGACCACATTTCCCATCGCCCTTTCTGATATAGTCATGATTCCCGATTGCACCACTCGTTGCAAGAATTGCATTTAATCCATAAACATAAAATAAAGTCGCAAATCGTGAAATTACACCATTTATAATCCAGAACGGCTGAACCAATTTTAATGATGTTAGGTTTTTTTGATACGACTCAGTCCAGAATAGCAGATTAACCATTAAAATATCTTAAAAGTATCGTATCGTAGATTGTAATGATATTTGTTTTTTTGGATTATTCTCAGCCAAGAATAGCAGGATAACCATTAAAATATCGTAGAAGTATCGTATTGTGATATCATATCGGAAAATGTCGTATCGTATCATGGATTTTAATGATATTTGTTTTTTTTTGGATTCGTCTCAGACCAGAATAGTAGAATACCCATTAAAGTATCGTTATTGTATCGCATCGTAATATCGCATCATAAAATATCGTATCGCTTCAGAAGTACCTCTAATTATCTGTCTATTATCGAAGAAATTTCCACGTCAGAAGCAAGGTGACGTGGTTCCTGGTCATCCAGATGTGCGTTTTACTGATGCTCTTTGCCATATTTATACAGTTCATCCGAAGAATGTTGAACACTTCTATTTGCGGTTGTTACTGGTGAATGTTCGAGAGCCAATATCGTTCGAATCACAACGATCTGTTAATGATATAGTGGACCCAACATTACGGGCTGCATGTCAAAAGCTCAATTTGCTTGAAAACGATAATTTTTGGGACACGACAATGGCTGAAGCAACTATTTCTGCATCTCCAAGTCAGATACGCACATTATTTGCTATCATCCTTTCGACATGCTTCCCATCCAATCCACGTGACCTGTGGAACAAATACAAGGATAACATGTCAGAAGCCATTTTACATCGAATTCATATAATTTCAAGTAATCTCGATGATCAGGTGAATGAGGAGATGCATAACCAGGATTTGCTGTTGATTGAAGACATGTGTCACCTCATGTGCGGCAGTTTATTAGTGAAGTTAGGAATTCCGCGCCAGATCGTGGAATGAACGACGCGTTTAATTGAGAATTGGAACCTGAACGTGAATATGATCGGCATGAATTTGATCAATAAGTTCAAACGAATATACCCCAGCCGAACCCCCAACAGAAGAAAGAATATGATACATTAAAAAGGCAATTGATGATGGAAATGGTGGCTTATCTTTCCTGGATGCCCCTGGTGGAACTGGGAAGACATTCCTCAGATCATTTTTCGGGCATTGCTTTTGAACACTGTTCGTATGAAATCGGACTGAGCGGTAGCAGGTGCTTCTTCTGGCAGAGCGGCCACATTGTTGGAAGGATGCCGTAAGGCTTATTCAGCGCTAAAGTTGCCGTAAAACCTACAAAATTCGGAACAAGAGACATGTAACATATCGAAACAGTCCGAAATTGCGAAAATTTTAGTAGCATCTAAAATCATATGGGACGAATGCACGATGGCGCACGAGCGCGCATTGGAAGCACTTGACCGGACAATGAAAGATCTGCGCAATGACTCGAAATGCTTTGGTAGCGTAATGATTTTACTGTCCGGCGATTTCCGCCAAACACTGCCAGTCATTCCAAGATCGACTGCTGCCGTTGGAGTAAACGCTTGCCTCCAATCATCAAATCTGTGGCGATATGTGAAGAAACTTGAGAGTTGCATTGCTGAACGATCCATCTGCTGCAGATTTCTCCAAGTAATTGTGGACTATCGGTAATGGCCATGTTCCTGTCCACGAATCGAGCGGATTGATTTCATTTCCTCGGAATTTTTGCAATTTCGTTTCATCGAAAGATGAGATCATCAACTAAATGTTCCCGATCATCATTGATAACCACAAAAATCACAAATGGTTGAGTGAGCGAGCAATTTTTGCGGCTAAGGACAAAGATGTGGATGACTTAAACTTTGTAATTCAGAATCAAATCGTTGGTACTCTGTATTCATTCAAATCTACTGACTGTGTAACAAACGAAGACGAAGTCACCAACTATCCATCTGAATTTTTAAAATCTGTGATGTGCCTGGCATACCACCGCACAGTTTACAGCTGAAAGTTGGCGCGGTGGACATGATACTGCGAAACATAAACCAACCAAAACAATGCAATGGAAAGCGATTGGTGATAAAACAACTGATGATCAATGTGATTTACGCGACTTTACTCACAGGAAAATTGAAAGATGAGGAATTTCTCATTCCGAGGATTTCCATGGTCCTAACCGATATGTCCTTTGAGTTGAAACGAATTCAATTTCAAATTCGCGTTGCATTCGCTATGACGATCACAAGGCCAATCGTTTAGTGTTTGTGGTCTGAATCTAGAAAACCCAAATCTTTCTCATGGTCAATTATATGTGGCATGTTCACGTGTTGGTAAACCATCCGCTTTATTTGTTTTTGCGCCTGATAACAAAACAAAAAATGTTCTATATAAGAAGGTGCTTGACTCAAGAGAATAAACCGGAATGTATACATGAATAGATTGAATGAAGAAAATGTCTTTCTGACAAGCCATTTCAATACTTTTTTCGTATATTCATTGACTTTTTTTTCCTTATGTTATTATAACAAGTCAAGTATGATTTCAATCGGTAAAGCTGTTCTTGATTTATAAATGGTTGAACTAAACTGTTCATTGAATTTTAGGTGGTAAGAAGTTCACCGGGTCAGCTACTATATATAGTATATACACATGTGTGTATATATGAATATATATATACAAATATATATATATAAATATATATATATAATATATATATATATATATATATATATATATAAATATATATATATATATATGCATATATGTGTATAAATATATGTATACTACAATACAGTATATACATATATATGTACATCTGGTAAACCATAGCCGGCACAGGTAAGGGAACTTGCCCCCCTATCGTGATGGGTGAATTTCACACGCCGTCGGGCTTAGTACTGAGTGAACTCTACCATCACTTACCAAACCGACCTTCGGGTTGATTACTGTGTTTATGGTTTATATACATCTGTGTGTGTGTATATATACACACACACACACATATATATATATATATATATATATATACACACACATATATATAACACTTTTTGGAAGTCTCACGGACGTGAATAATAATGTACAACACTTAGCACTAGTGGACACAAACAAAAACACAGAAACACGCAAAAAAGAGACTCACTAACTCTCGAATTTTCGGTGGTCGCAACCACCTTCATCAAGGAAGAGAGGAATAGAAACCTCCCGAGCTCTATCCCTTTCTTCCTTGATGAAGGTGGCTGCGACCACCGAAAATTCGAGAGTGAGTGAGTCTCTTTTTTGTGTGTTTCTGTGTTTTTGTCTGTGTCCACTATGGCTAAGTGTTATACATTATATATATAAACCATAAACACAGTAATCAACCCGAAGGTCGGTTTAGTAGGTGATGGCAGAGATCACCAAGTACTAAGCCCTATACGGCGAGTGAAAATTCACACATCAGGGTAGGGGGGCCAGTTCCTTTCCCTGTGCCATTTATGGTTCCCCTGGAAGACCTGGTACCCGAAAAATCATTTTAGCTTGGGTGGTGCTGCAGGTGCCCAGAGTGCCTTGCCCGGGAATCGAACCCGGGACCCTCCGGTCAGCAGTCCAGCGCTCTACCCACTGGACTACCGCGACTACATATAAAAAAATATATATTACTAAATCTATAATAATCTGAACTACTGGCATAAATCTCGTTATAAATGTCACACATTTCCTCTTCCTGTTAATGAGGCCTATATTCAAATGAAATCACCGATCACAAGGCGTCCACAAGAGTTCATGAAAAGAGCAAGAAATTATAATGATCAATCTTCAATGATGATCAATTACATTCAACTACTATCCGCATTTATCGCAAAAACCTAGTACACCCTTAACATAGCAGAGATGATATTACTAGCAACCCAAATCCGAGCTCGAAGAAAATTTTTCAACTTCTTAAATAAAACTGACCTCAAATAAAGCAGATGGATGCGATGAAAGCAATAAAAAGGGGATCTAAGATAGTTGAATAAAGTTACACTTCACAGATAATGAATCGCTCGATCAATTTACAAAATAGTTGCAATAAAAAATCATCACCTTATTCATTTATCAAAATCCAACTGGAAATATTAGTACCAATTAAGGAAATGGGTGCTATCGTTTCCCTCCGTGAGCAGCATAAGGGTATGCCCATTTCCCAAAGAAAGTCATGCCGGATATACAGCTTTCTGTTCTATTGGCCGTGACACTCAATGCCTACAAAGGAGCGAGAACGGTGTAAATAGCTCATAATTTGAAGAAAAATGGGAGAGAAGCTGAATGGCCTACTCTCGCGCGATGCATTGGCAGGTCGCTTGAGCTAATTTGCGTAACGGAAAGAGGAGTGCGGAGAACATTGAAATCCAAAGATGTCAAGTAGCTCAAGCCCAAGGGATACATATCTCCCGTTCATCAGCATCTGTGGAGATCCCCGAGGGGAATACTTTGGTGATACAGGTTACCCGCAGCCATGTTGTCGAATTAGGAGACAAACTCGTTCGTTTCACTACTTTTTCCTTTATGCCTGGAATAAGACGGGGAACACCTGGGAAAATACTGTCTAAAATAATCCTTGTGAATGAAACTTGCAAAATTTCGGCGCAAAGATGGAGGGTTCTTGTAATGGAACGTTTAAAGATGAAAATTTAGAGTCCCAAGACCTTTTACCCTCCTGTCTGCAGGAATAATATCACTAAGGTAACTAACTCGATAACAGAGAAATTCAAAGAGAAGATTTCAATGACGCACCCGTTCTATTTGAGTCCAAGGCAACTGTGGCGATGAACACATGATGGACAGGAGCATTATGATTTCAATATATCAATCGGGTGTTACAGAATACAGGGGAAATTTAAGAGAGGGTAGGGTTTTTTTCCCTTGCGTTTTTTTTGCATTTTCCAATTTTTAATTTCCACATCACAATATATATGATTTAGTACGTGTTTCATTATACCCCTCGCATAGTTAATAAAAAAATTAAGCATCAAGCGGGGAAAAAGAAACATTAACCATGCTGTGTGTCGATGGCGATGCAAAGCAACACGCATTATTTTCTTGCGCTCAACTTCCCGCAGCTGCGAACAAAATTCGCCCATCAGCAGACGAAAGAGATTGAGGGAAAATGCTGGGTAAATTTCCCTGTAATTTCTAAGGCAGCAAAAAAGGGGCACGATAACAAAAATAATGCCCATCCATTTGTGGAAATGGCTCGTAACTGTTACTCATGTCTCTACATCTGCCAAAAGGTAAGAAATAAAAAAGTTCGAGAAACATTTTAGCAGCCGACCCAAATAGTGTTATTTTCATCGCTGTATTTATATAAATTACACTTAACTCTGGAACAGGAACCATATCTGAAGTCACATTAACTGCGCGTATCATCATCCATACCAAAACATGATTTTTATAAAGCGAACTATTTCCTCCTGTTATTCTTTAGAAATATGCCGACAAAATTTACTGCCGACTGATTTATGGGATGGGGGAATTTAGATTTTATACATTTCGCTACGATACTAGAAAAGTGACCGAAATACGAGTTACACCATCGGAGTCCTACAGAACGAGCACAACAGTTGACGATTCATTCAATTGGAGTAGAGGAGTAACAAAACACTACCTCCATACTAAATACTAAGTGCAATTTATGGCACAATAATATGTTAAATTCACTTCATATTACACGCCGTGAATTCAGAATAAATGAGCTTAAAACATTTCAATATGTTACATTTATTTATTTAAGAAGTTTCTTTCGCCATATACCATTCTATAGATACGAAAATTAATGCTAATGAATGATAATTCCGCTTATAAAGTGATTTAATAAGCGGAGACCGAATACCTATTTATCCTGAACTTATGTTTGCTTGTCACTCCTTTTCAAGGGAAAAAATTTACATGCTGTTCTAATCCCGCATAGTATAACCTCAAAAGCCATTCCTCCGATTTATTTCCAATGATAAAATCTGTCAGCAGAAACATAACAATAATAATTCCTTGTTTTTGGTAAATAAAGACAATTACTTCTATATTTGGGCCCTTCGCCATAGTCTACAATTTAATATGTGCATTCATATGTATTCCAAGCATGAAGGTATGAATTCATTCACGCCTCAAGGTAGGCAAAGTCAAAGAGCCTGATTGTGGGTCATTCACTCAAAATTGCTCCCTTTTACTAATTTTTCCTCACTCGTCATGCCTAAGATATCAACTCATGGACAAAATATAGGAGAATGAACGACTTTTGAAGGACAGCGGAGGCAAAAGTACCCAACTCCCTCGTCAGTCGGACGAAATCGCACTTCTACATTAATTTGCATTCGTCATCTAATGTTGTCTAATTTTGTGTAAAAAAAATAGTAAATAGTTAAAGACAACAGTGGCCAAAAAATGTTCTCACCTACTGGCAATGTCCCAGCAATCAGTCTTTGTTCCCCTACTCAATGTGCTTTCGAATCCAATTTGATTTCTGAGCTTGAAGCCCCGCGGCTCACGTGAGCACATGGCTTCAAATGAATGTACCGCTAGACGATAACCCATTCAATTCACTCAGAATGCCGTCCAACTCGATTAAGCGAGGTAATCGAGTGTATTACCTTTCAAAAATTTCGATTATCCTTCCGGCAGTAGAAAGGTCTACAGCCTTCACACATTCTCATAACAACCGAATAACCGAACCCATAATAATACGAGAAATAGTGGCAAAGCAAAAACACACTTACTTAATAATACTTAACAAATTGTAATTCATTCATGGGCAGTTCCTTTATTTATTGCGAGTATTAATATTTGTTCTAAAATCTATTCCGTAGGGAAGTAACTCAAAATACCTAGCAAAATACCTATATTAATGCACAAATCTTAAAAAAAAACCATGTTCCTCCGGAAGATGCCAGTATAAAGATGATCCAATACTGACGAATCAATCGATCGAGTACCGATTATACTTACTAATTCACCAAATTACGAGAAAATTCGTTCGTTCATATTGGATGGTCATAACATGCTAGAAATATTATTTTTAGATAAGGGTTCACAAATAATACTTAACTTATCCAAGTTCTAGTTAGGCGAAAAAATTGCCATGAATAGAGGTAAAAAAATAACTTTGCAAGCAACAGAGGTAAAAGTAAGTCCCAAACTGAAGTCTGGTTCATACCATCGACGACTAAAGGTGAGAGTATTAACTTATATGCAGGAAATACGTGAAGTCATAAGTGCGTTCAGGTAAATTTTGTGTGTGTCTATTTAATAATCCGCATCCTCTTTCGTGCCGGAAAAACGTGTCTATTTGGACCTTAGGGAGCGTGACCTGATTTCCACTTCCTTCTAACACAAGTTTCTGTATGTATGGTATTCTTACAAAAGTGCGACATGCGACATCATCCGATTGTATTTCCATGAAAAGCACCTCTAGAAGCATCGCGAAAATCTAAGTGGGTCGTCGCAGGAGCGGAAATGTGAAAATGGAGTGGACTCAATCAGAGTAATAATTCTAAATCGTTCACTTGGCCTGCTATGACGAGAGTATCATTATAGTCACGGAATCGTAAAATATTTTAACTGTGAGGCAACGATTTACGGAAACTGCTGCGTAAATTTCATAGAGTAGCCCTTTTCTTAAAGCTAAAATAATGTGGTACGCTATTTCAATCAGTGGATATACTATCCGAATGCATCTTTCGGAAGTTACTTATAGCTTTAGAATTCTAAGAAACAGACTGCACTCTCAAATAATAAAGGTTTTTGCGCTTCAAATGCGCAAATAGATAGGACGCTCGAATACTTTCTATACGCTACTGGTAAAACAACTTTAATCACTTAAAAAAGCAAAAAATTTAATAAATACGCTGGCATCATATCCATTTTTAAAAAGAGTAAATGCGTATTGAGTCCTCTAAAACTTGATTACCAAAAACTTCATACATTTCACCTACATTCTGGAATTACATACTTAGCATCAGATTAAGGTAAAAATTGATGTGCACAAAGTTTCCAATCGATGATAAAATAATTATTTTTCTGTCATAGAAACTGTTATACGAAAAAATTATACGCTCCATTGTGCCGTTTGTCATTCATGTCAGTATTTTCATGGTCTTCTTTGGTCACTTAGAATGATATACAGCCTGATGAGCATTACATACGAGGGTCATCCGGAAAGTAGTACCCGTTCGTGAAATAAAGACACAAAAGTAAATATTAACAAACATAAAAAATTTTATTTGAAAGAGGATACTTTAAACTACTTCTCAACATAATCTCCAAGCAAATTAAGGCATTTGTCATAACGTGTGACAAGTTTCTGTATTCCTGCTGCATAGTCCTTCGCCGCCAGCTCATTGAGATACGCGAGGGACCCATCTTGCACAAATTTTTGCATAATGCAGATGGTGTTTAACAATTTCATGAACAATTGTTCGAGAAACATTGGGAAAATGCTCACAGATGTCATCAATTGTGACGCGCCGATCGTTCCTCACGAATTCGTCAACTGAGCTCACCAGTTGGTCTGTAATGACAGACGGTCTCCCCGAACGCTCATCGTCGTGTGTGTTCCCCCTCCCCATGTTGAAGTTGCGACACCACCGCCGAACAGACGACTCGTCCATTACATTGTCTCCATACACCTCCTTTAATTGGCGATGAATATCACATGGGCGAACGTTTCTTGCATTGAGGAATTTAATCACTGCCCTCACTTCACAACTGGCGGCGTTCTCAATTTTTTTAAACATTGTAAACAATCACAGAAACAACACAGGCAATGCTAGCGTCACGCAACTTGGCTCAGAGAAGGCAGACAAGCCACTGAAGCTATCTGACCTCGTCCAGCGGCTACTCGCGTCGTCAGCACTTCATGCGGCACGAACGGGTACTACTTTCCGGATGACCCTCGTAGTATCGCGGAGGTAAAATATGAAAGAAATGTCGGATGCTTGAGAAAATGAACATTAATTTATGAACAAAGTTAATTGCCTAAATGTATTCTAAACTGACTTTTTTAATTAATTTCCTTACAGTTCACAAATATTAAAGTTTTCAAAAACGTTGGTCAATTTTATTTCGGGAAAAGGTACTCCAACGGCTCAATTAATACCGTACTTTGACTTCACCTTATCATCATACAACATCAAACCACAGCACCTGTGCCCCAGAGTTGAATTGTGGATTGGAACCAACCACCTATGGAAGAGATCTAGGCTAACCACCTGCAACATCGGCCAAACCGGTTCATATCCACAAAATTATATCTACAAGTTGGTAAAAATACCCATAATGCGACTTCATATTACCCGTTAATAATACTTCAGCTCGGTGTACATCCTCAAAAGGATGAACACCGAGCTGAAGGCTTAATTAAGAGATTACAAAATTCTTGCCAAAAAACCTCATTAGTGAAAATCGGGTTGTCTTAAATTAAGACAAGCATCATCGGATGCCATGAAGGTTTATGCAAAGGAATTATTTTGATACGAAGGTATGAAGCAGATACGATTTTTCTGCTACTGAAATGAACAATGTAGAATGAAAATTACAAATATAAGACCAATTTGTCATCCGGAAGTCAGTCACAATATACGAGTACGTCAGCAAGAAAAGCATCTAGACGTTCAGAAAGTTTCAGTTGAGTCTCTGTTGGAATTTCAATTAGAAATTCTTGTAATTTGAAAAATCTTGAACAAAAACCTAGGTTTCAATGAATTTTCCACTTTAAAAAATTCAACACACGCCACATAAATCAGTCCAAATGGAAAATTATTAAAATAATTGTCTTACTTGTCTGATAACCATTGTCTTCATTATTTCTATAGTCACGGCCTTTACCATCTACACCGTTTGATTATGAAATAGAATTTCTGCTAATTCCGGCCTCGAAGTGCAACTAAACATTGTAACAATTTTGCAATTTTAAGTTCATATCGAATCATTTCCAAAAATATTATTGAATACTGTCTACTCTGAGTAATAGTAATTGAATCAAATTCTTAGGTATGATTTGTACTATGGTAACCTAATACAAATTTAAAACGAAATAACTAAAGAAGTTGACTACGAAAAAATAGGTATTAATTATAAGAGTTCCCTATATTTAAATCTCTGGATCTATGTAATCACTAAATAATTAAAATAGACATTGTCAAGTAAGAAATGTTGCCTAGAAAACCTACGATCCCACCTCTGAAGTGTGTTATTATCTTTCCCGTTCAATGGAGAACCTGAAACCCAAATTGACCATTACCATTAATGCATTCTAGAATACAGCCAAACGCCAACTTAAAAAGGGCTTGGCTGCGCCACTTCTATAGCTTCTGATGTCCTCTAGATGTTCATCAACCCTCACTGATAACCAATTTCTCTCTTCCTCACCCCACTACCATGCAGGGACCCGACTGAATTGAAAAAGCCAACTTCCAACAACGCCGCCGTGGTGCGATTCTACCGCTACGTCCAAGCAGCCAAAGACGGCCAGGAGGGCCGAGATTGCCTCCGCCTCTACGCCTTGTGCTCCGTGAAGACGGAGAAGTGAAGGAGAAACAAAGGCGCAACCCCTCCCCCTTGGCGAAATAAAGGGTTCGTGGGGCGCCACAACCCCTCGCCCCCTCCGCTTCTCCCCAAAACCCCTAATCACCCAGGGGGGAAGCCTCGTCGTGTCCTCCGCACACAACCGCGCTCTCCTCAAAGAAGAGAGAAGAAGACGGTGAACTGCGGGGGACACTCGTCACCCCATTCCCCAAGTACATCACCCCCCTTTCCCGGAATACGTCACCGCTTCAGTTTCAAGAGTCGCGTGTGTGAAATGAGCCAGTGCATACGTAAAAACGATCTCCGAAAACCGTGACCTTTTGCCTTCAGGGAAGAGACCCAGATTAGTGTTTCCAGCAGCATTCGAGAGCATCCGGTCAAGGTCAACAAATTTCTTCCGTCTTCGCTTGAGAAAGAAAGAGATAAAAATCCCGAAAACTGTGTCTCAGGGTTCGATGACCCACGGTCATAATTGGGAGAGCAAACATTGCACGTCCGCCGCCGTGGGGACTCATTACCGAAACACGGACTGGAATCCGGAGGGTGGTCTCGCATGGCCGGCCCTCAAATCGCAGGAATCGTCACGTGGGTGACTGACGAGGAGTTAACGATGAGGGTTTACGTAGGAGCGAGCCGCCGTTATGGTGGAGCGACTCGCTTAAATCGGGTCGACGAGACGTACTATGCGAAAAATATAGGACGGGGAGAAGAACCTGTTCTCCAGCCCCTCGGCCAAAGTCTCTCGGTCATTTTAAAAACAGAGAAGTCTCCTCGCTGCCAAGTTGTTTTCCAATGGAAAAGCCGGGTGGTTTTAAAAAGTTAACATCCGTGAGCGTCGTTTGTGGATCAGCCAAATGACCGGGAGAGAGGGGACATCGGTCCGCTAATGTTTCATTCCAAAGCAATTACCCTACGGCGCCTTCAAATCCACCCCAATACTAACGCCTCTCACAGTCAGCTGTGCCTAACTGAACAAGTTGCTCAAAAGACAAATTCCGTGTAAACAATGTCCACCATAGAATAGGAAGATTTAAATACTGCGGCTTTGGGGGCATACTTGGTAAAAAAAAGTTTTGCGCCATCGATGAAGCGCCATGCAGGGACTTATGTTTGACTCCGTGAAGTCACTTGGTTCAGGATTGTAACAAAGCTCAGTGAAGAAACTGGCCTAAGAGTTACACTTGCTAAACATTATTACCTCAGTAATCAAGACGCCTCATCGAACGTAGGATAATTTTTTACAGGTACATTGTTATCAATGCTGCATAGAAAATTAAAAAAAGATAAAATTTAATTGGCAAATTGTTGTAACGCTACCGGTAGATGTGTGTTCGGGGGAAAAAACTTCGAGAATTGGGACCCACGCGATTGAAAGCTAATCGGCGACAGCGTGAGTCAGCGCCTGGCTTCCGAAACCCTCAGCCAAGTGCTTCCTTTCTGCGCTGATGATACGTATGGCTGAGGGGACGACAAGGGAGCGGCGCGAAAAGGGGCCGAGCGATTCAAAGAGCCGCCGCCCCTTCGTCCGCTTGTTCTTCTCGGTACCATGAACAGCATAACTGAAGCCCGAACAGAAATTTCCATCTTTCAACTCCCACCCCTCAAATCTTTGGAAGTCATCGCGTGAATTTCTCGCCCCCTCACTGTTCATGTCAATGCCCCGGGCGACCCAAAATCGTGGAAAACTAAGTCATGGAAAGAGCGAAAAGTTCGCTTTTCCAGTCGTAATTTTCGGAAACGTATGTTAAATTAGCTGGGTGACCTTGAAAATAATAAGGAAGCAGATGAATAGTGTAAATAATATAGTCACGAAAGATTTTCTCAATTATTTGAGTGAACACATGTGAAAAGACATTGTGAATCATTTGATTAGCGAAAGACATTTATTTATTTATGTATGTTTACCTCCTCATTATTTATTGTATGAAAGGCATACGAAATCAAAAATACTTTATAATAAAATGTCAATTGCCTTGCGCAACGGTGTGTCCTTGTTTGATTTCAACCTTCGTCTCCCTTCTACCACAATGAATGATTAAAAAAGGAGTTTTTTCCTCGTCTGCTCCTCCACCATCCTCCCCTCCCTAACCCACTCTCCCATTCTCCTTCCACTCCCACCGTTCCCTTTCCCCAACTTCCACTTCCCCTAACGGTATTCCCGATCACGCGGTGAAAACGAGTAAAAACTCGGCCCTTGGCCGTGCAACCGCTCGTCTCGGACGACGCCAGTCACCTCTTCCTTATCCTCCCCGGACGCATCCTGTTGTGATTTCGCGCCCCATTCAAGTGGGGCGAGGCAGTGAGCCAATTCGGGGGAGGGCATTCGGCCCACCACCGAAAGCGCCAGACACTGCCAGGGGAATATTTCGCGACAGGTCTACAGTGCCAAGAGAGTGGGGCGACAGGAGTGATTTTCGGATTATGGAAAGGGGTAGGGGAGCGTGTTTGGAGGGAAGTTAGGTGACACTGCGAGGTAAGCGTCGCTCAATCCATGAAGAACGTCATCCAACGGCTAGAAATTCCAGTTGCACAGTGGCCTCGATCCGGCCATGGCGAGTTCAAGTTTGCCGGAATTGGCGATTACGGGGCGTGTGAGGAAGGGGAGGAGGAGTGGTGGAACGGAGAAGGGCTGGGGAAGGGTCGATTGGGCGGGTCTACACCCAGGAGGAAATGCTGCTTCTCGGGGAAAGGGAAGAAGTCCTAGACGAGTGGATGATGGGTGTGTTTCATCTGTCTCGATGGCTTCCTTCGCGGTCAATTCTTTATCGCCACAGCTTCGCGCCTCATGACCTACATCGAAACATAGTTTACTAATCTGCCTGCAACCAGAATGCTATGCCGTCCAGTTCCTTAGATCTTTGCCTTCTAGTTGTAAATGCATTTCCTTGAAACTCGAGAGTCGTCACGTGACAGGTGGGAGAAAACGCTGTAGAAAGCACCAAAAATATGTCCATCTCTGGGTGAAAAATATTAAGAGACGGGATACTCCAGTTAATGCCACATACCATTGTATGCGATGATATATATACACACACACACAAACATATGTATATTTAACCTTTTTATAGTTTATATGGCTTATTTTGATGATTAAGGTGATTCACATTATAGTGAATTAAGGCAACAATAATCAACAAACTCGGAGTCAACATTAGTTTCAAATGAAGCAAAAATCAAAGATTATTGATCCACATTAAAAAATGTCAAGTGCAAAGCCTAGTCTTTAATCTAAGTTCATAAGCTAAATGATGAGTAAATACGTATTTATAGAAGAACTAAGAGTTAATCACCACTTGATGGCCAGAATGATCTATTCTGATTCCTTTTCGTTTATATCCCTCGCGTTCACGCTACTTTTTACCGAGAGGCATGCACTTTCGTGAGTTTTCTTTTCTCTCATAAATAACAATTTGATTTAATTTATTAATTCAGGTTGTATTGCTCCCCATAAATGCCATTGATAGTTTCGAGATGGAAAGGGTCATAGCCGATCCCTGTATGGAAACCCAGCCGGGCTTGGTTACTTATCGCTTTTAAAACATGCATTCATAACCAAAACACCTTGCAATGATGAGTCCTTGATATCGGCCCATCCGCCGACTCTTCCCACCCCTTCCTTCCTCCTTCGCTGGCTCTAGTCTGTCCCCTTTCTCATGGTCGCGTGACGGGCGTCCACCGTTGCAGTCAACGTGTTTGGAAGGTTTTTGCCTTTGGATTTGCTTAGCAATGGTCATGGGGGCATCTGTATTTTTTACGCACCTCGTTACACGTCATGTTTGACGGCTGTCAACGCACTTCGTATTGGGTTGACCCTGCAGGAGCCATTTGAAAATTAATTGGGGTCGGCTCGTGACAGTGATAAAGACAGTAATTCCCAAAATTGATGAGGATTCTTTTCTTTTGAATCGATGGTGATCCTCGTCCTCAAGATTATATTCGGACAATCCTTTGATTCTCAGCCAGAAGGCAGTAATTCACAAGATCCCTTCAATAAAAGAAACTGTAGGACTCAGGGCTCGTAGCTTGATTATTGCAAGAAAATGTAGGTGGCATTTAAATACAGCTTCAATGTACAGTTAATTTGTCTCCGCATCCACTTCAATTAGTACACAAAGTACATCATTGTACACAAGTCTGTGAAAGAGAGAGAGCATCGCTGGACTAAGCAAAAGGGTATGAGCTGTATGTCTCCATGACCTCATTGGAGCCCCGTTTAAGAGCTCCCTTGGGGTCATGGAGTTGGGAGAGGAAGGGAATGTGGATCAAGGGTTTCAGCTGCTTATGTTGATCAGAGAGATCCAACTATCAATTCAAAAGCTTCAGAAGATAATACTGTCAGAGATACGGTGTCACCTCCAACTTCCCCTTGCTGTAATCAATAGAGAGCTAATGCTTCAAGAGGAATGAATGCTGTTGATTCTTAATGGAAAAGTACCATGGATAAATACAGAACAGAAAGTGGTGATTTTTGTTGACGCTAATAGAGAAAGAGCAGCTGGGTAATATGCCTCAGGGGATAAAGCAAAATAGAGAAGAAGTGCAACACATTTGAAACCAAAATCAAGAGTACGGAGAGTGCAGTGAGATTCTCTACATGCAAAACTTCTACTAGTATCATTGGGGGATTATTTTTCCTTTTCCTTCACTAGGCCAAATAAGCACAAACATTTTAAACAATAAGAAGATAACGTATAGCATTTGCTTTTATTTTACATATTTTTATGACTACTTACATTTGTGGTTGTTTACAAACATTGAGGCGAGGCATTGAAAAATTGCGGGGGAATATATTGTGCATAAAAGAACTTAAAAAACAGCAAAATATTAATTGCCTGTTGTAGATAAATCAATAAGCATTTCCAAGAAGGAAGAAATAACCTGGATCTCTCCCAACTAAGTGATAGGGGAGTTCCAAATCAATCAGATGAAAACAACACCCCAATATTTAAAATCAATCCTCATCATTAGGGTAATCCTAAACATCCACTAAAACCATTTGCTAAGATCAAGGCTATATTCCAAACAAAGGACCACAATATTAGAATAAATAAAAAGGATAAGATTGATTCAGAGGCCAGGAAGCAGGGCAAAAATAAATACCTAGAAATTCTATTTAAATTGGAGATCAGCAGCTGGGATTAGATCAAAGAATCCTTCATTGGTGCTGTTGAAACAGAAACATGTGGGGTGGAATGATAAGTGCAATGAAGCATCCCAAAGTAGACTGAAAGCTAAAAAGAGATGTTACTCCAGCAAAACCAAGGAGAACTGAGAAATTTGCGGAAAAGACAGGAAGACAGCAATTAACAATTTCAGAGACATAAAAAAAGAATATTATAAAAATTTTGCAGAAAAGTTAGATGAGGCATTCAGAATGATCAACATCAGGGACTTCCAAGAAACTGCAGGAGATGCTGTAGCAGTAACTTTTAGCAGAGTCATCCGCTAATATGCATTTCAATGCAACAATTTCAGAGTGTAAAAATCATTCACCTTGACTGTGATTCGAAGCTGGATCCCCTAATGTCCGGCCAAGTGCTTCAGTCAGTTAAGCTATCAAGGCGTCCTCTTAAAAAAAAAGTTCAGAGTTGAAAAGGATTCCTTGACAGCTTAACCGGCTAAAGCACTCGGATCCAGGTTCAAATCCTGGTCAAGGTGAATGATTTTTACACTCTGAAATTGTTGCATTAGGGAGTTCTTTGGAACTTTTAAAGGGTAATTATAGACATCTCAGCAACCAAGTCTTTACCTCAAACAAATAGATGCATAATCACAAACAACAGAGAAAACTGTTAGCTTGAGTGACTATTTCAAAACACTGCTGAACTCTCTAGAGCCACAATATCATAGATTTGAGAATGATCCCATGAAAAGCAGGACTGCAAACCACCAAATCTTGATAAAGTGAAGAATTTAATCAGAGACCTTAAAAATAACAAAGCACCAAGAAATGATGGCATCTTGACAGAAATGTGGAAGTTCAGAGGAGAAATCGTAGCAAAAAGAATAATTTACCTCATACAAGCTATCTTAGCAACCAAAATGATTATTCGGGAAAGGTGTATACCCAGTCGCCCAAAGAAAGGAAGCCTAACAAATAAACAATTTTAGATGAATTTTGTTTTTTCCCGGTACTGTACGAGATACTTCCCAAAGTCCTGCTGAGCACAAACAAAGAAAAATCAGGCCACTTTACTGGAGTACACCAAGAAAGCGTCAAAATATAAAGTTCATGTACAGGAAATATTCAACCACAAAAGTCTTCTTATAAAAAGTAGCCAGGATGCCATTTTTTTACCTTTGTCAACTCCCAGAGGGTATATAACACATTTTACAAGACAAACATTGGGTAATGTAGTAAAGGAGTTTGGAATGGACAGAAAACCAGAGAAATCATTTTAAAAAATCCAAAAACAACACCTCGAAAGTTCTATGGAGAAATGTTGAATCCTCTTAAAATAGAGACTGGAGTTAAACAAAAGGTGGAGTATCACCCACCCTCCTCAATATAGTACAGGAGAAAATTAAGAATCTGGGGGAAAGTTCTACAAGAGTGAGGAATAAAGGAAAATACTCCACAGGAAAGAGTGAAACCTGTAAATGAACTGCATGCCTTTTGCAGTTGATCTTGCACCCTGAGCCCAAAAAGGAAAAAAATTCCCAAAGGATCATAGTAAATCACCATGAAACCAATGTAAAAACAGGTCTTAAAACCTTCATAAATATATGGAATGAGAGATCCATACAGATAAAATATAGGAATATTGCAAGAAGAGAGAATTTGGGAAGATTACAAGGACAGAGAATTTTAAATGCATGGGAAAAGGAATCCACTCAAAGAACTAGATATAGATGCAAATCAAGAAATAACCAAGGAACCAGAAATGGCATATGTACTGGCTGAATCACAGAACAGGTCCAATAAATGGGTGATGGCCACCTAAGTCAAACACAATAACAAGGTAAAACCAGATTAGTTGGGTGTAGGGCACAGTGTGTTTCATACTGAATAGGAAAGGAGAGCTACAGGAACTCAAGAAGATATAGTGTGTGGTATGTATGGACCTAGTAGTAGAGGTATTAAAAGAGAAATTCTGTTAGATAAAGAAGATTTTAAAAAAGGAAGGGAATTGATGACAAGAACAAAGTAAAGATTTTGAGAAAAAATTCATGAAAACGCTAACTTGAAGCATACCACTGTACAACTTGGAAACTTGGTAGCTGAGGTAGAGCAAGGATAAGCATAGATTAAGGATTTTGACATATATACATGGAAGAAGATGCATACATTAACGGGATATAAATAAAAATATACAAAGATGTTCTACACATGTTATGGAAAGAGATAAATTTGCTTGGAGAAAATCCAGTATACAGCACACAGGAAAAATGGTAAGGGAGAGTAACAATAGAATTTTGAAGACTGTGATGGAGGATGGAGGGGAAAATATTAGGTAAGCAGAGCAGAGTGAAGAAAATATTACTTTTTTGGATGGAGTGAGGAAATTAGAAAGTATATGGAATTGAAGAATTGTTAAATGTAGTGTACTTTGTTCTGTGCCCATTTAGGCAGGACTTAGAAATATAGAAATGTTTATCCATGTGACCATCAAAAATGTTAATGGAAAAGAAAACTACTGTTATCATATAATAATAAGACATTGAACATCCTTAGAATACTTGTTACTTTATTGAATAGTTAAAAACCATCTTGGATAATTAAAATCAGATTAAATTATGTGCCCAAAATATTGCCTGGCAATCAAACGACAGAATCACCTATTGGGAGAATAAATCTATGTATTTTTCTACGAAAATAGATTAACTCCTAATTCACCCAAAGGATCATTTTTAGTTCACTTAAGACAAGTGGCCAAACCACCATAAACTACTGTTTCATTCATTAAAAATTTTAAGTCATCATGAACAGTTTGTATTTTTCTAATAAACTAGCAGTAACTAAATCAATGTTAAAAAAGAAGACCAGTGATAAAAAAGTGAAAATATATTATGTTAATTTTGCATGCCAAGGGTGAGCTGAGGTAAGAAGAAGCATAGAGAAATGAGCTAAGTCAGCCACAAACCAGAGTAGATTTATAACTTCTCTCTTAGCTTATTCTTAGTATTTTGTCTTTTCTTCAATCTGATTTATTGTCATCTTGATTCATTCATTGGTTTAGATCATATGCTTCAGATTCAGATCAAAATATTAAGGTTATAATGAGCGACCCAGCCTTATTCCTTTATTTTAGCATGTCATCTAGTTCCACTCCAAATGATCACATAGTCTGAATGGTTTAGTCAAGGCCGTATAGCTGGCACTCCAGGATGAATCAATCTTCAGTCAATATCATTCTAATTTATTCAAGATCTGAATCTTTACATTCAAAGTAATTATGAAAAATTTTCTTCCCCTTACTAAAGGTATCATCATCAGTATTTCATTACTAAGATTGGCTTACTGCAGCCTCTCATTCTTCTTTGTTTGGTATTAACACTCTCATACCCTGATAGCTTCAATGTTTTAAATTCTTCTTAATTCATCTGATGCACTAACCTGTTGGTCTTCCTCATGGAATCTTCCACTCAATTTTCTCTTCTATCATGATTCTAACTAATTCATTGTGTCTCAAGGTATTTCCAATTTTAGTTCTTCTTTGCTGCAGAGTTCTCCATATGGTCCTGTCCTCTTCTGCTCTTCTATACATTTTCTCATTCCTCACTTTTCCTGTGTATTTAATCTTCAGCATTCTCCTCTAGCACCATATTTCAAAGAATAGTATTAGTTGCTGGTCCATGTTTCCCATGTCTCTGATCCTTAGAGTGCCATGCTCCATAGGAATGCTTTGATGAACTGCTTCCTTGCTTGCAACCCCAGATTCTTTGAACATAGCAGTTGCCGCTTCTTCATGAATGCCTTCTTAACTTGAGCTATTCTTTGCATCATGTTGGTGGAACTTCTTCCATCCTTAGTTATTCTGTTACCCAGACAGATGAAAGATACCACTTGCTTTAGTTTGTATCCTTGAATTGTGATATTTGCTTCCAGCTTCAGGATTTCAATTTTCTTCTTGTTGATTCCCTACATTATTAGTCCAAGGATTCAGAGTTGCTTGCAGGCCCTCTTGCATTTCTGCCACAATTGCAATGTCATCTGCAAACTGGAGCATGTTAGTTTCTTTGCCATTCACCTTGAATCCTCTGATGCTCAATTCTTGTACTTCTTTTATCGCCCCTCAACATATACATTGAATAGTACTGGCAAGAGATTGGATCCTTCTCTAACTCCTTCACTAATTTTGGCTTCCTATTACTTCCATTTTTTAATTGCCTGGTTGTTACATGATACTTGTACAGGTGATGGATTTTTCTTCTGTCAGTATAGTCCATCCAATTCCAAGTGCATCTAGCATCATGGAAATCTTATTCCATTTGATGTTGCTGAAGGCCTTCAAGTCCAGAAATACCACATAATGGCTTAATAAAGGTATTGAAATGAAATGAAATAATTTACTTAGTAATTCCACACACTTTATTTAAAAAAACACGACCCAGGTTTCGACATTGAACATCATCATTAGGGTCAATGTCGGTACGTCAAAACCTGGGTCATGTTTTTTTAAGTAAAGTGTGTGGAATTACAAAATAAATTATTTCATTTCAATATGCTATGCAAATTCCATAAAGTTACGCCTGAGACAACAAATTTTAATAAAGGTAATACAGAAGCAGAAAATCAAGGCACGATAATCTCACACTTGGACTTGCACTGGAAAATATAAATTAGAGTACCAAATTATCTGCATTAAAGTTAATACAGATCATTTGGTACCCTCATTTCTATTCTTTTCAACAAGTCTGAGTACAAGAATATCTTTCATTGCTTCTCTGCTTCCAACTCCAAATAGCTCCTAAATTTTTACTTTATCCACACATTGTGATAGAAAGTATAAATATATTCTTTAGTTTATGAACAATTAGGACTCAAAGTATCAGCAAAGAAAGGTATTTTTGCATTAAATATTCTTTCAATTCTATAAATACTTTGGACCAGCATTGATGAGAGGCTTTTGAGATGAGGAAAAAAATATGCATTTTGCATGAAGGTAGGTAGAAAGTATGCAGAGCTCAAGAATGAGTCATTGTAATGCACATTATGGGGTTCAAGGGCATTTCATGGAATGTTAGATAGGACTATGGAGTACAGTTGTGTGTAGTGAAAGGGTCCTTCAAAAACTAAGGTGCCCCAGTAACAATAATAATTTATTATTTGGCAGGTAATTTTTCATAAAATATATAAAGTTTATTAGAATAATTGTTTAAAAGTTTGCAAATATGATTACTTTTTCTTTTTTCTTCCCAATTTTTCAAAAAAATATTTTTTCATTTCCATGATTGTGTTGCTGATAATTTTCTTTGATCATGACAGAATGCTTTCATTGAATGAGCTATCCTGCTCACTAGATTTTTCTCAACTCTTCCATCATTGATTATTCTATCTCATAGGTAAAAAAGTACTCTATTACCCTCATTCCTGGTACCCTGTCCTAATCTCACCATAGTTTTGTCTTCTTTGATAAACCATTACTTTAGCTTTCTTTAAAGTTAAAATATTATCCATTAAAATACCCATGACATTTAACATCCATGTTATGTCTTCATTCATCTCTGCCAAAAATAGTAGGTTATTGGCGATGGACAAACCAAGCTGATTGGTTCTCCTCATCCATGAATCCTTGGCCTAAATTTACCTTTTATTTCATTCATTTCTTTTCCAAAAGAAATTATGAACATCTTGAATGGGACTCGGTCATCATGCTTGTTTCTTTAATCCAGCCTCTTCAGTATAGGATCAAATTTAATCCCTATCAATTATGTGCTATTTATATAACCTCTGTATTGCCATATGTTGTTTTGGGATACTCCTATTATTCTTTAGAATGACCAGCATTTTATTACAGTTGTTATAATCCTTTGTTTCTTCCTAATCAATGAATCTAAAAACTACTTCACTGGTCTCTATGCACCCTCTTCTTTATAAGAATTCTAGGGCTAGGATGACTTCTGTTCTCCTTACAGCCAAGCTTGTCTTGCCTATTGTTGCATCTTTATGTGAATAATTCTGTGATCAATGTTCAGTTTGTAGACACACTGGGCTGACTGATGTACAATGTAAACATTCTTCTCCCCAATAATTCTCTGAGGAAGAGACAATCAAGTTCTTCTGGATATCTACTGACATTTTTCCAGTTTAATAAATAACAATTAATAATTTGCACATGTAACTTGCTCAGTCCCTTTTCTCCAGGATATTATAATTACCAGCAATGCTTTACCTAGCCTTATATTATTCACTCATCGCCTAGTGTTTACCCTTTCACTGCTCTGAAGGTACCTAGTAAGTTTGCACGGTAGACTGCTGTGAAAATACCATTTCACCCTCCTTGTGACACACTATCATTCCTTGAAATTTTATTAAAATTAAGTCCGTCAAAATAAGTCAATAAAAATTTTCTATTAAATAAATGGTGAATCTAGATTATTTTTATTTATTCCATGTTTTTATTATTTAGATTATTTTATCATTTCGCAAGTAATAAAGGTTTGCAGGAGAGTAGTTGGATTCCAGAGATTGAGCATAAGCATAAGGGTAATTCAATACTAGGATTGGTTTGTGGTAGCTCTCCAAACTATTCTGTTTCCTACCAATCCCTTTACCACCTCATGACTTCTTTCATCTACACTTTTTATCACCTGCTTCTCATAGTTCATCAACGTTTTCCAATGCATTTCTTCCCCTTTAAGTTTTCTTTAGGTATGGTATTCAGTAAGATATTGTGCCTCAGGATATGCCTAATAAATTTCCCTCTTCTTGAGATTGCCCTGAATAAGCTTCTCTCTTAGTCTGCATTTCATGGTACTTCATTTGTTATTATGCCTAATCACTTTATTTGCATCACTCTTATGTAGCACCATATTACAATACCTTCCAATGTTCTTTTCTCTGATTCTCCTCAACAGGATCCAAAATAGAATTCCTTTTGGATCATCATCCACTTTATCATTTTTCTCCTGTATCCTTTAGTTCAATTTCTTTTTTTAAATTAATTACCTCTAAGAAATTCTTTGACTTTTCTATTTATTATTCTCCAAGTGCTCTTTCAAGCATTATGAAATGATCTTCAGGTACCTGCAATAGCAAAGTGGGAAATCATCATAAAGTTATCAATAATATTATTGGTTTGTAGTTGCTCTTCCAAATATTCTGTTGCTTGCCAATATCTTTATCCCCTCACAATTCCTTGTGCCATCATCTTCAATCGCCTGATTATCATAATTTACCCTTGCTCTTACTCCATAAGTATTCCACCTAAATTGCCTTTAATGATGGTCCTTAGTACGCACACTATCTTGTCTAAAGATTTGCTAAATTCTTCTTCATGTAAAAATTGTTCTCTTTTCAGCACTCTCAAAATTCTTCATCATTTGTCACTCTGTTAGAGAGAATAATTAACCTCTGGCAGTGGCACATCTCCATTGCATCTAATCTGCTGTTCCAGGCAACCATATCTTAGGACCATAATAAAGAACCTCATACACATAGAAGATTTTATGAATTGCTTACTTATGCCTAGGCTAGTACTAGTTTCCATTAGTCATTGCTTCTTTAGGAAAAAAGCTTTTAATGTCACCCACAATTCACAGCATTCTTATCATTGCTTCATATATTTGTGCATCACTTTATGTCTTTTCCTTGGCATAACTCATTGTAGCATTGAGTAGCTTCAGGCGTGATGTGGTGGAAGTCGAACATAATGAATAACTGATCGAAGCACTTTTCCACTCGATAAAAAGTTTTTTTTTTCTTTTTATCAAGTGGAAAAGTGCTTTGATCAGTTATTCATCATTGTAGCATCATGTATAGATCAAATATCATGGGTGATAATCACTAATCCTGCCTTACTCTTTTTTAATTGCTCTCAGCCTTCACTATTCCTAATCAATGCTGTCTGCTCTCTATGTAGAACAGGCATCAAGCTGCAGTTATTTTAATTCCTTCTATAATTATATAGTTAATGGTTTCCGGCGTGACTTTATGGAATCGATTCATCTTGGAAATGAAAAATAATAACTTTGTGATTCCACAGAATTTTTATTGTGATACGACCCGGGTTTCGACGTTCAACGTCATCTTCAGGTAACAACTCTACAAACATCCATCTATATATACAACATTTCGGTGGGGGGCGGGGTGGTGAGAAGGTGGGGGAGGGAAGTGGGGAATGATGGTTGGAGGGAAGGTTAGGAAGCGGGAGGAGACCCCTAGTGCTCCCCATAGGGGGTCTCCTCCCGCTTCCTAACCTTCCCTCCAACCATCATTCCCCACTTCCCTCCCCCACCTTCTCACCTCTCCGCCCCCTACCGAAATGTTGTATATGTAGATGGATGTTTGTAGAGTTGTTACCTGAAGATGACGTTGAACGTCGAAACCCGGGTTGTATCACAATAAAAATTCTGTGGAATCACAAAGTTATTATTTTTCATTTCCTTCTATAATATCAGTTTGTACTAAGATATGTAGCATCATACTCCAGCCTATATTGTCAAAAGCTTTATCCAGATTCACAAATGTAATAAAGGTCAGGCAATCATTCAGGATCCTTTTCTCCATAAGTTAGAAAACAACGTTAGCTTACCTGTTCCTTTTACTTTTCAGTTTAAATTAGTTCTTAAGTATGTCCATATTAAATAAGTTTGTAATATTCCATAGACTTTATTTTAAGGTGCAACGTGTTTCCGTGACTTATGGCACCATCAGGGACAAGTTTGGTTCATATTCAGCCATTGAATATATGCCCTTAGGAAAGAGAGGGGGTGGCTATGTTGGAGGGAGAGGAAGGGTGGAAAGTTGAAGGTAGGGGTTGGGATTTTCTAAGAAAGGGAAGGGAAAGACAGTGGTCGGGATTTTTCAGGTAAGGGTAGGGAAAGGTAGTGATGCCTTGGTTATGACGTGGCATTGGGTGTGGTCAGGGGCATGGGAGGGGTAGGAGCGAATGGGTACGTTGAACTGTTGTGTTTGTTCTTCCTCAAGGTCAATTTCTCCAAAATGCAAGGGGAGGGATGAGCATATAATTGCTCGTTGCAAAGTATTGTTTTAGGGTCTACCAAGTGCCTTCGACTCTCGATTAGGTCAAGAGCATCAATTTTTAATCCTTTAGGGAAAATATGCAGTATTTCTGGTTCAAAATTGCTATTGCGTTCAAAATCTATGAGGTGTTTCGCAAAGAGAGAATTGGAATTTTGATTTATGTGACACCAAGCAGAAAAATATGTTTTTCCTCCTGATGTTATAGTTCCATGTCCTTCTTCTTTGAGAGTGTTTTAAATAGCATGTCTGCCACCAATAATAGCTAGTGCTCACCAAACTATAAGCTTTCTTTATTTTTCATTTTGTTTCTACAGTCAATATCTTCATATTGTGTTTCCTTCTACATTTCTTCCAATTTCAGTCTCCAAATATAACTAGATTATCTCCTCCCTTTATCAAAATATTTTTTTTACTTCAGTACATATCCTGCACTTTTTTAGCAGTGTGTAAACTTGCAACCCTCTGATGTCTGTGGGTGTAAGGGTTATAGATACTGAGACCTCTGGATACATATTAAGGCTAGCTGTTAAATAAGAGAGGGTACTTAATGAACTAGCAGTTGTAAACACTTAAGCGTTGGATTATCATGACAGTGAGTAAGTAAGGCCTGGGTAAGATGGGCTAAAAACTGTGCAAAATCCTATGAAGGATAACAGTGAACTGCAGACATCCCATATGATCTGAACCATATCCCATCAGTACCTTGGTGTACTCATGGACAGAACCAACATGTCCCTCCCATTTATACCTTTGAAATAAGTGAACTCAGTGTCCCCTACATATCCCATATTTTATTATTAGTAACACTGTTAAACATATGTTTTTGATGGTCACAATCCGGTCATCACTACACTTACCAGCTCTGTCCAAAAAGAAAAACCTGACACACCACATTGCTTCAAACTGCTCTTCAATCCTCCCGAATACTTCCTCCGCCCTTCATTCTGTCCAAAATACCTATCATATGCCTACCCATTCCTCATTTACCTCAGGATATACAATTGAGGTGGTTGTCTATAATCAAGGTGGTTGATTGTTGCCTTCCTCAATACTATTTGTAATATCACGCAATGGCCATCCTACTGGGGTCAGATGCCTTTGCAGCCATCTCCCTGAGGAGGCAATTCATCTGACTCCTAGCCTTCAACCTCATCATTGATTCTATCAGGAGCAATTATCATTACTCCCAACAGCACAGCTACAGAGATCATCAGAACACACAAGTATTTCCATCACATCAAGGTTGTAGTCCATGGGGGGGTACTGTATTTAATAGATACTAGTAGGAGTTTTTATGGGAGGCCATGAATCAGGAAGGAAGGGTGGAGAGAAACCCCGCATCGGCATAAGCCTACTCTGGTCAAAAGGCACCAAGGGGTCCGCAGTTTAACATCCCATCTGACAGATGACATACTCACTCCAAGTACTCTCCATAAAGCACCTCAAGTATGGATCAAGATACCGCTGAAAAATATTTGTTGTCTCAAGGATGTGAACCTGGGCCCTCTCGGTGGGAAGTCTGTACATTAGCCATCGAACCATCCCGATCCCCCTTCAATAGATGCTGCCAAAGGAATAGGCTACCTTGCATTGGTGCCATGGGTTTTATGAGTATAAACATCCCTAGCAGCACATATATACCAAAGAAATATTTAGTGGCCCAGCAAATGCTAGCTAATGCATTTCAAATACAGGTATGCCTGTAAAAATTGCAACATCTTTATCGTTGCTAAATATTTATAATATATAGGTACCACTGTTAGCTGTTGTTTCCTTTAATTTTTAATAGCCATATATAATTTCCCTACAATTTATTGCAATGGTAATTATGATCATTTTCATGAAATCTGAGATGATTGGAAAATAAGGTGTCCAAATTATAAATGTTAACAGAGTCAAATTTCCTATTAAAATATGTCAACAATAATTATCCATATTTTAATTATGACTATAACTTTCTTCAGTAGCAAATGAAAAAGAATATATTTCCTACAAATAATCATTAAACCTGATTACTGACAGTAAATAGAAATGAAATTTTGTGGATAATTATTTTCTCCAGCAAAAGTCTATCAAATTAGATTGAGATTTTTGGTGAACCCATAAAACTATTACACTATTCCTTAAGTAAACATAACATGGTTGTCTATGTTTTACGGCTTAATTTGGATTTAACTGGAATACTGTGATATGTTACCTCTGTAACATGGTCATTCATACATTAGTGTTTGACAAGCCTGGCGTAGGTGCATGATCTCAGTCCTAGGAAGACATGTCGTTTTAGATTAAGTCCTTGTTTTACATACTAGACCAAACTTTGTCCCGCTAAAATATAATCTGTACCATTCATCTCGGTGATATCCTCAGAAATGACCATTCCCTACGCTATTATTCATTGTGTCTTGAAAGAATGAGCATTAAGTAAATACTTCAACTTAGTCACTTCAAAGCCATCCTGCAAAGGATAACCCATGATGATCACAGGAAGAATAAGGACCAGTAAGTATACAATGTCTCCACCTAAAATGATAATTTTGAATGAAAATGACCAGGGATATTTTTTTTGAAAAATATAATTCTCCTCAATTTACATGAACTTATTGAATAATACACTTTTTAAAATGATTACAATTGTTAAATTTTGCAGATCATAAAAAAGAATTGTAAAAATATATATAAAATAAATAGGTCAAAATTATAGTTTTGTTTCCAATGCTTAAAAAGTTGTATTGCACATTTTATTTTTAAATGCGATGGACTGCATACTTGCATAGGAGTACCTCCACTGTCAGGTAATGAGGGTGGATTCCTTCCCACTGCCTACCAAGATTGCACGAAAAGCTTCAGAGCAAATAATATAACACAGTTTAGATGGCGCTGGAATCTGCAAAAACATCATCCTAATTTGAATAAGGAAGACTCAGAAACAATGTAACGCCACACCCAATATGCTACTACTCCTCATGTTTCTTTGCTTATTTAAAATATCATTTATCAAAAATTATATTGAATTGATCGTATTACTTCGAAGATAGTTCCAATTAAAAACATTGGACAACAAAAAACCTCTTCTAAAAATACATAAGAATCACAAAATTCAATACGCTTTCCATGTTTAGGGTGTTTTAATTCATGTCGTAAAATCTTTATGTTGCTGCAGTGCAGTGAGCTATGCGAAGGCCATTCGGCTGAATCCGCATCTTTAAATGCACAGTAAACAATAGACGCACAGAGGTGATGAGCGGACGGACGTTGTAAGGCAGTGAAGATGAAGAACTCTCTACGGCGCGGAGCACTGCTTAGCGATTCTCACATATGTATCCATAGGGGTGGACGCACCTCTTGAAGGCGTAGAGCAGGCCTGCTCCCACCCCGGCGAAGGAGAGGAACACTCCAGTGGCGACCCACGCCACCCCTTGATCGGCTTCTTGAGGGAGTACGAAGGGAGTGAGGAGGGCCAGGAAAGCGATCTCGGAGTAATAGAGCAAGTGGTCCAAGCTGTCCATCCTCCACACGCCTATTCTATACGGGACGGTGAACAGCCGGTGAAGGGGCCAGAAAATTGTCGTCTTGTACCTGTGTAATGTTTTATAAATCTCCTTCCGGCCGCTGGCAAATATCATGACGAAATATATCGCAGTCAAGTAGAGGAGGGCTCCCAGCACAAACCAGACTCCATGGAAGGACGCCACAAGGGAGATACAGAGGAAGCGAGAACCTTGGAGACAAGAAGAATGAGTAAATAAAAACGCAAAAAAAATTTTCAATGTGTGAAGCAGGAGAGTTATAATATTTTAACAATGCAACGAAAAATTCGAAACCAGCTGCTGAATCAAAATACTTATTGCAACTGATTTCTGTGAGTTGTACTTGGAAATGCTAGCGCAGATACATATGATTTATTATTATAAGGTAATCTACCGGTTAACGTAGTTTTTTTCGATGGGCACAACTATCTAATAAATATTTTGTGACTCCTAACAAAACACAATCCAGCAACCCAGTTCTAGTTCTAGTCCTAGTTCTGCAGAAATGTTATCCACCCCCACGGGCTTATTTAGTTTCATCTCCCTTAATACCCTTTCTGTCTCATCGTCTAGTATGCCTGGACCTAAGCTATCTTCTTCTACGTCATGTTCCTTTTCTATGTCTAACTTTTTTGGTCTAAGTTCTTCACAATACAGTTCTTCTATACATTCCTGTATTCACCCAGTACTAAGCCCTATACGGCGTGTGAAAATTCACACATCAGGGTAGGGGGGTCAGTTCCTTTCCCTGTGCCGGTTATGGTTTCCCAGGAAGACCTGGTACCCGAAAAATCACTTTAGCTTGGGTGGAGCTGCAGGTGCCCAGAGTGCCCAGCCCGGGAATCGAACCCAGGACCATCCGGTCAACAGTCCAACGCTCTACCCACTGGACTACCGAGACCCACATATATATTTATATGCATATATATGTGTATCTACATACATATTTATAAAAATAAAAATATATATAAACATGTATATATATATATATTTAATAACATAACACGGTAATCAACCCGAAGGTCGGTCGGTCGGAGGGAGTTCACCTTTACCCTTCACCAGGCGGGTGAAATTCACACATCAGGGAACGGGGGTAGCTCCTTTCCTGTGCCGGTTATGGTTTCCCAAGAATATCTGGTACCCGAAAAATCATATAGCTAAGGGTGCTCAGGGAGGCTTACCCCCAGGAATCGAACCCAGGCACTCTGGTCAGTATCCCAACCCTCTACCCCTTTACTACCGCGGCCCACCCACCCACACACATATAAACGCCCACACACTCATGTTTGTGTGTACATAGTCACTGGAACGCGTGTAAGTGTGCAGTCTAGGTACCTAAAACACAATACGGCATCCCAAGGGGGAAATATTTCCCGCAAGTACGCAAAATTTGTCAAAGGCGTCTTCTCACCATAAACGAAACAGTTGCCGAAGAACTCCAAAATCCTTGCTTTCCACTCGTATGCGTTGTGAAGCACCCTTCCTCCTGTATGGTAGTGTCGATTGAAGTGAGACAGGTGCATGGACCATGACAGGCTTAGAGTGGACGTCACAATGCAGAACCATGTTTTAAAGCCTGAAAACAAATTGGACTGTTAATTAACGTGGAATAATTGTAGTTTTAATCTTAATGGGGCATTCGTAGCCGCCCTACCATATAGACACAATACTATCATCTCCTCATATTTATTCTATGGCAAATGGCATAGAATAAACTACATAATTAAATTAAAACAAAAATATTTTATGACACTAGGTAAACGTCTCTTCATTTTTACCATCAATCAAGAATCGGAGGATGGCACGGCAAGTGCAACGGGTGATGCGAGGCACTGGTATAATGTTTTGACGTACTCAAAGAAGCATCTGAGTCTACCTTCAAAGGGAAATTACTTTAGATAAATTAAAGGGGAGACTACATGTATTTTGCTGTGTTTATTTCAACATATGTTTTTGGCTGAAAGTGTAAAATAAGAAGAACCATATGGCATTTTTCAATTGATGACATTTTTTTTAATAATATAAGTAATTTGGCCATCATTTTTTACCGTAAACTGATTAGCGGTTAGCATTGAATTGCCCTAAACAAATCCGGTGTGCAAATCGTTAAATTAAAACAGTGTGAAGAATTTCAGAGAGGCACAAAGTAGAAGTACTATATAATACAGTAATGGCGTTGCTATGGTATAGCGATGGAAAAAAATTGTGTTCATTACGAGATAATAGAAAAGTTATTAGTGGGTCTACAAGGGATTCAAGGAAGATGGAAAGAATACGTAGAAGAACCCAAAGGCAAAAATATTAGGCCAGCTAGCTTAGAAGGAAATGTTTGTGGGAGAGGATAACTTGTGTGCAGGGATAATATAAACTGTGAGAGAATAGCGCCAAATCACCACGTCTCCACGGCAAGCATAAGGCCCACAAGTGGGGGACCCTCTTATGGCCCATCGTTTGCAACACAGACACACTGATTTACAAGTTGGACCAATATAGAGCACGTACCCTCCAACCCCACACCAGATGAACTGACTCATTCGTAAAAAAATCAACGGACTTCACTCACAAGATCCAAAACACCAAAATGAAAGAAGGAGATAGCTGAGGGTAGAAAAAGAAACTATGCACTTACACATAAAGGTATAATACTTCACACCTTGTTTGAAGGAAGGTTTTCCTCTTACCCTTATCATGAAGGAATTCCACAAAAGAAAGCCTGAAACTGTTGTTTACGGAGACATGCTATTGGGCTTTGATGTAGTGCTTTTCTTCACTAATGTACCCATCAATGACTCCATGCTTCTCATCAAAGAACTCACCCTGGAGGAATTACCAAAGGATTTCTCGGACCTCTCAGAATCTGCCTAAATCATTCATACTTCCTTTAGAATAAAAGATACTTTCAATAGAAGGAAAGTTTTGACATGGGGTACCCCATTCTCCTGTCGGGGAAAACATTTTCATGGAGAATTTCGAGCAAAAGGTAATTTATTTCTGCCGAAAGAAACCATCTCTTTGAATCTGGTATGTCGATGACACCTTTGGCGTCTGGCCACACGGGAAAGAAGAACCCGAATTGTTCGTGAAGCACCTAAATCAGCAACATTCTTCCGTAAAAATCACTATGGAAGTTGAATAAAACAGTCGTCTGTCCCTTCTGGATGTATTGTTGAGCAGAAGCCCCGATAGCAGCCATGGAGATGCAGTGTACCGAAATGTTACCCATACGGACCAATATCTGGATGCACGACCACAACACTATCTTGCTCAGACGAGCTTACAAGTGAATACCTTATTTCGTCATGTTTACCTCATCTCAGACGCCGAATCGCTTCCCTCGATGAAACGACCTCTGATCTCATTACTAGAGAATGAAGGGTACCCCAGACACATGGTCTTCAAACGGACCGCAAAGAAAGACAAGGGCCTGACCAATGGCCACATTCAGGCAAGAAAAACTAATCGAGGAGAAGCCTAAAGAAGATAAACCTGCTACTTATGCCACCATCCCGCGCGTTGGAGATTCGGCGGAAAAGATATGCGAGCTACTATCAAAGCATAATGTGGTAGGACCTCCACAGTGAAGAGAATCGGTGATGCTATCCAAAAAACCTATGGCCCAGATGCCCGACCTCATGTACGAAGGATTTTATGAGACCAAGCGTTCATGTGGGGAATCCTTTCTCGGATAAGCAGGGAGATTCATTTAATACATGTTCACGGAGCGCCGAAAGGCCAAAGAAAAGGAACATTTCCGCCTTTGCCTTGCCCTATTTGTTGAAGGAAGAGGATTTTGTTGTTATAACGAATGTCGTCAAAAGAAACGAGGCGTGAATAGGCTTTTGACAGAATTGCAAGGCAAGTTTTATCGTGAAAGAGCGACCTGTAAATGAATGCGGTATTGATGCTGACGAAGCATCTAAAAAAAACGCTTTTGCACTTTTTTTCGTTCGAATTTTCCAATGGAAGGCTTTGGGAAGCCCAGTCCCTCCTTCGCAATGAGACTCATTACATATGCGCCGTCTCCACTTGAGGTGCTTCTTGCCACCGCAAGTGTCAAGAAGATGGACGTTTCTGATGATTCTTCCAGGATAGAAGTCTTAGCTCGACTTATTCCACGTATTTGAAACGCGAACCCATGCTTGCCCAACAGGATATGCGGATAAGAACTTCATTACAACGGTTATTAGAAATAAAAATGCATTATTGCCTCAAATTTCGCCATTGCATCAAGTATTAATCTTCTAGAATGAGACCAATCATATTTAACTTCATGAATACTTACAAATAGAAGAAAAATGTATACCCACAGAGTTAAATACAGATATAAAAGGAAAAATATAGATTAATCGGTTTCAATGTACCCTTCATACCAAGATACAACTTATTTATCAAATCTGTACGACAATGGTGGTTAGCAACCTATGAAGGTATAATATTCTAAATTGATAGTAAATGATACGTCGAAACTGTTGGTAAGTAATTAAATAATATAGAATAATGTCCAAGTTTAGGCGGTTCCATAATGCCACCATTCTACATGCTATTTAAGACTTTTTATAGATACGTAAGTCCACATTTTATATTTCCATGCATTTCATTGACGTAAATGACAAGATTTATCAGAATATTCTTCAGAACTGCGACAAGTTGAATTCCTTATTAACTTACTAATGGTGTTTTTGAAATGACACCAGAATTCATTTTATCGAGGGAAAAAACTCTATAGACCGTTGGGTAAAACTGCATGTTAAGTTTCTTTAGAAAAATATGAAATATATCGGTTCCTTTAGATTTCATTTTAATTAAAAACTGGAGACAGTCAATCAGAGAAGAGTAGCAAGATTTGTCAAACACCGCTGCATCTGGCAAAAGTGTATTAGTATTACTACACGAGTTAGGAGGTGACTCTTTAAGAGACCGACATTTTAAAGCGAGACTTAACCTTATTACGACATTTGTGAATTTGATTATTATCTGAAGTCGAAATATTTTGCATTATCTTTTCTGTAATATTTTTACAAAAGAAGTGGAAAGCCCTTATCACTAGGCACGAATATGCAAGGGAAATAAGAAATTTTCAGCACATTGATTAGCACTTCTAAAACTAATAGCAGTGGGATACTGTTCATTTCAATATATTATTGAATATATTTCGTACTTATCCTATTTTAATACATTTACGTATCCAAATATTACACTCACGCTCAGTGACGGCCACGAATTTTTTTTTAGAGTGAAAATAGCAGTTTTCCCGCTTACAGTTATCCCATTTTCCATAAACCAATAATACACACGAATGCATAAAAAATGACGGATCAGGCATAGAAAATTCATCATAATAGTGAATATTATATTACGAGGAATATTGCAAGCATTTCATCCCAATTGATGATTTACACACAGGTGTTTTATTTCCAAATTAAACGCATATTCGAAAGAAAAATAATGAAAACTTGAATGACATTTTTTCACCACGATTATCTTTACAAATATATGATTTTCGTAGCTTAATATTTCATGTGACTTGGAAAGGGAAAAAACATGCAAAGAAAATATTTCATTGACGGCAAGATGACACAAAAGTATGAGTCTGCTGAATGAAGTGTATGTACAATCATAAAAAACTAGTTTTTTCAAATATTTTATAGCAACAAGCTTAAATATTAACTAAAAAACTTTATGCAGTCGACGAAGGAATGCAAAAGTTAGAAACCCATTGGATTACAATCGCAAAGCATTAGAGAGTTCATAAATTTACTACCCAGATATTATTTAGACGCTACATGAATTTAATTGTATAATGAATAAATAGTTGGAATTAATAAAATAAGTGAATTTGGTTAATTTGGTTAATAAAATAATTTGCTTAGTTAGGAATTGGAAAGAGGAATTCTAATTAGACTAATCAAAATTCCCTCTGACAACAAATTTTAACGTGGCGACCTGCGTATTGTCACAATATCATGCTTACTAAGAATCTAAGAAAGGGAGAAACATAAGAATGCAGACTGAGATTCGTACCTACATCAGGATATTGAGAGTAAATATCGACCAGACAGAAGAACTTGGAAAAAAAGGGTGGGCTTCCAAGGACGCCGACAACTTCAGGAAAAAATACAAATGTCCGGAATTAGAAATGGCGTAAGTAAGCGACCAGCTGAGCATTGATTTTCCGACGAATGTTAAGCAAATCCGGATTGCAAACGACCATCAATGGCGCGCACCATTAGGCGTATTTCATATGTTAACGATGAAGGAAAACGAGATACATAAGATTATAGGGGCGACGTGACTACGAGGTAGAAAAAGGGGAAATGGGAGTAACGTAGCAATGGCTAGGGATGCTTCCTACTCAGACCTTTAGGAGTAAAGAGGGTTGCTCCCCCCACCCTTGTTCTCCGAAAGAGCTACATTTTCATCCCTTTTAGGCGCACTGCAAAACCTAATACAAGCACCGGGGTATTTCATTCACCATGTTCCTCCGTCAACATGAAATCGCCTCACTCGAATTCAATTAATTTCTTATAGAAATAATACGGTGGTGTCGGTTCAACCGTATTTTAAAATCTATTGTTTGACCGACACGATAGAGGATGCATGTAATTTTGAATTTGTGCATTTCTTGTTTTTTAATACGTTTTATTCATAATAATAGGTATAATATACTTAAAATAATGTTAAATAGCGCAAGGCGTATTTTATATTTAACCCACTGCCGTATTGTCAGAACCAGGCCATGCTTCTGATTTCTAAAGAGTATCCGATTGCTGTCGAAGTTCAACAATCGGTGGTAGAAAATGGAGATGATGTGATAGTGATGCCTCAAGAAAGTTTTCCAATAATCTCCAGTTAAATATAACCTAGAAAGTATTTTCTCTAGCATCCAGGTTAGTTTGAATTAAGCATTTGGGCAATGAGGTAATCTAGTTCATTACATATGCATGAAATGGATATTTCTAAACGAAAATGATTCGCCTTTCTTTGCTAAATAATAAACGGTGAGGAAGGACATGGTCGCTTTGAGTGCGCGAGGAATTGATCGCTCGGAACTGACGTCCGAGCAAGACAACACAGCCGAAGTAAAAGAGATTTTGGGTGGTCGAGGCCGCGCAGTCGAAATTATGAACCGCCATGATCAAGAGGTGTGCTGCGAAAGTTTGATTACGCAATTTGTTTTAACTGTATAATCTATCAGCTAAGGCTTTCAATAAGGGTACTTTTAACCTAATACAATTATAATATCAAACGAAGATCAGGATGATAGACACCGCATTATTGTTGACGCTTCACCTTGCTAAATTGACCTTTTTCTAACCTACCCAAACCAATCTTCCCCAGATTGGAAACATAAATGTTCCAAAATTTCACCACTAATGGAATTAAGGCCGCATGCACTGAGGAGATACAATTGTGATACGAAATATCTTCGGATTGATTCACCATTAACCACAAGCTCTGTACCCCCAATGCACCGCGCGTTTAATTGTATCTAACTTCGTCAGTAATTTCTTCGGGGTGAAACACAAAGGGCCCGCCCGATGACGGGCAAGTTTTTAAATTTTTCCACATGATCAGCTTCTCCTTTCCCTTTCGGTCAACCCTTCTCGGGGTGGACTCCACGAAACCCTTTAAAAGCGCGAACGTGCGCTCCCCTTTATCACGGTGAAAAAGAAATCCCCGCTCGAGGCCGAGCGGATCATTGTCCTCACCCCGGGAATGACTCCCCGTGCGATAGTTTTTTCCCGAATGTTTTATCATCTGAAGACAGTAATGGTAACGCAGGACTCCGGTGACGCGGTAGCCATGGGCGGGTGTTGAAAAATTGACTGTTAAATTCCCACTTTTCAACAGAATTATTTTTAAAATATATATGATACTAAAAATAAAAATGAAACCGTCACTACTCACTGGCATAAATCCTCTCCCCCTGCGAGACATTGACCGAACTGTTTAATGATATAGCATGACTAGCTAAAGCTGTACGCGAACTAAGGATACGCGACGTACGGACGCGGATCTGTTGATCCGCGACTCCTTCGTACCCCGATACGCCACTTTTGATTCTCTCCATGGTCCGAAACGCAAATCACCTACCTCTGGATGCGGGGTATGTGATCTGTGTTGATGCGGGATGGACCGCGAAGCGAGGCACGGTTGGTGTGATATAACTCGCCCAACTAATCCGGTCGGCCATCCAGCCCCTCACTTGGTCAGCATGTAAAATTTAATCCTTCAAATATTGCGATTTATTCTCTTTAAGCTATCAATAGACCAGCCCACAAATGCGAATGAAATATTCGTATCACATTCAGTCAGTATACACATTACGCTTCGCTGGTACGTAATGCATGGATGGACATCAGGACGAGAGAAATTTTTAATATCCAAAATCGTTTCACACTGTCATTGAAATCCTAGCTTATTCCCCAGAAAATTTAAAATTCCGTGCATCCTAAATCCCCCTTTCATTTGACAACCCCTATGGCAAAAATTTGAATGCAGTAGATCTCGCAGGTTTTCCTGTCCAGTAGTGGCGGTGATTGTCACTGCACCTGTTTAAACATTATTTTCAAATTTTTTCTACCAGGAAAACACTCTCCGTCAAAAGATATCGAAATAATTATTTTTCAGGAACGGTATGTGAGCTTGTTCTGCAATAAATGAAATTACTATATACAAGAGGCTATACTAAGTAATAAAAAAGGGTATTTCTTAAAAGAACATACGTAAATGATGATTCGTTTCGAAATTAACTCAGTCCAACCATTAATACGTAGCGTCTCTCAATGCTTTCAATTAAACTCACCAGAATAACAGATTAAGCGATCGACACCGCATTTCTCGAATACACGTCTCAAAATCGGACCGAAAGTATGGGACGCGAAACTTATTTTCTCGCAATAGGAATCATTTTTACATTTTCTATAATAGTTATATAAAGAGGAGAGGTGGAATAGAAAAAGAGTATATCAAGGAGAAACGTTAAGTGAACGAAGGCGAGGGATGACGAGATTGGAAATTTTGGGCCGGCTGGAATGACGAGACTTAAAGGTTAATGAGGAGAGCGGTGAAAATAGGATTTATCATTGAATCATTATGCACCGTACACTTCTGAGGAAAATACTATATACGGCTCGGGGGATAGCCACGTGCTTACTGTGGGTTGGTTGAGCGTGTAATAGGTGCCTATTTTCAGCGAGATCTACTTGGACGGCATCAACTCTTAACAAGATGGAACTAATCGCATTGTCAGAGCCTAGGGGACCGGATCGCATTCATGCGACTGAGGGTCCAATCATTCCAGCTCCATTTATCGTCACGACCTGAGAGTGACTGAGTATATACACCACTTTCCCAATTACGAGAACATTTTTGGTACTCTTTAATTGATTTCATAAAGGTTAATGCGACTTAATCAATGCGTAATTGCATTCCACAACTAATTCATTGAGAGTTGGATAATTTCATTAGCGTGGGAGGATTCCAAGCATTTTACCTCGGTTATACACTCGCCCATCAGCTTCCCTTGCATCCCGCATGATATCTTCCATGAATGATATGGGAAACGCTAACCAAAAATTGAAACGCTAACATTGAAAATTTCTTTGTGCTCGGTCTCCATTTCACTATGGTACTCGGCAGAAAAATTTAAGATCTGCCTCAATACGCGAATATTCGGAATGTGATAGGTGTGAAAACGAATGGATGTGCGCCCTTAAATTTCATTTATCTCACAATCGAACTGGCAAGACAACTAAATTCAAACATCTAGTGCATCGGTTTTTATGATTGTCCTAACATTTTTGTCAACTGAAAAGTGGAGGCAAGGCTGTGAAGAGGAAGCCAGAGTATGCACGAAAAGTTGCACGGGAGCAGAACTTCAAGATTTTCCATAACTAGGAACGAAAACGCCGACATTTTCCGCTAATATTTTGTAAGTGAGAAAACTAAATTAGGAGTTACTCGTTTGGTGTTTGGAGACGGTGTGGCGGCCAGTGGCGAATGTTTTATGTGCGCAGCTTTCCGATGGAAGCGAAATACTTTCTACGCAAATCAGTCGATGTGCACGTAAATCACATAAACGAAACGGTAAATTACAAAAATAAAAATCGCCACGGTACCACACACTGACGCAAATTTCCCAGTTATTCCTACTTAATGTAAAGTAGAAACCTCTTATTTCTATAAATCTTCTTCCACGGCTTTCGAAATATTTCCTCTAAGTCTCGTAAATTCTCAATTTAATCCTCACGCACGTTAAAATTTCAAGTTTGCGTGAGATGAGATGGAAATAAAGCGGGGTCGAGTGATTAATATCTGTAATATACAGAAGAGGGGAGTGACCCTGCGATGGGTGGGAGTAGTGCTGATAGAACGGTGGGAAGAGGCGTAGTAAACATAGAGAAGGTGGTTAAAAGAACGTTAATGGTGGAAGTTAAAGCTGAACCGAAATCCAGACTTGATCATTATTCACTACATGGCAGTAAGTCACCATTGGGAGGGAGAAACATCGTATAAGAATATATGATCAATTAGAGAAAATATTTGAGGGTTTTCCTAGGGGAAACATTTAATAGTCATTGGGGATTGGAATGCGGTGGTGATCGAATAGGGAGTGTGAGGGGTTGAGTTAGGACACTAAGGTGAAGAAACGATGAACGGGCAACCATGGGGAGAGAACGACAATGCACAGTGAAGAGAATATTTAAAACATGACTCGAGCTTGATTACAATAAATACATGTAGTTTCAATGTTTCTTAATGTCCAATCATTTTGATAAATAAATAAATGTAACTATGTTTATAGAAATATGATGGGCTTTGAATGGGTTTTCTCTCTATGCGCACGTTATCCAACACGAATTTCCAATAGAATTAAAGAAGTCTTGTTTAAAAAATTGGGAATTAAGATGAATTTTGATTGATTCAACTTAATTTCATTGAAATCAATTTAATCCTTCTTTGATTGGCAACTCATCACTTTTAAACATATTTAGCACAACCGAAGAACCTCACTTACGAAGATTTATTCAAATCATTGAAAACTCAATACAAATGTAAAACAATTCCAGAAATAGTTATGTTTTTATAATTTTGACGGAATTTTGAACATTTTTGCTTGACTCTCAGTGAAATAAGGAACATGATCTGGAAATGCATATGTTTAAGGAGCCTGGACTGGAATTGCGAAAATTAGGAACATTATAATTCTCACACAATGCGCGAAATAAGCAAGACCGAAAAACCTTCCTCCCTCGAGATGCAACTCTCGGACGTACCTATTTTATTTCCAGAGACATACTGCTTGAAGACAATGACCAATTGAAGAAGTAACTGGGGAGCAGACTCGTTCAGACTTTCGGCAAGCTTCGTCTGGAGTGTGAATCTCTCGTTCCAAGCGAGCATGGAGTAGAAGACGTGGTAAATGTGAGTAGAATCGACCACTTCCTCCCTCCCTACCGTGAAATTCCTCTTCCCCTTGTCGCAGCGGTGTGAGTGGAGGACCGCGTGGCAGGGTGCCAAATGCCGATAGTCCTTCATCGACTTCAGAGAGTAATTCACGCTGCAACACATCCTGATATGGATAAGGAGAAAAAGTTGATTACCTTCAACCAGGGAAGCCTGCAGAAAAAGAAAGATTTTAGTAGAAATACCATTGCGAAACATAATTTCAGAATTTGTCTTTTTTCTCGTGCACACGATTCCCCGCCAGCCGCCTTAAGGGCGCAGGGCGGGAGGTGTCAGAGCACCAGCCATACATGTAGACACACATTTGTTAGTAGTACTTTTCAACTTCTTCGTAGAGTTAAGTGATGCAAAGGTTATTTCTATACATTTGGTGGCAGATATAACATGATTTATAGGTCGTTCATTGTTTTATCTAAATTTTGCATTATTTTCCTTGAGAGATGAACCTTGCACGCTGTAGCATAATCCATTTCAGCGTACAGCCGGTGGTACTACCGGTTTCTGAGCGTTAAATTCAGGGAAGACGCAATCTTCATTTCGATACTCCCTTGCTCGAGGTCACACACAATCCAATTAACGCAAATTCAAAACAACGTCATGCCCTTAGGAGGATACGAGCCAAGGAACTTAATAATTAATAAAGTTCCCATCAGAATTTATTACCCATGTTAACGATTTTCACATTATCCGAGATAATCGAAAGAATATTTTGTAAGTTTCTCTGTATCATTCTTACATTGCTGAGATTCAAACTCTAGCGTACCATGGAGACACCTCAGAGACTCAAAGAGGTTTAGGCGGCCCCGCTATGACGACAGCAGTCTGCTTGTACTTTCTTCAATGTGCATCTGCCTTCAAATGCCACCCAATGGGAGAAAGAGGGAGGGATGAGGCTCTCAAGTACCACCGTCCATTAAAAATGAAAACTTCATTCACAGCACGATGCCTAATCGAATCATGCTTCATTTCCACTTACACGGGGAGCTAAATTGAATGATTATATATTATGCAAATGCAATAAAATTGATTTCATTATAGAGTAGCTCGTTTACAAATCTTTTCACTGCAAGAGGCGAAAATTCTGCGCATGCCCAGCAGAAGAGTCAGGTCTAATAAAACAGGTTTGGATTTTTAAATACATACATGGGTGTACTCGATTACTATCCAAATATAGCATTGCGATTGAAATGTAATGAAATAATTGACTTTGTAATTCCACACACCTTATTTAAAAACACGACCCAGGTTTCGAAGTTGAACGTCATCATCAGGTCCCTTTGCGCCTGAGACAACAAATTTTATAGCATTGCGAGATTATGCTACTATATTCCTCAATACAAATGCAAACCGTATTTTACCTTAACAGAAACTAAATGATTGAGTTAACGTTTTTTTCCAAACATTAGAAACTGTTCCGTGTAAACAGAAAAAAAATGACCAAAACATTCTTCAGCAAAATATTTTATCTCCTAAACTTTGAATATTTTACAACCTTTTCGCCCCTATAAATGGGCATAGTTTTGCTTACAAATATGTTTGATAACTGTTGGGAACAGCAGGAGCGGCCCACGAGAGGCAGTTTTTGTCTGCCTTGCGTTGTCTTGTCAGGTAAGGGAACGTTGTGTAAATGAAAATCTCAGAAGTAAAGAATGTATACAGTTAACATCTGTTACGCACGCAGATCTGGTGTAGAATAAATTCCATTTACATTTTGTTCTTCTGTCTGATTGGTTCTTTATGGCTTTCCTTCAATAATTCCCCAAATTTTAATCATTATTGTACTTACTGAATGCAATGGCACAATAAACTGCCTTGAGCGCGTCATGATTATCTTTTTCCTTAGCCTTTTCATAATTTCACTATTTCACATAGCGGGTTTTTTATCTATTTCTGTCGAAGGGATCTTTAAGTTGATATACGTAATAAAAAAACAAAAGTAAAATGAATTATAAAAATCTGTCAGGATATTTCAAACAACTCCTTTACTATATTTTTCTTTTGTATTACCTAAATATGTGTTTCTATATCAATTTTATGGCTTCTAAAACGCACTTTTTTCAAGGCGGTGCACAAAGTGCTACCTTAGAATACGCAAAATCATTGAGACCCGTAATGATATTTTTCAGCGTCGCCAGTCATTAGTCATGTCATTGCCTTCGAATTGAGGTAATGGGTGTTTACGGTTAAAACTTATCGTAAACACCGATCTCTCAACAATCGAAATCAACCTGGCATGAAGGAGCTCTGAAGACGATGGCAGCGTCAACTATAGAGTCATCGATGGCCAACTTTTCACCAGGTTGGAGAGATAGGATTTCTTCAACCAATCACAAATATTTTTGGATGATTTCGATAAACACACCCGAAATTACTTTAATAAATCTTTAGATACATTAATTTAGGTAAACCTTCAACTTACTTACCACTTTATTATTTTGAAGTCGTTGAAATTGAAAACATCCTTCCATTGCAACCGTCCATATTCCCTATCCCATCCGAGGGATTTCCTTGAAAGAGAAAAATCAATCGATCAGTCAGTTCAGAGGTCAGATTCAGGTAACAGAATATCACATCATGAAGTAAACCTAATAAATATGAAATGAGCTCTCGCGGCCTTGGTTAATTTATTAAGCTCCAATAATTGGAAGGTCATAAAAATGAAATGAGGTCTTTTGGCCGAGTTAAATTATTAAATGAGCTCTTGCGGTCTTGGTTAATCTCAGTGTTCAGTGCTATCTTATAATGGAATGATATTTTTGGTCTGCAATACTCACAAAATAAATTTGCTAAGAGTTTCACTGATGAAAGGAGCGAAGACAAAGGTAATCGTGAGGTACGAGTACACCTTGTTCCCCTGGGAGAAGTGGTCCCCGGCCAGAATCAAGTCGGAGATCATGTCGGAGAAGTAGAGGGCCATGGATAGCAGCAACATCATCAAGTCGAAAATCTTCTTAGGAAAGCTCTTTTGGATCTTCTCCGACATGTCGGCCGTCTGAAGGGCTATAGAAAGCATGTTCTTCCTCTTGATTCCGTAATACGTCGCCCTGGTGTCGTTTTTGAACGAGGCGTAGTCTAAGGGGAGGGCAACCCCGCACAAGTGCGCCAAGGGGTCACCGCCGTTCAGCTCCACAGTTCCCAGTCGCCACTTCTCCTTCTCGAACAGTAGCTGGTCCAAGGATGGTGACCACGGGTTCCAGGAACCCCGCAGCATTTTGGAACTGTCCCACCCACTATCCCCCGTGGTCCTCCTCACACCGACTTCCTCCCGCATATTTTCCCTCACCGCCTCCGCCTCCTTCTCGAACACCCTCGCCGCTATCTCCAAGTTCTCATCCTCCCTCCGGACAATGCCCAAGAAGAAATTCACCAGCTTCACCTTCTGGTTCACTACCAAGCTCAGCCCCGACAAGTCCCTGTCCCAGTCCATGCTATGCTTCAGTGGGGCGACGATCATAGGGTCCGGGCATCCTTCCATTTCTTTAGCCACTTCCTCACCGTGAAAAAGGTACTTCAGCGAATCAAGGGCCTCGGAGCACGCCTCCATCCTCGCTGCTGCTTCGCATTCATAGTCCAGGGTACCGTCAGAGTCCGCCCGCTCTATTTCCCTTCCTATGACACCAGTCTTCCCCTCCACGCTGATTCCTCGCCCGTACTTAGAGATGCTGTCCGCCGCTTCAGCCTCCATGAGGATCTTTCTAAGCATAACATTCAGCTCTTTCTCGTCGAAAAACAAACGCGGGCCTTTATTCAACAGTTTATTTAACTCAGCGGTCTTCTCGTTGCATCTTATGGAGGTTTGAGAAAATCGATGGACAGACCATCCGTTCGATGCACTCTGAAGACTTGGCATCTTATCGAAGACATTCATGGCGTTATCGTAAATAGGACCAGATCCCTTTGTACTCATCATAGGAAGTAACTCTTTGAGCAACACATGTAAGAGGTATTGTATGTACTCTAACTCTTTTCTAATGTCTTCATCTGTATAGAGAATTTCCCTGTAAAGGGTAACAGTAAAATTATATTAAGGTTCGAAAAAAATAATTTGATGACGATATATGTATTGCTATGAAATTATTACGGAAAAATAAAATTAGCTTCTCCTAAATTTTAGAACTTGATAATATATACCGATTAATTTCGTTGATACATTCAATCGCCTCAAAACAGGATCATGCACCTTATAAAATTGTCTGCAAAACATCATCACTATTTTCCCAGAATTGGATTTTTTATGAGTAGAATGCAAAATTAGCTGAGCAGCAAAAAAACTCCTATTTGAAATTCTAAGGGTCCCGGGAACCCGCAGAAAATGTATTTGTTCTACTCCACCTCAACATCTTCAAAATTTATTTCTTAAAGAAGGGTTTCATCATTTTAAAATTCATGTAACAAAAGGATATTTTTCCATACATTAGTACTCCAAGCGAGTTGAGCGGAGAACTTTATCGTTAAAATAACAATGAATTTAAAATTAACCAGAGTTTGAAAATTAAATCAGCCCGTTCTTTAAACAGAAAGTAAATTCAAATTTTTGTATCTGTTTTTTTCCTGTCTTAAGTTAAATTAGTCCAAATCCCTTTCTCAAAATAGATTTCTATTTGTCCACTGTCGTAGCATCTCCTGCAGTTATTTGGATTTCAATTCGGTTTGGTCTCAAAATTCCTCCATAATGCGAAAACACGAAGTTCTTGAAGAACCCGAAACTCCGTTACCAGAAATGTAAATATTACTGAGTGTTATGAAACTAATTACATAAATTTAAATACTCCAGGCTTTACCCGTCTTTAAATACCCGTCTTTTAACACTGCCTATTAAAAAGAAACTCCACCTTTACACCTCTTTTGGCAGGGATAATCCGGCAGAGATGCTTTATTGGATTGCAGAATTACCTTCCTGTGTTAAATTTACACTCCTTTTTCTCTTAAAGTTCGAAGGTAAAAAAATGTATTTATTTACATTATATAATTATATTTACGTTTTTTTTAAGTCGCAAAGTAATTTCATCTCTCATAATTTCACCATGCATTCGTTTAAGTCTCTTCTTTTTTGAAAACTTCACACTTATTTGTATTGCTACATATTTTACTATCTTATAACTATACTACCTTGATCAAAACTTTCCCGGAATTTATTCAGAAAATTAAAAATACAAGTTTATTCATCTAAATCTATATTGTCCCCTTCAAAGTAATCCCCATCGACTGCAACACACTTATGCCAGCGCTTGATCCAATCCTCGAAACATTTTTTATATTCGGTTTTCGGTATGTCCATCAGTGCTTCCGGCGATTTTTCCATTACTTCCTCTCGGCTGCTAAAACGCGTTCCCCGTAATGGTTTTTTAACTCGATTGAACAGAAAGAAGTCACAGGGAGCCAAATCAGGTGAATTCGGTGGCTGTTGGATGGTATTTGTTGCATTTTTCGTCAAAAAATTACGAATAATGATAGCACTGTGCGACGGTGCGTTATCATGGTGCAAAATCCACGAGTTTTCTGCCCACATTTCTGGTCTCTTTCGGCGAGACGAGAAAATAGATCAACTTACCCTTATTTATCTAGGGTTAAAGATAATAAAAAAATAATAACAGAAAACAACGAAAAGAAATGCAAGTAATTACCCCATATTTGTTGGGAAATTAAATTGACACGTATTGCAAATTGATACGTATTATAACTGCAATCACTGACCGACGTATTTACATTGTAGTAAATCACAGAATACACACTAACCTAAATTATGGTGAAAGATAACACGTCATATGCGGAAGTTTACATAGCAGTCGAGATCCAATACTCAATAATGTTTTTGTATTCCTTTTGGTATTGCAAGTGCAATTTTTTTATTAGAATCCTCTACTATGCAATGACTCGCTATGAGGTTATAATTTAATTCTCAAGCATGAGTTTGGTGCTGCCATATTGAATATAGTTGGATATTATTCACGGAAGCAATTCATAAACTGGTACTTTCTTGGATTTATATGTCAATTGGTAACCCAAAACGACAACAGAAGAATTTTTACAATGAGGTGGAGAACGCACTTCAGGGTAAATTTTACCATGGCATGAATTTTTACATGTCTGAACATTATCAAATATGTGTCTGATTAAAGATGGGCATAGTCATACATTCCCAATAAATATATCTCGAAAGCATAGCATAAACGAATGTACGTATTCCTATGCCCATATTTCGGAAGGGAGTTATAATATTGTGAGATATAAAAAGCAATGCTGATTTTGTACCTATCACTTTTAATAATTATGGATAAATATAGGATAAATGTAATGCAAAAAATCTTCTTATCTTACGAATCCAATTCCTCTTTTCATCAGTAAATCAAAACCTAAATAGCTACAAATACTCACAAAAATTTGGGGAAACCATTGCAGCACATCGAAGTCCTCCGCTTGGGATTCCTTCCCTTCAGTCTTTCGGTTGTGAACACATTGGTGCACCACATGCAGTCATTCAATGCTTGAAGGATGTGGAAGACCTTCTTTAAGCCAGCCCTGAATCGAAAAAAAACGCTCTCCTGTATCTCACCTGGTCAAATCTAAGACAAAAGATTGGGAAAACATAGAGTAATAACGTGTAATCATTATTACGAGACTCATATTGATGTTATTCTACAGTTTAAGGTAGATTTAGAAAGGACACAGATACAACAGCGAAAAATTAATTTTCCTCTCCAAACAAAACACAAACTAACATCCGACTTCACAATAAACCCTTCATCAATACTTCCTTCATTCCGTCTGACCTGCTACCCCGTCCGATATTCTGGGTTTTCCTACCCCTTTCTATCTTGCTTAACGTACGCCCCACTATCACAGTATTTAGCCTTCCGGCTCCAATCAAAATTTTTTGTATCCACATTTCCTGTCTCCTTTGGATGTCTCTCAAAAAATCTTTCTCGTCCCTCGACATGTATAACATTTCTTCATTTGTTTTTCTTTCCGTCAATTTCACCTTTTCCATTCTTCTTACACAACCACATTACAAAAGCCTTAAGTATACGTCTATTATCTTGCTTCGACGACTGTTTCCGCACGGCACAAAACCAAGAAATACATGTGCAATGTAAATTCTGACTTGGGAAAGCATCCTCTGGAAACAATCAATCAAGTACCTCAATCAAAATATTTATTGATTTGATGTTCAAAGTTAAACTCATGATCAGAGGTTATCAATCCGAGGATTTTTCTAGAAGCTCTCCGAATCATTCTGTCTCCTGCCAATTTCTTCATTACCTCATAGTTTTTGCACCGATATTTTGCATGTTTTATGTTTCTCTCTTAATGTTTATTTTAGTTATGGTCTTAATGCCTCTGTATATGTCCAATTAGTTTCCATTTTCTTCTTGTACTCGTATTCCCCTCCAGAAACTTATCTCTCACTCTCTTTTCGACGTACTTCTTCATTTATTACTCCGACTATGCATTTCATTTTCATCATTCTTTTGTAGCACCATCTTCGATTGCCTCCAGAGTTCTTTCTCTGCTGCCCAAATTGCCGAGGTCTCATAATCGCAGAAAAGAAGACCACACATATAAGCTAGAGTGAATTTCTCTTTTATATCCAGGCTGATATTATTTTACGTCAGTAGTTGTTTCTTCTAATAGAAAACCATTTTTACCTTTCCTAAGCTGCTTACTATATTATCTCTTTCTTCTTTTATTGCTAGAGAAATTGCTGCCTAAATAGCCAGACTAATCCACTTTGTCCAGTGTGCCTTTCCTATGTCGTACTTACGAATTTTCTTCCCTTTACCAACTGCAGAAATTTGAGTTTAATCTTGTTTAACTTAAAAATTAAATTTTTCATTCCCTTCTCTAAAGTGGCCAGTACTAGCCAGATCTACTTTTCTTCTCTGTAAATATAGTATTTTTGGCGAAAATCCCAGCATATTTACCCTTTCTCCATGTATTCGAACGCCACCTCTAATATTTTCCTTGATCTCGTCAATTGTGTTTTCAACGTGCAAATAAAATGCCAATGACTACAATGAGCAGTCTTGCCTTAGTCCTTTCTTTATTTTAGCTCCTTCCCTGCTTTCGCCAAGTCTAATCACTGCCGTCTGCTATATTTACTGAGGGTGTATCAATCTCCTTATCCCACTCCACACTGCCTAAACCTTTCTCTAGATCAACGAATTCACAGGCTGAGAGTGAAAATATTTATTCTAGCTTCTCTACTTGTACATCCCAAATACTTCTCTTTTTATGTGCTCGTCCGTTTTCTCCTCCGCATTGTTCTTTCCAGAAGTGCCAAATTAGGAGTCATCAGGCTGATAGTTCTGAACACTATATGTTTTTCCACTTTTCTTTTTTGATATTGAGGACGATGACACTATCCTGTGATTCCATTGGCATTTCTCATTTCACATAAATATTTCATATTAGGTGGTGTACCTGCATCAGGATCTTATTTCCATATTTTTTATCTACTCCGAGGGCTTATCGACAATCCCTGGAGTCCTTAATGCAGTGTCATATTCAGAACTGAGGATACCGTCTTCTTTCTCATCATCGTCGACATTATCCTCTTCTTCCAGAATTCTAACATGACTTTATTCTCCATCGTAAAAAAACTTCAAATACCCTTCCCATCTTTGGCTTTCATTTAGCCTCTTATTTTCTTCGCGGCTTCTAAATACCTTAATTTCTAGCGATATATCTTCTTTGATCCTAGACACTTTTTCCATTTCCTCTATCAATTTCCACTGGAAATATGTCTTCGGTTCAGTTTCCTTCAATTTTTCCGACCACAATTGAGTATTGATTATCTTTCTCAGCTTATTGAACCTCAGATGGCACTTTATGAGCATTAAATTTTGGTCCGTGACAATTTCTTGCCGCGGGTAGCTTTAGCAATCTTTTATTTGATTCCTAAATCTCTGCTTCATGAGTGTGTCGTCGATTAGGCCTTTTTACATCTCCTGGCATCTTCCATGCATGTTATCTTAGTGGGAGATTCTGAAAGAATGTGTTTGCTACCATTAATCTGAGCTCTTCACAAAATTCCAAAAGCATTTCTCCTATTCCATTTTGCTATCATATGTCACATCTTTCTGATATTTTTCCCTGCTGTCTTCTTTAATATTCATGTCTCTAGGTATAATAATATTTTCTTCTCCAATACAATTTTTATTACTTTGGCGATAATGCCATACACCTCCATTTCATCATCGTCGTGGCCTGTCACCGAAATGTATACATGAACCAACATTGTATCTGAGGGTTACATTTCTATCTTTACAATAATGACCATATAATTTTAATTTAGGGAGTTCTTCAATCTCATTGCACCACTCCTTTGTTTTACACTATTGTACACAATTCTACACTTTGTTTTCATTATGTTCACTTTTGCATTTTCATTTACGGAGCCTACGAGTGAATGATCCTGTTGCTACCGGTTCAAAATTATTTTCCTCAGGCCGTTTCATTTCACCTACATCGAACAAGCCAAATCCCATTCTTAGCATTTCGAACATTACATTTTCAAATCTCCTCCTCATGTATAGCTACCTTGATGGGTTGTAAGGGCTTTTACGTTATGATGACCCCCTAGAGCTGTGCTGACAGGAACATTGATAGCTGCTCCCGGTAAGGCCACCCATGTAAGATAGGCCGAAGGGTAGCAGCAGTAAGGTAGTCCGCACCGCGTCAGACCCCAGTGGAACGACCATTTGAGGATGGTATCACATTTGAAACACAATTGAAAAAGGCAGCGGGAAACTAGATCAATTATTTCTCGCTAGAATACCATGATGCATTGAGTCCTGGCAACTACGGGACTCGGCCCGATCGGCCGTGGGTCGTGACGTGCAAGAGGTAAGACTTCCGCGGTCGTCATCTCACGAAAAGCAAGTAAAACACCGTGAATGAGAACAAAAGCGGTTAGTATAGGGCCTTGAAATGTTGGGAAAATGTCGAGGACAGGAAAATTAGATAATATAAGGCGACAGATAGAGAGAGGAAATGAAGAATTCTGCATGTCCGGGTTTTCACCGCGTTGTTGTTTGAAGCCGACAACAGTTTCGCCGAAGTTTCATCCGGCGTCTTCAGGTCGAAGACGCCGGATGAAACTTCGGCGAAACTGTTGTCGGCTTCAAACAACAACGCGGTGAAAACCCGGACATGCAGAATTCTTCAAGCCACCGCCGCGAAAATCTACGCAGCCAGAGAGAGGAAATATATGTGTTTTAGGACTATGCGAAATAAGATGGAAGGATAGCGTGGATTTCTGGAGTGACAGTTACAGAGTAATATACTGCGGAGGGGATGAGAGTCAGCGAGGGTTTGTTATAATGCTGTACAAATGGTAGGAAGAAGCGTAGTAAACATAGAGCAAGCGACTGATTGAATACTGCTATCAGAAGTAAAAGCTGAACCAACGAACTGGGTCATTGCTCAGGTCTACATGCCACTAAGCAATCATATGGAGCAAGAATTCGACAGGGCATACGATCAGAGAAGACGTGATTGCGAGTGTTTCTGGAGGGGACATTTTATAGTGATGGGGAATGGGAACACGATGTAGGTGAAGGACGGTGAAGGTGAAGGGTGGGGGACTACGATTTCAGAACAAGACATCGGAGCGAAGAGAAAGCAATACAGCTCTACGGGAGACAGGGGTTGATCATAACGAACACCCGGAAGTGGAGGTGCATTCACATATTAATTTATTAACAGGAAGTGCAGCATCCGATTCCAAAAGATAAAACGGGGAAACAGTTTAGAAAATGGAATATAGAAACACTATAAGGATGAAAAAGGCGTATCACCAAGTTTTAGAGAAAAAATTATGTGAGGAAAGGGAGCTTGTTACTAAAGAGGAAACAGAAGCACGGAAAAGAAATGTCGAAAGCCACAAACAAAACTATAGAAACGGTAAAAAGGAAAATAACAAGGAAACCATGGATTACGGACGAGATGATTAGAAAGATGGGCGAGAGAAGAAAATGGAGCATTATAAACACATAGCTAGGAAGAAGAAAGTATAAATATTTAAATAATAAACTTGGCAGAGAAACAAATAGCGAAATGAAGAACGATGCAGTACGAGGATATGGAAATTTTTCAAAGGGAGGAGGAAATTGGTGTCCTATACAGGAAGGTTAACGTGCTGTCTGGGAGTAAGAAGTGAAAATCTGTGATTAAGTTCAAATAAAAATCAGGAAAATTATTAACTGAGCCAAGGAAAATTCAACAGGGATGGAAAAAATATACAGAGGAACTATATGGTAAAGACATGAAGCCAGCAAGATTACACTTTAGAAAGAGAATATGGCGTAGATGAAAATAGCTTAGGTCCAGCCTAACTCGATGGCAATAAAGAAAGGGCATTGCTGGAATTTCAATCAGATAAGACCGTAGGGGTCAAAGAATTTCAGAAGAACTACTTAAAGGTTTGGGAATAGGTGGGAGAAAGAGTTTTCATGGACTTATTGGTAGCATTTATGAGGGAGGAATTTGGCAGGAAGACTTCGTCAGATCAGTCACTGTTGGTGCATATTCCAAAAAATGAAAAAGCAGCCATATTTGAGAACTACAGGATAATCAGTTTGATTTCGCAAGCAGCTGAAGTGGCTCTCAGGTTCATCAGCAATACGATTGAGAGCAGGGAAAATGAGTAGTTAGGACATGATCAATTTGGGTTTAGATAGGGGAGAGGCACGCATGATGCCTTAGCAGTAATAAGAAGAACTAATAGAGAGGAAGATTAGAATAAAATCAGGTTGTAGATATCTGTTCCGAAGATATCGAGAAAGAATTTGATGGGGAGAATTGGGCACAACTAATGAATTCATAGCTGTAGATTGGAGGAATGGGAGGCTTACCCGCAACCTGTATATGTTACGGACTGCTCAGGTGCGGTGGCGGATGGAGAGTCCGGAGGGGCAGTGTTATAAAGAGGGTTAAGACAAGGCTGTCCATTATCACTTGGGCTTTTCAATTCATATGTGGAAGAAATGGTAAAGGAAGTATCGGAAGAACTGAAGGTAGAAATGAATGTGGTGGAAACTTTATAAAATCAGGTGGGTTCGCTGTTGCTCAAGCTTTAGTTTGCAAGTAGTCAAGGGGTTTGCAAACACTGCTGAGCGCACTGGAAAACCAGCGCGATAGGTATGAGAAGAAAATAAATGCAAACAAAACAAATATTATGCTTTTTTTGAAGAAGAAAAAGGCTAGGTTAATTATAAAAATAGGATGACAAAAACTAGAGTAGGAAGAACATTTAACCTATCTCGGAACTTTTCTAGATCAAAGTGGTCACAGTAGTAGGAATATAGGAAGAAGAATTACATTAGGCCAAGATGCTTTCACGTACGACAGAATTGATGACTGGGACGTTGAGTAAGGACTCTAAGAATAGGCGGTTTTTTGTAATGTTAAAGCACTTTGATGTGGATTTTGATTTTGTACGACGCGGAAACATAGTCGTTGAAGCATGATGATAAGTGTCGATTGGAGACTCTTGAAATATGGGATTGGAGAAGAATGGAATATGTGAAATGGTCCATTAAGGTGAGGAAGGTGCCAGTAAGGAAAATCAGCGAGGAGGAGCTATTCATGGAGAAGAGGGAGAGGATTGTTGAGAGAAATCCAAAGGAGGCAGGAAACATGGACGCAGAGCGTTTTGATTATCAATGGGATGCCGAAGACTCTGTAAGAGGGAAGAACGTTCGGCAAACAAGTAAGGGGTAGGAATATGATAGGTATACGTATGTGACGGGATGAAGGAAGGAAAAATGCATGCTTACTTGAAGAGTGACTCAACGTAATGTTGGATGTCTGGTTTTATTTTGTGGCAGAAGCACGGGACTTATCGTTTTGCCGTTCTGTAGTTTGCGCCCATTCAAAACCTTCCTCGACCGGTAGAATAACAAATAATAATTTTCTAATATATCACATGCCTGTAGTCATCAGATATTCTAGATTTCGATTCCGATTGATACATTTGACTGATGTACTCTCACGAGGAGTCCCAGCCCACGGTTAACCTCCAGAATATTTTACTGGAGAGAGTTCCATCTTATCGCAAATTGAACTAAAAAAATTAAAATGAATACATCACGACTATTCACAATTAATTTCAACGTTCATTTAGAAGTTATTTTAAAATATTATTAAAAATTACTCCTTCCTAGCTTTTGATATACACTGAGCATATAACTAAACACCAAGTAAATATATGTGCCATATTATCAGCCCCAAGTGGCAATTATTTTCATGTCCTTAGTGCCATTTAATCCCGCACTTTTCTCTCCCACGGTAACCTCTCACGACGGACGATGCTCCGCTCTACTGTCTACTGTGGCGGTAATGCGAGTTAGAATACCAGCACAAATGACTACATCACTTTGGCCTTTAAAGAGTTCACAAATATTTTATCCGGTGAGTGCAAACACTAGCATGCGGAACGACTAAAATAGGTAAATGTTTGTATCACATAAGGTTGGCCGCGCTCCTATTTGGGGCGTAGGTCAATTATTTCAATTCAATAATTATATAAAATTGACAATTAATTCTCCGAACTTGACTGAAATTCAAAAGACGAGGAATGGTTGCAGAACGTGTTTATTCATCACATAATGTAGCATCATTCACGAAATAGAACGATTTTCAGAAAATATTTTGTAGAGATTTATTTCACTGGAGTTCACTTCTGACAGCGAGGAAATAAGGTACTCAAACCTCTCAGACACTATATGCCGCCACTTCATCACAACTTAGTTAAACCCGTAAAATAAAATTCCTAACTGACGGATTCTAAACGGATGGTTTTTAAGCCATTATCATTTCCAGTATTACTGGGAACGCCTACCTGTAAAGGTAGGCGTTCCCAGTAATACTTATCTCTTGAGCTATAAATATAACCTGCTAGCAGGCAGCAGTTATGGCGTAGACGAAAATGCTCAAACGCGTAGGAAGGTTGATTGGCGTGCATGCGAATATTAATTGCAAAAATTATCAATTCAACTATTACGCAATGATGAATATTTCCGAGAAAGTCGTTATCCAGCAGGAAATACGGATTGATGTATTTTTTATTTTGATGGGGAGAAAAACGTACGGCATTCCCCCGAAAATACCTCCAATTGCCTGACAAAAACAGGGTAAGGCGAAACCTCCCAACCTGTAACACAATAGTCGCGTAAATTGAGGAGCTTAAACGGGAAGCGGCAAAAGGAGGCGGAGCGCGGACTACAATGTGACCGTCCACTTACTTCTTACTATCGACGTCCGCAGAACTCTTTCCGATATCAACGACGGATGACTCACTTCCTCGCCGGCTCTCGTCGACCGGGGAATCACTGCCGGAGATGACGCTATTCCTCCCCTCATCATAAGCCGTCTCGTATCCACCACAATCTGACGAGCCGTCGTCGCTGTCCACTGGAACCGAGTATGCACTGTAATATTCCTCTGCGGTGGATAATCTGCAAAAATAAAATTGATGGAAAATCCCTTTTTAGAAAAGAAAATATATATTATATTTATTTCGTACCCTGCAAGCCACCGCTAGGGTGTATGGCTGGAGGTGATTACTCACCAGACTGCTTTTGACACAAAATACTTTTCCTTCTTAACGTGGTCGGACAGCGTTATTCTGATCCCTCATCGTTCGTGGGTATATTTCACGGATAACTTCAGTAATGAGCTTGTGAACAATCCAATGATGGGATGTCGTTTCAAATTCAACGACATAGTGTCATTTTTTCTCAAGAAGTGGGTGGCGTCAAAGAAACACCACCAGCAACTGATCGCTTTGCCAACGTTGATTAGCAAGAAATATGAGAAGTCACAAGAATCGGCTGGAGTCGCATGTGCACGTATTTCCTCTTCGCTATGAGTGCCAAGACTCAACCGACATGCTTGACCTACCATAGGGTCACACACGCATATGCTTGCAGGGAAATTGCAGGGAAGTGGTGAACGTTTTAGCAATGGCTGTGATAGTAATTGGAAACTAGCATATAACACTTTCAAATATATAAATGAAATTCCCACGTATCACAAGGGTGGACTTCCGTAGATAGGATTTTTCGTCACATACGCCTCTTCTCGCCTGACTGCATCAAACCAGCTCCAAGAGTTTCTACAATGCTCAAGTGAGAGAACAACCAATCAACATCTACATCTACATAATACCCCGCAAGCAGCCGCAAGGGCGATTAGCGAGGGGCGAATAAGGCGAATTATCACTTTGAAAAGTCCTCGCAGCAGCTGATAATCTTTGCCGTATGGAATGAATTGCCTAAATGTCACAACATGTGCAACCTCAAGTAACTCATCACGACGATAAAACGGAAAAAGATGACGAAAAAATATGTTGACGCTCCCATTGTCCACTCTGCAGAGCAACCGATGCGGCCCTTTGAGGGCTCTCGCACGAGAGAGTAAACAATCATTGGTGCGTAAGAAAATGAAAAAAAGAAGGCAAGAGAAGCGACACTCGGGTGCGTGTGTGAAATGGAACTTAAAGGGGTTGACCTAGAGTGCTGTGCTGCTCACCTTTCCATGATGCTAGAGGCATGTCGTGTCGTGGGCCGGCGCTCCTTCCTCCTTGCTTTTCCCGCCGCCGCTGCCGCAGGAATGATACCACCGCCGAAGACGAGGCCTCTGCCCTGCGAGTCGAACTCCAGGAACAGGAGGTCTCATGGGCAATGATGATAATATTCTTTCGAGAAGAGGCGAAGTAGGGCGTCGAGGGGGAGTATGTGAAACGAGGAGGAAGTGGGATAGAGGGAGGATTGGTGAGCCTGGAAAGAGGAGGGTGGGGAGGGAGGAGGCGCTACCAAAATGGCGATGACTTGAAGGTCGACGGGGCCAAAAATACGTAAGGCGTCTCCTTGAGCGGTTGAATCCATGCCGCCGAGAGAAAGCTCATTTGAGGCGATCGAGGATTATTCCTATTCATACCATCAAATATTTTTCAATCTCTGCTATTACCAGGTAAGTTTTCAAGGTTTTACAATTTTCCCTTTTTTAGGGAGAGTCCGTGACCAGAGATGCAGACACTTCTGACATCACTGCAGCATCAGAGTGAGAGGCACGGAATGAATTCAAATCACAAGAAAACGCAAGTAAGGAGATTTTCACGAAAGAAGAAGGTCAAGTTCACCCTAGGAGATTATAACTAAGAGCAACCTTCACACAGAATGAAAGTATGTTTGAAGAAAATGGGCATATGTAGGGATAAAATTTGTATTATCGAAAGAAGAGTTGATGAAAGGGAGAATTGATTCAGAAATATTAAATAAAACATAAGAGGAAACTTATGGAAACTTTGATGTGGAAGGCAGTGTTGCACTGTTCCGAAACATGTTCGTTGGTCAAGAATATAAGCTTAGTTTCGAGGCTTCCGAGGCGTGAGTGTGAAGAATGGTAATTAACATAAAAGGGAAGAAAAGAAAAGCTGACGTCGTTGCGGACGACAGAAAACTGAAGGAATGATCAGATGAAGTCGTGAAAACGGACGAAAGAGATGCTAGGTGACGAAACGTTCAAGATTAGGAAAATTTAGGTTAATGGTAAAAGGAAGAAAAAAGTTGGCATCTTAAAGAGATATGACTTGAAATAGAAAATAAAGTATGTTCACAGCTGTGCCAGACGCTAAGTTCAACAGAAAATCGCAATAGTCAATACAATACAGTACAATAATTTTAAGTCCATTAAAAATTTTTCTCTGATCGACTCTCTATGATTAATAAAAATAATAGCAATCTCTCACAATACGCAGGTAGGAAAACTCATCCTCGTTAATCATTATAGCACAATGTTAATCACGGACCAAGTCTGATTAGTTGCATTAGCACCTACAGCCTGTATATCATTAATATTCCTTCATATACTATGCTATTGGTTTTTATAACTATATTTCCCTTTCTACCGACGTTCTTCAAACGCATCATCCGCCACCATATCTGCATTACTTTCTATCCGATGGACCACACCTTACTCAACGCTTTCAATTCGTCTAGTACATACATATCATAATGGCTTCAGTACAAGTTGAATACTCTCTCACAAGCTCATATCCTTTTCGTGAATTTTCACAGTGACTTAGGGTTAATTAATATTACTCTCAGTAGTACATCGTTTGAAGTCGGTTTTGTATGGACACAAGATGAACATATCTTGGCTTAGTCAAAAACAAACTGGCACTGCGCTTAGTTGCTCTTCAATCCTGCATTTAGTTTTAATATTTATGAGATATCCACTTGAAATTGTGTAGCTTTCATTCTATTCTTCCGAGGCCGGTTCCCGGCTTGACTATCTGAGGGATCTTCCTCACCACAGTCTTAAGCGGGGAGGGAGAGGTCAGTAAAAAATTAAACGTAACAGTTTTTTTGATCGAGCTTATTCGGTTACAAGTGCTTGATAATCAATCAAAATATTTTGGATCTTAATATATGAAATATTAAATTGCAGAACACGCCTCTGGGGGGGATAGGTTTTCGGTCCTGCAGAAATCTTTGCTGATCTCCCTAAAGAACATCGGACTTCTTCACCGTTCGGATTTCTCGAAGTCTTCGCACTTTTAAAGTCTCGCATTAGAAAAACCCAATAGTATTTAATTCTCTGTCCTTGTTATATTATATTCTAAACATCTCAATCCAATCTCTTGCGTCCTTTCTTCACTGCAATGTCTCAAAGCATTTCAACCATGAATAAATGTTATTTCTGAATGATCGCATTGACCTCAGACACCTCATATAATACTTGTACTAATCAAATAAATAATTAAAATATTTCCTTTTAAATTGATCATAGACTCTCACTGTACCTGTCAACATTTTCCTCGTCCCTCTGGACGCTGCCTTTTCCTGAGAAATTCCATTCCCAAGTACGCACATGTGTAATGCGCCTATTCCACGTATTAATAACACTTCCATCAATCGCACTGGCACAAATTCATCCCTGCAAACTTCATACTTCTCGGATCGTCCTAATAAACTTCCATTAACTTCGATTGAATTGATTTTAATTTTCATTCAAAATATTTTCTCCCTAAATGGAGGAGAGCACATCCAAAAAGCCAGAGAAAGTGGTTGGCAGAAATATTGAAAGGTAATGTAATGTTAAAGGACATGATGGAAGGGAAAATATAAATAAGGTAGAAAAAGAAAGAGAAATGTTTTGTAAACAATATAAAGGTGGGAATATATTAAGAAATAAATACACATGATAGGGCAAACCAAGAGAAATTCTCACTATGCGTAGGATTAATAGTCGTTAGGGCCTTCCGAAACCTACCTTAACTGGGTAGAATACCTTGAACAGCGAACGCAAATTCTCTAGACCAAAAAAATACACCATTTTGAATTAAAAATATCGGTTTGCTCAAATAAAGCAGGTGTGAAGTAATGTTAATTTTTTCCTGTCAATTTTTCCTTCCCCACCTTCCCTATCCCGACTCAGTTTGGCAATTAGTTTGGTGCAAAGGGAGCGAGTTCTTACTTGCGACATTCGAATTACAAAGCCTGCATTTCTTACCCAAATCTCGTAGGCCTGGTACTTTCGTGGTGAAAGACACAATGGAGGAATCGATCTTTGTTACGATAAGCTGTATTTCACAGTGGAGCGAAAGTTTTCATTCGTCAGTGACAGAACATTTTATTATTTGCCATTTAAAAAATACATTGAAGACTATTTGCGGTTTGAGATTACAAGGAATATGCACGTGAAATACATTCGAGATTAGAAATGATATTTTCAAGTGGTTTAAAACAGAATAGTAATAGTAATTTGGGGGAGGCGACCGACAGCTGAGGTCATTTTCGCCACAGGGGATGGACAGGAAAGGATGAAGGGTGGAGGGAAACCCGGCGTTGGCATTAGCCTACTCTTTACGAAAGGCGCCAAGGGGTCCGCGGCTTAACGTCCCATTTGACGGACGGTGTACTCACTCAAAGTGCTCTCCACAGAGCATCTAAAGTAGGAATCGAGATACCTCTGAAAAATATTCTACACCGCCGGGATTTGAACCCGAGCCCTCTGGGTAGGAAGCCAATACGATAGCCACCGCTCCAATCTCGATCCTCCTTTAAAATAGATTCCTTTCATGGAAGCAAATGACTACACCTAAAGTTATCCACCCTTCGTTCAAAATCATATAGATTTTAACTAGATATCGCCGCATATATATTAAGGGTATAATAGTACTAAATATTGGTGTACTGCAATAAAAAATATGACTTTATCATAAAAATAATCATATAATCACAGTCGATTAATGGAAGAACAGGATTGAGAAAGCAAACTCGATAGATTATGGAAAGGTCCTGGTGAGCGTTGGAGATGATTGGACTGTTGACAGCTGTTCGTGCTAGAACTGACTGTCTAACTTGCTTCAAAGGCGCTTTGTAGTTTGGGATACATTTTTAGGATATGGGGAACCAATTTCTTTCACTATGGAGGCATTTGAAAATTAAAGGTAAAATTAAATACCTCTAAATTAGAGCTGTGTTACCTCCTGTCTTCCTGCCTTCACCACATAAAGGAACACGAAAATTATATTGAATTTTAATTGCCGAAGATTTGGCACTGGCATACGGCATCTGGTGAATTAATTGGATACGGGGAATAATACGAGGGTCATCCGGAAAGTAGTACCCGTTCGTGCCGCATGAAGTGCTGACGACGCGAGTAGCCGCTGGACGAGGTCAGATAGCTTCAGTGGCTTGTCTGCCTTCTCTGAGCCAAGTTGCGTGACGCTAGCATTGCCTGTGTTGTTTCTGTGATTGTTTACAATGTTTAAAAAAATTGAGAACGCCGCCAGTTGTGAAGTGAGGGCAGTGATTAAATTCCTCAATGCAAGAAACGTTCGCCCATGTGATATTCATCGCCAATTAAAGGAGGTGTATGGAGACAATGTAATGGACGAGTCGTCTGTTCGGCGGTGGTGTCGCAACTTCAACATGGGGAGGGGGAACACACACGACGATGAGCGTTCGGGGAGACCGTCTGTCATTACAGACCAACTGGTGAGCTCAGTTGACGAATTCGTGAGGAACGATCGGCGCGTCACAATTGATGACATCTGTGAGCATTTTCCCAATGTTTCTCGAACAATTGTTCATGAAATTGTTAAACACCATCTGCATTATGCAAAAATTTGTGCAAGATGGGTCCCTCGCGTATCTCAATGAGCTTGCGGCGAAGGACTATGCAGCAGGAATACAGAAACTTGTCACACGTTATGACAAATGCCTTAATTTGCTTGGAGATTATGTTGAGAAGTAGTTTAAAGTATCCTCTTTCAAATAAAATTTTTTATGTTTGTTAATATTTACTTTTGTGTCTTTATTTCACGAACGGGTACTACTTTCCGGATGACCCTCGTATATTGTAGTGGGACATAGTAAAGACACTTAAGTACAAATAAGCAAATCATGTGAGGAATAGGATATAAAAATACAAAAGTAAACAGGCAGTGTGCATGTAAAATGAGTCAAAATCATAATCATTAATAAATTGTGTCTAACCTTTGCTCTTTTTTATCAAAACTGGAAAAATCCTTAACTATGTTTTATATGCAAAAGAACGCAATAAAATAGAAACTGGTTAAATCTGAACCGTCAAATTATAGCCTCTAAAATTAATTTGCTTTAATACAAGGACATACAAGTAGAATCGATTACTATCTCGCAAGAATCGAATTTTGCATGAAAATATTGATGTACTGTTCCGCAAAACGGATGTATTGCAAAAATGAATGATCATGTCATTCATTCTGAAAGGAAGAACACGACAACGCTATTTTTTCACTTTTTCCACAATAAAAAGTTATCATATAAGCTCGGGCCAATAAAAATAATGCTTTATCTACTATCGCTTACGTCTGTGTACTTTCTAAAAGATAAATCGCAAATGCGACTTTCATACTTATGGTTTTATTCATAATTACTTCCGGATCATATGCACCGATGCATTTTCCGTTTTCAACCACTTAGTCAAATTAATACAATCTGAGAGATAAAAGAGACTTAATGTTATGGATGGATAAAACAGTAGGATGAACTTAATTTTAACCTCTGATCAATAGGAACACTTTCCTCTAATTATCAAAAAGGTAAGCCGGTAAAATGTTTCAAAAGTTATGAGAGCGATATTTCTGTTTATCTTACGTCACATGAAATAAAGTCATGGCCTGAATGAGTTCTTGCATTGTTTTTTTCTTCTTATTTCATCATAATTTGTTCAAGTGATACAATCCTGGAACAGCATCTACTTGAATGCCTTGGAGAAAGTCATTTCAACGGAAAATGTCTATTTGGGGAATTCGAAAATTTTCATGAAACGAGGCAAGTGATTTCATGGACTTCGGAAGATTTCCAAAATAACCAATCAGTTTTTCCTTTCTTTCTGACCACCGAGTGGTTAAAGTGAGAAAAATCAACATGATGCCCGCTGGCGAAGAAAATTTTTCATCAATTTTCCTCTGAGAATAATCGCTCCAAGGTTAATATAATGATTGGGATCGTACTCAGCGACACTGGTGGGATTCTCATGCCCTGCGATATTATAAGAATGTATTTATAGCTAAACATCACCGCAATAAATAAATGAACTGTACATTTACAAGTACATATGTGTGTTGTTCTTATTTGTTTACTTATTTGACGAAATATTATATTCCTACCCTTGGTACAACCATCACCATCTCGATTGGTTACGAGAACAGTGTCCTAGAGTACTCGTAACCCAAAATTTCAAGCTATCAACTTCGGCGAGTTGTTCCTGTAAGATAAAGGGCACGCCGTTTATCGGCAAATCAATGCGTCCACTTTCATGGGCATCGACCACACGCCCGAGCACTCGCCTGCCGAGAGCGGGCATCGCCCAACCGCTGGGGTTCCCCGCGGAAAGTTATTCCCCGGGCACTCCCCACCCTTGTGCCGATTATTAAAAATAAAAAAAGAACGGGCGACGGCCTACGTCATGCGAAACACCCAATGCCACTCCTACCGCCAACGCATCGGTTCTTTGAACTTCTTCAGCCCATGCGGAGAAGAGTGGGGGTGAAGAGGAAGGGGTAAGTGATGGGGAGGGGTAGGAATAGAGGGAGCGGAGAGTTATAAGGAGGGTGGGGTGGATAGTGGTGAAAGGAAAAGGACAGGATGTGGGGACAGCGCGTGGTCCGAAGATAAGCCCATCTCGGTCTCTTGGAGCCCTAAACAGAGGCAAGACATTAACTACTGTGAAAACATTAATTCTTTGCGGGACAAACCAAATAGTTACTAAACTCAGTTTAAGACGTTTTGGGCACTTGAAGTTTCATTGAGAAAGGTGACTTGAAAATAAGCTTAAGAGATCGTCAGCGATGACCAAAATTGTTACAAATAAAACATACTTGGGCAAAGAATCATTTGCCAAATAGACCCCACCACATGGCCACATAGGCCCCGCGCAGTGGCCTAGCGAACGCTTATATTCCAAATGAAACAGCTGAATACAAACTTCACGTGCCCATTGCAACATGGAATATTTATTTATTTTGCATTAGTCCGAAAACAGAATTTCGACCTTTACATCGGACTTTGAACATTTACATGACAATTTGACAATTTCATACACCTAATAATATAAGAATATACCTGACTTTGCAACAGAAAATATCTTAAGAAATTCGTTCGCACCTTTCTGTTGAAAAGGGGCGAAATACCATAAAATGCTAATTTGAATGAGCCTCACGCAGGTATGCGTACAAAGCCCAAATTCACAATTTGATGGATCATGTGTGTGGACCATCGAAATAAAATGATCCCAGGATTACGTCGAACAATGCCGAAATGGCTGGAAATGTACACTTGAGGACTGACTAGTCTGTGATGATCCTTACAGGCTGCATACTTCAACATTCCATTTCTGTTCGATTGGTTACTAGTGCTATCTAAGAGACTACTATTCTCCGTATTAATTTGTTTATCTACGACTATTCTTCTATTAATATATATGATCAGGCTCTTCACTTGAATTAATCATACATTTACGCCCAATCGCCTTGCTACTTGATTACCTACACTCAGAAAAACCTTAATCCTCCACCAGTTCTCTTCACAACTCAGGAGTGTGTTAATGACGAACCCAAGGCATCTGAATACCGCTGAATTTGAAGAAATTGATTATTCTTTCATCATATGACTTCATACACGGAGGTAGATTATCAGCCTGTGTTTGCAGAGAAAGCCATGTCTTGAGAATAGTATGCACCATTACGCCCGAGGAATCGCAATTGCGACAGACCACATTTCCTTCAATTTCCAAACATGAATTTTTAACTGCATCATCAAAAGACCACCACAATTTTTTCCTCGATTATGAACGAAGTAAAATGCTTTTTTTAACCATCCTCTACGTTCCGCTCACATATCTATTGAAACCTGGATGTTATTTTTATGCGCAGGTGAGTAACTTTCGCCGAGCAAGATCTTCGTTGTACTCAATAACAATTTGACCCTAATGTTACGACTGCATTGTCCCTCATTATGCCAAAACAAGTTCCTCTTCTACTCCTTTTTTATCTCAATCGCTCCTCGTGGTTTCCTTATGAAAATGTTTGATAGCGGGCAATCTCTAGAGACCCTGCTTTCTCTGAGTGCTCTGGATTTATCACCATTCTTTCTGAGTAAGAGAAGTCTTTTAAATACATTTGTAAAAATACAGCCTGGATAACAGATATTTTACATTTAGATATACTTACAACTAACCTGTAACTCATCTAGCACCTATAACATTGGCGCCGGTATTTTTCTGCTCACTCGCATTAACAGTCAATTCCAATGTTTTTAACCTCATGCTTTGCAACAAAACGTATCGGTTTTCCTTGAATAAACTGCACAAAACCATACTTCCCAAAATAGACGACTATACATTCATAAGCCAATATTTTCTACAGACTTAAAATGAGCAATCAAACAAGATTTTCCACGATCGATACGTGGACGAAGCATTCCCGAGTTATCATTCAAATCTAATGGATTTTTGTATACCCAGTGGAAATCAGTAAGAAAAAACCTGTCTCATAACGCGGGTTTTGATACATTGCCATTCCTAAGATCCTCAGCAGAATCTGATAATGCCTTTTGGTGGGAACGTTTCTGTATCCCCGGCAGAATTGAAATTTCAAAGGAAATTTTAATATAGTCTCTCATTATCTGTGGTTCTGGGAGGGCTTTAAAGAGGGCATTTATTGTATATTTACCACAAAGTCGATAACTTCATCATCTAAAGAGACGAAATGTTGAGTCGGGCGGCGGTCGCGCTTGGAAGCGTGATTTAGATAAGGGAATATTACTTCAGTCTTCGTTAGTTGTGAGTAGGCCACGTGGCCTTTGCTCTGCGAGTTTCTGGGCACGCTCATGGGTTACATTTCACCTATCTTTTCATTGTATGGTCATTCAGACGAGATTCCGAGGAGAGTATCACCTCTGGTGCCCAAAATTAAAAATTACGAAACCAGAAGAAAATTTAGAATTCAAGAAATTTAAATAATTCCTCATTCTAAATAAGACATTAAAAGTTTTTTCAAGCGAAATTAAAAAAAAAGATTAGGGCATATTTTAGTGGAAATCGTGAACCATTGAACTCAAACACATTAAACCATGAACAATTTTTTGAAATTTAATTGATTGACGTGAAATTTTAAATTATATTATTTATAGTAAAATAACTAATATGATAACTATTAGTAGTTGCGGCGCCTATCATGCCCTTCCGGTTAAATCGTAGAAAAATTATATTTTTGCAGAAATAAACATTTTCGAAAGCTTTATATTCCAGGAATTCGTCTAATATATTCGTTAATTTTTTTTTAAATTTGGGGAAAATTTTTCTTTTATTATAATCGCTCGTCCACCTCACCGTTTTGACGCGATATTAAATTAGATCCTCAAGACAGAGCCAAACGGAGTGTGAAATGAAACTAACCCGAGCTTCATGACTAATGACGTCCCATCATTAATACAGTGGACCAATACCAAATTTTATTATACAGATTAGCACATTGAGCCCGTAGTCCCTTTTTAAGTCGATGCAATGTGGCCACACAAAGCTGAAGTGTGACAGCTAAGGGAGAGACTTGTCCAAGAAAAGGCGACCTCCACTCATTAGTGCATTCTGTTTTCAATTTTGTAAAAAAATACAGAAAATACAAGTTATTATTCACAATGAAAAGTAAAACTATTGACTTGGACAATGATGGTGCAAAAAAGTTGCATCGGCCGGGAATCGAACCCGGGCCGCCCGCGTGGCAGGCGAGCATTCTACCACTGAACCACCGATGCCCATGTTAGAATGGGAAAATAATGTAATAATATTAATAAGTTAATCTTGCAATTTTACATTGACCTTATTTTTATGTCATTTTTTTATATTACTTTCCCAAAAGGGTGGAGAAATGGGCGAACGGATTCATCCAAGGTAACAGAGAATACTTATCGCACTCTCTTCGCAAAATGTCATTACAAGCTAACTTGGGTCGCCCAGAACATAGGTTCTTCTTTATCTCACATATGACATCGCCTTACAGCACGAAGAGATAACGTTCAAAGAAGCGAAATTGTTCATTGAATCTTTTGTTCAACTTCAAATAACCGTTTGCACTACAATAACAAGTCAAAAATCTCCCACAATACAGATCTCGTGAAATACGATCTTCACAAAAATTAATATTTATTATTAAATCAATTTTTAATATCGTTCACTAGAGTACCCAGAATAGCACACAATTCTAACGTAATCGGTTCAAATCAAGAAGATTATAATCTATAATTCTCGTTGGTTTAAATCTTGCTTGCGCTTGTGAAGTCGTCTCTTCTTGTAGCGCCAAATTTATCTTGAGCACGTTCGCGGCATAGGAGAAAAACGAATTCATTAGATAGAGCGATAGATATTTGTAGAAGGAGAACTATTTTCAGAATAAGATTCATTTCAAGGATATTTTAAAGCAAATTACTAATTGCTGGATATTGATATGGACACATAATTTGGAACAAGTACTAATCCGGGTAAAGGTTTATCGGGAATAGTCTTGTTACTACTCAACGGCCTGAGAACAAGTTGTCCATCAATATTCCCGCCATGTAAGATCTAACACAGTGGAAAGCTTTTCCCATATTATCCAATGGAAAAGAACCACTTCAGATAGTAATGGTTTTTCCACAGTTTGTCCAGCATGCTGGAATCCTAATATATTGAAATAGACAAATGTATTAATGAGTGAGATAAAGATTTGCCCGCCCTTTTCACAAAGGAATGTATGCATTTGTAAATAGGGTATAAAATTAGTTAACTTGTAGTCTACATTGTTTAGGTAGGTTTTGAGTGAACGCATACTGAACACGCCTAGATTTCTTAGCTTCCTTTAATATGCCACAACCTGACTCCCAGGTTCACAAAAATTGTTCTATGTCATTTACGTGAATTTTTCCGAGTTATGTGCCTGCAAGCGGTTCATATTTGTAGCTCAAGAGATATATGTCACTGAGAACTCCTACTATAGTAATGATATCGGAATTGAAACGATCTGTTTAGAATCCGTCAGCAAGGAGGTTTTTTGTATTAGATATTTGTTTATTAGCAGAGGCTATGGGCATATTGACAGATCGCGTTTGTTACATATTGACAGAAGAATAGGACATGCATAAGGTATCCGCGTGTTGGGTGCCGAGTTTTCTCACTTTGCGGCAAAAACGTGTTCGAATGTTCGCAAGTATCCTCGACCAGGTGTTCACAAAATATTAAGAACTGCCAAGTAAAAGGCCAACTGGAAAACTAAGGTTTTCTGTCCAATGCAAATATTGCTACGCAATTGCAGGCTATATGTTTAAAAAGACATTAATGGTGACCAAAATAAGGGGACGGCTCCAAATATCAAAGCCATCGCTCAAAAAATAGGGGAAGGATAAGTAATCAAAGCTGTCAGCAAAATGCTTGGTTGAATGCTTCAAAATAATCTTAATGACTGCCATAAATAGGGCTGGAAATCATAAATAGTAACAGCTAAAATTGATGCCAGCAACTACAAGTTACAGTAAGCTGTCAAAAAAAGGAGGTAGCATTTAAATCCAAGACTTGCTATATAGATTACTGCAAGATTGTATTCCAGTAAGTATCTAATAAGTAATTATGCCACAGAAAACATGCCACGTACGAAATTGGCATAGCAAATTATATCCACGAATAGTAAAACCATTTTATATTTTAAATTCAAGTTTTAAACCAATATTAGTTTTCACTAAAGTTCATTACCAAAACCAAAATATAAACAATAATTTACTGCACAATTAAACAATATCCATTAACTTCAATCAATTTAACTATTAAACAAATGTATGATTAAAATAAGGTAGCTATAATATATTAATAACAACAAATACACTGAATGAATAAAAATTCAAAATAGTTGTAATTTCAAGAGACCAGTACAATGAGCTGATTACTCACATAGTTATCAGAAAAAAACTAATGTCACACTAAAATCTTACTGGGCAGAAGCCATTTAAATTTCCACTGGCAGGTCAGAGACATTTTAAATATTGTCTAAGGGTTAGGCTTGTTATATAAGGTGGCCCGGATCCCAAGAGATAAATAATCATAATTTAGAACTTTAAAGTGTTTATTTGGATATGTGCGATAACGATTTGAAAGCATTTGTTAATTAGTATGCCCTTATTACATAAAAACATAGTAATCAATCTGATGGTTGGTTTTGTAAGTGAATGTAGAGTTCGCCAAGTACTATTTATTTATCCAATGCCCTTATGATGTATCTCTCACAAATGTCATCATCTACACTAAGATAAACATCAAATATATGACAGGGACATTTCAGCATATTTCTTGAAGACAATTGCATTAAATGATATAATAGTCTCAAAATAATCTCAGATAAATCTTGAACTACAACTTTGTGAGGTAAATAACATTTGTCAGTGCCTTACTCTAATATACCTAAAAAATGCTTAGCTTTGTGGATGAGTATTAATTATTTGAACATTATACAAGAATAATTAAATTCTAAGAATCCTATAGCCTCATAATTATTTATGGGCATGAAAAAATATTTTCCATTGATTCATGTGTGAGTGAATATATATATATATTTAGAATATAGAGACACAAAGAAAGGACACTCACAATTTGTTATTTTACGTTTCGACAGCACGGCTGTCGTCTTCAGAATCTTTCTGAAGAATCTATTCTGAAGACGACAGCCGTGCTGTCGAAACGTAAAATCTACATCTGTGTTTTTATATATTTGTGTGTCGCCGATGAGCGTTCCATTTCGAAGATATTTTATATATATATATATATATATATATATATATATATATATATATATATATATATATATATATATATATATATATATACATATATATATATATATATACAATTAGTAATATGTTATATTATTCAAGCAATTGTATCCTAAACCTCAATTTTGGTACAGACTGCTTCTTGCTAATTTTAGAATGTAAAATTCACCTCAATAATTCTCATGACTTTGCGTCTCCGTCAGTAAGTGAATATTTTACAGGCTGGTTTTGCTTGCTTTATATAGGCTTCGCTTATTGCTTATATAACTATTGAAAGGTTTTTCAAAATTAAATATAGTTTATTAAGCCAAAAGTTTTAACAAATATGTATTCGATTTACATAAACTAAATAAAAAATGTAAATACTTTCACTTGCCTATAATTGTCATTACTCATCTACGATTTTACCAGCTGTTATCGTATAATTTGGGCTATAAGTATTAATTGTTGAGAGATTATTCATTTTACTTACTATAGATATTCTTGACGCTAAGTAGCGGTGCCGTGACATCAGAAAAAATATTTACTTGCTTAATAAGGATTTATTACATGCCGCCATTTTCATCATGCAGCATGTCAACTATTCCTTGAAAATTAAAATAATTATGAAAAGCATGATTATGCAATTCTCCGTAAATTTATTCTAAGTTGGAGTTGTATATTTCGCTCTCTCTGATAGATATCTTCTGAAAATATTTGTAGGAAGCTTGCCTTTCCGCCAGTGCACGAATCACAACGAATTTGAATTTCGCTCTAGCAACGTCGATATATTGATTCCCCCCATAAGATAACTTGTACACAACAACTTGCGTTATCTATTTAAAATTTGCGAGATTAAATGTTCTACTAAAATTCAAATTCCAAAAATTAACTTAAAAAAGTTATGCAAAAGAACATCATAATTTCTCTCTCATAAGGCTATGTATTAATCAATTTCTCTTTATTTGTAGATATTCTTCCAAGCTATCAACTTCCCCCACCGCCGCGGCGCTGTGATCGATAAAGTGTAGTCGGTGAAAGCTGCGTTTAATTTGTCTCGTCTGGTGTTTTGAGTGCCCCACAGTAATTTCATCTGCGAATAGTGCGTCAAATCTGGCGTTGCACTGGATAATGACATGGGCTGCGCAAGTTAGCAGACGTTCATGAACGAAATCATTATGGTGACCGTTTGATGATAAGTAGTCGGAAATCTGGACCCATGCCAGACAGTTCAATTCATGTCATCAAATAGCATTCTGGCTATAATCACAATGCATCATGTTGTTTATCAAACACCATAAGCTGACAGGCCCATCGAATCCTTCGCATTGATTCTACTTACGTCCTGCCCTGGATCCTCTGCGGAGGCAATATGATTGCCTATGTTGTGAGGGGTTAATCGCCCTGTATGCATTTAGTGAAACGTGAAGTAACTTCTTTAAGCAGCATATATTTCCGTTGCGAACTAAAAGTGTTCCACTGACGCATTTGGGTAGGCGTGGCTTAAATGCACGTGAAACCTCACAAGGAATCAACACGACTCCTAATGTAATTAATAATGAAGAGCTAGTGAAAAGTATGGACTGCTAGTTCCAGTCCAACTCTTTTGCTTGAATGTCATGCATTAACTGACGAGCTGCAAAAGTGTTATTGGCTGACAGAGACATGGCGGGGAAAAGTACACCGATGTTATTGGTGACGGCCAATGTTGGCTCGATTTTTGAAGATGTAAGTTGCAATCAAGATATTTAACCTGTGTATGCAACTTTGAAATTTCTCGCGAATTTTTAAAAAATGAGTCGGCATGACTTAATTTACTATTCGTAACCCCGTTAAAATATATTGATCAGAATTAGCTCCGGAACAGAGCGAACACTGAATTTTCGCTGTATACAATTGTTATTGTAAAAATAATTTTAGTTATTTTTATTTATTAGCTTACTACGAAGATAAATGAACGATTTGATCTCTCAAATAGGATTCGACCCTTTTAATTTCTGTAAATATAAAAAATAGTCCCGCGATTTTATTTCGGAAATTACTACAACTCGAAAATGTATTTAGAAATTAATCAGGCGGACTTGATTAAATTGATATTGTGCGACTTATTTCAGAGATTGCAAAATTGTTGTACAAATTAGGTGCTTGCTTAATTAAATAATAAGAATATAGCCAGCACTTTCGAATATAACCGGTCCAATGAACTATTTTTCCGTCAGTGGGTAATTTTGTAAATTAATTTGTCTATTGTGTGAACTAAAAAACAATGAATTATTCTGAATATTTTGCGATATATTTTTAAAAATTTAAGATTCCGTTTAGTATTCTTAATTGTCATGTGGCTATTAAAATAATCTTTATTGTAAGGGTCAGAATTTTCTGTGTGTAATTTTAGTGAGGGACGGAGTGTTCTAAAGTTTTTTTAATCTTCAAATTCCTTGTGCATTATTTCGACAACATTTTTTGGCCACTCATTGAGTTATCATTCGTGAAAGCATGTCGCAGCATAAGATAAAAAAAATAGTTTTAGTTGACTGTGGTACTCTTATTTTGTGCAGTGTACATAACCAATCGTTTAATATATTTTCTCTTTTTAGCCAACCGTCATGTTGAAAGTATGGACCAAAGAGTTTTTAGGGGTGAGTATCTCTTTCCAGTTGTTGTCTACATAATCTTTCATGGAACTTACAAGGTTACTAATAAGTTTTCATTCAATAAACTAGACTGTGGCAAGATTGGATCCTAAGTTTGTTGCCTTACACTGCCAGGAAGTTGGAGGAAAAAATTATGAACGCAGTATGAAACACGTAGAGCATTTTGTGAGGTATTAAGCCTTGAATCCTCTTACCTTACTTTAAGCTAAGGTTTATCTCAGTAATAAAAGTGGTTATCTTGGTTACAGGCTGTTGATGACAAGTGAGGAATTAAGATTATTTGATAAAGTACGGGTATATCTCGATGAAGATTTCTCATCAGTTGAGAAATTTACTGTGAGTTTTACGCCACTTAATTAAATGCACTCAGGCATATATATTATATTATCCCTTGTTTACCATATCTTATTCCTTTATAGGCATTGGGAAATTTCTATTTTATTCACGAGTCTGTGAGTGATGCACTAATCTGGGACTTCAAAGGTAAAAATATTATTAGAGGTTTTTTTTTATGATTGCACAATATATATATATAGGTTTGTTTTCATTGTATGTCTGTATTTATTTATTCACTCATTTGGAGCAGATTATTGCCTTCATTGTGCCATAAGGTGAGCTGTGTTTTATTGTGTCATTCTATAAATATTGTAGTATCTAGAGAACATTTTATTTTGATTTTACTGCATGTTTTTGTTTGTACATTGGTTCTAGTGCTCCGCAATTAGTGTTAGCCTTCCAACTATAAACTTGGATGTTTAGAAGAAAATTCATTTTCAGTTCCAATGTTCTGTTGTTCCCTCTTATTCTTGGGTGAAGTATTCTTGACCTACCGTGGAGAATAATGACCCATATTTTTAAGTCACGTAAATTTTTACCGACATGGCGATGTATAATTTATAAATATGCCAAAATAATAATCATGGTCACCATAAATAATATTAAAAGTAGTGCATTAGACTTTATTATCCTTGTGTCTTCTCTCTCTAATTAACTCAATGTGCAATCATTTTATTTAAACATCAAAGAAGGATGTTAAATCATGGACAAATGGTACAGGGACCCTATTGTAAACATCATCAATGATGCCCTGAGCCTTTGTTCATGCCATTGCTTTATAAATAATCTAAGGGGGCATGGTAGTCCAGTTAGTAGAGTGCTGGGCTGACCATGTACAATTTCAGGTGATGTCTCTGGACACCCTCAGCTTCACCCTAGCTGTGATTTTTTTGCATATCGACTAGATCTCCCTGGGAAGTAACATGTAAAAATCACTAGCATTTGGCATATAATACTTAGCACAAGCTTAGTATTAGATAAGCTCTACCCTTGCCTTTCAAACCAGCCTTGGTGTTGTTTACTGTGGATTTTTATTAATAGTCTAGAGGTGGATCCAAAATTCTTTTCGAAGTTTGTTGAAATCAAATACCTTCTTCCATAAGGGCACTTTATATCGTGCATATGTCCTCCTGTACCTTCTGGTGCAACTTGAGAAAGGGCTAATGCGACTAAAGTCACTCCCTGGTGATAATACTTTCTTTTGTACAAAATGGCTAATTTACATTGATAGACTCTGACCAATGACCTTGATAAGGCTCTATTTTAGTGTGTGTTCAATTTTTAAGCATCTCAATGTTCTAACACTTTCAATATTGATGTCCATGTCACTGAAGGCTCTGTCACTGATGCTCCTTAAACATAGGATAACTGTTCATTTGATGAAAATAAAATAGAGAAGATCTTTCATTTCCTCTTTCATCATACCTCATGTTGCATATGATCCTCATTATTCTCAACAGCAATATTTCCAATCTCTTGCATATTTTTTGAACATTTTCTGACATGCATGAAATATCTTTGTATTAACTTAGTCATGCAAACATAAACATCATGGTTTATTTGAAGTTACGTCTGTTAAATATTATTTTGGGCTAGCATAGTAATAGATATGCTGTTGAGAAGGTGATTAGCAGGAACTGCTGTGAAATTAAATTGAAGAAGAGTGCATTGATTGAGGTTATAAAAGTCAGGTTTTCAACATTACATGGAGTTTTAATTAGAAAAAAATGATCAGCTTCTTATTTATGACTTAGCTAGTTGCCTTAGTTTGTTTTCTGCCTATTTTGTTAAAAGTGCATTAAGTTTTGTTTAGAAAGGTTTATGTTTTTATTTTAAAGCTCCTTGAGTGTGAGCCATGCAATTTATTGTTTTTAGTTCCCAGTAATATTGTACATTGTATAACAGAGTAATATAACCCTTGACTTATGATTACAGATTAGGTGGATGAAGGGACTATCTAGTCCCAATGTCATCCAAATGAGGACGGTTATTTTTATGATTATTCATGAGCATCTTCTTTATTAGATCTAAGAATAAAAATTGATAAAACAAATTTCAAAGGAAGTTAGTACCCTTTGATGAAAGTATATTATTAGTCTTATCAGAGCATAAGAAATGAGTTCCAGGAAATATGGCAAATAAGGTATATTAGGTTATCCAATCTTTAGGAAATAATTTGTTTCTTCAGTGTGATCCAATTCCTGCAAATAGGGTTTTTAATTGAAAAACAGAATTGGCAACAAAGCTGCTGATAAAAATGATTTTCAAAATAATAAACTATATAGGAAAGTTACTAGTCATATTGTTTAGGTAGAAGCTAGATCCAGTAGATTTCTTCCTGCGTGAGTCAAAGTAGTTAAATGTAGAAAATTGAATTCTAATTTTAGAATCATGTGTTGATATTCATATCTCCAGAAAAATTGTGACCATCAATTGACATCAGTCCTTGGCTAAGTTTGATGAAGCTCTCTGATCTCCTGACAGCTCATCTCTTTGTGTGTTCATATTTTCCTGCCTTCTAATTTTCACCATTTTGTATACTACCGCCAGAACTGGGATTCTTCCTCCTTGTTAATACTTTACAATAATTTCCAAAATTTAACAGAAAATGAAATTGAATGAGTGTTTTTTACATCTGATTACCTAATGAGTTGTTGATTTATTTTTACAATTATCTATATTATTTGAACATGATTTAAGTAAGTATTATATGCTATATATTAGCCACTATTGTAAAATTATTAATAGATAAATCGATGTACTTCCAATACATACTCCCATAAACCTACAGAATTTGACTACTGAAATTGGGAACTTTAGGTAGCCTAGATTGTAGTACTAGAGCTATTGTAGTACTGAGACTACCTTCAAATTGCTATGTGGTGGGTTTCTTAGATCCATTTTATTTCATTGTCACTTTTCAATATTTTTGGGAACGAAAGCATTATTATTGGAAAAATCTCCGTGAATTTATTACAGCTAAAATAATTATGTTATCCAGAAAAAACTAAAGCTTGCTTCTCAGATTTCTCTGCTGGGCAATGGGCCAGCCTGATAAAAACAAGTAATAATTCCTATGTTAAGCATGGCTATTGCATTAACTTGGGTAATCAACCTTCTGTGAAACGTAATTATGATTAAGGGTATATTTGCATATCAATGATATGAGCCACCAGAAGTTGAAGGAAGTGTAGGTAGTTAAAAAGAAACTAGTCATCAATTCCATTGCAAACTCAAAAATAATATACATATTATTGATTTTTGATTTCCATGTATTTTTTATTTAAAGGCTCATAATTAAAAATAAACTTAACATTTTCGTATTTAGGAAAAATCTTTGGTAATCTTTGGAAAAATAGAGATCACACACTTAAATTTCTGCCTTGTAAACCCTTAGTGTTTTAAATTTGAAAAATAAAAATTGAGTGTAACTTACAAGGTTTTTACTTTTCAAATTTCATCATTAATTTCCATAATGTTGAGTTGAATACAATGAAATTCCCATGATACTTTTTTTATATATATTCCCCAAACCGTATGTCTGTAATAATGTCTTAACATTTTTATAACTATTATGCTTGAAAAGTGATATTGTTGATAAATAATAATGTTAATGATTCGGGGAACCAAAAGATATATGTGCATTATGATACCACCCCACAGCACAGTTGCGTTGATTCAAAAGAGTTGTGGCAACACTTGTGCATAACAAAGCACTTCATTGAAGAAATTTTCTTCAGGATATTTTGCTCAAAGTAATAGTTGGCTCAAGAATAATTTTTACTCCTCAGAAAATCCATTCATTTTTTTTCAGCTGACACAAAACACCATTTTTGGCTGTAATTCTCGATCTAATAATCTCTCAATTTCAGATGCTTTTAAAACTTAACCGAAAGTTCCATTGATATTTTCTATTAGGGCATTATCAAGAATATATGTTGGTAAAATAGTTTAGGAAATTGTTTTGCCTATCACATGGTGAATAAATAATGTAAGATCACTGGTTTAATAAAATACTCTATTTATAAGAGCTATATATTTGTCTAGGTATGAGTTTATATTTTTTATAATCTTAAATAAGTAACAATATACCAAAGTTTTTATATAAGCAGCATTAAAATATTAGAATGAAATTCTGCTAACATTGAAATTTTTAGACTGGTCCCCCACATTTTTTGTTAACCAGTTTCCATTGAAAACAATGGATATTGTTGCAATTTGCTGTCGATTGAAAGTTGAATAAGTCTCAGGAATTATGATAATGTCTACCTTTTAATGGGAAACTAAGCTGATTTGCAGGAAAAATATCTCCAACTGGCTAGCATTAGGCAATTATGACACCCTTTGTAAGAAATCTAGGCCACTCTCTTTTGACTTTCTCTAGAGACCAAAGTGATCACCACATGTAGCCAGAGCAATTTTTACCTAATTTTGCAATGCAAAGTCATCAAAAATCCCATCAGTTACTGTACAGTAAATTTAGCCCATAAGGTTTTAATTGTATGCATTCCCTCCAAGTGAAGATTTATTTCAATTTATTTTCAAATGCTGTCATTTGAAGGACAGGGTTTGATTGTTAAGCATGCTAATCCTGTAAAATATAATCAGATTTGTATATATTATAAGTGATATACTTATAATCTTATCATTTTTATGAGTTTTTCAATTTGTTCTAACTTGTGAATCCACAAATTTCACAATATGTAAATATTATTAACCTTACACTTTTGACATCGGTTGTGTTAATGCCCTTGAGCAACGTAGTGTTGCTTCATTTTTTCAAGGTAGTCTTCCAATTAAAAGTAGGTCTTTGATGGTCCCTCCTGGCTCTGTTCTTTACATATCATAAGAACTTCTTGTTTGCGCGGCATTATTTCTTTCTTCATTTCTTTGTAACTTCTGTCTGCCTTCATGCTGTCTATAAAGCCTAGTCATATCCTCTCTCTACCCTGATTACCCAACTTTCTCCCTTCTATCATGGCCTTCAACATCCTTCTGCCCTTAAATATTTCCTTCACCAAATTTACCTGCCTTTTTTGGAGTTTCCCCAAAACTTCCCCTCTTTGCCCACCCTATTTAAATCCTCAGCATTTGTACTTCCTCCATAAAACTTATCTTCTCAACTCACTGCTACTCCAATATCTCAAAAGCCACCAATCTATGCTCATCCTCTTTTGTTAAAGACAATATTTCACATCTCTAAGGTGCTACACTCCATATTAAAGTATTTACCCATCCTCTCTTCACATCTTTGTGTACCTGGCATCAATGCTCTTCTTGTAAATGCTTCTTTGCTGATGCGATTCTTCTCCTAATTTCCCCTTGTAATATGCCAATTTTCTTCTAATATATTGCCTAATATTGAAATTTAAATATATAATTATGCATTTCAATTTTAGTTACAAAAACTGCTCTACCAAGTCTAATTTCTTTCCTCCTACTCTTATATTTCTTTCCTACTGCTCCAGAATCTCATTACTTCAATTGTCTTGTGGTTTAACTTCATTCTATACAGCTCAACTGTTTCTGAAAGCACACCAGAATTCCAATCCCTTGGCTGTCTGACTCACTGTTGCTTGATCATCTGAAACCTCTTAATGAAAGATAGCAAGGAGTCCACAACTTAACATGTCACCCATTGGATGCCATAGTTCACTTGAAGTTCTCTTCACTTAGAAACTGAAATAGGAATTTGGGAAGCCACTGAAACAATCTGAATTTAAACATGAGCCTTCAGGGTAGGAAGCCAGTGCACTAGCCATCACACAACCTGATCTCCTAGTAGTTTTATTCACATTAATGATTTAATGTGACAATCTCTGAATAAATTTTACAATGGTCAAATTGTTACAAGGCACAATTTGACATTTACTTGGGAATAACAAATTTGGTAGTAAAGAATTTATTCCATTTCAAGGAATGAAGAAGCCCCCTCACACCATAAGTCAATGGTCATACTCTTTAAGCCTTACATTTATTTTAATTAAACTCTTAACTGCCTATGATTTTTTCCAATTAATTTGATTGAATTCATCATCACAAATTTCTTTTCAGACTAAATTTTGAAAATTTTTTTTAGGAAAATTTTGGCCTGGTTCATTATCATTATTTCATTCACCTTTAATGTATAGTTTTAATGCCCAGCACATGACAAAGTATTATTTTATTGATTAAAATCTTCCACTTACTAAGGAAGTGAAAATGGCCTAATTTTAGCTAGCTTACATTGGAAATATGGCATATTTCATTCTTTTAAGCAGATTTTCTCGCACTAGAAGTTTCATTTCTATTTATCATAATACAAGAAAATAATGTCAATGTGCATGCAATATTGTGTTGCTGTTTACCTAAATGTTGATAAGTATCTTTAAATTTTCAGACTCAACCTTCGTTCCTGTAATGGAAAAGGAGTTTCATTCTGGAAACATTGAAGATGTTCCCACCAAAGAAAAGTCCAAGTTTCCTCAGGAGTTTTTTCCTGAGGTAAGAAAGCATGAGCGATCTTCTAATTTTAAATACTATATAACAATAAACTGAGGTGAGAAACTAATTGGAGAAAAGCATAGTGGAGGACACAGTGAGAGGGTTTTGAGAATTTGCAGAAAAAGGGAAATGGGTGCACTGTACAGAAAAGTGCACTGTTCAAAAATAAGAAGGAAAGATTCATGTGCACTATCAAAGGTTTGGTAGGAAAATTATACATTGACCCAGGAAACATGCCAGCAAGTTTAGGCATAGAAAAAGAATATGATTCAGATGAGAATGGCTTAGGTCCAGGTTTATTGGTTGGGTATGGTTATGACAGGAGGATGATACATATTGTTGAATGCCTTTGCTTAAGGCATCTTGGGATGGTGTGATCACTTTTAATCAAACTGGTGTGATACCAGGTACAAGAAAAATTTGATGCAATGCAACAATTTCAGAGTTTAAAAATCATTCGCCTTGAGTCAAGGCGAATAATTTTTACACCCGCAGTGTCTTTGGAAAAATTTGATCCCTGGAAATGGCAGATAATATGCCAAGCTACTATACAAATTTTTTTGACTACCGATATTTAATTTTGACCTGCCCTGAAAATAAGATGAAAACTCAAGATGAGCAAAGTCATTGCCATTGGAACAGTACATTTTATTTACTTTAGTAAACTACTCTAGAATGTACTCATAGGGGGCTATTATGAACTGCTTACCACCTGTGGAGTTTATCTGTCTGTGGTACAATACCATCCTAAATGAGTCTTACAGCCCGGAGCGATGTGAAAGGCAGAGAGACTCAATCAGTCAATGTCATACCACTGGAAATGAGACACCATCCAATACAATTACGAATGTGTTTCAGATGGAATAATACCACACTAAGGGGTCTGAGTTATACCATGGCCTGGTACCCTGCCTTTGAAACTCTGTCAGGCTACATTTTCAATATGGCAGCAGTTTGTTTATGTTGGTGGTCGCCACAAGAAGCATTAAAACCATTGAATGTGATAGTAGGAGTGTGGTAAATGCTGTTATTTTGCTTATCAGTTTGGTAAAAACAGGTGAAGGGGAATTAGCAATATCTTTTATATTTTCTTCAAAAATATCTCGTAAGAACTAGACCAAACTTCTCTATTTTATCAATACAATTTAATTAATTATTTTGTATAGTGATACCTCTTTATTTTATGTGCCATACACTGGGTGCGGCAACATAACTTCCTTTTTTCAAACACTTTCAAAAAAGGAAGCTATGTTGCCGCACCCTGTATTTAGTTCATTTCAACTCTGAACTCTTCAATTTTTTATTATAAATGCTTCACATTCATTTGCATTCATCCTTTGTGAAAAATCAGAGAAGTAATACGTGAAAGAAATCGTTTATGTATAGAATAAATCCATGGAAGGGCATACTTATGCTTGTGGGATGCAAGTAACCTCTTTGAAATAAGTAATGAAGAATTTGTGAAACGTTTGTTCCTGTATGTGATTTGTTGGGTATTTATTCATGTTTTTTGCACCCTGAGTTGCCAAATTTTATCATTTATTCTTTTGGCATTCTTTGTGAAATACCATTGTTTATCCAGAGCTACTTTAATTATGTGGGCAATTTGAAAAGTTCTCGGAATGGAATAGAAATAAATGACTTACCTCCTTGAATTTTTTTTTATTTTTCAATTTAGTCTTCCTGTACACTAATACACTTCGTCCTGCATAGTTTCAATATCCTGATCCTATCTCAAACATTAGATTCCTTCAGGCCTGCAAAATACCCATCTACTTCAGCTGTTAGTTCTTTGTTTGAAGAGAATCTCTGTCCATAAGGAAAATTTTGTGCTTGAGGAAGAGATGGAAATCTGATGGAGCCAAATCAGGCATATAAGGCAGGTCTGGTAACAATTAAAATAATTTGTATCATAGTTCACGTATTTTTGCCATGGCAATGACACTTGTGTGTGGGCATATATTGGTTGTCTCAATGAAAGATGACTTCCTTGCCAAACCTGGCCTTTTTTCGTGTATCTTTTGCTGCAGTTGGTCGAGGGGGTTAGTGTACTATTGTCAAGCAATTATTCAACCAGTGGGAAGATAATCTCTCAGCATAATCCTTTTTGCATCCCAGGAAACTGAAGCCATCTTTCTGGCTGACCATATTACATTTCCTTTCTTTGGTGGTGGTGAATTTTGTTTAAAAAAACAATGTTTCTACTGCTTGGACTGCTGTTTTGTCTCTCGGGTATAGAAGTGGACCCAAGTTTCATCTGTGGTCACGAACTGGCGCAGAAAATTTTGTTGATTGCTCTTAAAACTGGTCAAACGTTGCTTGGAAATTTACATTCTGATGCATGTCTGATCTTGCCTCAAAGAGTTGCAGCACCCATCTAGCAGATAGTTTTCGCATATCCAATTCACCTTTTAAAATGTGATATGCCCATTCAGATAACATTTCTACAGCTTCTGCGATATCTTGCACTCTCAGTTAATAATTCTTCATGACTGTTTCATGCACTTTTGCAATAATTTCTGGGGTACTGGTGCATTTTGGCCAACCTTTTTGAGCATCATCATCTGAACTATCAAGACCAAACAAATTCCACTTGACAACGGTTGAATGTGAAGGAGCAGAGTCCCCAAGAGTGCTCTGAAAGACGGCATGAATTTCCCTTGCTTTCATACTTTTCTTTACAAAGTATTTAATCAATCCTCAAATCTCAATTTAGTCCAAATTCACAAATCGTTAAATGGGAACAACAACAGAGAGGCATCCAAACCACAGATCTCTTCCTAGAGCACTGATACATTATGTATTTTCTCATGAAGAATTACCTTTTACTAAATGAGAATTTCATTTCACTAGCACTGACATCTAGTAGTGATTCTGAGAACCTTCAAATTACCCTTTCATGTTTATGTTATTAATCAACTATAATGACCAATTAGTAAAGTACAATTAATTCTTCAAATTGGTATGCTGCAGTTGGCATTTCCTTTCTTATACTCACCAACCTTCAACATCAATCAAAAGATGTGTACAAAATACAGTCTCCCCTTGGGATGATATATAAAAATCCATGATATATGCTTTCAGCATGGATGAAAAATTTACTGTTATATTTCCTGTCATCCTCTCATATTGGTTCGAAGTTATGCAATGGCTAGATAAACAAATCATAAGGACAAGTCGTGTCCATATAATTTTTTTGTCTTGTAGTAGGCTCATTTATTTTGTAGGTATCTGTCTTGAACCCTCTTTTCATTGTTTTCTTCATTGATTTATGTACTTCAGCGGATCATGTAAGTATGTAAGCTTCAATAGCACGTGCTATTTTCCCCAGAGAATTTCCTTTAGGTGACATTCATATGGTCAGCCATATAAGTGACCATTAATGCCTCCGGGTAATAGTTCACCTTACCATGTATGGTTATTTCGTCTTAAAATGAATGTTTGTCTATATTTTCTCTTCTAAGAAGTCAATGCTGTCTTCTCCACTGTGTCTGTTAACAAACAATTTTTGTTGTTAAACAACAACAAATGGTTTGGTATTTGTTGCCATGTCAATTATTTTTACTGGATGAATTATAAGTATGTGTATGCTTATTTCATGAAAAGTTCCCGCATACCATTTCATCTGCCAATTCAAGGCTCGATGTTGGCTCTTATCATTTTTGGGCCATATGAGCGTAATAATTTTCATATACATATATGAAACTAGCTGTTACTATGTATAAAACTAACCCCTAATATGATCACAATGACTGGTGGTAAGACTCTGACCTTTTACTTGTAATCGCAGCAGGCAGAGTTTCATCGTTTCAGGGCAGTATAAAACTGCATGGCAGAGTGACTATAACCTCTAGTTTGTAATTGCCCCAAGAGAAAGAAATAAAACTGATTTCTGAGGATCCTCAAAATTTTAATTCTTATGTAATTATAGCTATTTTATTTTCATGAAAAATTCCAATAATATGCTTGTGTTTTTTCAGCTGAAGTGGTCACGTAAAGGGTTTCTCAGGACAAGATGGATCCTTAATGGAACTGTTTTTGATCTCATCAATATTCATCTCTTTCATGATGCCTCCAACTTTGTGGCAATGGAATCGGTAAGATACATTTCCTGGGTGAAGATGGGTACATACAATTAAAGATAAATACTTGATTACTTATTTTTAGCAACTGTTATGATTTTTCTTCTTCTGAAATTTGGGCATTTCCTTTTTTGATTTTGTTCAATCTTTTGTTGTCTGATTTATTAGTCATTTCAAATACATAAGTTTACCAAAACTAATTTATTGACAAATTTTTGAGGTTCTCAGTAAGTACGCAACAATAAATTTTGTCTTAAAAGATAAATAAACAAATTGTATAGTAAACAAATTGTAAAACAATATATGGTGGTATCTCCCTGGCTCTGAAGATGATTTTATATTCACTCCTCAGTGACCTGAGGAAACAACACTTGTCTGGCAATGATAGACCTGTTTGCAAGCACAATTATATGTCAATGACAACATAGTGATTCCCTAAATGAATTAAGATAATAATATTTTTCATTTTCCCAAGAGATCAAATACAATTGGACCATCATACAAGATACAGTGTCATATAAATGGGTGTATAAGCTTCTCTATGTAACCTATAATAATTTCCCAGGTATCTATTCATTAATTAGGGCAATGTATTATCTTAATCACTTGCTACATTGCACTATAGGCAGTGACATTAGTTTGACATGAAATTCTAGTCTTCTAACAAATAATTCTAATTCTAACAACTATATATAGTGCTTGTATATTACTACCTACCCTCTTTGCCAAGCATCTCATTAAAAAAGGACACAGGAGTGATTTCCATGTTGAGTTCATATACTTTGCAAGTAAAGAACTAAGACTGGATACCTCAGAATAGTTCTAATCATGACATTGTGGACAAATTTTTGTATGCTTTCTACTCCCCTCTTTTCGCCCATTTTTTTTAGCTAAGTACTCATCATGGGGAGTCATTCCCTCCAACCTCCTATTCCCTTTTCCATGCTCCTCTCCTTACTGTGTCCCTTCCCCACCTCCCCATTTCTCTGATTATATATATACTTGTACAAGTCTTCATATTTTCACCTGATGATATTTTATGCAGAAATCTGAGTTGTTTCATAATGAGTATTGTGTGGAATAACTTAGTATTTAGGTTTCTATTCTCCTCTGCTTAAATTAAATATGTTTCCTTTTCTTGGTACAAATATTCAAATTGTTCCCTTTATCCTTGCTTCAAAAATCTTTGCAAGAAACTTTTATTCCTCAAAAAACAACATGGCTTTCTCTTTCTAGTTTCCATCTGCATACAGTAAGAACAGGCGTAGAGCTCTGGAGTATACTCTAGACAGGTAAGTTGTAGTCCTTGTAGATACTATTGACAATTAAGATATTTCTTTACTGAATAAAATGAGCTTTTTCATGTTAATTTCCATGCCCTGAATCCAAATGTTGACTTAATTTTCCTTAACCCTTTAATTAAAATTGAATAATTGTATTTGATATAGTGGTAGCAGGTTTTGTACTCTGCCAATTAGTTTCTCAAAATGTTATCACCAAATTTTCAACTTCTGTTTATACCATTCATTTAAAATCATAGTAAGATTACATGATATCAAAAAATAATTTTTTCATACTGACTCTATGAGAATATGGCCTTTCAAAGCTCGAATGTTTTTTATATTGGTCATGTGAGGAAATGATGAGGCTGGTTTATTAGAAATTTTATTAACTGATGGCATTTCAATGTTTCAATGATAATTGAAGTGCAATCTTGAAAAAAAATCTGGGAGAAGTATCGAAGTCAAACCATAATAAACTATTTTTTTTCAATATGAAGTGAAAAATCAACAGTACATATCAGTTACTTGAGGAAATTGTGATGAAGTAACATGACAAATGGCAATATCATTCATGTAGGTAGCATGGCAATGCTTTTGAACACATTGTCTACTCGGCTGTGAGGCCAAAAAAGAGAATGTTTGCAGGCACTAAAGGAACATTTCCCTTGGCTTATTGTAATTCCAGATATTTGGATGGAAAAAATTTGCATCCAGATTTAAACCACACCATGATAAAATTGAATTGGTTAATTTGCCTAGGGATAGAATTTAACTATGTACTTGGCATATCCATCACAAAATACCTCAATGGAAATCGTTAGTGAAAGTTTGTTACTCTCTTTCTTCATATGTGCCTTCATTTTATGTACACAGGTAGTGAAAATTGTATTCGTGGATGATTTTTTTCAATATCAGAGATTCAGGCTAGAATTATACATACACTCTAAAATGGAGAAGAAAGCTGATGAAGATTTAAGTGAGAACCAATTCTGTTTCAGAGGAAGTACAGGAACAGGATAAGCTTTCCTTGCTCTCAAACTCTTTGTAGAGAATATGATACAGATAAATAAACATATATACCACATTCATTGATCCGGGGAAAGCCTTAGGTACCTTACCCTAAAGGATATTGGAATGAACTGCCGTGGATATACACTATATAGATTCAGGTGCCAGTGATTACAGAGAAGCAGGGAAGAAGCTAAGATAACAAGATTAAAACTGTCTAAAAGTGTCTGTAGTGGAAGTTGGGAAGGAAGTGTTAGTGATTTGTGTAATTGAATTGAAATAAGCTGAGCCCATAGAGCATAATAGGTATATAAGTGAAAGCTAAATATCCTTGTTTGTTATACATTATAGATGCAGCAAAATTCCCATAATGTTCTATTTTACAGGTTTCAAAATGATAAATATGAAAATGTACCATTCTTCCTCTTTGGGGACTTCAACTTCAGAACAGATACTCAGGGAGTTGTTAAGGTTAGTTCTTTTATGTAAAGATATAATGCCTTGCAAATATTTGGCATATCATTGAATACATTGGTGATCTTGTTTAGGTGTCAAAAGTAAATTTGTCATATCAGAGCCGTACATTTTTTATTATAATGCTTAATGATCATGCATTTAATTGTGGTACAAGCATGCTTTTAGAAAATAATTTCTTTTAAATAGATGTTGACTGATATTTTGGGGGCCAATTAACAGTATTACATATTCTCAGAGAGTCCATATCATAATACTCTTATTGAAATGTAATGAAATAATTGACTTTGTAATTCCACACACAAAAGTGTGTGGACTTACAAAGTCAATTATTTCATTACATTTCAATATGTTATGCAAATTCCACAAAGTTACGCCTGAGACAACAAGTAATACTCTTACTTAATGCAATTGTTTTTATAATTGCTGCTGTTTGATTTTCGGACATTGCAGTGGAATCACATACTACAAAAAGAGTCCTTCTCTATGAATGGCATGTACCTCATGATGCAATGCTGCCAAATTTTATTGTACCTGGAAAACCAAAGTCTTTCTTGATTCTAAAATATTTAGCTACAAAAATTGTTAAGAAGCAATTATTGTCCACTTCCTCAAGTCCTTTTGAGGCCATGAGTAGAAGTAGATGAGTAGTTGCCGGCCCCGGTGGCGGCGGGGTAACATCCTCGTCTGCCATTCCAAGGGTCGCGGGTTCGATTCCTGCCTGGGCGAGTTTCGCTCCATCTAGGGCTTGGGTGTTTGTAAATGTGACCATTGTTATCGTTGTTAATAGTTCGATGTAAAGGCCAAAATGTGATGTTTTCGGACTTATACTGAATAAATAAATAAATAAAATAAATAGAAGCTGTTCTCTTTTATCAAAGAAGCAATCATAAATCAATTAGTAATTCAGCTGATGTATAATTCATACTGCAACTTCTTACTTGTACCTTCAAGCAATATAAAATTGAGTCATCTCCTAAGAATTACTTTCAAAAAAACATCATGTACCAGTAGAATTTGTTCATAATTTTACTTTGGCCTTTGAATGCCATTTGATGTGATGTCATATCAAGAAGAATCTCCAAATTCCATCATTGGATGTACTTCAGCATTTCATTTAAACTTTTCACTCACCACTCTTGCTTTAATCATCATCCTATTGTATATACTAAAAATGGAAGGGTTCGAATTGATTAATATTATGTTCCTTATGTTTTTGGTCAAATTATCATGTGGAGTGATTTTGTTTACCAGTGAGAAACAAATGTATCAATTTATTCCCCCTTTTTTGTAATCACTGCTTTATTTTATCCTACATGCTGACTGAAAGTTCTGTGGACTTGAAGAATGCTTATGTGGTCACAATATTTAGTAAACACTCCCTGAAGGATTGCAGCTGGGGATATGCACATTTAGCATGTACATACCACTCTATACATCATTTGACTACCAGCTACTCATATACTTTAGGAGCATTTTGACCAATAGGATGAAGAACCTTCATCCTAAAAACCAAGGTGTAAAAAAAAGTATTTGTTGACTATGGATCCCCTAAAATGAATCAGTTTTGCACTCTAATATGCCTTGAGCTGGTGCTTTTGGGTCTCACGGTGATGTGGCTGTATAAATTTAATGCACAAGAGTTATTTTCACTTGGTTTTCATTGCAGTTAACCTCGAGCAAATTCAGTCTGTCAATACTAAGCATAGACATGTGATTTTCACTGAACTGAAAAATGAATGCATTATATTTCAGTCTCTCCATCCAATGGTAATTGTAATGGCATCCACGTGCAGGAAAAAGCCATTCTTGTCAAATAATGATGTGATGGTACTACCTAGGCTGCTGATCTGAAAATAACTTGTCACTTGATAGTGAAAATAAGATGTATAACTAATCTGTAATTCAAATGATATGTGCCAGTGGTGATGAAAATGGGGATAAAACAGAATTTTTTTGGAAGGATATGACAAATGACTCGAAGTATGGTGAACATTTCAGTTGTCTTTGTGGAACTCAAAGAGAGGCACAGGATTTGAGTGACATAAGTATTATTGAATTGTTTTTCTGTGCTAATTTTGTTAAAAATATTCTAGATAGAACATCAAAATTTGGTTTAATTGTTTCACCTGAATCTAGAGTATCTCTATTTTGGAGGCCAGTTACAGGAAGAATTTTACAGTGTTGGGTTTGGTAATTCTAATTTGCATTGTTCACATGCCCACACTCCAATCATATTTTAGCACAAGAAGAATCATATTGACACCAGGTTTTGTTGATGTCATAAAAAGCTATAGAAATATTATTTGTAAATATCTCCATTTTACAGACTGTGAAAGTAATGATAGGTATCAAGTTTCATTTTTTGGAAAAATGTGATAAATTGGAGACTATGTCCCAAAGGAGCAAATTATATTTAGTATAATATAACAAAAGAATTATAGTAACAGACCTTTGGTATTATTAAGGTGTATGTTAATATGATGAAGACAATATTAACTACTTATTTGTCCATGTTGTAGAGATCCTTTGGTGCATAGCACATGTCTATTTTTATTTTGTCCTAGCCTTTATGTAATGACTAGTTGGGAATGATTATTTTTTCATTGATCATTTTTACCTCATTTACAATGACATTTCTTTAAATTTTTCTGGTATACATTCCAGATATATGTAGGGGTAATTGTATGCAATATTTCTCTTGTATCAATTTTACTTGCTTCTTTTTGCAAAATAAAAGTGAGGCTCTCTCTGGATGTGCACAGAAACTGGCCGAGGGTCTGGACATGGTGCGAGTCGAGAAGAATGGGGGTGGAGAGGCAGAGAATGCGGGAAATAATAGCAACTGCAGAGATGGAAGTGACCAGACAACTCTACAGTACAGAGATGAGGAGAGACAAGTGAGTAGCCATTAAATCCCAAGATGGACTAGGAATGTTTCACGCAGCGGATAATAGGAACATCCTTTTATCAGGTGTCTCAGATATATTTGGAATTCTGAAATAATTTTCTGATGAAAAAACATGTTGTTTTATTGTTATATCTGTAACAGATATTTTTCAACAAATGTGTATGATATCACTTTTTGCTCTGTTGTTTAAATTAATTTGCAGGATGTAAATTTCACATGGAATTTATCAACCATCTGCATTTTTAGATATAAATATAGCAAATATATTCTTTCTATTCTACTTACAAACAATGAATTTACTTTCTATCAATGAATGAGGGTAGAAATGAAGATCCATTGTATCTCCATTCCTATTTAAATAAGAGGAATGAACAAGGGCTTAAAGTACAGCATGAATAATCTGCTTGCATTTATTAAAAAGAATATATTTATTACTTTGGAACCATGAATAATGTTTGTAATTTATTGATATTGTAATACCTACTGCATGAAATGTCTTGCGGAGCCCTTTTCATGGAAACCAATTATTTAACTTTGTAAGATTGAAATTTAATAGTTATAATTGTTATAATAATGAGTTTATACAGCAGTGGGTTGTCTGGTGTTTAGTATAAAATTCTGTGCATGAAACAGCACCAGTAGGCCAAGCAGCGCTGAAAAGGGTTTATATGACCACAAAGAATAACATCCAGAAAGCCTGCAAAACACAACTGAGTAATAATTTCAATTTGATTGGCAAATCATCTAATCCCCATTTAAAAAGTACCTCAATATTAATTAAACCTGTAAATAAATAATTGTCATTTCCATAAAGCAGTCCCAGAAATTTGTGTTGTTATGAATGAGGAATAATACTATGAAAAATTAAACCTGTTGCTAAAAACGTATGCATTTACATGGGTGGTCTGAAAAGTTTCCAACTCAAAATTTCAGAAAAAATGTCCTGTATCTTTGTTAGGTCAGAAAATTTTCAGACCAACCTCGTACTACCCCCCCGCCACACGCCCTTGCGGTGGCTTGCGGGGTATTATGTAGATGTAGATGTACTGGAGTTCAAAAAACCAAATTAATCATTTTCAAAATTTGAGAAAGTATTAAGAAATTAAGTGACCCTTATTGATAAGAATTTGAAATTTAAATTGTCTCCAATCCCACTCTGCCCATGTTTACAATAGAACCATGAATAAAACTGCCCAATAAGACATATTGCATCAATAATTGACTCTCCAACTTATTTACTATGGCTTGAAATGACTTGCTTCTAATTTTTCTGAATTGAATTTCCAGAGTACCTATTCAATAATACTTAATTTTATTTAATGAAATGAAAACCCTATTTTCTGTAGGGGTTAAAATGGTTTTCATTGGAAAATATAATTCCTAGTATCACCGTTCCTTTCATGGTGTAAGCCCTTGAAAATTTGTTTAACTCAATCAGAGGTCAACCTAGAGTTATTAATTAATATCTTATTCTGATGAATCTAATTGTAAATCAAAAAATTTCAATACACAGAAAGTTGTACAATGACATAGTTCCTCTCCCCTTGACTTGCTAATGTCACTAGCTGTTGTTTTCTGCTGAGGTTGCTCAGGAAGATCTAGACCATGAAAAACAACATAGCTTGGGTGAAGATGAGAGTCTAGTCACTTGGATTTAAATCCAGCTCCCTCAGTCAGTAGACATCTACCATCTAGGAATTAATTATCTTAAAAAGATGAAATTCATGAGTGATAGCAGTCAAAGTAACCACTCTGGTAAACAGAAGTGATCATAGTCAGGTAAATCTAGTGTTAAATAATTGGTCTGCAATAATTATTGGTCTCTCTTTATTCCTCTCTCTGAAGAAAATTTGATTATCATCCATTTTTCTGTTATAGCTTGGGGAATTATTTAATATATTATTTGTCATTTTGTTACTGTATTATTGCTTGTGAAATTATTTTGTTTATAACTATGCCTTTAAGTTTGTTTCATGCAACCTAAAGTTTTATGGAACAGGGTCACACTTTGTAGTTTTGTTTGCTGAAATGTTTAATTACTATGAAAGAAAGCCTACCATGTTTGGTCTCAGATGTTGATGTTTCACACTGAAGCCAGTTTATTGTAATTTATAGTAAAATGTGTGCTGTGGAATGCAACAAATATCAACCTTAGTGATATTCGATGTCTCTTCCAGGTTGTCTTGAGCCTTGGAAAGAAGGAATTCAAGCATTTGAATCACCAAAATTTATTTTTGGGTGCTGATAGTCAATGGGTACGTTTTCATACTTTTAACCCTTTGGAATTCTACTGGTAATGGATAGTATCAAGATTTCTTTTCTCTTCCTTTCATATGAATCCACAATCTTTCGAAACAGCTGAAAAAATTTGACCTGGAGCTGGAACATTTTAAGTCAAGAATTTCTGAATTCCCTGTAACTTTCCCTCCCAGCTATCCCTTCGAGGAAGAGCAAGATGAAATTCAGACAGGAGATGGCAATGAAGAAACCAAAGAACTATGCATGGGTGCTGGTTGTCGTTACATGCAGACTCGTTGCCCCTCATGGTGTGATCGAGTTTTGATGAGTCCTTCAGCCAAAAGTATTGTAAATCAGGTAATGACTCCTCTTGCCCATTTAGTGTTTTAATGAAATGGCTCCCTATTTGGAAAAGTACTTGAATTGATATCGAGAGAGATTAGTTAAAGCTAATGAAGAACTTAATGATGTGCTGCTTTCTAGGAAACAAAATTTGAGAAATTGCATTTCAGTATAAAGAAGGAAAGTAATTAAGAGACAGTGCAATCGCAATATTGTATTTCAGATTGTAATCAAATGAACTATGGATCTCCAGGAATTCCATGTGTTAGTGCTGCACAATACACTGCCAATGTGCACATGCCTTTTATTCGACTAGTGATTGCTTGGAGTGGATTTGTTTTTAATAAATTATACTTAAAAATTCTCAGTATAACTTATTGTTATGCATTAAAGTATTCAAAAAATCTTTTTTTTGTTGATAAATTCACTTAAAAATGACGATTTCAGTCACTATATGTACCCAATAATGTAATAAAATCATTAAAATAAATTGAATTAATTTATATATGTATTTACTAGAATTTTCCTTAATTTGGTTCACAAGCTCAGAAAATGTGTGCCATGGCCCATTGTTAAACAAAGGTTGTGCATCACTGGTATGGATTAATGAATCCAAAGCTGTGGAAGATATTTCCATGGATAATTTGGTCCATGTGTTTGCATAATTGGGTATTATATGGTTGTGCATAATTCATACTGGATACATATCTTATACTGTTTCCCCGTAATGCATTTGTATTTCAGATGAATTGTTAATTATATCAAAAGCTGAAAGAATTTTAATGGGTTAATGAGCCCAGAATTTCAAGCTTTTAATATTTGTAATGCCCAATTGAACACGTACAAACAAGGTTAAATAGGCAAGTGCATTTTCACAAACTGTCACACCTATTGAATTATAGTTGCTATTTACCTAATGGTTTTGAAATATTTGAAGATGAAAAGTGAAGATGGCAATTTATTGTACTATGTATACATTTTCAGCATTGTTAACTGGTGTTGCAGTAGAATTTACAGTAATCTGCCTACATAAGGTGGATGTTGGTGGAATAATCCCAGTCCAGGGGAAAAATGATATTAACCAGCTTACTAAAGTTAACATTCCAAATGCTTGTGATTGAACTCCAAGATTATTTTATTATAATGGCAATGAGTTCATCCAGTTGCTTAGCACTAGTTCTGTAGCATAAATCATATTTTTTTTCTTTTTCTCATATAAGTGTAATTTTTACTGCAATTAACAGTCTACTTTGTAACAATTAGTGACTGCATCCCTAACTACAGAGTATTTTTTACCTTATTCTTTTTTATCTTTGTCATCATCACATGAATCACCTAAATCAGGGAGTCAAACATTAGTTGAAACTTTCTATTCCATAAAGGAATGATATCCAGGATCTCATTTGTCAGAATCTAACCACTTCATCAAATCACCTGTTTTAGCCTTTTTTCCCCAGCTAATGAAAGGATCTTCAGATAATCCTGTTGTTTAAAGTTTTGGAAGTCTATGCTTATGTCAGTGATGAGTAAAAGTATCTTCCACCTATTTATGGGCATTGGTTTTTCATACCATGACAGGCACTTGCCCCTTTATAAACTGCTGGCTATGCTGTAATATTTTTTATATCCTGCAGGGCTCTTTGCCCTTGGATGATCTCTTGAACATCTTATTCGTTTTCCAGCACAGCCATCGCTTCATCAAAATACTTCCTCCTTTACTATCTTTCCCTAGCCATTATTATGCCCTGATTCGTTGGTTCTGTGACAGCTGTTTTATTTGTAAGGATGAGTAAAACATTTAATTTACCTCTTAGTATAGTGATATTTCATAGTTGGGGGGAAAGGGAGTGCTGTTGAGAATCAAGATGGCCTAGACAACATCAGGAGCAATTTTAAGTTTTTGTAATCTTGTGATTTTCATGATCATCTGAAATCAGGTTCAGAGTGATGTAAAACCAATCTGTACTGGCACGCTAGGTAGGCCTAAATTTTTCTACAAGACTTATTTTAAGTAATGATTGTCATTAGAATTCATGCAGGAGAGATAAGAAATTCTTTCTTTTGACAGTTTTATGACATTAGTTGAAGGTGTGTCTCTTGATGGCTAATTGTTTGGGCAATGACCACAGAAGAGTCCTATGTCATCAGCATTGCGCTGGTTAAGCAGGAGATCTGCAATTATCTAGAGTTCTATTAGAACTTTTCTAAATAGCTACACTTCCTTCATTAGTTTTAATGCATTTTTTTCTAACCCCATGCCTATTTTGGAAATGTCACAACCTGCCAGTGCTTGCTGTAAAATTGCAGCTTGTCACCACTGTAAATCATTGTGGCGATGAATACTTGAACACTACTTCCTCTACATTTTCATCGATCAGATCTTAGTTTTGCAAATAGATAATCCATTTTTTACACCAAGATTGATTTTATTCATGGATTTTGTAAGCCTTTATCTTTTCTTATGTTATGTTGATGTTGATATTTCAAAATACTAAGCAATTTTGCTGAAACTTTGGATTCCAGTTTCAATATAATGTGTGATTTATCCTTAATGCTGAATATTTCATGCTTCTATGTAACTTAAAAGTATTGCCTTTCACTAACCTACGAAGCATTGAATGGCTCTTAAAAAACATTTTTGTAATTTAACATGAACTGCAATTTGGCACACCCTCTCCGTGAAGTGGAAGTTCTCTCTCTGTCACCACCTTCTTTCTTCAGCTTTGGCTTATCACTGTCATTGATGAGAAGAACTTGCTCATTATCGAGCGCAGCTGAAGTCAGCTCACTCAAGTAAATGATTTCTCTTCCAAGTTATTCAAATGAGCTATCTATAAATGCAAATGTAAATAACCACTGATTTATCACGGTATCTCCCAAACCCCAGGACTTAGACTTTGAACATTTTCATAAAGGCTACCTCAAAGGCCTAGATACCTGCTGAAATCTTCCAGAAGTATGAAATCCTTAAAGAGAGAAAATAGTTGTTGAAATTAGTCAGGAAGTTAGAAGGTGGGGTAGCAACTCTTAGCTCTGCCCATTTAAAGTCGAAATTTTCTTTTTCACAAATGGGCTGTGGTAGATAACTGAGGAGAAGACCTTTCTGTAGGGATGCAGTTTGAACTGCCATCAATTAAGATCAAAGTGGAAATGATGGGAGTGGGAGAATACTTGCAAAGGCAGGGGAAACAATAAGTGCCTGAGTTACAGCTGGGTGTTCAAAATTCATTGAAATATACTCTATACCAATGTTAAGGGGTTTTGTTTGAGTAAATATAACCATGGTCAACTCTTAGGGAGAAGGAAGGACTGGGTAGGATGATCAAGGTTTGACTTTAGTGCATATTTACTTCTATTATCTAAAAATTAATAACTGATCGTAGCACTTTTCCACCGAATGAGGGCGGCTGCCGAAGAACAAGAGGTTTTGATATGCACAAACTTTGGAGTAACACCTAATTTCAAACACCTGCTGGTGAAATAGTGGAAAAGTGCTCTGATCTGTTATTCATTGTGTTTGACTTCCACCACATCACGCCTGAAGTTACTCAATTTGTTATTATCTAAAAAATTTTAATATTTATATCTGATTTGAATATCAGTCGTATGCTGCATGTTATTTCCCCCTGCAATATCAAAATTTATAAATCTTTCCTCTCACTAAATTATTTATAGTCTACAAGATTAAAAAAAGTTGCCTGGTTCATAAAAAAATGCAATAAAAAAAAGTTGGTCCATAATCACTAGAAAAATTGTAAAAATGTGAATGAGGGAATGCATAAAGTTAGCATGCAACACTCAACCTACTGGAAAAATGCAAGCTATACAAATGTCATGCTGCCACAGAGGGATTCATTCTGATTACATATTTAATATGTTTTTGAGGCCATGATGAGAATCTAAAAAAAACTGAAATCAAGAGGTAAAATGTATCCATTTTCCTGGAAGCAGTTTAAAGTTGAAGCTGTAAAAATCATAAAACTAATTCAACCATTCTACTATTACCACCTGTTTTATTAGATGATTGCATCACCAAATTTCCTTGAATGCTGTTATCTTAGTACACCCTACCACATGATAGTTGTGGATAGTTTTGCAGTTGGTAGGGTAATGGGGTAATTCAAGGAAAAACCCAATGTAACGTATAGTTTCACATTGTAGCTATTTGAAAGAATATCAGGGGTATAATGATTGTGTTGGACTTCTTTCGTATATAATACATTCTATTTTCAAAAATAAAAAATTATACTGAAACTATTAATAGATAAGAAAGTATCTTCAATGCGGTAACAGATGGACCTTTAAGATTACCAAACTTTTACAATGAAAAATAGTGAAATAATTTTAGCAAGTTTGGATATTTTCCAGGTTATTGAAGTCTATGATGTCCTATCAGGCATCCTATTTTTTATTTCTGACTGGAACATCACTTTCTACTGTGAAATTAAAATAACATTTGTAATCTTTTGCAGAAATTTGAAGACTGCTACTTGGAATATGGAGTGATTGGGAAGAGTATGTGCATGGGAGATCATAAGGTGAGAATAATCATAAGTATAAATATATATTCCAATGACAACTTTGATAAAAATTGAAGTATAGATTTTGTAAACAACTAAGTGCTGAGATAATTTCTGGTCCCTTAATTCAAGACATTTAAGGTTGACCAAATATTTTTACATTAGTTGAAGAGCTCATTCTATAGCTGGTCATTTAACTTTCTACAAAGACAACTGTGATTAGTTGAGAACCATCATGATTCAATAAATTCTCTAGATGTTTGAGGCAATCTGAGTAAGTTGCCTTAAATGTGATTTCCTATAAGAGTTTTCATTTGCCAATGGAAATATGTCTAATTCTAAACTTTTGTTTAATTCACTATCAGAAAACCTATTTTTGCTTTTCTATTTACTTAGTACCAAAAGAACAATGAAATTATTAATGTTGCGGAATCTTAATCCAATTAAAATGTCCAAAGTTTGCATTTAATGGGCACATTTCAGAATATGGAGGTGATATCGCTGTGGGTTTGGGCACCTCAAGAAATCTTGATCCATTTTCTGTGGCCTAGAATTTTATTCAGGAATTCACAACTTAGGATGGGCATACTACAAAGGATTTTCATTTTGACTTTTAAAAATCAACATTACAACTGAGATTACCCATTTTCAGCTTAATAATGGAATTTAGAGGATTCATTCATACTCTCCTAGCTAAACTGGTCTTAGATCATCATTGAAAGCATTACAGAGAATTTGAAATGTTGATTATAGTTAAATGTAAGCCAAATGAAGTAGCTCACCGGCATAAGCCAAAATAGCTTCTGGGTGACTACATCATTTAGTATTTTTTCATTATTCATTCCCCTAACATTTTTTTTCAATTTTACAAACCTCCTTAATCCTTCCCCAATTTCTTCTGTACTTTTCAACTTCGCTCAAAAATAATCTCCTTCGGTCCCCTTATGATAATTTTTTTCATCCCTCTCTGAAGAATTAAATGACCTCATAGAAAACATGCATTCTCACCATCACTAGGTTAATTCTCTGCAGTGATATGTTAACATCAGTTTTTATTTTCATTATTCAAACTCTAGAAAAAATTTGAAGCATATTGACTTAATTTTGTATGAAAATATTTGATAAAATGGTGTGTACTTGGTAAGTAAAATGCTTGGACCTGAGCTCAAATTTTATAAATTTTAGATTACAAAGAAAGTTCCAGAGCCATTCAATAGAATTTAGTACTAAGTCATGAATGTTAATGTAATGCATGTCAAAATACGCCAGGATAAAACATTGCAATCTTAAAGGTTTTGATGTCCTAACAATGTCACAATAAAATTGTAGGAGATGAAATAAGGAGTAAAGGAATAACATCAAAAGACCAGAAAAGCAGACAGTGAGTTTTTTAACTAAATTTAAATTAATAAGGTGAAATATTATTAATATCTCATTCTATCTGACTAAGATTAAAATAAACTCCTGCATAACTATCCCAAAAAATTGTGTTATTACTTCTCTATCATAAAGTATGCTATTAAAATTAGGTTTTTAAGAAAACTGTCATATAATTAGAAGAATAACCTTCTGCAATTACACGTGCAATTTTTTAAAAGACTAATAACTATGTAACATTAAGGAATGGTGTGAATTACTAGTTGCACCTGACCCCCAACTCATGGACTCACTTTGAAAAATAATTCAAATAAACAGCAGAAAATTTCCTGTCAGTAGCTTTAACAGAGTCACTCAATTGTGTGCACACTGGGAAGGAAATTTTGTTGTGCAAAAAATAGTTTTCTTAGATCAGGATTTAAATTGAATCCCTTGATTTCCAGACAAGTGCTTCACCACTTACGCTACTGAGGCAAGCTTCTTGTTCCTTTAAAGCCCTTAGTAATCCATGGAGTGGTAATCCACACTAGTTAAATGCTTATGTAATTGGCAGGATATTAAGGGGATTCAGGATTCTAATCCTTAATGACATTAGTGCCTCTGTCAAAGAAGATGTCAGATGAGCTCAGCAATTATCTAATGTACATATATTTGTCGACATGCAGAGAAAATAACACTAGCCATATTGTGATGAGATAACCATGCTATTCACTTAATTAACATAGTGAGTCTAACGATGGATTAAATGGCAGATTAGACAGATATTTCACTAAATGACATTAATGAAGCTATAAAGCTTGCTCATTTCCTCGAACTTGAAGTGAAGGTAGAAAATGTAGGGAAACTTTTAGGTTTTCATGAGGTAGAAATTAAAACTGAGGATTTGATCAAGTAAGGTTACAGAGAGTGAAGAGAGCAAAGCAGACTTTCATGGGGCAATGGAAATGATAAATGGTGTTGGAAACTATGATGTTAAATTCCTTATTAAAGTTAGGAGGTAAGAGAGGTCGATAGATGAGGTGATGTATCAATGAGTGAAACACTGTTCACGTAAATAGTGGTCAGAGGAGTCATTGGGTATGATTTGGTTCATACTGGGTATTTTTTCCTCAAGATGGAAAATTGACACTTTCAGTTCTGGTAGAAGCCAAAACGTCCAGAAAATTGACAATACCTAAGTTACCTTTTTCCATCTCAAAAACAATGTTTTTATGAAGGGAGTTTAGGTTTTTTAGAATAGTTTTAATTGATGGTCTGTTCCTGACAAAAGGCAGAAAATGTTGTCCACCAATAAATAACATACTACCTTGATCAAAAATTTCCCGGAATTTATTCAGAAAATTAAAAATACAAGTTTATTCATCTAAATCTATATTGTCCCCTTCAAAGTAATCCCCATCGACTGCAACACACTTATGCCAGCGCTTGATCCAATCCTCGAAACATTTTTTATATTCGGTTTTCGGTATGTCCATCAGTGCTTCCTGCGATTTTTCCATTACTTCCTCTCGGCTGCTAAAACGCGTTCCCCGTAATGGTTTTTTAACTCGATTGAACAGAAAGAAGTCACAGGGAGCCAAATCAGGTGAATTCGGTGGCTGTTGGATGGTATTTGTTGCATTTTTCGTCAAAAAATTACGAATAATGATAGCACTGTGCGACGGTGCGTTATCATGGTGCAAAATCCACGAGTTTTCTGCCCACATTTCTGGTCTCTTTCGGCGAATTGCTTCACGCAAACGTCTCATAACGCCCAAATAATACTCTTTGTTTACTGTCTGGCCTTCTGGCAAAAATTCATGATGCACTACACCGTTGTAATCCATGAAAACCGTCAGCATTGCCTTCTTTTTTGACTGAAAACGACGTGGTTTTTTTGGTCTCGGCTCATTTGGTGAATGCCATTCACTTGCCTGATGTCTGGATTGCGTGTCGTACTCATAAACCCACGTCTCGTCTCCAGTAATGATCCTTTTGATGAATGTGGGATCGGATTCAGCCTCGCAAATCATGTCTTTTGCGACGTCAACACGGTCTCTTTTTTGCATGAAATTGAGGTCTTTTGGCACCAACTTTGCTGCTACACGACGGAAACCCAAATCATTAACCACAATGTCTTGGGCGGATCCATAGGCAATGTTCAAGTCCTCCGCTATTTCTCTGATGGTTAATTTGCGGTTATTGACCAACATTTCTTTTACTTTATCAATTTTTTCACCGACTTTCGATGTCGATGGTCTGCCACTGCGTTCATCATCTTCGATTGACTCACGACCACTTCTGAACCGCTCGTGCCACTGGTAAACGACCGTTTTTTTAGAGAATCGTTGCCGAAACACTTTTCCAACATTTCCAACGTCCGTGCGCCACTAAATCCGTTTTTTACGCAAAATTTAATACAAGTTCATTGTTGCAAATTTAAATCCATTTCTGCAATTGTAAAAAATCGCCAACACACACAGAGATAGATGTACTCTTGGCTACGTAACTTTTGCAAATGTCAAGTTATGACACTAAGATTTAAAGGGAATATCAACAACAGATGTACCAATTTAACAAAAAAAACAGAACTCAAATCGGAACGATGGGAGCGCCACACGGTGGTTATTCCGGGAACTTTTTGATCAAGGTAGTATTTCAGGAGAGGATAATTTGTTTGAACAATTTTATGTCAGTTTAGTTATGAAACCCTCCAATAGACTACAACCTTGATGTTGTGGAAGGGCTTAAGCATTCCGATGATCCCTGTTGCTGTGCTGGTGGGAGTAATAATTATTGTTTCTGGTAGGGTCTTCCATGCCAGATAGGTCAAAGGTTAGGAGCCAGACAAAAGGTAGTCCGCGCAACATCCGTTCCTCAGTGAGGTGGCTACCAAGGCATCTGACCCCAGTGGGGTGACCATTGTGTGATGGTGTCACATTAAAAACACTATTGAAGAAGGGAATGGGAAACCACCTCTATTCCCAAGATAGCTATGGTGGATAGAATAGAGAAAATAAATCCTGGCAACTGGAAGACTCAGTCCGATCAGCCCGGCCCGGCAACAGGAGAGGTATGGCTTCCGCAGTTGTCATCTCACTAAACCCTTGGAAACCCAAACCAACAACAGTAGCACAAAATATGCAGAAGAAGAAGTCCAAATTAGCAACAATAGGAACTTTTAAAGTTAGGAAAGTGTTGATAACAGGAAAGTTAGAGAATATAAAGTGAAAGATGGAAGGAGGAAATATAGATATTTTAGGTCTATACAAGGTGAAATGGACGGATAGGAGGGATTATTGGAATGATAGATTATTGGAAGATTGAAAGAATTTCTGAGTGAATTCGAGTAATATTTAGCAGAGGGGTTGCCATAATAATGAATAAAAAGGTCGGTTGAAGAATGGTCAACATAGAGCAAGAAAAGGTTTGAGTATTACTAGTAGTAGAGGTAAAAGGGCCTTGGTCATTGTTCAAGTATACATGCCTCCAAGCAATCATAAGGAGGAAGAAGTCGATAGGGTATATGATCAGTTAGAGGACAAAATCGAGTGTGTTCCTGCAGGGAAACATTTGATAGTGATCAGACTTGGGGGATTGGAATGCTACTATAGGTGAAAGCAGAGATGATGATGAGGTGAGGGATTATGGTTTATGTACGAGGAATGACCACAGGAAAAAAGCAATGGAGTTCTATGGGAGGCAAGGGCTAAACATCAGTAACACCTAGTTTAGACACCACAAAAAGCATATATATAATTAGAAAATGCCAGGGGACTCAGAAAGGTATGAGTGAGATTATATTATGATTAGGCATAGGTTTAGGAACAGCATAATCAATTCCCACAGTTTCCCGGGAGCTGATGTGGACTCTGATCACAATTTAGTGGTCATGAATTGTAGTGTTCGATTCAAAAAGATACAACAGGGGCTGTGGGTTAGGACATAGAATGTAGAACCATTAATTAAAGGTTTTGAAAGGCGTTTGATAGAGTGAATTCGGAAAAACTAATGAGTACATTGTAGAAAATATGAATAGATTGGAGGAATAGGAGGCTAATCTGCAACCTGCATGTCTCAGACTGCTTAAGTGTGAGCGTGGGATGAAGAGTCCAGATGGGCAATGTTAGGGAAAGGAGTAAGGCAAGATTGTCCATTATCACTGGTGCTGTTAAACATATATGTCGAGGAAATGATTGAGGAGGTATAGGAAGAACTAGAGATTTGAATAAAGGTCTGCAAGGAATTTGTTAAATCAGTTAGGTTTGCTGATGACCAAGCTCTAGTTTGTTAGTCAGCCAAGGGATTGCAAGAATTTCTGAGTGAATTCAAAATTCTATTCTATTCTAAGCATATTATACTTTCCATTGTGTTTCTTTGTGATGGGAAACAGGAAAAAGTGACACGGCCTAGGTCTGGACCTTCAGAGGATGAGGAACAGAATTCACATTGATTATTGTGATGTATATAATTGAATTTTATGGAACTTACCCTGCACAAATATGTCTCATGCGCACATTTTCTGTTACCTTTATGTGGGTGGCTCCAAATGAAATTTTCAATATTTCTGATAGTGTTCTTAATGTTATTCAATAATCTCTTACAATGGTAGCAGTATTGTTAACATGGGAGTAATGACTACATGTCTTTGTCCCCTTCCTTTGAAATAGTCTCCCCTTTTCAAACGTTTAAAACCATCATTACCATAGGGAGAGTCTGTTCATCTGCCAGCCCAGAGGTCGTAGGTTTGATTCCCACCTAGGTGGTTTTTCCTCCACCTAAGGCTTGGGTGTATGTAATTGTCGATTGTTATATTAATGTTCCAAGTCCGATGTAAAGGTCGATGTGCTGTTTTCAGAGTAATGCAAAATAAATAAATAAATAATTCTAGCTGAGCTATATGTGCAGACTCTCCATAACATCACTCTCCACTCTGCATGTGTCATTGCATAGACCTTGACTAACAATTTGTTCTGGTGAATGAAAAGTTTCAATGCAGTGTATTGTTCTTTGCTTGTTCCTTCCATTATTGCCATAGGGCAACTGAACATGTTTGAACTTGCCATGGCTACCTCTGATACAGTACTGGAGTCAAATCAGCAAATCTTGTACGACATAACTTACACATTAATACATGAACATTAATGTGACTGTATAACAAAATAAAAAATGTATGATTACTCTAATTGGCCAGGACTCATATATTTCTTTCTTTTAGTTACCTCATACTGCTGTGGCACAATGCTTACCCTTCCCCTCTCTTAACCCAAACAGATCTTCCCCTATGCAATCAATAGCCTTCTTCTTAATCTTTTAGTTGATGATCCCAATTGCTTAGTTAGCTCCTTGTGAAATCAAACTAATGATGCTTAGTTCACGTGTACTGCCCTGCCCTTTTTTGGAATAGGAATTAATACTCATCCAATGTCGTCTGTATGCTAACTTTCTCCCTCATATACCCTGCAAATGAGCCTGTGAAAATGTTTCCTTCCAATTATTCCTGAACGTCTGCATTTATAAGAAATGATCCTTGATGAAAGGGATATTATCTAGCCCCTTAGAATTTTTCCTATCAATTTTCCTAAATGCTGTATCTAACTGTAAATATTCCTGGACCAAAGCTATCCTCATTGACTTCATATTCTCTTTCTATATCTAAACTCAGTGACCTAATATCTTTACCATATATATTTCTTTTATTTTTTCTCTGCTCGTACCTAAATCTTATTTGTTTCAATTAATACTTTTCCTTTAGAGCGTACCCATTTTCACTGTAGTGTCTGTAACCTCTCCATATCCTCACACTGTTTCTTTCTGGTAGTGTCCTTTACCCTATTAGTTTCTCAGCTTAGTTTATTAGCTCATTAATAAATATATGCCTTATTAAATAGAAAGACAAGTACGAAATTTTAGATACTTCTTAATGAACAAGATATTTTACTGTGATAGTTTGACTTTTAACTGCCAAGCACAGTTATCAACCCAAAGGTTGGTTTGATAGGTGAGGGTAGAGCCTAGTGCTAAGCTCAATGATATGTGAATTTCACGCATTAAGGTAGGAAGGCCAGTTCATTTCCCTGTGCCGCCTATGGTTGCCTTGGAAGATTTGATATCTGAAAAATGACACAGCTTGGGTGAAGCTGAGGGTGCCCATAGGTGTCTTGGAGATTGAACCTGGGCCCTCTGGTCAGTAGTCCAACACTCTCTACCCACTGGACTACCATTTGATTGATTCCCTAATTTGAATCGATGTTTGCTAAAAAATACCCTACAATTGATGTGGGAAAACAGATAAAAGATGAAAACAAAGGTATTTACAATTGCAAGAGATGCATTATCTTGGGTTTCACTGCACTTGTTCTTTCTGAGCTGAAAATTTTCATGTGTAGCAGGAGCACTGGTAAAAATGTTGTCATTGCGGAAGCAATCAATGCTATGGAACTTGAGATAATGCAGCCTACACCCTATGCATGTCATCAAAGCCTTTGAAGCTAGTTTAGAATATTATTAATTTTTTAACAAAAAGCATCAATTCTATGGTGACAATAATGCTAACTAAAAGGAAATACTCTGATGTGGCAGTACATAAAATTTACCTCCTAATGGTGGAGTATGGGCACCAGTATGTTGTTTATCAAAATATTCTCTTCGGAAGGTATGCTAGCTAACTATATGGTGAAAATGGGCCTACAGTATTATTAGTTTTTGGTTTTGCATATGGCATGCCTTTGAAATTTGCTAAAACTGTCTGGTAGAATGTCATAAACATTGGCAGGAAATGCATGTAAACATTCTTACAGAAAACATCTTTAAATTTCTCTTGGTGCAGGGTTATAATTTACATTTATTGTTTATTTAAAATTGTTTTATTGATTTTTTTGACTTCTGGACAAAACCAGTACCTTTTTCCAAAATATTTAAAACAATTATGTCTAAATTAATTTATTATTATTTTTTAATTGAACTTAATGTTGTTACAATACAAAACACTTTAAGCAATCAACTTGAAAAACTCCACCTCTCTTCTGGAGAAGTTGAATGGTATTGGGCTTTTTGGTCTACATCTACCTGAAGTAATTGTTCTATATGCTACCTTAAAAATAGTGACAGTAAATTATAATAATTTATAATAAAATTTGGAATTACAAAATGTTTTATTTGTCAGTAGTTCAGCCAAGTCAAACTTAAAACAGCAGCTTTTAAAAATATTATTAGAACAATTAATGTCAACCGAATCTAGAATCGCCAAGATCATTATTGATGATATTTTAGCCAGCACTTAAATTATTCCAATGCTAGTGAGGTCATGTATGAATCCTCTTACCAGCTTTTTTTAGAAATAAAAATTTACCAAAAGCCTATGTCCTTTATGTGACAGCTTTGCAATAAGGTATGGCGTAGCACTGAAAAAGATAATAACTCTTTATTAACTGTAAGACTTGGTCAGCTTCTCTAGAAATTAGTTGACCATGGTAATGTTTTACTTAGTGAATTTAAAGAAATTAGCATGAGCTCTATTAATGGCCGTGAATTCTCCACTCCATAACTCTATTTTACAAATTCTGTCTTTTATGAATAGAATGCTGAATGATTTATGCAGAAAAGTATAATTATGTGGACATTTGAACTCCATTAATATGTATGTAAATGTAGAAACAATTTTCCAAAATCAGGATTGGGTGATGGGCAAGCTTTATCATTGAGTCAAAGATTTCTGCTTAAACTTATGTCTAAATAAAACTTAAATTTATGCTAAAAACGTGTCTTTAAACAATGACATTTGCATGAGTATGCAAAATATTTCATTAATATAATAGGAATTATCTGCAATGAACAGGTATCCCCAAAAGTTATATTTGATTAGAGCTTATAATTAATGATTTGTTTTAAAACTAATATTTACTATGCATGTTCATGCTTTTAAACTAGATCACAATAATATATTGATTTCAAATTCATATTTTCAATTATCTCTTTGTTAGATCCATTTAATATAATAATTTCTCATTGTTCACATTGACTGAATTTATTATTTGCTGAAACACTTCAAAATGCTAGTGTGCATGCTATTCACCAGGAATATACTTTCACTGTAATTTTTTCACAGAAGGAGTGTTTAACCAAGAGTGAAGTTATCTTTTCTATTTCCATTTCTAAAATCTTTTCCTTAGTTAGTATTTGATTATCCATATACTAGTGCAAAAACTGGTACCTAGTACATAAGTGTTTTCATAATTGTAAGGAATCTCCATGCTGTGAATTATAACTTGTAATGATACCTAGTACATTGATGTTTCCTGACTTACTTAATGAATTTGCGTTATCATGATGTAATGTTGTCTACTAGACTGATGTGAATTGAGTGCACTATGATTGAGAGATTCACCTCCAATTAAGTCTTGCACAATGAAACAGACTGCTTAATGTAACTTTGAAAGGAATACTCATTGGATAGAGTTTAATATTTTGTAAGATTTTTTAATATGTGGTTTACCATTTACCAAAACAGTTACTGTAAAAACTCTAGTACGTGCTATTCTTGAGAATAAACTTGCTTCAACCTAAATCATGGTCAGCTCTAAATGAGAATTATGTACTAATCAATCTAGTTGGAAATACATGTTTGTATTAAAATATCTTTCATAAGAAATAATACCAGAGTAAAAGTTAAATTATTTTGCTTGTGATTGTTCTAAATCACCCAAAATTTGGAGGGGTGATTTGGTATCTATTTCTGCTATTGATTCCTTCTTAAGGGTAAGATTACTGAGGAAACTCTTCACAAAGCAGAATTAGTAGGTACCATTTAGGTAATACGTGGGTATTTATACTAATTTTGACTTCTCTGAATTCAGCTGCAATCAGGGATTCTAGTACCCTCAAGCAATGGGTTATTGACCAAATGTTTTTCTTCCTCTTTCTGAGTTTTTAATGACTTTTTGTGTGATTCTCCCTTTGCAAGCCTGGAATGAAACAGCATATTTCAGGAAGTGAGAAGAATGCATACTGACTGCATTCCCATAATTATCACGATAAAACTGAAACAGTATTGAATGTCTTTCTCGCCATCTGCTAGATTCCAGTAATGCCCCCCAAGTGTATTAACAACACCAGATGTCCCATGGAAATTTCACCCCACTCCTATAAAACACATCACAGAAATCAGTTAAGCGATGGTTAAACAGAACTACTACGTTTCTATTATAACAGTAAATCTTAAGTTTACATAAATGTAGAAATCAAGGGATAAATCAATCCCATGTTGGCTGTTTTATTTGTCCTGTCAGTAATTACTCAAGAAGATGATGCCAAAAAGCCGTTTTCATTGGAACACCTTGAACTGAAATATCTTATGTGTCAAGGGAAAAATTTGTTCTCCAACAGAACATCACATTAAAGGAGAAGGATCTATTGGTCAACTGAAAATGAAAAAAATTAGGTCAAATGAAAGGAAGGATGTGGGCATAATAAACTACAATTAATAAAAACATGGCAGTCTTGGGTACTGCCGACGGAAATGAAAAGTTGATCTGAATATATGACCCAGCTACTTTTGGGTTGAATTGATATTTAGGAAATTCGATTCTCTCAACTATTCCATCAGCCCCCACCCCTGTAGCAGTTGACCTTTTCAAACGATTTCTCAAGATCGTGGAAAATTATATATATTCAGACACACAAACGTGCAGCTGCAATCGCATGGGCAGCAGCGTATACACACGTAACCTGGTGTAAGTGTAAGAGAGGGGGTCGTCACTGTAGTTGCACTGGGAAGCGCAGCGGCATGGACTCAGCTTTGAAACCCCCCTCTCTTATGTCATGTTATAATGTACAAAACTATGTATTTATTTGAAAACTGTAAGTAAAATAATTAATGCAACACAGATGATATATATTATATATATATATATATATATATATATATATAATAATATACCTATTATATATATATATATAATAGGTATATTATTTATATATATATATATATATATATATATATATATATATATATATATATATATATATATATGTTTATATATGAGGGGGGACCCAAAAGTAATGGAAATTGGGCTACCGTGAGGAGCAAAAGTGAGGGAAGCCTTTGTTCAGCCTGTCATACGTCAGGCTCACACCACCTGCATCAGTATATGTAGTGCCTTCGCTGTGACTGGATCAGTCCGTCTATGAGAGCTGTTTCAGTGAAACAACTTTTTTCATTTTGGCAAAAAACGTGATGGCGGATTATCAAGAGCAACACGCTGCAGTGAAATTTAGTTTCCTGTTGGGGAAATCGGCCGCGGAAACTATTGTAATGCTCAAGACTGCTTATGGGGAAGTTGCCCTAAGCAAAACCAGAGTCTACGAGTGGTTTACACGTTTTAAAAATTGTGAAATGTCAATTGAAGACCAACCCCGTTCAGGCTGCCCTTCAACATCAAGAACTAACGAAAGCATCGACAAAATCAATGCCCTCATTCATGAAGACCGTCGCAGAACCATTGATCTACTCTATGAGATGTCTGGAGTGTCATGGAGTTCAATTCAGAGGATTCTTGAGCATATCTTTGGCACACAGGCAACTGGTTTTTCCATCATGACAATGCGCCGGCTCATACCGCCATCTCTGTGATGCAGTTTTTGACTGAAAACGGCATGACATCGATTGTCCAGCCCCCTTACTCCCCAGATTTAGCTCCCTGTGACTTCTTTTTGTTCCCCAGACTCAAAAGGGACATAAAAGGAAAGTTTTTTGACACTCTGGAGGAGGTAAAACAAAAATGGCTAGAAGGCCCAAGGGACATCCCGATAAATGAATTTCAAAAATGTTTCGAACAATGGAAGCATCGTTTGGAAAAGTGCATTGTGGTCAATGGAGAATACTTTGAGGGTGAACAAAATTTAATGTAAATATATTGAGAACTAAAGAATCTACAATAACATTCCTGTTATTTGTGGGTCCCCCTCGTATATGCATACCAATACACTAATATATTTTTCATATTAATTGGTTAAGCCGGAATTCATGCATAGTGACAATTCCAGGTATTTATTTACAGAAGAAAACATCTTATTTTTTAATAGGTTGAGCAGCTTTTTCTTGAAAATAGGTACTTAATAACATATTAATGATGGATGCAAGAGACGGACGGAATATGTGATGGAACTACAAAGATGGTGTTGTTCATAATACAAAGCTAATTCACATTTTACTTCTAAGTCTCTATCCACTATCTGAATGTATACGTATATTTCTTCATATTAGGAGTAAAAAAATTGAGCTTGAAATAGGGCTGCCAGAAAATGAAGCTTAGTTATGTTGTTAAGCCTTTATAACTGAAATATGTTGAACTGTCTCCATATTTTAACAAGTCAGGGCAAATCAATGAAAGTCAAAATACAGTCACTAGTTGAGATTGTACATTGCACAGAAAGGTGTTAGTCAATTTTTAATGCTTATGGATAATTTATTTCTTTACAATATAGACCATAGACACTGAACAGCTAGCCGGTTTCAAAATTCAATCCTTGTGAACTACAGTATCATACTAAGGATACAAAGCACTGTATGTGTATAATGTGCTGCTGAAAACGGGGTCAGTTCTCCCATAAGGGTGTAGGGAGCAGTTTTTCAGCTTATAAGTCCATGCCATGGAATGTATGAAACTCCCTAACTCGCAACTTTGAAAGAGCTGACCCTGAGGCATGGGTGCCGAAAGGGAAGAGAACTAAATTATGGACATACCCACCTCTGCCCCTTGCTGTGGGGCCACAGAGTATATTCAGCTAAGATTGCCAAATCCTGGACATGAGTAGATATCCTGCACCTAAGTTTGGAAAACTATCTGTGTTTCACTTATGATTTCCATTTAATGTTTACCCACTGCTAAAGCCTGAGATCTGATGGCAAAGAAAATTATGGTAAAATTCATCCTGTAAATTTGAGTGCATATGCATTCCAAAGACACAAATTTCAAAGAATAGAAAATATTTTTGGCAGATAACATTTTGAATTGAAGTCCCAATTGCAGATGCATATATACAGGGTACATATGCATCCACATTACTGTTTCGAGATACTGACAGGTGAATACTAGGAATAAAATAATTTTTAATTGGTTTGAAGTTTCCTGAACTACTTAGTAATATGAAACCATGTTGTTATTACAGACATTTTTCACAAAATGGACATGTAGGTCTTTAAAGGCACTAATGTCAATTCAATACTAGAGGTGCGCATTTTTTCTTCTCCAACCATACTAATCAGAGTTGGGATAACAGTACAGTGCAAACCAAAAATAATGTGGTCTACGAGTATTGCATCTTAATTCAGCCTCATTTTTAAGAATAAGTTTGCACCAATGATTAATTGATTTATCAATTAATGTTTCTTCAATATCACACATGCTGCCAGCTATTTATTAATGTCTTCTTGCAGTTACTTAATACATTTCTCTGGGCATGACTAAGCTTATATTTTTTGCTACTTCTGCATGCTAAAATCATGGAAATAAGCTAACACTTGACCAATTAGAGCATAGTGAAAATGTGGGTGTAGATTCATAATCCATTTTATTTTTGGGTTTGCACTGTATTAGCCTTCCATGCCTTCAGTGATATTAATACACTTTTGCTTTGACTAATTTTTACTAATGCTATTTCTGTTTTCAATTAATTATGCTAGCAATCGTTGCTCCAACCTCATCAAAACAAATTTACATGTCATTTAAGGAGTCTTCTTTTCCTTTTTTATCTTTGTGTTAACCACTAACTCTGTTAAATTATTTCTCAAATGATAGTATGAGTGCTTCTAATAGCATATCGGTGAACTTAAAGGAGACTAATAAAATTTTTCATTCAATCTTCAACACACATATTTTACATATTATCCCTGAAGCTATTTACCAAAAGAGATATTGACAATTTAATGATGAAATTGTCTATGTACAAACTGGATATACGTTACATTATGTCCTTCTCTCTTGTGGGCCTAAAAATGTACAGTCGGTGTTTTTTGTGGAGCTTTATGGGAATGGAATTGATAATTATTGCTTAAAGGTGCTTCTTTCTTTCTCGCCATCTCTGTCCCTCTTCTGAAATTCTTTCCTTGCCTCTGACCTCTTCGTACCTGCAGCCCATCTTCCTGGGTTTTCACATGAATCACTCCGATGAAGGTACTTATCATTTACCTCCTCCATCTTTTTTACTTCTGCTTTTTTATAACATGCATTTTGTAGTTGAAAGAATACAAGTTATCCTGAGTAATTTCATGGATTTAAGGTGCTAAATCCCACAGTACGAGGTGAAGTGGAACTATTACTCTGCCCATGTGGGATGTGTTGTTTCAATTGTAGAAATTACATATTCCTGCTAGTTGCTCGACTTGAACTATCTTCTTTTGTTTTGTAGTTATTACTTAGGGGCTGTCTGTATTTTATGCTGCACATATGTATCTACTTTGGCAATCTCAGACTTTCAACTTCATAATTGATCTTTAATTTCCAAACCTTAATATCAAACCTAACCCATTACCCTCCTATAATTTTTCCCATTTAATGAAACATTGTCAGCTTCTGCTATAAAGTTGGCTATTGATCTTCCAGAAATTTGAGTTGGAAAAATGTTGAGTTTTAGGAGCAAAACCAAATGGTGACTAACTCATCTAACTCTTTGTCACATCTTCTGTTCCTTTTTGGATACAATGGCAATTTTGTTGCCATCTTCCACTCTTTTGTGTGGGATGTAACATATGGACAGCCCATTTTAAATTTGCATTTTTTTCCTCGATGATCAAATTTGCAAAGGAAGACATTGCAAAATATACTTGTGCTATTTTAAGTTTAAAAATATCATGTGGTGTTATTATATTATTGACTTGATGCATGTTAATCATCATATTAATTATGATTAAGCTATGAACAGTGGGAAAGTGGATTTTGTCTGTACACCTTCCACCGCTTTCCAGTTGAGACTGTTTTAGCAACTTCGTAGCTCTGGATGAAAAATTTCATTCTTTTAGTATCTGCTAATGTAGCCCATTGAAGTATCCAAGTAAAAGAATTTCTGTTTTTGCCAGCATGATTTTAGTTTGATTACGTCACTTGCCTGAGTTAATTGTTTGCCAACCATTTGATTTGTTAAAAATGTTATGGTAAAAATATCATTGGACTATGTACATCTACTCATAATCACTGTATTATTAATGTGCATACTACATGCATTTGTGTATGTGCATGCATTGATTATACCTTATTGTATCCTTGGTGTACCCTCAAGTTGCTTATTATTGTTACATTTTCTGTAACATCCTCCTACTTTGATATTTATAAAGTAATATATCTACTAAGCACACAAATTTTTTAATATATAAAGTTAATTTCTCCTGCTCTGGGGTTAAATTTTAAAAGTCATTACTGCACTATTTAATACTTAAAATTCATTTCATTTGCTTTAAATTTTTTTAAACATGTTTGTAATGTGTTGTGTATTGTGTTGCTAAATTTCAAATATAAAATGCACTATTATTACATATCCTGTTTTGTTGATTAAAGTCCTTGTGTATCATGTTGCATTGAAAAATAAAACTTATTTCTACTCACTTCTATTTTGTTTTTTTAATGTATGTATTCACGCATACAAATTTCTGAAACCGTATTTTGGAAATGCAATACTATGAACACATTATTATTCTGCATTTCAGAACATAATTTTCTTTGGAAATGAATGTGCTGCCCTCAAGTAAATATAATAGCTGTCTCATGATTTTTTGGTTCTGAGGAGTTCGTGGGATATTAAAATGTATGTGACCAGAGCAGTATGATCTATGATAATTAGTATTCCTGTTATTATCTAACCTGAATGCAAGGGATATTAGTTGAACACTTTTATTCGTGCCATCTTGCTGAGCTAACTATTGCATAAATCAAATGTCAATACATTCTGAATGAAAAATAATCTGATATTATTTTTTTTTGCAGCCTGTGTTCCTTAAGTTTGGATTGGTGACTGGTGCAGGTTGGTTACACTTTTTTTCAACTCATGTACCTAGTAAGTCATAGAGAATGAGGGAACTGAAGTGCTCTGAGTACACTTAAGAGTTAAAGTTTTAGAGAAAGGAGGGCACAACTTATTGAAAATGGTATTTCTTCACAAAATGCATTCCATATAAACCCATTCCCACCCACCATGGCACCTTTTGACCCAGATATTACCACTGAAAAATAGGCATATGAGTTCAAGCCCCTTATCTCCCTGCCCTTTTTAAAGTTGCCATGTACGAGGGTCATCCGGAAAGTAGTACCCGTTCGTGAAATAAAGACACAAAAGTAAATATTAACAAACATAAAAAATTTTATTTGAAAGAGGATACTTTAAACTACTTCTCAACCTAATCTCCAAGCAAATTAAGGCATTTGTCATAACGTGTGACAAGTTTCTGTATTCCTGCTGCATAGTCCTTCGCCGCCAGCTCATTGAGATACGCGAGGGACCCATCTTGCACAAATTTTTGCATAATGCAGATGGTGTTTAACAATTTCATGAACAATTGTTCGAGAAACATTGGGAAAATGCTCACAGATGTCATCAATTGTGACGCGCCGATCGTTCCTCACGAATTCGTCAACTGAGCTCACCAGTTGGTCTGTAATGACAGACGGTCTCCCCGAACGCTCATCGTCGTGTGTGTTCCCCCTCCCCATGTTGAAGTTGCGACACCACCGCCGAACAGACGACTCGTCCATTACATTGTCTCCATACACCTCCTTTAATTGGCGATGAATATCACATGGGCGAACGTTTCTTGCATTGAGGAATTTAATCACTGCCCTCACTTCACAACTGGCGGCGTTCTCAATTTTTTTAAACATTGTAAACAATCACAGAAACAACACAGGCAATGCTAGCGTCACGCAACTTGGCTCAGAGAAGGCAGACAAGCCACTGAAGCTATCTGACCTCGTCCAGCGGCTACTCGCGTCGTCAGCACTTCATGCGGCACGAACGGGTACTACTTTCCGGATGACCCTCGTATATGAGTCAACTTCCCCCCCTGTCTCAAGAGTCCTGGAGCACATCAAGAGGTGTGAGTGGGGAGTGTATTGCTTGCCTGCTTTACAAGGCCATCAGGCACTATCTGGTGCACTCGTACCAATATAATGTTATTCCACCAAAATTTATATTTTCATGACCTAGGTTGCAACATTTAGTGTCATTTTTAGCTGAAAATGTGACACCTAAGTAGTTATAAGGATAAAATTGTTTGTGGAATTACAAATGCTTTCTTTCTTCCCTTATCTCGCAAGAAAAACAGTTCATATGTAAGCCCAGGGAACTTATTGAAGTAATTTTATTAAAGCAAATAATTCCACTCACTAAGAGCCCACAGTTTTGTCATAATCAGTTGTAATAAAATACAACCTATTATGTTCAAGATCACAGAAGCAAGCAACTCTATATTCATGTGACATTATAGTGATGAGCTTAATAATAACAATCTGTGCTACAGAATTCATCAATTGAATAATAAATATACATAAATATGTATAATGGAGTCAAAATACATAGTCCTGGCCTTTTTTGGGTGTTTTACAATACCATATTTTTCCTTACCCTACATAAAGATCAATCACGACCATTTTATCTTTGAAATCAATTTCCGGATCATCTTAATTTTTTCAATTAAATAAACTATTTTAAGTAAATTCTGCAAAAATCCTTAAAAAAAATCGTTGTGTAAGATTTCTGTATCTTCCATGTCCCACAATTTACTTGGCTGATCCCAGATGGTTCTCTTGCTGATCTCCCTGGTTTGGCCATTGGATTTAATGGCCAGCCAGTATTGAACTTGATTGAAACCTTTACACTTGAATAATTGAATTCCTTTAAAGAATATGCACTTCATTTTGTTTGCAGGCATGCAAAGTCATATTGAACCATTCCAGATAGGTTGGTAGCCAAGGAAATTTATTTGGAAATTGAATGTACATTTTGTAATTCGCTATATAATTTTCTCATTTATTTTTATTCTAGGTGTTCTATCATCACTAATTTGTTCCAAAAGTCCATGCAACTCAATTGATGCTAAAATATCCTGCCCTGTCTCTTCTCCAAGAGGGGATATCAATGTTGTTTCAAATACCATCACAAGATATATACACATCAAGCATTCAGATTCGCCTGTAAGAATATTTAAGGAGACAACAGTATAAGGTGGTGATTAGTTGACTTATGTCCTTAATATAAACAAATTCAAGTTTTCTGCCATAGTTAATATTATAACTAATGGTTGTCTTCTTTTAATCCAATTGATTGGTGAATATCTATGGCCACCTGTTTAATTTATCGAGGCATATGTGCTGCAGCTTGTCTCATTGTTGTGTTACTAGGTGTTGTATACTGTATAATTGTTGTAGTCATTTACTGTTTTTTGTTGATTTTTCCATTCTTAAGCTCCATGCAATCTACACAATAGCACTTGCTAGACTTGAATAGTGCTCTTTTCATCCAGCATAGGAGTGTTAACCATTCAGGTAATCATATTACGTTTTGCTTCATTTGTAATTACATATAATTCTCCATAACATTTGAAATCTCTGGGTGTTCTAATTTTTAGAATTGTTAATAAGTGAGAATCTCATACCAAGTAAAGTAGATATTTTTTCTTGTCGGGGTATGTTGTGTTGTTAATATATGATGTCAGATTAGACTCTCTCTAATATAAATAGAATCAACAAAAGGGTAGAGCTGGTCCTCATTAGTTTAACATAGGCACAACTGCAATATATTGTCCAAATGTATGCCAAAGAAAACAATAACTTTTTCACATTATACATATGTAGTGAAATTTATAATCAGCCGCAGTTATCGTACACTGCTATGTGCCCCGAACTATAAACACACATTTTAGAGAGGGACGATATTTATCAATTGACAACTTTGCAGAAAAGATTTAATAGTATTTATTTTTAGGTACATTTTGCCATCCTAATGTGGATTACTTTATATACTTTACAGAGCAAAGTTACTCATTTTTCCTAAATTCATCCACTTCGTAACCTCATTAAAATGTATTTTTAAATTATTTATGCCACCTACAGCAATGAAATGCTGTCACTGATCAAGCAATCATCAGTTTTAGGATCGCTCGTCTATGTAAATTTGCTTGTAACCAGTGTTTTTCACTGTGCACTGTGAAACTGGCACTCATTGCAATAGAAGTTTCCAGTGAAATTTAGCTATTTTAAATACAACACCTGTGAATTTGTAGCCATATTACATAAGTGAATATTGATTTTTAAATAATGTTCGCAGTTTTCATCTTCATATGTCTAAGTTCCTTCTGTATTCAGAAGTCAGCAGAAATGTTGAATCATGAAGTTTTTTTAGCCTCGCATAGAAAATAGTTATTTTTTGGGAATTTTTTCTTCTCAAACTACACTTAACTAATCTCATAAGAGGGCAGCAGTGTAGGTACATGACTTGGGTCTCTTCATTTGATGCATTATATACCAAAAAAGTGCTCACAAACATGTAGATAGGGTAAGCATTTTAATTTAATAAAACCGTGGGAATTTTAAGTAGATTGCTATCAATTCACACATTTCAGGGTACCTTTAAGTGCTTCATGTGATTTTGGTTGAACAATATAATATACTTAGGTTTATTTTCTCTGAGAAGAAACAAGAATTATTTTAATTGGCATAATTTTATAGGGTCAGTTGGTGCTTCGTAAAATAACACACAGACAAGTGCATTACTATCACAAATAGACAAGTACAACTTTAATTTTGCATGTGGTAGCAATATTGGATTGATTTATTGTATAAATGTGAGATATTTTAACTTAAATGCTATTTGTTGTTTCAAACCATGTAGTTTATAACATTTCTTATTGACCGGTAACTCATCCGTCTTTCATTTAAAGATTGTGCATATCAAACTTGAACCATATAGGAAAAGAAATCTTGATAATAAACAGTGCCCATTAAATATGTAAACTTACAAAAAGATGACATTGCCTCTTAGATTCTGCCAAGTAACTTTGAATAGATGAATGGTGTAACATATATTTATGTATAGTGTACATTTTTAAATGTCTATAAAGTACATGAAAACTAGTTGTCTGTATTGTTCCAGATATTTAAGACAAAACTTATATGCCCTATTTTTGGTGTATTTATTCATGCAAACTGTACCTCTTTTTTTTTAAATCTGAAACAAATTTCAGATTTCTATTTCACGAAGTCAGCTGTTGATTACTAGTCATTGTTTTGTTTATAAATGCATCTACCATGTTCAAATCACAAATCAGTCATATTATAGGTCAGAATTGCCATGATATTTTGTGGTCATATGGCATTATGGTTGTATAAATAGTGCAATTTAATAAGAAATAAGTGTTAATAATGGCATGTATGCTTAAATGAAAATTACAACTTGGTAGCTTGAAGGCTAGAAACTCACAAGCTTACATAAAAATGATAGCTTTATGAAGCCTTTGCTGCTTATGTGCAGTATTTTTCTTTTAGTATACATGCAATATGTTGTGACTAAATGAAAGGTAAGGTCTATTACTTAAAAGACTCAAGAAGTTATTTATCCAAGACCTGACAAATATCATATATTCAAATGTGGACTCTAATTTAGCAATTTTAAGTACAAATGTCATATTTATTTTTCTGGCATTGCATCAGTGAAGGTTGGGTTAATTGTTAACTTTTTAGTGTATTTGGCATGTTGGGCCAATTATCGTTGTATAACAAAATGTATGCACTGTAAAAATTGGCTAATCCAACAACTGCAAAAAAAACATATTACTAAGTATCCATAGAACCAAATATCACTTGAAAAATGAATGAAAGTGCTTATGTATTACTATCAGCCTTAAAAAATCATCTCACACTGTACTCTTGTCATGTCTATGATCAAGTGTTATACAAATTTTGAGGTTTTTGAATAAATTTTATAAAATGTTGAATATTATTATTTATATTTACTCCAAAGTTGTGTACAGCTTTCCATGTCTAAATCCATTCAAGCTGAAGATATCATTAGTGAATTTTAATTCATAGCCAACTTAAGGGCGGGAAAAATTGGGACAACAATGTGGGTTATCAACCTTCAGTTTTACTTGCCCAATTCATAAGGACTGCTGTGGACTGCTTTAGTGGGTACTCAATTGAATTCACAGCACCATTTTTTATTTAGTGCCAGTGTTGTATGGTTGACAAGCAATTATTTAAATAACCCATTCTCAAATTTAAAGAGAGGTTTCTGTAAGCTTTCTGTGATCTGCGGAGAACCAAGTCAATTGTTAACCTGAAAGCACAGAGGTAACCAGGCGTCAAATATTAAATCCATACATGCTTTTAGCATATTAGTTTAATGAATCGAACCAGACAGCACAAGCAAAACAAATTCTAGCAAAATTCAATGCTTTTGCTTTGATGATATCTTGCTACATGTACGAGGGGGGTCCCATAAGTACCCAGCCTGACCTGGAGAGAAAGGTAGTTATTTGAAAAATATCACTGTATTACAAAGTAGGCAACCTATAAATCATATTTCAAGTTTGATGATGTCACGTTGTTCAGTATTTGTTGTTTGGCAGCCGTCAATAGTGAAAGTTTTCAGTGAATTTGTGAAAATAGAGAAAATTGGTCATCATCATGTGATACAATACTTTTATTTGCAAGGCCTCAGCCCAAACAATATAAAAGCTGAACTGGATTCTACTCTGGGTGAGTCTTCAACCCAATATTTTACTGTTGTAGACGAAGGAGCAGAGTTGAAACGAGACTGTATGAGCTATCAGGACGTGCATCGCATAGATCGACCAAATGAGGTGACAACTCCAGAAACGGCAAAGAAAATCTACTGAGTGATCCTGGATGATCATCGACTAAAAGTGCACGAGGTAGCAGACATAGTAGGCATATCAAGAAGTGCGGTACATCGAATATTAACCAAAAATTTGGACATGAGAAAGCTGTGTGCAAGATGGGTGCTGCGTTTGCTCACACTTGAGCAAAACCAGTGTCGTGAAGATATTTCAATCGAGTGTTTAGCAAAGTGTCACAGCTACAAAGCAGAATTTTTGCACCGTTTCATAACCATGATGAAACATGGGTCCCTTACTTCACACTCGAGACAAAAGGACAATCAAAACAATGGATTCAAAAGGGAGAATCAGTTCCAAAGAAGGTGAAGATCGTTTCATCTGCAGGCAAGGTCATGGCGTCGGTTTTTTGGGATATGCATAGGATAATTTTTATTGACCATCTTGAAAAAGGAAAAACTATCAACGGTGAGTATTATGCGAACTTATTGCAAGGTTTGAGCAAAGAAATCAAGCAAAGGTGGCCGCATTTGGCTAAGAAGAAAGTGTTGTTTCATCAAGACAATGCACCAGCTCACAAATCCACCATTGCAATGGCCAGAATTCATGAATTACAGAGATAAGTCCACTAAAAAAATCTAGTGCATACAGGATTTTTAGAAGAGCTCGAGAACCATTAAAACTATGCCATCAACCAAATTTGATTTCTGCAGGACATTATAGTATTTAATAGTACTCATGTTTATAAGTTTATCTGTTTGCAATGAGGTATATTCCATTTACAGTTGGTTTAGGTAACATGGCTGTATTTGCATGTCCTTTTTGAGTGCATATTTTAATGTTCTTTGACATATAAAAGGAGTGAAATACATGCAGCCTTTACAGAGTCATATTTTGGTATAAAAATGTGGTCTGTAATATTCACAATAATCCAAGATGTTGATAACTGACCGGCTTATTTTCAAGTAGAAATATCAATTTTACATAAAGGCATGCCTCCTGGGTCTGATACCATTTTTAATATGAGAAAAAAATACGTTATGCATTGGTGAAATACTCATCAGCCACTGACCATTGAGTTTTTTAAGTAAATATATGACCTTGGCAAGTTCTTTCCTAATCTGAGGGTGTCAAAACTCCACATTAATTAAGGTCTAGAAAAAAACCAAGTTAAACACTCATTTTCCATTGCCCCAGATTTAAAGAAAACAATAAGAGATAGAGTAATTGGAATCATGAAAATCCTGTTCATGGAGAGCCTGTAGTTTGTGATTTCATTATTTATCTTTTAAATCATAGACCTCATTAAGAACATCACCTTTAAGGGACATTCAATGTGTGAGAAACAGGCAATTGTCATCATATACCAAATTAGCATTTGAATGAATTGAAAATCATATTGAAATGTGATTGAATTTCTAGTCATTTTGCATTCTTCATTAGGAAAGTACCTCGCACAAACTCTTGTTTCCCTGACTCTTTATTCCTTCTTTATGGTACAAATTGAAAATATATTTAATACATTTGCATGGTCAAAACCCATTACACCCATAGATAGGTGCAGACACATCGAGAGACTCTTCCACCAAGGTATTGTACCTGGCTGACTGGCATTCCCAAAAATTTCTAGCATTCTTTTAGAAAAATAAAATTTTGGTAGACCATGCTGAAGGGTTCCAGGCATGCATGCATAACCAATTAAAGCCATGTGGGCAAAAAATTTCAACATGATGCTTGGCTCTATCAACTGCATATTTTTCATTATTTATCGATCACTATTCATTTAATGAACTATGAACATTTTATTTATTCCATTCATGCCCTTGATTGACCTGCTGGAGCAGCAAACCCTATACTAATTTAATCTACAAGACTGGAATTCAATCACTTTAGAACCTTAGTTCATCATCCAATTTTAGCAAACAGTTATTGATTATACACATGTTTTTAAATTTGGATGCACGCCATTTTAATAGCTCCTTTACATTGAACGGAGCAAATAATTTAAACCTGAAATTCTAATGACAATAAATAGTTACTTCTATTACATTTGAAGAAATAAAATGAAATTTGATTTCCTTATGATACATTGCAGAACCCTGAGATATAAGACTTTTCTGAAACTTGAATTTATGCCTTTAGGAGATGTTTTCTTTAGAAATCACAACATAGAATAGAAGCTTTTATTTTGGCTATTTCCACAAGAGATGAATGAATGGCTGTGGGGTTTCACATTATTTATGTATCCACTTAAGCTCTCCAGGTCGTTTCTGGATCTGCGCTTACCTGTGTAGAATGGAATACTGTTTACATGGTGTCTAGTTAATTAAAGTTTTTCAATTCTGTAACTTATCCAGGTCAAATGAAAATTTTCCAGATCTACTTATATGAAAAATATAAATTTGTTTTATTCACTCATGCAACTTGCAAGTCTTGGGTGTGTAAGTAATCCACACGACCCTAAATATTATGAAATTGTCCAATAGAACATTGGAAAAACATTTTTGTGGTAAGCATGAATGTATAATCTGTCCTAAGATGGGCAGCATCATATCTATCATGAAGCACGTCATCATGACAACAAATAAGCACAAAATGGTGAATGGATCAAGGACAAACAAAAGTTATGAGTATTACACCTATAGGTAATTTTCTGAGTTAATCTAAAACAAAAAAACACAGATAACTACATTCAACTATCCAGATAGAAACAAGAATTTCCAATCATAATGTGAAAATATGGTAGTTTATATAATCCATTCCCAATAAATTGGCTTACATGAACATATGATGGTTTCTTAAGTCTATTCACCATTAATTAGCTTACACTCAGTACTCTGTCATGCACGTGGAATTAGTCTACTGTAGAAAATGGGGCAAGTAATGCTTTTTAAAGGCTGTCTTGAAACCTTGAAGAGTTCTGAGACTTATCCCAGGGGAAATGATTTATTATTTGGACTTTCTTGGCCTAATTTGGAAGAAATTCCTGTTCTGTGTTGAAAATATTGGCAGCACTTATTGGAAAGGGGACTTCAGGCTAGCTGTAGAATGAGAGGGCTATGTAATGGCAGCAACACTGGTCATAATGTCCATTTCATAACATGCTATGTTGTCCTGCTTTATGATGAGTTTTCAATGTAATGAATTTCCTTTCTATTGTATTCAGTGATGAAGCTCATTGTTTGCATCGGCAGGAGTAAACAGCTGGCCAACTCAGGTTTAATTCTCTCACCCTCCCTTACTTTACCCCTCCTTCCTCCTCATATCTTCCACTACAACCAGATGCTTGCATATTACACTGATTGGTTAGAGTTGGAAATTTAGCAATCCCTTCAGTCTGAAAGATTTGAGGTGGTCAATGAAACATTATACCTATCCCATTCCCCCCTCCTAAAATTCTTAATAGACTCCAATAACTTTCCCCACCAACCCTACCCCCACTAAGGCAGTGATGATCATCGACCGTCCCTTAATAAGGGTGAAACCATTGTAGACAAACATCCCCCCTAATTAAAGGTAGAACACAATGTGTTTGTATTTTCCACTGTTATTTCTAAGAATGGTGGAGCGTTACATTGTGTTTTTCATTTAATGATCACTTAATTAATTTAAACTTTCACAAATTTGAGCCAGTAACCTTCCAATACATAGCCTCCCCCTCCCCTAGACCACTAATAGGCTGCTGCACCTAAACTCAACTTACTCCCCTCTTGGAGCCAGACTACTATATATTTGTTGAAAAATGTTGATGTACATTACCTGATGATGATGTGCAGCATCAAAACCATGGTTGTGAAATATTAAATCCTTTCTGGGGAAATGTTAAGTTTCTTTTTACCCTCATAATGAAGGAATTCCACAAAGTTAAACCTGAAACTCTTATGTTTAACAAGATAATGCCCAACCTTGTACTGCATGTGCAACAGCTGCAATCATCACTGATTTTCACTTTGATACTCCTCCACAGCCACTATACTCACCAGACCTCACCCCTAGAGACATAATGCTTGGCCCACTCAAAATGTCCAGGAGACTATGTTGAAAAATGATACACTTTTGTTCAATAAATCACCAGTAAAAAATGTCTATAGTTTTCATTTAACTCACGTATGTACTTAACTGTGTTTGTACAAACATCTAATACTTACTCAGTTCATGTAATTTCTTGGGTATAGCTGGGAATCACAAATAAACTGCATTATGATTCTTAACAAATATTAGAGATTTCTATATTTTATAGAAAAAATTCTGATTATGTTACAAATGGGACAATGAATGGTTTCAATGAATGTAAGAAAATTCAATTTAAACCTTGAAAAAATAAGAAGAAACCAGTGAACAACCTCTGCTGAGCTGTTCAAATCATGCAACACGATTGACCCACCCTGCACCTTAAACAAAAACTGCTGGAAAAACACAAAAAATCTTTTGTTATAACTTATGGTTTTATGTACATTAGGATACATGTAGTCACAGCAAAATTCTATATTATTTCATATACGATACAATCTGTACATAAAAATAAACATTGAGCATAAAAATCATTAATATATAACTTACTTTATTTTAAAGTGTGTGCCATTGGATCTGTTCTAATTCCCAATATCATTTTTATATTAACTGATGCAAGTTGACTTACTAAATATTTCATTACATAAGGAGCATTAATGTAAGAAATCTTCTGATCTTCTTCCTAAAATAAAGAAATAGTTAAAGGAAATGAACAGAGAAATGTACAAATAGGAAGGCAGTGACAGATTAAACTAAAATGAGCAAAAGACCCAGATCTTAAAAAAAACACTATAAATTAGGCATTGGGGAAAGTCTAAAGCATTAAAGAATAACACAGTAGACAGGGGTTAATAAATAAAAAAGAACTTGGGGAATTTCCATTAACCCTTTAATTCCAAGATTTTTTCCACTCGTAAATATTTATGGTTGTAAGTGAATTAAAAAAATATAACAAGTGCAAACAAACACATCTAAAACATTTCGGAAATCATAAGTGCTAAAATTCGTAAAACATTGTACACACAGCTGTGATCCTGTTTCTAATTTGCACATTATGCCTTGTGCAAAACATTACTTGGATAGTATTCATCTGAACAGATGCATAGATTGCATTTCACTATCAAATAGCCAACACCATAAATGTGAATGTCGTCACTCACTCAGACTTGCCAGATGGTGACTTCCCTATACTAAGCAAATGATTGTTGTTAGATTATTAGATTTGAACTATAATGCAGTAGAAGTCAAACAGAGTTTACACTCTTTACATCAGCCTATTTAAAGGAACTTTGTTTCATATATATTTACTTAAAAAATACAATTGAGAACACTAATGTGAACAGTTTTACAGAATTTGAATACAGTGGGGTAGTATGAGCACCAACAGTGAAGAAAATTTGAACTACTTTAACTGATAATCTCAGTCTACCTGGAAAAGATTTATGCTATAGCAATGTAATTCTTGCATTGTAAGAACACCCGAGGGAGACTATTCATATCACACATAAGTTGAAAATACGAGGAATTAAAATGACTTTGACCTAAACATGATGAAGCATGAAACATACAATAAACGGTGGCTGACAACTTGGACCAATTGCACAGCCTCAACAAAACAGATATAACAGTGGTGGGCTCCAGAATTTTAAGAAGTATTGAAACTTGCTTGATTGCATCAAAACTATTGGAATCAAAAATAATTTTCTTTTCTTCAAACAATTTTAAAATAGAACAACTGTTCACATTAGTCAAACGGCAAGGTAGCTCAGATTCCTCAATCATTTGGGAACATTAATTTTATTCTGCTTGACCATGACAAGACAAGATGAAAAAAGAACATTTCTGAGGGAAAAATAAACATTTTGGAACAACTTGATTCCCATGACCGAATCTGTATTGATATGATGAAACATTTAAGACTGCAGGCCTCCACTCTGAATACAATAGCGAAAAACACAATTCCATATTAAAGCATGTAAACCAGTGTAAGATTGACCTTTTTAGATATTTACCTAAAGAGAAAAAATATGTCAAGAATTCCCAAAATGGAGAATTACTGAAATGGTGGCTTTTAAGTCATCTTAAGAAAAAAAGTATTGCACATTCCCACAAGATTGGGAATCAAAGATTTCACAGCCTCCAATGATTGGTGGGATAGGTTTAAAAATTGGTACAAACTTGCAGTGGCGTGTGGTGAACGTAGAAGTCTTGACATCGAGACTGCAACTCCATTGAAGGTGTCAGAATTGAATAAACTTCTAGAAAGCTACAGCCCAAAAGATGTTTTCAATGCATACAAGACAGGGTTATTTCTTTAATGCGCTGCCATCACCAGCATTGTGCTTCAGAGGGGAACAAGGCCATGGAGGGATGCTCGGCAAACAAAGATTTCTTGTCTTATTTATCCTATTGTTTAGTAAATCAAAGATTCCTAGATGCATGTTAGGTCAATTATGTAAAAACATTGCCCGCCAGATACACAGAAAATTCCAAAGCATGAATGACATCAGAAATATTTGATGATAAGTTTCATGACCTGGATGCTAAAATGGGGTCTCAGAACAGATATATTCAGTTGTTTACGAGGTCTGTTAAAAAAGTATCACGAATTTTGAATTTTCGCGGGGAATGTATATGTGATTATTGATTTTTTTGTGGCGTTATGTTGGTACTTGTGTCTCTCACTTATGCCAAAAAGTTTGGCCATTTTGAATGCTCAGTTAATTGTTGACAGTTGTTTTGCTTGGACGTGTTTTGTCTTCGATTTTTGCCTGTTCCAAAAAATGGATCAAAGAATCTGTATCAAAATTTGTCTGAAAAACGAAATTAAGTGCGCAGACGCATTCCGAATGTTGACTGTGGCATATGGAGAAGCTACCTTGGACCAAAGCAACGTTTATCAGAGGTACAAAATGTTCTCAGAAAGCTGATAAGATGTGAAGGACCAAGAGCGTGCCAGACACCCAAGCACGTCAACAACAGACAAACACATTGATGAGGTGAAGAAAACAGTATTGGCCAATCATCGAATCACCATTGGAGAATTTCCTGCGGACCTAAACATAATGATCGGTGTCCAGCCCATCCACCAAATGTACACTTGAGAAATATATGAACAGTTGAAATTTTTTCCAGTAAATTGTACTATTGAGCTCCAACCACTGAATTTAGTTATAATTCACTCATTAAAGTGCATCATCGAATGATTGCACAGAAATTCATAGCTTTGCACGACTGTGGTACGAATGTAAAGGGAACCAAATTGAAGGTATTGAATGCTTTACAATACACATCGTGTGCTTGGAAGCATGGATTCTACCATACATAACTGCTTTAGGAAGGCAGGATTTCACACTGATTGTGAGGTAGAAATTCCTAAGTTATTCGTGATAATGGTGATACTATATACAATCACTTCAATAATTAAGCGTAAAAGTGAAAATTTTCCTTTTCCTCACTGTTAGCATTTTCCCATATTTTAAAGTTTTACTCAAGGTCCCTGGAAAAGTGCAAGTAAGGGATTTCACCATTTCTTAAACTATGGTAGTTCTCAGAGAAACTGTGCGCTCTTTTCTTCATATTTTTCATTTCAAATAGGGTTTAGCCTAAGTATAAGCAGGGTGGCCAACAATTAAATGATTTCTGATTCAAGGTTATTTCTAGGTTTTCAAAGATAAAAAATTCATTTTTTAATGTTTGTGCTACTAATTTTACTACGCCAATGTAATCAAACAGCTAAATTTACGTTTGCTAATGTTCCAGCATTTTCTTTGAAATATTCATGTGTTGATATTGTATTAATAAAAATGGTTTTAAAAATTTAATGACACCTAAATAAAAATCCAATCTACATTTTTATAAACAATGTCTTACATAAGAAAAAGGTACAATTTTATTAACTCATACTGCCTCGACATAATATGTAACAATATATGACCACAGTAATTTAAAAAAAGGCAACCATGAAGAATGCCTAATGTGTCAAATCCTGAAGCTTAAAAAATTGAGGAATAACTAAATATGTCTGTCTTCATAATATTACTGATGCCCTAATCCTACATTAAAAGTAGCACGTCAAATTACTAATTTTCAAATATAGTGTGAAACATCTAATATATGAAAACTTGCTCATCACATGCATTATGCCACCTCCAAACTCTTAAAATATAATAGAGTATGATATGATATAATGTAATATAGTATGGTATAACATAATATAATAAACTATAATATAATATAATGTAATATAATATAACATAATATAATGAATTGCAGTAATTTAAAGATTTGATATATATATTAGTTCTCTATGAGAGAATGAAGGTAATAAAACTAGACAAAATGAACAAACTTCTGAATATTTCTCTATGCATGTAAGGGTTTCATACATACCTTGCATGTCTCCTTGCAAACCACACAACACACTTTTGTCCGCCGTTCAAAGACATCTTCATCGTTGACACCTTCATTAGCAGTGGACACTATCAGAGGAGACAGCAGGCTACCACAGACACAGCAAACAGGGAGCTTTAAAGGTTGAAAATTTAATGAGCCACTGCATCAGAATCAAGATGATACCATCACTTCTCAGTTAAGAGAAGTAAAACCAATAGAAACATCCTTAAGTACAACAGTGATCTTACTTTGGTTTTATCCGAGCACTCAAAAAGTCGATCCTGTAGCAAAAACGAAGTCCCATGTGATATGAGTGCATCCCGCTCCATCTCCCCAAATCTGACACCACCTCCCCTTTTCCTTCCTTTGATTGGCTGTCGAGTCAGAATATCTGTTGGGCCAGTGCTACGAACCTGGAGGGTCAAATTAATATTCTATCTATAGAACATATTAGCATCATTAATATAAAAAAAGAATGAAACAGCTGTGGAGAGGGATCACATTACTATTGACGACTGACAATAACATTCACCATAGTGAAAGTATTGAATTCTTAAATTTGATGAAAATCTTGATAGAACGATAATACCTTGGCCTTCAATTGTTAACTGTGCAAAGATTCAATCCCTCTTATGCTAAAGGATTGTATTTTGGGGAAATTCCCCTGTTGCTGACGTCTCTTAAGTAATAAGTGATCAATCAATTCTTTGCATCTCTGCCAAGACTAACAGAAAACCCCTTTTTCAAGTATTGAGGATTTTAGCTCTACCATATTTTCACATAGATATGTGCTCCGTGGGTTGTGGTAGTCCACGGGGTAGAGCATTGGATGACTGACCGGAGGGCCCGGGTTCAACTCCAAGGCAAGCCACTCTGGGCACCTGCAGCTCCAACCAAGCTATGTGATTTTTTGGGCACCAGTAGTAGTAGTATTTTTGTTTATGGGGTGCATCGACGGCTGAGGTCATTTTGCACCACGTCGAAACTTTTAAAAACCACAGTTAGGGTTTAATAAATAAATAAATAAATAAATAGATAAATAAATATATAGTAAAAACAAATGACATCGGCAAGAATAAAAATACCACAGCTAAAGTTTCCTCATTAGGCCAGTTTCCTTTAAAAATAATAAAACCTTGCTTAAAGAGTTGGGGTCGTCTCCTAATATTTGATCCAGATCTCCCCTTACATGAAACTTTTCTCTGGCCCTTTTATATTTTTGGCACTGCGTAAGAATATGTTTCATTGTAAGGGGCAGGTCGCACTCATTGCAGCGCGGTTGCACTTTTCCCTCTGTGAAGAGGTACGAGTGTGTGAGGGCAGAGTGCCCTATCCTCAAACGCGTAATCGTGACCTCTTCCCTCCGATTCTTTCGGATGGAAGAGGGCCATGCCGAAACAACCGGTTTTATCTCCCTAAGTTTATTATTTATTAGGGACCGCCAAGCTTCTTTCCACTGGTTTAGGACATTATGCCGCAAGGCGGCCTTTATGTCCTCCACCGGTACCAAACAATGATCGGACTCATTTTGGTCCAGGGCTTCCTTCGCTGCTTTGTCGGCTTTTTCGTTGCCAGGTATTCCCACATGACCAGGAATCCACATAAAGGATACCCTGGTCCCCTTTCTCTGAAGGGATAAGAGACTATGATGGATCTCTTGGACTATCGGGTGCATTGATGAGAACACCGAAATGGATTTTAAGGCGCTAGAAGAGTCCGAACAGATGAGAAAAGAGCCGTTATTTTCATTTAGTTGTTTTAGGGCGGTTCTTATGGCTGACAGTTCCTCCACCGGTACCAAACAATGATCGGACTCATTTTGGTCCAGGGCTTCCTTCGCTGCTTTGTCGGCTTTTTCGTTGCCAGGTATTCCCACATGACCAGGAATCCACATAAAGGATACCCTGGTCCCCTTTCTCTGAAGGGATAAGAGACTATGATGGATCTCTTGGACTATCGGGTGCATTGATGAGAACACCGAAATGGATTTTAAGGCGCTAGAAGAGTCCGAACAGATGAGAAAAGAGCCGTTATTTTCATTTAGTTGTTTTAGGGCGGTTCTTATGGCTGACAGTTCGGCTGTGAATATACCGCAAAGCGTGTTCAATTTTTCCCTCACGACTCCATGGTAGCGGGAGACGACTGCATAGGCACATGCGGACGCCGACTTCGACCCATCGGTGTAGACCGGGACGAAGTCCGAGTGCGATCCGAGGAAGGCGTTAAAGAGTCCTTGGTATTCTGACTCGGTCGTGAACGCTTTGCAGTGCGCATGAGGCAACGACTTCATATCCGGCTTTGGTGTTAGCCAAGGAGGATGTTTAGCATAGGCGACAGGGAGAACTTGAGGTAAGGTAATATTGAGTGCCTGGATAAAATCAGTAAAACGAACGGCCAAGGGCCTAGTTGCCCTTCTTCGCCTGTTAAATATATCTAAAAATCTTGGTTTAAAAAGAATGTTAAAACATGGGTGCTTGGTCACGGATAAAACTTTACAGGCATAATTTCCCATCAAAATCAACCTTCGGGTTGCTAACGAGGGTTCACCTGCGTCAGCAAGTAGGCTGGGGACTGGGCTGGTTCTAAATGCCCCAGTGGCCAAACGTATCCCGGCATTGTGGACACACGTCAGGGGTTTCAAATAGGACTCTCGTCCTGACGAGTATATTATGGACCCGTAGTCCAGCTTCGAACGGACCAAGCCTCGATATAATAAAAGCATGGTAGAGCGATCTGCTCCCCATTTGGAGTGGGTCAAAAACCTTAGGATATTTAGGGTCTGGCGACACCTCTCCCGTAATACCCATATATGCTCCCGCCAATTTAGTTTTTCGTCCAGGATCATGCCGAGAAAGCGAATGGACTCGACAAATGGGAGATTTCTGCCCAGAAGGCATAAGGTCGGTGGTGTGTGCTGTCCGCGAAGACGGTGGAAATGAACACATTTCGTTTTCTCCGTGGAGAAGCGAAACCCGTTCCTTCGCGACCACTCTCCCAGTTTGTTCAAGGTGACCTGGGCTTGCCTGGAGGCGTATGCCAGTCTTGTAGAGCGGCAGAAAATAGCCAGGTCGTCAACAAATAGCGATGCCATCACCGGGGCATTGATGCATTCCGTTACGTCGTTGATTGCGATGGCGAACAACGTCACGCTCAGGACTGATCCCTGAGGTACGCCGTTCTCCTGAGTGTAGGATCGGGATAAATGATTGCCCGTCCTTACTCTAAAAAGGCGGTTTGTTAAAAATTTTTTTATAAATATGGCCATATTGCCCTTAAAACCCCACTTGTGCAACGTGTTTAAAATCTTTCGTCGCCACACACTGTCGTAGGCCTTCTCGAGGTCGAAGAAGACTGCTACGACGTGTTGGCGTAACAGAAAGGCTTCCTGGATGAAATTGTCAGTGCGCACCAGATGATCTGTCGTGGACCTCTCACGCCGGAAGCCGCACTGAGCGTCGGAGAGGAGGTGTTGTCTCTCCAGGCACCAGACGAGACGTCGGTTAACCATTCTTTCCATCACCTTGCACAGGCAACTGGTGAGAGAGATGGGCCGATAGCTGTTCGGGTCGCTCTCGTTCTTACCCTGTTTCGGAACGGGTATCACCAGGGACTCCCGCCAGGAATTCGGAAAACTACCCTCAATCCACAATTGGTTGAGGGTATTGAGGACCTCCCCCAACGCTGACTTCGGAATATTCCGAAGAAAGGCGTTGTGGATCTGATCCATTCCCAGTGAGGTGTTATGGGAGTCCATGATAGAGGACTCTAGTTCCCATGGCGAGAATGGCTCGTTGTATGCTGCAGGATTTCCAGCTTCGCGAAAATTGAGAGGGACTCTCTCACATTGCCTCTTGAAGTTTGCGAAGTTGGCGTCATATAGTTCATCACTGCTGCTGGCCGCGAACTGCTGGGCGAAAGTGTCGCTTATTTCTGGGGGTGAAGTCACCACCCGTCCAGCAACAAGCAGTGGCGAGATGACGAAGGAGCCCTTGGACCCAGAGATTTTTTTGACTTTCTCCCATACCTGCGCAAGGGGGGTTCTCTGGTTAATGGTAGCGACATACTCTATCCAGGATGCCCTCTTGGCCTGCTTCACCGCCTTCCGGGCTCGCGCTCGTAGGTGGCGGTAGGCTGCCAGGTTTGTTGCCGTGGGGTATTTCTTAAAAATATTCAACGCTTTTTTCCTCGTCCGGATCGCCCTGTCGCAGTCCTCGTTCCACCAAGGGACGGGTGCCCGATGAAGGGTGCCGGACGTGCGAGGAACACTTTCGGTAGCTGCGGCTACGAGCGTTGAAGTCAGTGTCTCGACATTTTGCAACGCGTCGAGACTTGCGTCGTGTTTAAAATGAAAAATATTCTTAAAAAGCGACCAGTCGGCACGGCTGATACGCCAGTTTTCTGGAGGTCTGAAGGTGTTTGGCGAACGATCTACTTTCTCGAGTAGAAGAGGAAAGTGGTCACTCCCACAGAGATCGTTGTGGACGTTCATCTTCAGCTTCGGGGCTAGGCTTCTCGAGCATATGGCAAGATCTATTGCTGAAAATTCCCCATTGAAGCTGTTGAAGCGAGTTTTTTCCCCGCTATTTAATAAAAACAAATTAAAATCCTCAATAAAATTCGATAAAATTCGCCCTCTCCTATTGCTTGGGGTGGATGGGCCTCCCCATAGTGGGTCATGGGCATTAAAATCGCCCATCAAAATAAATGGCCGAGGTAGCTGACGGACAAGGGCTTCCAAGTTAAAACGAGTTACCGGTGCACCCTCCGGCAGATAGACGTTGCATAACGTCATCGTCTCTGGGGTATGCACTGTGACAGCCACTGCCTGGAATGGGGTGTTCAGTTGGACTCGGGAGGTGTAAAGGGCCTCACGAATCGCAACTGCCACTCCTCCTTGGGCGCGTTGACCACTCGTGTCGTCTAGTCTAAAAACAGTGCACCCCTTTAAAACACCCTTGTCTGTCGCCTTAAAATGTGTCTCTTGCAGACAGATGCAAGAGGGATCAAAAGCGTCCATTAAAACGGCCAGCTCCTCCTTGTGCCGATAAAAACCGTTGCAGTTCCACTGCAGTAAAAAGGCCATTAAAATTAATTATAATTAAAATAAATAAATAAAGGATTAAATGTGTTTTAAACTTTGGGAGATGACCGGTTGTTAAGAAATCATCGCTTAAAGCGATGTTTCCTCCTCCACTCGGTTGCCAGGACCTCCGTATCCGAGATACTCTGGTCCTCCAGAACCTCCGGCCTCCCTGGTTTTGCGGGAGGTGTAGGGGAAGGTGTCTTCTCACGCCGTAACGTCGTGTTCCCCTTGGTGGTTTTTGGTGGTGGGCTCTTCTTCGAAGGGCCCACCGGAGTAGGTGGCGCATTGTCCACCTTACTCTTTGTCTCTTTGGTGCTCTTCTGTTTTTTGCTTCGCGTGTCCAAAGCGGTGACTTGAGGGGCGTCAGTTTGCGTGGCGATGGTGCACTTTGGCAATGGGATAGACGCGACGGAAGCAAAGGACCGGGAGAACGTCGGGGCGACGAGTGCCCTGTACTTTCTCCTCGCTTCCAAATACGGTATCTTTTCCAGCGTCTTTATCTCCATGATCTTTCTTTCCTCTTTCATCTTTGGACAATCACGGGAGTACACTGGATGTGTACCCTCGCAATTGACGCAAAGAGCTTCCGAGGAGCACTCTCTATCCTCGTGCGCGTCCTTGCCACAGCGCGGGCAGGTTGCCTTGCCCTCGCAGCGCGACGCGACGTGGCCGAAACGTTGGCACTGAAAACAACGCACGGGATTAGGAATGAACGGCCTCACTGGGACCGATTCATATCCAATGAATACCTTGTCGGGCAGCCTATCACGTGCGAACGTCAAAATCACGGACGTGGTGTTAATGTTCTCGCCGTTGCGCCTTGTCGTTAGTCGACGACAATCCGTCACTCCCTGAGAGAACATTTCTCTCTTGATTTCGTCGACGTCGACATAGAGGAGGTCGTAATGGCTGATGACTCCCCGACAAGTGTTGAGAGTGCGGTGCACCTCCACTTTTACCGGAATGTCATGGAGCATTCCCATTGCCAATAATTTTTCGCTTTGTTTTTCATTATTTGTCTCTATAAGCAGAGTACCGTCCCTTAGTTTCTTGACGCTCTTTGGGTCCCCAGGTACTATCTGCGACAAAACTCTCCGTATAAGGAAAGGAGAGACCTTTTTCAAGGTCTCACCTTCCTTAGCACACGACATTATGAGGTACCGCTTGCAAGCACCTATGCATTGATCTCCCCCGCCCGAGTCCGGACGGGATCTTTTTGTTGGTGGAAAGGGTTTTTCCTCCATAATAATTAATAATTCGTCCCTCGGCCTCCCCACCCACCACGGAGCCACACATTCGGGACGCCGCTCCGCCAAACCGGAGCGGTCGCCAGGGCTAACGCGAGGGATATAGCGCTTCAGGAGTGGTTGTCTGTTTCGGGGTGGATCTTCGATACAAGGGCCCACCAAAACCCTTACATCTCCGACCTCCCTACGCAGACCCCACAACCTTGGCACTCGCCACCGGAGCGAAAACGCGACGGAAGCCGATTGACCGGGAGTGGCTAGCTCCCGGCCTCCCGTTTACACGAAATCCGGGGCCGAAGAGGGGTATCACTCCCCGGTCCATACAGGGCATCCGACACCCTGCTGGGAACCAGAAAGCTCACCCTCCAGGATCCCCTTCTCTCCCTTACGGGTCTCCAGGCACGGCAAACACCTGGGCGGATCGCAGGCCAGATGGTATGGCCGCTCACAGACAGTGGATCCACAGCACTGTCCGGACGCATCCCTTGCTGGCTTGGGGTTTGATTTCGGGGTTTTCTCCCCGCCCTTTTAGTCGCCTCTTACGACAAGCAGGGATACTGCGGGAGTATTCTCTATCCCCCTACCCGCGGGGGGGTTGGGCACCAGTTCTTCCCGGGAAACCATAACCGACACAGGGAAAGGAACTAGCCCCCCTACTCTGATGTGTGAATTTCACATGCCGTCGGGCTTAACACTAGGTGAACTCTACCATCACCTACCAAACCGACCTTCGGTTTGATTACTGTGTTTATGGTTTATATGTACTCTATATATTTTAACATACTTGCATTTGAATGTGCCATATTTGTCCAGAAGTATCCCAACTATTTTTAAACAAATTCTTTGCACAGGATGCTCAGCAGTATTCTGATTTCATGTTCTTTTCCAGGTTTATAGGGTTGAAAATTCTATTTCCAAGTTTTGTACTACCATTTTTACTACCTCTAATCCCCAATTTAAATAAATGGACACTGCTAAATTTACATTCATAAATATTTTAGAACTTTCCCCAGTAGCATAAAATCGATAATTCATTATACTACCTTGATCAAAAAGTTCCCGGAATAACCACCGTGTGGCGCTCCCATCGTTCCGATTTGAGTTCTGTTTTTTTTGTTAAATTGGTACATCTGTTGTTGATATTCCCTTTAAATCTTAGTGTCATAACTTGACATTTGCAAAAGTTACGGTCGGTTTTCGGTATGTCCATCAGTGCTTCCTGCGATTTTTCCATTACTTCCTCTCGGCTGCTAAAACGCGTTCCCCGTAATGGTTTTTTAACTCGATTGAACAGAAAGAAGTCACAGGGAGCCAAATCAGGTGAATTCGGTGGCTGTTGGATGGTATTTGTTGCATTTTTCGTCAAAAAATTACGAATAATGATAGCACTGTGCAACGGTGCGTTATCATGGTGCAACATCCACGAGTTTTCTGCCCACATTTCTGGTCTCTTTCGGCGAATTGCTTCACGCAAACGTCTCATAACGCCCAAATAATACTCTTTGTTTACTGTCTGGCCTTCTGGCAAAAATTCATGATGCACTACACCGTTGTAATCCATGAAAACCGTCAGCATTGCCTTCTTTTTTGACTGAAAACGACGTGGTTTTTTTGGTCTCGGCTCATTTGGTGAACGCCATTCACTTGCCTGATGTCTGGATTGCGTGTCGTACTCATAAACCCACGTCTCGTCTCCAGTAATGATCCTTTTGATGAATGTGGGATCGGATTCAGCCTCGCAAATCATGTCTTTTGCGACGTCAACACGGTCTCTTTTTTGCATGAAATTGAGGTCTTTTGGCACCAACTTTGCTGCTACACGACGGAAACCCAAATCATTAACCACAATGTCTTGGGCGGATCCATAGGCAATGTTCAAGTCCTCCGCTATTTCTCTGATGGTTAATTTGCGGTTATTGACCAACATTTCTTTTACTTTATCAATTTTTTCACCGACTTTCGATGTCGATGGTCTGCCACTGCGTTCATCATCTTCGATTGACTCACGACCACTTCTGAACCGCTCGTGCCACTGGTAAACGACCGTTTTTTTTAGAGAATCGTTGCCGAAACACTTTTCCAACATTTCCAACGTCCGTGCGCCACTAAATCCGTTTTTTACGCAAAATTTAATACAAGTTCGTTGTTGCAAATTTAAATCCATTTCTGCAATTGTAAAAAATCGCCAACACACACAGAGATAGATGTACTCTTGGCTACGTAACTTTTGCAAATGTCAAGTTATGACACTAAGATTTAAAGGGAATATCAACAACAGATGTACCAATTTAACAAAAAAAACAGAACTCAAATCGGAACGATGGGAGCGCCACACGGTGGTTATTCCGGGAACTTTTTGTTCAAGGTAGTAGATAGATAATTCATTTCATAAAAAGCTTAAAATATTAAATGGCTCACTGAAATAAACATTCTGCCTATGGTAGAGAGATTACTTCTCTTGTATTTCTGGTGCCCTACATTGGGGTTTTTTGACTTTAATAAGTCATCTAGATGAATGTTAACCGTGACATGACATCACCTGCATTTGTTATGCCTCATAATTAGGAATAACAAAATTTTTAACTATTAGCAGTCCAAACTCATTTTGGCTTTGAACATGGTGTTCCATTGACCCTGCCAGGAACTGATATTTCAGGAGTATTAAGTTTTAAAAAGAGGCTATTACAAGATTTTAAAATTCTTTCATTCATTGAGAAATATTCCTTACCTACATAATAATACAGAATATATCTGCTGAGGTTCATGAAAAAAACCATTCCAAACCAAAATATAGAATACCAAACCGTAACATACTATTTTTGGGTGTAAATAGGCACCAAAAATTTCTTTATGCTGGTTTTCTCACAAATTCCATGTCTCTCATGGTTTAATAAAATATTTTAAAGAGACCATTTCCAAATGATCTTAAAATTTTTCCACCTAGCCGATAAAAAAATCTAGCTTGACCCGGTTAACCTGGATAAGACCCATTTGTCAAAATCTAACCTAAGTCAATATTTTCACTAATGATCCTCAACAGTTATATAACTGTAATAATAATAGCTTTAGGGAGGGTGATCAACAGCTGAGGTTATTTGCACCATTAAGGATGAATGAGAATGGGGGAAGGTAGGAAAGAAACCTGGCGTCAGTATTAGCCTATTCTTAACAAAGGTGCCAAGTGGTCAAGAGCTTAACGTCCCTCCAACAGATGGCATTCTTACTTAAAATGCTTCCCACAAAGCACTTCAAGTAGGGATCGGTATGCCACTGAAAAAATCTGCGGTCTCCAGGATTCAAACCTGGGCCCTCTGGGCGGGAAGTCAGTATGGTAGCCATTCTTTATACCCCCTTTTTATCCATTGCTTGCTCTAAGCTCACTTCACTTCTTCATACCTTTTGATTCAATATTATTGCAACCCCTCGCTGGCTCGCTTCTCCTCCACTGTCATTTATCACTCTATAACTATCACTCCAGTAATCCTTCCATCTCACTCCGCACAGCCCTAAAACCTGTATATTTCCTCTTTCCATCTCTTGCTTTATATTTTCTAATTTTCTTGCCCTTAAAATTGTTCTAACATTCCAAGTCCCTACTCTAACTGATTTGGTTCTCTTCTGTGCTGCTATGGTCACTTTTGCTTTGCAAGGCTTTCGTGAGTTAACAACCATGGAAGCCTTACCTCCCCCATCCCCAGGCATGACACACAGCTGAGCCCTGCAGTTGCCAGGACTCATTTTTATTATGGAATTCATCCTAAGTCTTCGGATCAATAATTGAGGAGGGATTCCGTTATTTTTCTCAATAGTGCTCCTTAATGTGACACCATGACTTAACAGCCACCCCACTGGGGTCAGAGGCCTTTGCGGCTGCCACAATGAGAAACAGATGCTGCGCAGACTACCCATTATCTGGCTCCTACCCTTTGACCTATCAGTTAAGGGTGACCCAACCAGGAACAAATATCATTACTACCTATAGCACAGTTCTAGGGATCATTAGAAGGCACAAGCCCTTCCACCACACCAAGGTTGCAGTCCATTGGGAGGGTGTATGGGCCATTTGCATTGAATTCAAAAGAAAAATTGCATGCAATTTTGCATTTTACTACCCATTATATATCTTCTTGTAAAATATCATCACTTCTCCAAAATTGCAAGTTTTCCAGAATTTTGTAAAAAGTTTTCCAATATCTGCTTTACAAGGATATAGGGATAGCTGACCACCCTGCTACATGGTGAGAACCAAACTACAGGGTGTGGCAAGATAACTTCCTTTTTTGAAAGCGTTTTGCATTTGAAAAAAAAAGGAACTTATGTTGACGCACCCTGTACAATCAGGAACAATATACATTTAGATTCTTACACTCTCTCACAGTGCCAATATGGACTCCAATATTCAATTTTAAAAATATGTATTCACTCATCTCTCCCGTCACATCAAAGAGAGCAAAGGCAATGAATAATTCTAAGAAACTGTGGGAGATATTGCAACAGCAACTTTTAATGGAGCAACCTTTAATGCATTGCATTACAATGCACATTTAAAGCATACTTTAAGAACTATTCTTTCCAATACAATGCAATATGATGTAAAATAATTTTTTTTGTGATTAACTTCAACTCCCTTAGGAAAGGTTGTAACAAACTGTAGGTAACCTGTTATGATTCTTACTGTATATTTGCTTATGTGGTTTCACCACTCAGCCATGCATTATTAATAATTGATGTGTTCCATGTCCTATGAATCATGGTCAAATACATTTTATCATTATTATTTTGATGCAACTATTTAATTATAACCAATAAAATCAGTATTCTCACCTGCCATTTGTCTGATACCATGTGCCTCAGTCTTTGATAATGTATAACGCCAAAAAAAATGTCTGCAGTCATTTCTTGGCCTGTCACTCCACTGTACATTCTTTCTGTTCCATAATAGCTGTATCCTCCTGAAAAAATATAGTTTAAATGAATCAAAAAGTACCATTAGTTTCACTGTTCCTTAACTCTACATAATAGCCCAAAATCTGTTGTAACGGTTTATGGCAGAGTGGGTAAATTACCAGGAATGATAAAAGAGAGAAAGAAGTCTAAAACGACATGATATATACTATTTCATAGTGTTTATTTTTAATAGTAAAAAGGAAAGGAAAGAAAAGAAACACCACCTAAATTATTGTCTTCAAGAAAATATAATGGAGTTCAACATGAAACTGAGTCCAGACAACTTCTAGGCATAGCTCATAGTCGTAAGTTGTGCCCGTCAGTGGAGGAGGCAAGGCTTCTGCGGTGGTAGGTGAAGGAAGTAGTACGGTAGGAAAAGTATGGTTCAGGAGAAAAGAATGACTTACAAAGTTTGCATAAAAAATATGGGAAAATTTTTTGGAAAAAATAATTTATTTCAGATATTGTTACAATGCCTCTAAAAACTCTTCCACGTATATCCCTAGACCATTGCCACACTTTTGCCAGTGGCTTTTCCACGACTCAAAGTCTCCCTGGTGGGTGGGTACCGGAAAAAATATTTTCAACGATCACTTTTAGAGTTTGTCTCAGGCATGACTTTCCTGTCAATGTTCAATCCAAGTTGCTTTAATTTTTGCCACATGAGGTTCCCAACAAAACGAATTTGCCCATTTAATGTAAGGTCCTTCAACTCTAACTTGGATGGTTAATACTCACCAGCTTCAAGAAGTTTTCCAAAGTAGTCAATGGCTATATTGTCTTCTTTCTCTGAAAACCTGAATGGAGTAGCATCATGAACAATTCCATGTAGAGCTCCTGACTTCCCAGCCATACACTCAATCATCATAGCTAAGTTTAAAATGAACAAAAAAGTAAAAGAAATTATTATTATTATTATTCATTCAAACAAAATTCTTCTGACAAAATAAATGTATGCATACAGATTATAATAAATACATTCACAACAGTAGATCTTCCAAAATTCACACATTACAAATTAAACTAAGAGGCCCGTCCATAGTGTAAATTACATTTGGATGTAGAGAGCGAAGTAGTGTGGGGAGTTCGTTGTACGTTTGCTGTATCGACAGAAAAATTAGGGCAGAATACCACAAGCTGCAGTGTTAGGAGGGCTGCGCCACTTATTTGTTTACAACTTTACTTTTGCTCCAGTTAGTGATTAGGTTTTTATTGGCAATAAACTTCAAAGCCACTGACAATCACTGGGAAATTAGTTCTGTGCACTGAAAAAGTGATGAGTGACAGTGTTGTGCATCAGCTGTGTTTGTAGTTTAAGAGTGAACGGACAAATACCCATGATGTCCAAGAACTGGCCATCTTCATCCGTCAAGAGGCTAGGTCGATCAATGTGGTCCTCGTTGTGAACATTGGTGTGGCCATTTTTAAATTGAATGCGCAACTGCCTCACTCCACCTTCACTGATTATTCTGTCTCCATACACTTCACAAAGTTGCCTATGAATTTCAATGGGCTTATAGTTTTTTGCCGGTAAAGACCTAATCACAGATTGCACTTCACAACTCACAGGATTTTCTTTTGCAGTAAAAATTTTAATAGTTCGCAGTGAGAAAAGTAGAAGACCCACAGTCTGGACACTACCACAGCAGGGTGCGTACTGAGTGTAGGGACGTTGAGACACCAAGACGATGGTTCTAGCTCTACCAACTGCCATGATAGGTCGAAACGCAAGTTACTTTCTGGACAACACAGGTAATTGAAATGATGTTATTACTATTTTTGATACTATTTATCATCAAAACAATTCTGCACGTGAAATTTATCACTGAATGCTAGAAAATAAACCACATATTTTTGCAATCAAGAGTATAACTTGCAGTTGAACTTTTAGCTAAGAAAAAAATCATTTATGCCTCAAAGCAATAGGTGCTTGAGAAACACTAAAAACGGAACATTCATATGCTTGCATACAAATTTTATTCACTCATTCATCTACAATAATTTCCCTACAGAAGTTATGTTAGGATTCTTAACAATTAACAATGGATAGAACCTGATCTGAATTGCCAAACCTTTGAGGGCCTCCAGGAAAGAGGTAAAATATTTTACTTGTTCATTGTCATTTTCAGTGTTATGTATCTGTCTAGATTAAAAGGAATGCCAATGTTTCCTATCCAATGACTACTTAATTCAACCTAAGCCTGAGGAAATATAAATACAATGTGAAATTCAATAGTTTTTGTATAGAGATTGATCTTTTCTATCATATTCAGATCCAAAATTAGAATGTCCATTTCCTCATCAAGTTCTCTGCATTCACATCAGTTACTTCTCATGGAATTTCCAGCTCAGACCCTTAATTTTTTATTTCCTTTTAAATGAATACGAGAATATAAAATCTAAAATTATTTTCAACTAAGTTTAGTTGAGGGGATATGTGCTTTTTATGGTTTATCTCTTTTCCAAGGAACTTCATTTAAATCAGCCCACAAAGCTGCCATTGCTAATAAAGGAATTCAGATTAAAAATCTCAACATCAGAGAATCAGCCAATTTCAATTGATTTTTTCAGCAGGGATCATCATTAGAAAAATCTGTTTAATAGCAGCAGCATTATCAGCTTAAGGGGGCCTCTAATTAAGGTGTAAGCAGGATACAGAAGTGAGCGCAAAAATGTCTAGTAATTATCTAACTTTGGATTAGAGAAAATGCATATTTGTATAGGTTGAATCCTGATCTGAGAGGATATTTAAAGAAATAACATCCATATAGTTTAAAAAAAGAGATGAAACAGGAGTTTTTGACAACTTAATTGCCAGAACCTTGGGTGGATAATAAATCAAAATTTTGAAAATAAAAAAAAAACTTTAAAAACAGCAAAATAATGTCTTTACTTTTAATAAATCATGACTTTATCAATAATTTCACTTTCTTTTCACCAATATAAAGAAGTTATAGCAACAAGCTTTCGATTACCAATTGTCATTCTAGAGGGAAATCCATGGGGGTTGAAAATTATATCAGGAACAAGTCCAGTCTCAGTAAATGGCAAAGACTCAACAGGCCACTTCTGACTACATATGCCTTTCTGTCCAGCTCGGCTGGCAAATTTGTCCCCAACAGAAGGAATTCGCTACAAAGAGAGATACAAAGAGAATGAAAATCATACTCACTGCAGTAACCAAATTTTACAAATCATATGTACTAAAATGCTGAATAACTTACTGGTATACTGTAAATAATGCAGGCAATTTTTACTTTTTCAGAATGAGGATTGCTGCAGAGTTTGACACTCATAACTTGAGCCGTTTCTGATCCATGAAAAGTGGTAACTTTGTAACAACATGACTCTCTGTTGTACACACTGTCAATAAAACAAGAAAGACACTAAAATATGCATGAAACTTTGATGGAGAATAACATATTACGCTGTAAAATAAATTCTCAATGTCAACCTGAAAATTGTAACATCCTGGAAATATCAGGGAAAAACCCATGAATTTCTTTTATCTTTATGAGTGGACACCCTGTATAAGATTCTTAGGCCTCATTTCTCCCATAGACCACCAAATGCCCCTCAAGATCTCAAAGATAGAAGTGCCTCTGCTTTTCAGGCATGTATGAGTGAAAATATAGGGAGGATGTAGAAGGGGTTAGTCATTTGTTGGTTTTATTATTTGGAGTGTTTCGTTAGTTACATTAAGTTACTGACACGATGGTCCTTGTTTTGATGTTCTTGTGTTACATTGCTGTTTAACTACTGATTGATGGGAGGGTTATGTCCAGTGGTGGCTCATCCACAAGAGCTGTTCTGCTGTCATATTGCCTAGGCTGTTAGTGAGAATTACCTCTCCTTGGGCAAAGTAAAATTTCACGTGTTATGAGGAAAGCAATAAACCTTATCATAATTAGGTATCACTTTTTCCAGCATGATAAGTATCCCAAAATGATATCAGAGTCCCAGAATCCAAGAAACATATCATGTCATGGCATAGCCTGGAGCCAACACAGACTGAATGGAGCTAGCCATTAAGGAACAAGGAGGTAGAGGATGGGGGCAGAATGAAGGTTAAATGAGAAATCTGGCTGTTAAGCCTGCAGCACCTATGACTGAATTTACTGAAGAGCAATACTTAAATGGCACGTACCAAATCAATGCCAGCAATTCCTGAAATCAATGATGCTATTAGGAGTGGGGATCTAGGTAGCGTGTGCAGACAATAAAGAGAAACATTGATTATTTTGTTCACTTTTTTGCACACAAGTGAAAGATATTATTGAAAAAGCTACATCCCAAAATTATCAGGGGTGTACATTTTTCAGCAGCCTTGCAAAAATACTGAATTTTTCTCATCATCACCCCAATGGATTTCAATGTTTGATTAAATATCAGAGAGAATTCCAAGGTGTTCAAACATGAGGACACAATCATAATCATTTATTTGTCCATATGCCTGTTCAGCAGATATAAGGCAAGGCAAAATATGAAGTGTAAAATTACAATGTAGAAATAGGGAGTAACCAAATTTCACAGCTGTAAAAATAAAATTAGGCACATACGATGACATTTAGTCACTTTTAGACATTTTGATGACATTTTGTCATCACATAATAAAAAAAATTTGAATCTTTTGGCAGTTGTACTTCAGATCATTGACTAAAATGATAAAATCATTTTCATACAATTGCCTTCAAAGGAGAATATAAAAGCAAAATAGTCAGGTGGATAAAGCATTTGGCTAAACATGTCCCCAATTTTAATACTGGCCACTACTTTGTGCAATCTCATCCAAAGAAATCCAAATACGTAGTATAATTTTCTGACAAGGTAACTCCATGGGAATGACGGCAAAGTGGAATGATCTGTCACACCTTCTTACCCTGAATGTGTAACTTTCACAATCCATAAAGGATAGTTCGGCATGAGTTGTACAGTCAATTACTGAAAAAGTTAAAGACTGCGGAGGGCTGAAAGAAAGAATAAAGAGTGATGAAGGTTTTCTACTGGTTTGAATTGGGATGTTGAAAAGAGGAATGAAAGATAACATACTGTAGTCACCAATCCTATTGGGATAATTTCTCCCATGCTTGAAGACAAAAGGAGAGACAAAATGATCCCTCCACCACTGTGATAAGTCTAGATTGCTATTACAATATAAGCACTTAGAAAAATTATAAAAGAATCAGACATATATTTGGAGGTCAAATCGTCAATTGAGGTTTCAGGATGTTTATTGAATGGCATGATGGTCCATTGGAGTTTCCTAAGTATGGGAAAGTTTCCTAAGTATAATTTACAAGTACTGGCCCTTTTATAAGTCCGGAATATTTAAAAATCAGGCAAAGCAGGAAAAATAAGTATGCATGCACACTAAATCAGTTGTTGTGTTTGCCAATTTATTATGCTTTTTACTCACCAGTACAAGGGATCTCTGTCATTTAACCTACAACCAACATAGGGTAAACCATCTGTATCCAAGAACCTTTCTAGATTTGGTTTTGAAGGATCTCGAGAGAATTCACTCCTAGTCTAGAACAATAAAAGGAAAGAGAACACAATAATTTATTTCCACAGAGACCAGAAATACATAAACTTTACATGCACTCTAAATGCACTGAGCATGATAAATTGTAAGAAATAGGTAGTGAAATAATGAACATATGATGTCATTATTAGTGGATAATATACAATACAAAAAAATGTAGACAAACTATGGCTTTTAAAGAACAATCCAAATAACTGTAATATTTCTAGATTTTGACAGCTTTCTTAGCTATTTGGACAGAAACTTCCTTCGCCAACCCTTAAATTATTCAATGAAATGGTCAGAGTCTGGAGTGATATTCCTGTGAGACAAAATGGAAATTGCTGAAACAATTCCCCTATGTTTAGTTTTTAGAGCTTCTTAGCACGGAGGAAGTCATAGTTCTTGCAGAACCCATACCCATATTTTCAAGATTTAGCATCATATCTGCTGAAAGAATTGTTTTCTCAGCATCACTGACAAAATAGTAAGCGCTCATGTCAACTGATCAAAATGAATATGGGTTAAGGAATAACTAAGAATGTTGTCACCTTAGACCCAACTGTTATTTATCAAACTATCACCAAGGTCTAGTCATTATCATATGACCTAACCTAAGGGTGTGCATCAGGGGGGCCACCCATTATACAAATATCATTATATAGGCAGGCACAAACTTTAAGGATGTAAGAAATACTGTAGAAATCATGGTGCTGTTATTACTTCTACAGCATTTTTTATCCTTATCACTTTTTCATTGAGTTTGTACATTAAATCAAAAAATGTTAAGACAATGGTTCAAATAACAAGGCAGTCCTTGATTAGGGAGGGCAAAGACAAAGGATTTTGCATGCTTTTTACCACGGATAAATCAAAATAACAATATGTACATCCAAAGCCATGAATTAGTCCTGTTATCTGTCACATATCAATTATTTCAAAATCTTTCTCCAAAACAATGATCTTTAAGTACTTGTAAATTCGAAAGTGTGCAAGAGTATACAAAAACACAAAAATTTTTTGTTATTATACCCAAAAGAAATATGTATGGTTTGGCATGTAGTTCATCATTCAACTGAAGAGAACTCAAGGCAACTATGCCTCTAAATATGCTTTGTTCTGGGAAGGAAGGAGAATCTGACTTCTTGAAAAAGCTTCCTGGATTGAGGCGGCAGAAATCAAGGTTTATCTGTATACTCACCCAAACAAAAGGAATGAGCAATGAAAATGTCTAAGACATTGAGAGCCAAAAATTATCTTGAGCCCCTTAGAGACAACTCCAAACATTTTCCATTTGGAATTTTTATTGGAGTTCCCCATGTGCTGCTAGTTGTTTAAGATGAGATCATCTTGGGTGAGATTAGAGCCAACTGGCAATTTTTGGTTAAATTCAAAATGTGTGATTGTGAAGAACATAAATACCAGGCCCCATTTGTTTAAATTTAAATAATAAATAATTAATTTTGCCTCACTTTCTTGAAGATTTTTACCATACCTACAATGATTTTTTGCACTTAGCATCTCGCCATTTTATTAAATACATAATAAAAAGGATTAAAATACTTGCTAAAACCATACTTCATGGAATTTACCAAGGATTAAGGATAATAAGGATATTATATGATAATAAATTTATTCAATTTTGGAGAGGAAAATGAAGGTAAGGGGGTGGTGATGATGAGAGCGGCACAGAGGGAAAAGAGAGTAGTAATCCACACATATTACATAATGGGAAGTGTGGTTTTTTAATTTTGTAAGCAAATAATTAAATATATTGCCAATACTAGCTCAAAAAGCACCAAAAAGTAAATTTAACTATTCATTTCCAAAAGCATTGAATGAACTCACCCCTTCAATTTCAGCATATTCAGCTTTAATTATGGACCCATACGCAAATCCTCTGTCGATAGATGCTTTGTTAATGATCATTGCATCTTCCATATCATAGCCCTAAAAAAAACATCATTACTATCTGTAGTATTTTGTACATCATGATCTATATACTAGAGGCCTGTTCACACAATGTATAAATAGGAAATAAACACCATATCTCAAACAACAATTAGTTCTAACAATTACAGAGCCAAAACATTTATCAGGTTCAATTAGTGGCCCTTGTGGTCACTTATTCACTAATTCAGAGCTAGGGTACTGAACCAATTTCAGAGGACCTCTCTAGGGTCTCTAATACCCTTCACCACCCTGCTCCTCTTGAAATGATAGTATGGACTCCCAAAGTAGGAAATTAATTCTTGTAAGGATCAGCTCTAAGGACAAACATGGCAGCCAAACCCATTCCATGGTACAGAAGAGGTACTTCTCTGGTTCCACTCCTTGACAAATTACTTTGGAGTAGGTTTCACTCCTCAGAACCAAACCCATTGTGGACTGGTTACAGCCACCTGAGTTCAGTTCTGATGCCATCCCTAATAGCAACCTCACCTTAATTTTTTTAAGCCTCACTACATTTCGATCACTCCATAGAAAGAAAGACATTTTTTCAGGATCAGAAACTAATTGAAGACAAAGTACCAATCTATAAACTTCAAGAGACGCCAAAATAAATTCATTTTCATCCATCACGAAAATAAATAAGTAAACAACCACAAGAAAAAGGTGAAAGCCCATGTGATTCAGGACAGATGGGGAGGAGAGGATACTGTCATTGATGTGAAGAGAATATCTCTAATTGAGATAATTAAGTGACTGTCAGCCATACTCATTTTCCCTTTTTAAATTATCCAAAGGGCACTATTTTTATGCTTCTACATTGTTTTACAATACCTTCATAGACATATTGTTTGCAAAACAATGGTGCCATTTACTTTATCAAAATGCACTCTCATGCAACAAATATAAGCCTAATTAAAAATCATACTCCACATATATCGATCATTGTTTCATTGTTTGTTTCTTGAACGCCTCGAAGTGATCAAGCTTCACATTTCTTATGTACACATAAACTAATATATAAGAATAGATCCACTAAGAAAGTGGTTGGCAAACCATGGCTTGTGAGCTATACGTGGCTCTTTGGCCCCTTGAGTGTGGCTCTTCCATAAAATACATGGAGGCATAGTTGGTGTTTATTTGTCTTAATCTTTAACCAAGTGCTCTGAAGCGAACTATTGAGAGAATATTTCGAAAAAGATAAAATGCCAATACGTATTGCCAAGTCATATCTTTGGATCATGTTCTACAATGTAATACTTCTGAGCACATGGTACCCATTGGAAAGACTAGAAGACTAGTCCTTAGTTTCTGAATTTGTAAGATAAATCTTGGAAAATCTTCCAAGGATAAATGTGACTACGGTGGTGGACTATACATCAGGAAATTATGCCCGTGATATTTTTAAATCTTAATCTTTAAGATAAAAGGAACATTGTATGCATTTTATTGTACTTCAGGTACATAAAAAATGGCAGTATAGTTTATTACTTACTTTATTTGCCTTTTGAAACAAAAGTATAATCTAATGCTACTATAATAGTAACAAATTATCTTCCCTGTTTTATCATTTTGAATCGGACGCTATACTTCCTGTTAATAAATTATAATCTGGGGACACAAATGCTCCCAGGAAACAACAAATTACATGCTGTTCCTGAACACTGTTTCTAAACATAATATTGTCTGATGTTATTCAGAATCCTCCGGCATATATACCTACACCGTTTGTGGTGTCAAAACAAAGTGTTTGTAATGATCAACCAATGTCTTCTGCAGAACTCCTTCGCTTTATCCCCATTTCTTGTTCTGAAACCCTAGTCCCCCAACCTCACCACCTTTTGGTGGCGTGGTGGGGGACTTTGGTGGTGAAGCATTGAGTCCGCCTTCTTTCTTATGCCATGTTCCAACTATAAAATGTTTCCCTCCAGAAAAACCTGCAATCACATCCTCTTTGATCGTATGTCCTGTCAACTTCTTGCTCCCTATGATGACTTGTGGGCACGTAGACCTGAGCAATGACCATGTTTGCTGGTTCAGCTTTTACTTCTAATTATAATATTCTATCGGTCACTTGCTCTTTGCCAACTAAGCTTCTTGCTACCTTTTTGTACAATATTATAGCTAACCTTCACTGACTCTCTTCCCCTCTGCTGCATTTCTCTATTTTAAGTGTGTACAAAAAGTTTTCAAACTTTGTAAATAGCATGCCGCCAGTTGGTTATTTTTTAATGCACTTGGAGGTGGTGTGCCCATGGAAACTTCCTGAATAACAGCCTTCAACCACTTGTTAATTAGTTATGACGAGTAAGGTGACGAACATTCCCAAACATGATCAGCATCGACTGATGATCCCCACATCGAGAAAGTGAACGATCTTGTTAAAAGTAAATCAACATTCGACTGTAAGGACTTGCAGAAGAGTGTGGTATCTCGATAGATTTTTACTATGAAATCCTGACTGAAAAATTGAGGATGCATCGACTTTGTGTCTCACCTGATGACAGCAGACCAGAAACAATATTGAGTTCAAGTCTGCCAAGAACTGTTTAATCGAGCTGACAAGGATGAAACCTTGTCCAGGATCATTTCACGTGATGAGTCATGCATGAGTTAATGGATATGACATTGAAACAAAAGTGCCATCTTCACAAGATTGATAAAACTTCCCCCTGCCCCAAAAAAGATTAATAGAACAGAGGACATTAAAGATGCTAAGACAGTAATAATAAAGACAATGGTACAGATAAGACACACTATACTGTTGTTCATACGTGTTGCTCTGACTGGTTAAAACTCACCTTTGATAATCTTTAAATGAAAAATGCTACCTAAATATACAATTCCACATGGAATTTATAGTCATGTTTTGCTCAAAATATGGATGGATGGAAATGGTATGAAGCTGTTGTCCAGGTGGCCATCTGAAGTAATCATCTGTATTAGGATGTCATCAGTTTAATATATAAAGGAGTCAACAAAAAACCTTGCTACTGAACTGAAGATGCATCTTGCTGTAATTTCTGGTGGATTAACTTCCCAATTGCAGCCTTTGGATATTTCATTCAATAAACTATTCAAGGGATTTATGCATGAAGAGCAGATAAAGTGGAAAGGGGCACCAACTCATGATGTCACACCCATGGGAAGAATAAAATGGCCGTTGATGCCAAGTGTTCGAAAGTGAGTGACAAAGTTTGGCAGAAAGTTAAAAGTGAGACTATTAGAATGACTTTAAAAATTGTGGTAATAGCATTGCGCTACATGGAAGTGAAGAAGGCATTATGTATGAGGAAAGTAACAATTCCAGTATAAATAACTGCATACATGATTTTAGCAGCATTGATGATGATTTTCTGGGATTTTACGATGAATAGACATTTATATAGTCACTCACTTTTTAATGTAACAATTCCATTCTCTTTGTGAAATGTTTCACACAGAAGACAAACATTGCAGGGATATTGTGAACATTTTCACAAGGTCAGACATTTGTGTAAGAGCAAGTGCACCAATAGTTGCTATCAATAATCCTAAGGTGATATATCTCTGAATGTAAAACAATTATCCTTAAAGAATGATTCTTAGTCCACACATTAAAAGGCATCAAAAATGAAAAAATAAAATACTGTATATCTTACTGTATAAGATATGACAGCAACTATAGCATTGGTCCCTTGTGGGTAGTTGTCCATGTTCATAACTTCATGGTGGCTAGTGCGAAATAAAGGAGAAGATGGTGTTTGCAGCCTATACAATTTACCTTCTCCTTGTACTTGCCAATTGTGACATGGAGTTCCCATGGTTTGTTTTGCCATCTGCGAATAAAAAAATAAAAAAAATGTAATGAATATGAACAAAACCACATGTATTTCACACTCCAGTATATTTAATTTCAAATAGCACATTTTGCGAAAAATCTACCAAAAATAATGTGTTTCTATTTTTTCCTAAGGACTTATTGAATTCCTATTTATAAGGCTCTACAATAATATTCTATGCTTCAGTAATTTTAATGCACTCAAAATATATATTACCTTGCAGTGGTCCATTAAAGACATAAAAAAGGTAATATTTTTTTTAAACACATACTAACCTGGCATTGGTACATATTCCTTGGACTCTGGTTACAGTCCGGCATTGGTATCAAACATGCCAGATTGCTTAGGAAGTCAGTCAGTGATAGTTCTTGATGTGTAGTGACCTGGGAGTGGTAGAAATAATTTAATGGAGGGAAAAAGTCACAGGAAATAGTCATAATTTTTTTTCTAGTTACTAACCCCATCATAAGCCTCACTTGGAGTAAGGCACACATTAAGGTAAACCTGTTCAAAAGTGCCAATCATTTCTATTGCCTGAGCAGCTAAATTCAATACAGGTCTCATTAGACGTGCAGTAGATGTAAAAATATAGAGCCCTGGATATTGTCCCTTTAGTTTCCGTTCAATTAGCACTATTTCTGTCATCTTCGGAACCTAAAAAAGTAAAAATAAATTATATCTGAGGTTTCAGAGGAAAACAATTAGTAATATCTGATTAACACACAAATGCAGTCATAGTTAAAGTATACACAAGGCATTTGACAATTGTATGAGGTTGAAATGGAGGATACTTTCTCAAACTTGTCTGTGATCCACCACTCATTGTTTTTAAAATTCTTGGTGACCCAAAAGAGTCATTTCATTTTTACAAGGTCTGTCCCAAAAATAAATAGAATGATTTTTTTCTGCTGACACGGATGGTTGGATTGGGGAGCTTTGTGGCGGACAAAGTCGTGGGAGATCTTGGGAGGGCAATGTGACTTCTCAGTTGTCTGCAGGCACTACAATACCTGGGTCATAGCTTAACTGGACCCATGTTGAGGATTGAATCAAGAATTCATTACTCCATATTCCATGGAGCAACAATACACAAAAAAATATTAGGCTAAGCTCAGAAAATTGGGTTCGGAGACCATGCACATAGATAAGAATGCTTACAGAGCATGTCACAAGATAATCTGGGAGGGAAGAGAGTGTTTTGACAATGAGGAATGCCCTGGGCGTCCATCAACAATGCAGTGCGATGAAAATGCACAAAAAGTTAGACATTCTCAATCCTGATTGATGCCTAAGTGCCAAAATGTTAGCAGAAAAGTGCAATATTCTGAAAACCACAGTGAAAATGCATTCTTACTGAAGATTTAGCCATAAGAAAGGTGTGAGCCAAGATGGTCCCAAAGATGCTGTCCTAAGATTAGAAGGCTGCTTGTGTGACAATCTCACATGGTTTCTTGGACTGCAGCAAAAGTGACCCGAGGAACATGGTTACTTCTGACGAGACATGGGCCACTGAGTATGACCGCAAGTCAAAAAGAAAAATGTTGAGTGGCATACAAAGACTTCCCTGGGTCTGAAATAGGTAAGGATGAACAAGTTCTCAGTGAAGGCGATGCTCATGGTCTTTCATGACTCAAAGGGAATTAGCCACAAAGAGTTTGTACCTCAGGGACAGACAGTGAAGACTAAATTTCAAATGGGAGTCCTCGAAAGGCTGCTCAAAGAGTACAACTACAGGCTGCACCACGACAACGTGCAACCCTACAATTCAGTGTGATGGAGTACCTGGCCAAGCAAAATCTACCCCCATGGCCTTATTTAGTCTTATCTCCCTTAACACCCTTTCTATCTCATCATTGAGTACATCTGGACCTAAGCTATCATCTACGTCATGTTCCTTTTCTACATCTAACCTTGTTGGCCTGAGTTCTTTACCATACTATTCTTCTATATATTCCTTCCATCTCTCTTGGATCTTTTCTGTTTCAACTATTATCTTACCCAACTTATCTCTTAACTGTTAGCATAGTGTTGCCCATCTCAATTTATTATTTCACTCTTTGTACTTCCTTCTGTCTAGCTCCATGGTTACATTCTTCCATTTTCTCCTCTCATCCATCTTTGTAATCATCTCATCCATGATCCATGGATGGGATGATGGATGAGATGGGACCTGGTTTCCATGTCCTTTTCCTGTTAACAGTCGCTGCAGTTTCTTTGGCAGCTTTCAATATCCCTTTCTTGAGGCATTCCCATTTTTGTTCAACTGTACTTAGCTCTTTACCATCATCCATGATTTTCTGTACAGCCTGCTGATTCTCCTTCCTTGTCAATCCATTTAATGCTTCTACATTCCAGTTTTTAACCCGCTGCCCCTGCCTCTTTTTGAGACGAACGCTACATTTCATAACAAATAAATTGTGGTCAGAGTCTGCATCCGCTCCCAGGAAGCTGTGCAAATTGATCACACTGTTCCTAAACCTGTACCTTACCAGAATATAATCTAACTGATACCTTTCTGAGTCACCTGGCATTTTCCATGTATACCCACGCCTTTTATGATTTCTAAACTAAGTGTTGGTGATAACTAACCCCTGTCTCCTGCAGAACTCAATTGCTTTCTCCTCGCAGTCATTCCTATCGAAATAATGGAAGTTTAGTTCCATAATTAGGCTTTTACCACATTGTCTAAGTGCCCTAAATTATCTCATTGTGCCTCATATATTTCTGGCATTTAGTCATCCCTTTCATGTTTGATACATAAAATTTTCTAATAATTTTAATTCAATTTGAGGCAAGCTCAAATGCATGCTTTCCAATCCTTTTTATATCAAATTTCATAGCTATTAATTAACAAATCATTGAAAAATGATGCATGTATCAATAAATTTAATCTTCAAACAAACCTTAATCCCAGCCACCTTCAGCATGCGTAGCTGTCTTTCCAAATTTCGAGCTTTTCCTTCTGGAATGTACCCCAACAGACGTCCATTTAGCATGATCTCAAGCAATGGTACTTTTGGATATGGTCCATTGCCCAATGGAAGCATCCCCAAAGAAGTTAATAAACTTGGAAATTCTTTCATTATCCACTGTAATGGAGGTTGGCAGACAACATGACACTTCTTGGTGAGGTGATTCAGAAGACCACAAGGTGTTCCATCAGGGGTGTGAACAGGACAAAGAAACCCTATGCCAAGGAAAAAAATAAACTAAATTTGAAACTGAATTGTAGAAACAAAGAAATTATCATATAAGATCACTTTCTATAGTGAGATAATACACATCTTTATGTGCACACATCAATATCAAAGATTGAAATTTAATAAAAACTATGCAGAAGCAGCTGATCTTTAAATGCTCAAAAGACTGGTGACTTAAGAAAAATATCCAATTTTGGCATGGAGTGAAGTGTAAATTTATGAATATTAACTTTTTATTTCCACGGGAAATTTTTTAGCATAAAGTTTAAAAAATTATGTATTTTTGCCAAATAGAATGGATCTTTATACATTTATCTAGATCCATTATATTTTACCAAATGAAAACTGATTTATACAGAAATAAAGAGCCATTTACAAAATTATTATGGGATGCTTTTCCTTAAAAAGGATGAGGACAATTTCTTCACTTTGTTGGGGTGATTTTTCTTTCCTTCCATGATGGGGTACCTTCAAGTTTGAGGATGCATTTATGTACTAGAAAAATGTAAGCAATAAAAAGTGCAGTCAACTTTCAAATAAAGAAAAAGTATCATCATCTCCATTATAATTTGTGAACTGAACTAAGATAATTCTTACTTTGAGAGACATAACATGTTTTAAAGATTACATTTCTACTTTTATCTCATTTTTGGACCTCCAGTTTTCCCACATCCGGTAAGATACCAGTTTTTCTGGCTCGCACAAACCAGTATTTATCAAAAGAATTTTCATTGTGTCTGAAGAGCCAGTGAAGCCTCTTCTCTTCTACACATGACCGATAACTAATTATTTTCTTAGAGCAAAAGTTACCATTGACCAACAATGATCCAAATTTTAGATGAACTCAAATGAATATTTCTCTTATTTTTTAATAGTGCCCTATATACAATAAAACTGTTCACTCAGGAAGTCAATGAAATAATAAAAAAGTGTTATTCACTATTGATGTGAGTTTTTCTGATGTTGCATTCGGATAAGTATTATTCAAAAATATCAGCACTGCCCATGCTAGCAATGCCCAGCGCAATACCTAGTGTACTCTATACCCTAATAACTTTCTGAAATTTGCTGGATGTGCTTTCTACTGACAAAGCATAAAGATATTTTCTATCATCTGGCCATTTGTATACAGTAATATCTCCAGCCATGATACATTCAATATTCATCTTTTCCATATTATTTTTCTGAGTTCACCATCAGTAAAATATTTATGGCTTAGCCAAATGTTTCCACCAGCAAATAATTTTTTTTCAAAAGCTCAACTATTAGCCACCAAGAAGAAAAAATATCAAACATAAGACACTAGAGTAATCCCTCAAGACTTTTTTCTGAGCCTATAAACACTTTTCCCCCAAACATCTTTGTGATATGTCCTTTTGAATCCTTTCATTTACATACATCAAATGAAAATCTGTAGCCGGTAACATCACAATACATCATCTATAATACAATTGTTGCAAAAAATGTAAACTTTGTCGCATACCACTTCATGATGGGTTAAAATCATATTGATGATAGAATCATAGCAACAATGAAGGAAGAGGGCTTGTTTTAAATGGGAGTCAGACCACACTCTTGTCAACAAAATTACATTTAAATTTACATGAGCAAAGAACTTAAAATGGATTAATTTTAAAATTGCAAAATGTTTTAAAGTTTTTGATTAAAAAAAATAAATTCCAATAACTATTACAAGTTGTAAATTTTCACAATTTTTTCATTGTGTTGAAAATTCATAATTTTGCAACTGGGCCAAAATTTTACATAATTACACCTGTTATTAAAAAATTCATTCATGCAAGGTGCAGGTGCATAATGGTAGAATTTTTAGGAGAAGAATTTGGATCATGGAAACAAAAGTTTTAACTGAGAGATAAAAACTCATGAAGATTTAAGTCATCATAATAATGAATACTCCTCTGGAAAAATGAAAAAGGTGTTGCAAAACTTGTGTTTTTGCTAAAATGTACATAGTCTATTTAGTACGATGATCTTAAAACTGATTTAAATAAAACTGAGGCAATGCAAAATTGCACGGGCGTTGTTGCCAAAATTGTTATCTAGCATGAACTAAATCAAGTTGTTAAATATGAAATTATATAGGTGGTTCATACTTTTTACGGTTCTTCTATAGGTCCTCTGTTATTGCGATTGGTTGGTCACAGGAGCTTCAAACATAATTGGTGTGACACAATGGGAAATTTTAGAAAAACTGCGATCTATCTAAAGAGACCCAAATGAAGAAATCAATGCTGAGGTGAGTTTATGCTTCAGTCAATGATGACAGACAGAAATATGTATTGCAACACCAAGAAGAATTATTCCATTCAGTCTGTTTTCTCTCTTACCACTTAGGGATTTATATTTCACTGATTCATATTCACTCATCCAGTTCTTCCCTTCACTCTCTATGCACTCCCCCAATCACTCTTATACACACACCTCCAACTACCACATCAAATTCCAAGGAATTAATATTATTAGTTGAATTTGTTTTCACTTTTAACTCCTGCTTCCTCATTTTCCTCTCCTGTGAGCCTTCTAAAATAATTTAATTTGCTGTAATTAGTGATTTAACTAAAAACTTTAAAAAGGTTTAAGTAATTTGGCAAATTAAACATTGGCAATTGTACTTATTTTGGATACAAATAAACTCATAGAAAAATTAGGGGGAATTATATATTTTCCTTCCATTTGAACATATCCTGATGCTATGATCAATATGGAGTAACACTATCTAGAAGGGTATAACAAAATAAGGCTATTTTTCTATGAACGTCCAGCAAGAAAAATTGATAAAATATGACACATACCCCACGACTCCGGTAGCAGCTTCCTTGCTTCAGTGCTTCTCATCTCGACAAAAAAGGATCCACGGTGAACAGCTCGAAAATGGGACATATACCTCAACCGGTTTATATTCTCTGCCATTATAACCAAACCTAAAAATACAAGATATTTTCAACCATATAATTATCTCCATATAGTAACAAGATATATCTGCGAATACAATCAGCAGAAAATACAATACCAAACCAGTGTTCCAAACATTACTGTTATAATGCTAAGCATTATTCCAATGCATTATTTCTCTATTGCACAGCCACAATACCACATTATTTTGATTCAGTCTAGTTTCAAATATTATGCAAGTCAAAGCTAAGAACAGAGGAGAAACAAAGCCCCAAAGAAAGGATAGGACTTTGCAAGATTTCAATATGAACTAATTGAAATATGCCTAAAATAAAATTTGAAGGCACGGTCCATTCCCATGAACAAATTGGTTATTTTGAAATATTTCTCCAAAATAATTTATGTAAATAATCATTTATATAAGACAAAATTGTGCATTTCTCCACATTTCTGGCAAAGAGAAACTATATTTCCCTTTAAACAAATAACCTCTGGCCATACAGTTAATAGTCAACATGAAATCTTGGACACAACATTAATGGAGACAGATAGAATAATTGAATAATGAATGTCAACATTAAAAGTAATAAGCGAATAGATGATTTTTCATAGCTTGGTAAAGAATTTGCTTAGGATTACCATAGGCAAAGAGATTGTAGAGTTTAGAGATTAAATATCATGTGAATTCCGATGCAATGTTGCAGGTATCCCAAAAGTTTCCTAGTCTCACCAATAACAAAGTTGCGAGTTTAACAGCTGAATGCAATGGGGCACATTAACACACTTCTCCAGCCATTAACCCAATTCATTTTTGTATAAGGTTTAACTATAACTAATCAGTTCTTAACCTTTATGCTGCTGAAGACCAAGTCCTGACTGAGTGACAACATTTCCAGTGCTGATAAATGACTCCATTGCAGCTTCCAGTGTTCCGCTTCTTTTAGCAGCTCTTTGGACATCAGCTACATAAATCATTGAAGACAATTGAAATGTCACTAATAATATTATTGTGGTATGCTTCTATTGTTAATCATAAGTTGGGTTTTTACTTTGTTTTGTATCCAAAGCAGTAAGTGGCAACATCTAAGACATACATCAAGATTTATTGAAAATAAAATCTTAAGATATACAACCGATCAGAAAAGCACTAATAGTGTGGAATCAAGAAATGCAAGATTTTTTAGAGAAATACACACAGGAAATGACAAAATCATATCACTTTATATGAGGCCACAATAACCTTTTTCCGAATTTTCAATATTTTTCTGATGAAGTAGAACATACAGAAAGAGATTCCAAATATCTCATGTCTTTTGTTACTTTAACTAGTTCCTTCTTAAACTTAAATCAGATTGTCTTGCTTGGAAAATAAATGATTCATCACAAACTTCATTGGTTTTCAATTTTTTTAGCTTTAAGTAGAAAATAGAAATGGGGCCAATGGTACAATTGTGTTATAGAAGCACTGCGATGTATCAAAAATCATGTCTCTTATGATTAATTCACAGAATTACCGTACATATTTGATGGCATATAATAAGCACCTCTTTTTTCCAAAATTATGGTTAAAAACTCACCCCATCTCATAAGCAAAAGTACAAACTTCATGGGTTAATGTTCAATATAGTACGTTATTTTTACCCCAAATTGTCAGTGATACCTATTTTGATTCCATTGTATTTAGATCATATTTATTATTGAATTAAAGAATGTTATAGTTATTAGGATTGCTCTCATTGAGCTCATCAATGTGATATGATGTGAATATTATGTTGCTAGCTCCTGCCATGTTGAAAGAGGTACGAGCAAGATATCAAATGAACTTGATTGCATTATAACACAACCGATCATAAAATATCAGTGTGGAACTAACAAGAAACAAAAAATTTAAGTTGGTAAGATGTCATGGCTTCACACGAACTGTTGGCCTGTTTTTTTCTTGGATGAGCCCTACTGAAATTAAGGTGCACCTTATACACAGTCAAATATGGTATGCTCATACTTAGACACAAACCCATTTAAAGTTAAACCCCTAGTAGCAATATTGTAAATACCCAGTGTGAGAGTAACTCTTGAATTGCTTGGATTTATTTGCTTCAAAATCATCATTCTGATAACACCAAGTAAATTCTGCATTTTTTCTTTTAGAATCTGTAAAAGTAGAAAAAGTTAAAATATTAAACATAAGATGATGCTACAAATTATCATAGGGTATACTAAGTAATTATTTGGAAACCATCACATTCAAACGAAATAGATCCATGTCTTAACATTAATGGAGTAAAAAGAGTAATTTACTTGCAAATAAAGATGGCCACCAAGCAAAACTTCCTGCATTGCAACGGAATCTGTACCATCTGGACCACATTCTTCTTGCACATATGAAAATAATTTCCTCATCATGTACACCAAAGCATAAAATTTATCTTCCAGTTCTTTTAGGTGTATTAACAAACAGCACCTATAAAAAGAAAATACAAGACAAAAGAGCATATTTCTTCATTTTCTTTCTGCACACAAGTTTTATTACTTATTTAATTAATTCAGGACTTTTACAAGCATATAGGAGAATAGTGGGCCACGGTGGTCCAGGGGGTAGGGCGTTGGACTACTGACCGAAGGGCCCGGATTTGATTCCCTCACAAGCCTCTCAGGGCACCCTCGGCTATACCCAAGCTATGTGATTTTTCGGGTACCACATCTTCCTAGGAAAACCATAACCGGCACAGGGAAAGGAACTGGCCCCCCCTACCCTGATATGTGAGTTTCACATGCAATACTGGGTGAACTCTACCATCACCTACCAAACCGACCTTTGGGTTGATTACTGTGTCTATGGTTTCTTTTAGAGGACAATTAGGAAATTAACTTTTTCATTAAGTAGCATAGAATTTTCAACGCTGATAAATAATACACAAACAAATAAAATGACAATGGTACTTCAGCGCAAGTTGAAAAAATATTTTTTTAAATCAACTTCACAGCAGGGATCATAAATCAGGGTTGGCCATTAAAATAAGTATTGAAATGTTTTATGCATAAATATATTAAAAGATTTTGTACTTTTACAGACTTAATTTTAAGATACAATACATTTCACTGATTTGTGGCATCATCAAATAATCAGTGCCCAGATCTGAAGCTGTACTTAGAGCTCAAGATTTAGGGAACTACTGCATTCAAGCATAAATTAAAAAGATATCTACAATGTAACAAGTTCTACTTGATTGACTAATATCTCAACAATATTCCTGCTCTTTGAGTCCATATTTGTAGTTAATAGCAATGCCCTTGGTCTAATTTTTATTATTGCTCCGTGATTTTTACTGGATGTTTGTGAGTACGTTACATTTAATGTGTGTTTTTTTTGCTACATTTAATGTAATTGCTAGTACCATATTTTGCATCTCAATTGAGCCTATATGCATTTTACTCCTTTTTGACGTGCCTTATATCATACACATACACCATCTACCAGGTAATTTTGTTATATGACCTTTGGAGAAATATGAGGTGTTATTATTATTATTTGGCATAACATTCCAAAGCATGAGGAAAAGCGAAGAGGTTTGGATTTACAATTAGCCCCATAGAAATTGCCCACCATTCAGATTTATTAGTTGAAGTCAAAGTTCATGCTATTCTTTACAGTAATTTTGAAGTAAAAATATGACTCAATTGCAAAACCACATTATTGTTTAAGATATATTTTGTAAAAATTTCAACTTAATAATAAGTAAAAACTATAAATTATTTTCCAAATAAATGAAAAAATACTGAATTAATATGAATCTCTTCAAAATTTTATTTAAAAAAAAACAATATTTTTATCTCTAACAACTAACACATTAGCTGTCAATAAACCAACATATTAGTTATCCTACACTCATCTCATCTAAATTAACAAAAAAATATTTTAAAATCTTACTTGATCATATACAGGCACACTTGTTCATCAGTGTAAAATGATGGTAAATTAATGAAATGAGGTCTGAAGTATTGGCCAAGGTGCTGACGGACACCAAATTGGGAATGAAGTCCTTGAATGTGAAGTTCTTGAAGCATGTTCATCACACAACTATAACGAAAAATTATAATCACAATAAAAATTAAGACACAATGAAAGCAATTTTTAAAAATATTCAGCAAGTAGCATATTGAATTTGCTTATATTTATGGAAGTATGAATGGTAAGCCAGAGCAAAAGACATAAATGAAGAAAAGCACACAATTTATCAGCACAGATTTTTTAAATAATCATCAGTTAACATTCAATTTTTTGGATCGCTACCTCACATATTATTATCATTGGGGATAAAACTGATACAAGAATAGAATTTTAAAAATCCTAGTATATTTTGGCACTAATGATGATTGAAAAAAATGAAAATTTATCAGGAAACAGGGCAACAATAAATTAATTTTCAAAGCCATAGCCTGCTCTTTCACGGATAACCATAGCATTTTTTTCTAGGTGGCCAGCCCTGGATGTTTATGCTGACATTTTATAGACAGTCAGCCAACCCTTTTTTGAGTCATAAACAAATTATCAAATATCCAGATAAGGGTACTTGTCTCTATAGCAGAACCTTGGGTTTTGTTCATCCTCTTCCCTGATAAAGATTAAAAATGGAAAGGTGGGGAAGAAAGTGTCAGAAATGAAACTGATACAGGCCACTAAAATGGGAATGGAGGGTGAATGGTGAGGAATAGGAATGCAAAAGGGATCTTTACTCCCACACAACCTCAACTACCTTTACAAACCTCTACACAAACTGCAATCACTATACAGTAATGCCTTTCAGAGGTCCATGGAATCCAATCCCTCAATCAACACTACTATATTCTTCACACCTTCAATAGGACCAACAAAACAAGATCACACACTTTCCCTAATCTCAGTCTCTCATTTCGTCTTAACATCTACAAATATTACATCATGAACATTCAATGTGTTATCTAAATAATTTTTATTGACAAAAAACACTTCCTTTTTTTCAATTGTTCCAAAGGAATTATAAATAAAATTGTTCAACCATTGGTTAAAGCAGCATACTTAGATATTTACTTGAGTATATTACAATGGAATATTTTTTCTCATTATCCTTCACATCCATGAGCTTTTGTGTTCAGTAACACTAGAAATAAATCTGCTATCTTTGATATGGAGGACCTTGCCTTCAACACCCTATGCTGTTGACTGGTGAAAGGTTCATCAGCCTTATGGAGTGATATTATAGGTGAAAGAGGAAATAGAAAAAAATTAGATGAAAAGTGAAGGGAATAAGGAGAAGGATGTCTTCATGTATGAAAATTTACTATTCTACAAGATGGAAAAAGGATAAAACAGCTATGACTCCTATGCACACTAATTAAATTTAATAGGTAACTCAAACATCAGAAATACACAAATTTAATGGGTGATATAGTAAAATGATTGTTGTAGAAAAAGATGGGAAGGAGCAGATCTTCGAAAGCCTTATGCTAAATGATAAACCAGATTATCATCATCTAGATAAACATCATCTATTTTCATGGCCCAAAAGTACACTCACCTGGCCAAATAATCATCATGTTCTCTCCCTTGAGTCAATTCAGTGAAAATGAATTCATCAGATACATCCAGCATACATTTCAGCAGCATTATAATGGGCACAAAATACATCATCCGTCTGTATGAGAACATTATCTTAGCCGAGCCATCAGTAAGATAATGTAGAACATTGTTCTGAAAATAATATAATGAAAAATGAAAATTACAATTTAAAAAAATGGAATTGGTCATTATGTAGACCACTAGGTGTTCATGAGAAAATTTTGGCAGACAACAGAAAAATTTCAAATAATTAGCAATAAGTATCTAACTAATAATTTTGTTACAAACAAATAAATGATTCGCTTGAAATAATTACCAAATCACATAAATGAAAAAGAACTTTAATGACCATTATTTTATAGATGTGTGAACATTATTAAAAAATTTCAATGCAGTGGTCCATAGGATTCAAAAATGCAAATTTAGTGATACAGAGTCTAAATGGTTGACAACAACTGGTTTAAATAATGATTTCTTCTCTGTCATACAGACAATTTTGGCAGCCCTTGTACCTCTAGGATCCTGATAAACCTCAAATTTAATCCAGTTTCATAGAGGTAAACCCAACTGTTAGCACATAAACAATGTTCAAGCAAGACTCAAACCCAAAACCTTTGGATTACCAGATAGGTGTGTTAAATATCAAAGATTAACCGACCAAGTTAAGCAGCTCAGAGGTTGACTGGCAGAATCTTAACTTTGCAAAATTCATTCTTTGGGGTGTACAAATAATATGTATACATTTTGTGTTTATTGAGCAGCATAGCACGTGTTTCAACATTTGAGCAGCATCTTCAGGAGGAGATAGAATGTACCTTTCTTTCCCAGCCCATATTACGGACTAAAGCATAAGATGCACCATTACTTTTCAGTTTAGAATTTATGAAAAATACTTGGATTAGGCTGAAAATATCAAATTATGTTATATTTTAACTCTTAATATGAAGAAAATTGAATCGTCATATGGAAAAATTAGCGGTAAGATCTGGTGCTTTCCTAGCACATTTGCTTGATGGAAGTTTTCTCGGGTCTTCCACCAGGTCAGGTGTTCCATATGCCTGACCTGGTGACACCTGACCCATATACTCATACATCATCCTCACGACAGTTGAGCGCCACTTAGCATTTGGCCGTCTAATGTACATACGACGTATTATGTACGGACATAAGATGACCAAATGCAGAGTGACACTCATCTACCCTGAGGATGATGCCCAAGTCGAGTGCCAATTGATACCCAATGCCTAAGATCGAAACATTGTCCAATATGGAACCCCTGACCCAATGGAAAACCTGATAAAACTCCATTAAAAAATTAGCAGCTGCACATAGGCCAATGTTTATTCATCGCAGAAATCTAGAAATTTTTTTATCTCTGGGCCTAAACATCTTTCAGCATCTAAATATCTTTGATATTTATTGCACTGTGCCAGGATATGCAGGCGGGTGGCCTTGCCCTCGCATCACGACGTGATGTGGCCAAAGCGTTGGCATTGAAAACAACCCACTGGGTTTGGTATGAACGGCTGAACTGGAACAGATTCATACCCAATGAACACCTTGATGCTCTTAGGGTCACCAGGTACGATCTGAGGAAGCACTCTCCATTTCAGGAAAGGAGACACTTTTTTCAGGGTCTCGACTTCCTCAGCACAGTACATGTCAAGTAACACTTGCATACAGCATAACCATTATCTCATCCACCCGCATCCGTATGGTATCTCTTTAGTGGTATAGCGCTTCAGGAGTGGTTGTCTGTTTTGGGGTGGACCTTCCTTACAAGGGCCCATCAAAACCATTACGAATCTGACCTCCCTGCGCAGACTCCCACAACCTTGGTGCTCGCCACTGGAATGAAAAAACGACGAAAGTCGATTGACCAGGAGTGGCTAGCTCCCGGCCTCCTGTTTACATGAAATCCGGGGCCAAAGAGGGGCATCACATCCTGGTCCATACAGGGCATCTGAAACCCTGCTGGAAACCAGAAAGCTCACCCTTCAGGATCCTCGTCTCTCCCTTATGGGTCTCCAGGCATGGCAAGCACCTGGGTGGATCGCAGGCCAGATGTATGGACCACACACACAGAGAGTGGATCCACAGCACTGTCCGGATGTATCCCTTATTGGCTAAGGGCTTTGTTTTTGGGGTTTTCTTCCTGCCCTTTAAGTCGCCTATTACAACAAGCAGGGATACTGCAGGAGTATTCTCTATCCCCCTACCCGCAGGGGTATACATTATACAACAATATTAGAGCATAACTATGTTTCATAAGGCAAGATGAAAATAAGAAATATACTAAATGGCAATTTTTCGTGTACCTGGAGTACAATAAAATACATATGATGTTCCTTTTATCTCAAAGATTAAGATGTAACATTATCATATGGCATAATTTTCTTCATTTTTCATATGGCATCTATAAACTCCACCACCATGGTCACACTTATTCTTGGAAGATTTTCCAAGGTTCATCTAACAGATTCAGAAAATAAGGGCATTTTAATAGCATAGTGAAATCCCTTGGCAAAAATTATAATTGAAAAAACAAAGAAATGCACTTCTTAACAATTGAAAATCCATGCCATGTCATCAGTTGGCCACTGGATGCCCACAAAGAAAAATTACCATTTTAAATTAATTTTGAGGTAGAACTCAATTTTATATGTCACATCTTTCTCTGCTTGAAAGGAGTTTAATTCCTGCCTTACTTGAATGACGACTTTTTTGCACACCTGTAAATAAAAAAAACTGTACTAAAGAAACTTACCCTATCACCCCAAACTTATGTCTATTCAATAACCATTATACTCCAGCTGCCTGTACACCCCCACATCCACTATTTTTTTATATATGTGCTGTCTTTTGAATGTATGACACACTTGAGAATGAAGCTCAATGGTTGAAACACATTTGAACATCATCTTCAAGCCATAATACTCAATAAATACTGTGAAATTCCAAGAAACTGCTGGAAATGCCATGCCATGACTGTAACTTTTAACTGAGTCATACATTAAATGTGCATTACAATGCAACAATTTTAGAGTGTAAAAATCATTTGCCTTGACCGGGATTCAAACATGAATCCCTCAAATTTCAGTCGAGTGCTTCAGCCAGTTAAGCTATTACGGCATCCTCTTTATGAAACATTGTGAAATTTTACAAATTGCATTATCTTTCCAGTCTGGATAGATAATGCAATGGTTTGTTTGAGGCTCCCCAAACTAATAAGACTTCAACGCATATTGATAGGGGCACTGAAGTTCCTTCCTTGCAAGGTTTCTCAGAAAGATCACACACCATAACACTCATAGTCTATGTATAGCTCAGGGAGTTCAGTGCATCTGAACCCAGGCTCTCTGGCTAGTATCCCCAATACCAAAGGCTAGTTCTAAAACGAATGGAATACATTTTCAAAACTTACAGTGGTAGTATGATCCTCTTGCACACATCTCACAATTACACCCATGTCTGAGAAATTAGGCCCACGCATTTTCCAGGAACTTCGAGTGATTGCAATGGGGAAATTCTGACGTGAAACCAACAGCATTCGGACTATCCTTTCATGACCTTTAACTATATAATAGCCACCAAACTCATCTTCATGTTCACCACAGTCAATCAGCTGCTGGGGAGACATTCCTCCAAGCCAGCATATTTTTGACTGGAAAAAGAACAAAAAATTTCTTTGTAAATCACCATTCTTAAAAAGAGAAAACACCTTGAATAACTCTTAATCTATATCACTCATCATATGCAAATATGCAATGCTTGGGTCCCGGGTTCGATTCCCGGGCTATGCAATTCCTGGGCACCAGCAGCTCCACCCAAGCTAAAGTGATTTTTCGGGTACCAGGTCTTCCTGGGAAACCATAACCGGCACAGGGAAAGTAACTGGCCCCCTACCCTGATGTGCAAATTTTCACACATTATATATATATATATATATATATATATATATATATATATATATATATATATATACCCACGGATCTCAGGGTAAATTGACTATCCTCGATAGCTCAAGTGGTTAAGAGCATCCGCCCGGCAAGTGGAAAGATCCGGTGTTCGAGTCCCGGTTGAGGAAATATTTTTACTCTTGTGATCCGTTCGATTCCGCCTTCCCCACCTCTATTGTGTTCGTCCTTTATATGTGTTCCTATCCCTTTTCCTTATATCTGTTTCTGTATATATGAGTATATATATATATACACACGAGGGCCATCCGGAAAGTAGTACCCGTTCGTGCCGCATGAAGTGCTGACGACGTGAGTAGCCGCTGGACGAGGTCAGATAGCTTCAGTGGCTTGTCTGCCTTCTCTGAGCCAAGTTGCGTGACGCTAGCATTGCCTGTGTTGTTTCTGGGATTGTTTACAATGTTTAAAAAAATTGAGAACGCCGCCAGTTGTGAAGTGAGGGCAGTGATTAAATTCCTCAATGCAAGAAACGTTCGCCCATGTGATATTCATCGCCAATTAAAGGAGGTGTATGGAGACAATGTAATGGACGAGTCGTCTGTTCGGCGGTGGTGTCGCAACTTCAACATGGGGAGGGGGAACACACACAACGATGAGCGTTCGGGGAGACCGTCTGTCATTACAGACCAACTGGTGAGCTCAGTTGACGAATTCGTGAGGAACGATCGGCGCGTCACAATTGATGACATCTGTGAGCATTTTCCCAATGTTTCTCGAACAATTGTTCATGAAATTGTTAAACACCATCTGCATTATGCAAAAATTTGTGCAAGATGGGTCCCTCGCGTATCTCAATGAGCTGGCGGCGAAGGACTATGCAGCAGGAATACAGAAACTTGTCACACGTTATGACAAATGCCTTAATTTGCTTGGAGATTATGTTGAGAAGTAGTTTAAAGTATCCTCTTTCAAATAAAATTTTTTATGTTTGTTAATATTTACTTTTGTCTTTATTTCACGAACGGGTACTACTTTCCGGATGACCCTCGTATGTATGTATGTATGTATGTATGTATATATATATATATATATCTATAACTATAATAACTATATATATATATATATATATATATATATATATATATATATATATATATATATATATATATATATATACCTCCCCGGACTACAACCTTGACGTAGTGGAAGGGCTTGTGCGTTCCGATTACCCCTAGAGCTGTACTGGCGGGAGCAATAAAAATTGCTCCTGGTAGGGTCACCCATGCCAGATAGGTCGAAGGTTAGGAGCCAGACGAAAGGTAGTCCACGCAGCGTGTTCCTCAGTGAGGCGGCTGCAATGGCGTCTGACCCCAGAGGGGCGGCCAATAAGTGAGGGTGTCACGTTAAAAACACTATTGAGGAAGGCAACGGGAAACCACCTCAATTATCATTCCCTAGAAAAATATGATGGACAATAGAGATATTTTGAGTCCTGGCAACCACGGGGCTCGGCCCAATCGGCCGTGTTTCGTGCCCGGGAGCGGGGGAGGCAACGCTTCCGCGGTCGTCATCCCACGAAACCCTTGCAAGGGAAAACCAGCAGCAGCAGGACAGAAGACGCAGGAGAAGAAAACCAAATTAGTTAGAATAGGAACGTGGAATGTTAGGACAATGATGAGGACAGGGAAATTGGAGAATGTTAAGCGAGAGATGGAAAGGGGAAATATAGATATTTTAGGTCTATGCGAGGTGAGATGGAAAGATAGCGGGGATTACTGGAGTGATAAGTATAGAATAATATACAGCGGTGGGGACAAGAGCCAACGAGGGGTTGCCATAGTATTAAATGAAGAGGTAGGAAGAAGCGTAGTCAACATAGAGCAGGTAACGGATAGAATACTACTAGTGGAGATAAAAGCAGAACCGACGAACTTAGTTATTATTCAGGTATACATGCCACCGAGCAACCATAAGGAAGAAGAGGTCGATAGGATATACGATCAGTTAGAGGACATGATCACGTGTGTTCATGCAGGGAAACATTTGATAGTGATGGGGGATTGGAATGCGACGGTAGGCGAAGGAAGAAATGGTGATGAGGTGGGGGACTACGGTTTAGGCACGAGGAATGACCGCGGGGAGAAAGCAGTTGAGTTCTGCAGGAGACAGGGGTTAGTCATCACCAACACTTGGTTTAGACACCACAAAAGACGCAGGTATACATGGAAAATGCCAGGTGACTCAGGAAGATATCAGCTAGATTATATCCTGGTTAGACACAGGTTTAGGAACAGTGTGATAAATTCGCACAGCTTCCCGGGAGCGGATGCGGACTCAGACCACAATTTAGTTGTTATGAAATGTAGCGTACGTTTCAAAAAGATAAGGCAGGGGCGGCGAGTTAGGAAATGGAATGTAGAAGCATTAAATGGGTTGAAAAGGAAGGAATACAAACAGGCGGTAGAGAAAATCATGGAGGATGGTAAAGAGCTAAGTACTATCGAAGAAAAATGGGAAATGATCAAAAAAGGGTTGTCTAAAGCCGCAAAAGACACTATTGGAACCGTTAACGCTAAAAGGACTAGGAAACCATGGATCACGGATGAGATGATTACAAAGATGGATGAGCGGCGAAAATGGAAGAATATAAATACAGAATTAGGCAAAATGAAGTACAAAGAATTGAACAATAAATTGAGGCGGGCAACAAATAAGGCAAAAGACGCATGGTGGAAGACGCAGTGCGAGGATATGGAAAGTCTGCAGAGGAAGGGTGAAATCGGTGCGCTGTACAGCAAAGTTAAATCGTTATCGGGAAGTAAGAAAGGAAGAGCTACGCTAAGAGTTAGAGATAAGGCGGGTAAGGTAATCGTTGACGCAGGAAAGATCCAAGAGAGATGGAAGGAGTATATAGAAGAACTGTATAGTAAAGAACTCAGACCAACAAAGTTAGACATTGAAAAAGAAAATGACGTAGAGGAGGACAGCTTAGGTCCAGGCATACTAGATCATGAGATAGAAAGGGCATTAAGGGAGATGAAACTAAATAAGGCCGTGGGGGTAGATAACATTCCCGTGGAACTTTTAAAATGCTTAGGAAAATGTGGGAGGAAGAGGCTATATGGGCTGATCCGTAGTATTTATGAGGAGGGAATCTGGCCGGAAGACTTTGTGAGATCAGTTTTAGTTCCTATTCCGAAAAAGGTAAAGGCCACGTCATGTGAGGACTATAGGACAATTAGTTTGATATCCCACGCAGCTAAAGTTGTTCTCAGGATCATAAACAAAAGGATAGAGAGTAGGGCAAATGATTACTTAGGGGATGATCAGTTTGGGTTCAGGAAGGGGAGAGGTACGCGTGATGCCATTGCAGTAATGAGATTATTAATCGAGAGGAATATAGAACACAACCAGGAGGTATTTGCCTGTTTCGTAGATTTCGAAAAAGCGTTTGATAGAGTGAATTGGGAAAAACTAATGAGTATATTGCAGAAAATAGGAATAGATTGGAGGGAAAGGAGGCTAATCCGCAACCTGTACATGTCTCAGACTGCTCAGGTGCGGGTGGGAAACGGGGAGTCAGGATGGGCAGTGTTAGGAAGGGGTGTAAGGCAGGGTTGCCCATTATCACCGTTGCTGTTCAACCTGTATGCAGAGGAAATGATCAAAGAGGCATGGGAAAAACTCGAGGTAGGAATGAAAGTGGGCGGGGAATTCGTAAAATCAGTTAGGTTTGCTGATGACCAAGCCTTAGTTTGTCAGTCAGCCAAGGGGCTGCAAGCATTGCTGAGTGAATTGGAAATTCAGTGCGACAGGTATGAGATGAGAATCAATATTAATAAAACAAAGGTTATGCGATTTTCTAGAAAGAAAAAGGCCAAGCTTAACATTAAAATAGGAGGGCAAAAACTAGAGCAGGTAGAACAGTTTACGTATCTCGGTAGTGTTTTGGACCAACACGGTCAAAGTAGTAGGGACGTAAGGAGAAGAATTGCGCTAGGCAAAGAGGCTTTACAAGGAGGAGGGAGTTGATGACGGGGACTCTGAGTAAGGATGTTAAGAAAAGACTCGTAAAAACTTTGATATGGAGCGTAGCTATGTACGGCGGATAGGACACAGATATAAGGAAAAGGGATAGGAACACATATACACATACAACCTTTTCCTTATATCTGTTTCTGTATATATGAGTATTTATTCGCCGTTTGGTGGGATTTCGTGTTTGAATGTGTATTTGGCCAATGTGGCTCATCTCTTTCTTCTGGCTATGTGTGCCACGAAACGCACTGTTCCTTTCCTGTATGATGTTGTATGAATTCTAACCCACTGTCCTTTCCTTTCCTTGTGTATTGTCTATTTCTCCTTTGGTGGGTGAAACTGCCCCCTGACGCCATCTCTTGGCTGAAAGAATCGGGGCGCTTGGCGACATATAAGACCCACGGATCTCAGGGTAAATTACATATCCTCGATAGCTGAAGTGGTTAAGAGCATCCGCCCGGCAAGTGGAAAGATCCGGTGTTCGAGTTCCGGTTGAGGAAATGTTTTTACTCTTGTGATCCGTTCGATTCCGCCTTCCCCACCTCTATTGTGTTCGTCCTTAATATGTGTTCCTATCCCTTTTCCTTATATCTGTTTCTGTATATATGAGTATTTATTCGCCGTTTGGTGGGATTTCGTGTTTGAATGTGTATTTGGCCAATGTGGCTCATCTCTTTCTTCTGGCTATGCGTGCCACGAAACGCACTGTTCCTTTCCTGTATGATGTTGTATGAATTCTAACCCACTGTCCTTTCCTTTCCTTGTGTATTGTCTATTTCTCCTTTGGTGGGTGAAACTGCCCCCTGACGCCATCTCTTGGCTGAAAGAATCGGGGCGCTTGGCGACATATAAGACCCACGGATCTCAGGGTAAATTACATATCCTCGATAGCTCAAGTGGTTAAGAGCATCCGCCCGGCAAGTGGAAAGATCCGGTGTTCGAGTCCCGGTTGAGGAAATGTTTTTACTCTTGTGATCCGTTCGATTCCGCCTTCCCCACCTCTATTGTGTTCGTCCTTTATATGTGTTCCTATCCCTTTTCCTTATATCTGTTTCTGTATATATGAGTATTTATTCGCCGTTTGGTGGGATTTCGTGTTTGAATGTGTATTTGGCCAATGTGGCTCATCTCTTTCTTCTGGCTATGCGTGCCACGAAACGCACTGTTCCTTTCCTGTATGATGTTGTATGAATTCTAACCCACTGTCCTTTCCTTTCCTTGTGTATTGTCTATTTCTCCTTTGGTGGGTGAAACTGCCCCCTGACGCCATCTCTTGGCTGAAAGAATCGGGGCGCTTGGCGACATATAAGACCCACGGATCTCAGGGTAAATTACATATCCTCGATAGCTCAAGTGGTTAAGAGCATCCGCCCGGCAAGTGGAAAGATCCGGTGTTCGAGTCCCGGTTGAGGAAATGTTTTTACTCTTGTGATCCGTTCGATTCCGCCTTCCCCACCTCTATTGTGTTCGTCCTTTATATGTGTTCCTATCCCTTTTCCTTATATCTGTTTCTGTATATATGAGTATATATATATATATATATACATGGGCACGCTCTTCATATATATATATATATATATGAAGAGCGTGCCCAACGCCCGAGCACCTCAACAACAGACTAAAACATTGATTACGTGAAGAAAATAGCATTGGTCAATTGTTGCATCACCATTAGAGAAGTTGCCAAGGACCTAAGCATATCTATTGGCTCGTGCCATTTGATTTTTACAAATGATTTGGATTAACATTGCTAATGAGGTGTTGTACTCTGTCCGTGACGACCCAAATTTGCTTCATAGGGTCATAACTGGTAACAAATCATGGGTTTATGTTTATGACATGGAAACTAAAGCTCAATAATTACAATGGAAGCTGCAGCATCAGCCAAGACCGAAAAAAGCACACCAAGTTCGGTTGAATGAGTCAAAATTTTTGCAGTTTTCGTCGACTGCAGGAGCGTGGTGCATCATGAGTTCTTGCCACAGGGTAGAACGGTAAATAAGGAATTTTACCTGCAAGTTATGAGCAATTTGCCCAAAGCAATCCGCCACAAACGCCTGGATTCATGAAAGAACAAAAATAAGCTTTTACACCATGAAAATGCCCCTGCTCACACATCGTTACTTGTGCGTGAATTTTTGGCCAAAAACAACACACTATTGATGCCGCAGCCACCGTATTCCCCAGATATGGCCCCCAGTGACTTTTTCTTGTTCCTGAAACTAAAGAGGCCCATGAAAGGACGACGCTACGCTACGATTGACAAGATGAAGACTGCATCAAAGGAGGAGCTGAACAAGATCACAAAAAATGATTTTTCGAAGTGCTTTGAGGATCGGCAAAAACGTTGGCACAAGTGTATAATATCTAATGGGGATTACTTTGACGTGGACAAAATAGATATTCATGAATAAATAAATAATTTCTGAAAAACACAAAGATGTGATAACTTTTTAATAGACCTCGTACAAGTGCACTCTCACTGTGTCTGTAGGCTCTCCCTTTAACCTTATCATCAGGATTCTCTCGCTGTACTGCCAGCACAACTTGACTCTTCTTGCCCACTCCTTGAATATGATGCCCACTCCTGCAATTCTCCGTTCGTATCCTGAGTATATCGCCCTGTATCCATTCCTTCAGAAGTCGTCAGCCCCAGCCCACTTAATTTCGCTCACTCCTAGGATGTCGATTCCCAAGCTGTTCAACTCCATCTTGGCATTTTCCAACTTCCCATATACTCCCAATGATCTCACATTCTATATTCCTATCCTGCATTTATCCACCTTGACTGATGTTTCCCTCCCAGTAGTCCCCACCTGGAGATCCGATTGGGGTACTAGTTTACCTCCGGAATATTTTACCATGAGGAAAGCCATCATGTCACATTTGAATGCAAGGCAGCATATTCTAGGGATAATACTATGATGGTTTCCTGTTGCCTTCCACATTGCAGTACTGCGGCCGATATGGTGCACTTCACTCTCACCCACAGCTGTGGTAGCTGATGCCGGACTGACCCACTAGGTCTATGCTATCACTGCCTAATGGTGAAACTGCTGCCTTTCACCATGGGTTCAGGGGTCTATTATCCTCATTGCCTTATTCCGAAATACCATTATTATATTTATATATGTACACACACACACACACAAAGTACACATTAGTGACTACCAACTTTGAAATTTGTCATACATGTAATGCTCATTTAGTTTTCATATTACATAATGCATGCCTCAACCAACTTGCTTTGGCAACTGAAATACCACAGCTTTTAAGAGGAACATTTTTATTAGAACTCAAACTTATTACCAAAAGTTATAGATATGCACCAATTCAATTCAACCAATTCTTAATTGAAACTAAACAATTAGATTAACATTCATGAATTTTAAATTGATTTCTTAAAGATTATGTAAAATTTATACCTAGCTAAAGATTGTGCAGGTATTATGGGCATATGGAATAGCATCTGTGAGCCCATTACATATTTTTTTTGTATAAAGTAGCACCATGCACTTTTTCATGGATTTATTTGGTCATACCGCTGGTTTCACCTTAAAATAGTATTATAAGTACAAGTTCTAGTAATTAAAAAGAAAGAGGAACATATATGATTTATTAAATTACTGACCTCAAACAATTTCAACAGTACTTATATAACTCTAATATTTCCAAATTGACTATTATGACAACAAAAGAAATTCCATGTTCGGCATCCAAAAAACCACTTATTAAATTAAAAATATTTTTTCAATTGGACAAACTTACCTTAACCATAATTGGAACTTCCCCTAATTCTTTCATGATGGGAACTTGAACTTCATCATCCAAATACCATTTTATTTCCCCAAACAATCTCCCCTTGTAAGTCCCTTTCCTTTGCCGGCATTCAGAAGGGTATATTTTGAATGACTTCTGACCCATGTATGCATCAGGCACTCGAGAGGAATGCAGCTCAACATTCTGAAATATTACACAATCACATAAATGAATGCCATAGGCATTATGACACATTGTAATTCTGATATACTTCTTTGTATCAAAATGGAATGTAAAATGTATATTAAATACAAGCAATACTAACACTGAGGACAAGTTTTACAATCTTCCCATCCGGCAATTCAAATACTTCCGGATCAAGGTCTTCAACAGCTTGATGCAATCCATGGTCTAAGAAGGCATCAAAAGAGTCCACATGAGGTCGACCCAGTGACTGTAAAAACTAAAAAATAGGAAAGATTATTAAGAAAGATCAGACCACTTTCTAATGTAAATACGAAGTTTCCCTACAATGAGAAGTAACTCTGTATTAAATATTACCCATTACAATATACTGACTTCGCAGATCCTGAATATCATTATGTAGCAAAATGGTCTTCTACAGAAAATTCATCTCTCAAGAAGACAGACAGAATAACTTATTCATAAATTATTTTTTTCTCTAGTTCCACCAGCTTTCAATTTCTATCATGCCATTTAAAACGCTTAGCTAATCATTAAAACTTCTATTATTATGTTCACTAATTCTTTCTTTTGCCCATCTTTTCCACATCCTCCACACACACACCTCAAAAATCACCAAATTAAGCCCATCATTTTCTCATGGAGAACAAGTTTAAAAACCATTAAAGGCTGTATTTCATATCACAATCTTTGCAATTTTCTCTCTGTAGCTACACCTAAGCCTTCCCTGTAATTGCTATATTCAACAATGTCATTTCACTCTTAATTTCATTACTGATTACCCTTCCAAAACCCATGGATATTTTTACGAGCAAAGTGAATATTCTCTTGCTTATGAAGCATTTTCACTGTCAATGAATTCTTGATTGGCAACCAGAGAGCTCACCTCCTGCAACACACCCTAGTGATGATTTTCATGTTACTAAAATATCAAATATCAAAGTGTAACCAAGGAAGAATATGAAACTAGCTGCATAGCCTGTTTGCATTTGAATTTTCTGCTTTATTATCTTTGTATCCTGTGTTTCTTCTCCCGAAGAATACTATACCTGCATGCAGTCCATATATGGTATCTGAATGATAGCTACACAAAATGTTATTACCCAGGATATACTGTTACATAACAGTTACTGTTTTTGTTTATTTTTTAGATAAATTATGGAGAGCCATATTGAGGTGAGATGTTAAGTTAAGAGATGAACGCTGGAAAACAGATGTTATTGAAAGAGGATATATTCATTGATAAACGATAGTGGAGATACGCTTCTCTGCAAACGTCCATCATTTGATGATGCATCTTTGGTAGGTAATCCTATATCTTAAAAAAACACACGTTTCAGTTTTACTGCCCTTAATGGGTTTCAAAAATATTCCTAAGTGACGAGACAGAGTATAACCGTTTAGGGGAATGTACCAGCATTACCGAGTTATCAAGACATCTACAAGAAAATTATTCCTTGATAGGTTGACTTGGAAGCTATTTCTTCAGTTTTCCTCTGCTATGCGCAATTAAAAGGTTTTCAAAATGTGACTACGCTTTCTAAATAGAAATAAAGCAAGAGTGTCATAAATAAGACAAGAACTAGACCTGTAATCATGTCCACTCCCATTCCGGAACCCAAACAGCCACTCAGTCCCCGAGCTGGGATAGAGGTTAGATTAAGAGGAGGTCACCAATAAATTCAATAACAGCCCAGATGAACACGTGAAATTATACCAGAGAATAATACATCATGCTGGAAATTAGGAACAAAATCAAAACAGTGCTAGGCGTGAAGTTGCACCCCTACAATTAATAAAATTTCCTCCCCATATGTGAAACCTCACACAGCAGAGAAATAGAGAAGACGACCCCGGTATGCAATTGCTTGTTGACACCTGCAATTAGAGGAATGAGACTACCTTACGTCAATTCAAAACGAAGAAACGACTCTGGCACATACAAAAATAATTACTCGAACATTTCGATCTGATTCTTTGACAAGGTTTTATTAGAGCTACGGTTTGCGTTTAAAGCCATCGACTAAACGAGTGGAATAACCGACTCCCTCGCTCTAACTCAAGGGAATGGATCGATGTGGTATATCAAGGATATAACATCTCGTTTTCAGGATGTCAGACAATTGATTTAATTTAAGTACTAATTAATTCTACTAACCTCATTGCACACTTCCGGAATCTGTCGGTATTTTGATGTCACTAAGTTTGAAAGTGAGGGTTCTGGGTCTCTCACAGAAAGCTCACATGTGGAAACGGTTGCCGCCATTGCACAAATTTGACCCGATGCAACATTCTCACAAGTTGTGACCAACTTGTTAAGTTTTAATGTTGTTCAACTGATTGTGAACTTCAACTCATCCGTCGGTCCCTTGCCATTAAGCGAATATTTTATGTTGGCAATGTGTATGGACTGTGGTATTTCTTTCCCCGTCAAATAATCCAGATATAGATGTCATGCGTGAAGTATCAAAAACAGGAGCTGTTATTAGAACAGCTAGGGAAGAAAATCTAACTGCTAGGTGTCGTAAAACGCAAAAAATTCAATGTATAAAATTTATTAGCTTTATTATAATCAAATTTTTTGCTCTACGACGAGGCAATTTATGTAATTTTCAAAATATTATGTTCGCATTTCCCCGTTTTTCGATCGGTGAGTTTCGTATGTTTCTACTCTCATCAGGTACTCTAAACCATTTTAAAATCTTGTTGTTCGAAATTGAAAGTGCTCCAAACTACTCTTTTTGAAAAAATCAGATCACTATTTGATGTAATGTTGCCCGCCAAAGGAGTAGGTGATTCCCTATTCGTCGTAGAATTGTTCAATTTAACTTTTTCCGTCTTAAATGTTAACTGGTGTTAATAAGTGCTGTAGCCTTATTTTGTATTTAATTTCAGCCGGATGATGTTCATTTAAGCAAGGCACTATCCTGGTTGTTACGCCACGGTGCTCGTAAAGAAAATTTGAATATTTCTGACGAAGGCTTCGTTAGCGTAAGTAGCGTTCTAAATCATAAATCTTTTCGGAAGTACACCTTTTCTGATATTCAGCGAGTAGTTGATCAGAACGACAAACAAAGATTTTCTATTCGTCGTAATCCTACCAACAACGAATTTGAAATAAAGGCAAATCAAGGGCATTCAATCAGTGTAAGTTTCGAAACATTTTTTGCGTTTGTACAATGATAAACACTAACGACTATAACATAAGTTGTTTGCTACGAAATAGGTTCCAAGCCTTCAACTCATTCCTTTAGAATGTAATGATTCGACCGAGGTGGTTCATGGTACTTACCTGAGATTCTGGGATAAAATAAAGAATGAAGGCCTCCGTCGCATGAGAAGGACACACATACACTTTGCCCCTGGGGTACCTGGTGATCTCAAAGTGACGAGCGGGATTAGAAGTGATTGTGAAGTGGTGATCTTCATGAACGTACAGAAGTTGTTGGAAGGTACTGTTAGATACTGCATGCCTATTGTACACGGCTGTAGTTAATGTACTTAGAGATTTAACTTTGCATGCTGAACTTCGCCGTGACAGAATTGCTTTATGTGATGCAGACATCCAGATCTTTTCCCTAACATTGTACCTTTGCTGCACTTGCCTATCATTTGTGAGTTTAGTGGGGATGACTACCAACGCTGAAACCTAGGTCGTGATTTAAATGAAGTGTGTGGAATTACAAAGTTAGTTCCTTTATTTCAATATATTGTGTAAAAGCCATAAAGGTACGCCTAAAACAACAAATTTCTTTTATTTTTGCAGATAAACAATCGGGTAATTCAGCATGTTGATGTTTTCCCTTCATTCTTCCTCGATAACTTGTTTTTATAGGAACAACACTTAGCATTTATATAAAGAAATTAGGATCCAAAAATGTGGTAGCTGGATTTAATTTCGGAGGCATCCGTCCTCACGCAAGAAATTTCTGTAAAACACCCTCTAATTCCCTTCAGAATAGAACAGTTCATTTTTACTTCAGCTGAAATTGTTCTGTATTACATATCTTAGTATAAGCTTTCATGCATTGAGAGGTGTGCAACTAGTGATTTCTTTCATTTAGTTAAAAGTTTTGTTGTTTACTCATATGAACAGTTCCATGGTATAGTATCTATAAGTTTTTTAATAATTAGGTAATTCCATCATTTAATGGGAGAAATGCGTAGTCTTCCTTTGCTAACGTTTTTAAGATGGCTATTTCATAGCACTTCCTGTCTCCCCTTTTTCATTGCCATTCTTATACATCTTGAGGGAATAAAAGCATTATTCTCAACTCATAATGACAATGAACTAAATCCTGTGGTGAGACAATGTGCAGACGGAAATACTCACTCCAAGATTTTTAGAAGGGAAAAACAGCTTTCTCAGTCCTCTTGATGAGGCTATTACAGGGGCTTCAGACCTCTGAATGGTCCACAGCATGGTCTGTGCTGCCAAAACATTGGCTTTCTTCTTTAATGTCATCTCTTGAGGGTAGCAAAGCAGATAAGCTTAGCTAACTCAAAACTAAGATCACAGGCAGAAGAAACAAGCATCTAGCTAATATGTGGTTGACTACAAAACATCGGGGCATTTTTTCATACCTAAGGTACAATGTGTCACTTGCACTTTAAGATAACCGTCATCACACACTGAATAAACTTGCATAGAGAAGTCAAAGTCAGTGCTAGGTTTATGCATTTTCAAATATGTCCCCTCTCTGAGCTATCTACATTCATCCCCGTTTGTCTCCTGGAATAGAAATATCCTTGTGCCTGCACTCCCTTGGACTTTCTCAAGATGCAATAGGGCTGTGATGTGGACCATGCAGCATGCTGTGCCCAGGAATACTCTGTTGTGGGGACACTACAGACTTAAAAGGCAAAAAATTGTATGAATATCTTGGCATACCCCTCCATTGAATACAGGAGGTGAAAACAGTGAAGGAAAGATGCACTATCAAGTACGGAGAGACCCTCAGATCCATCTGTGGTCAATTGCATTGTCTAGCAATTCCATGGTTCTCAACATGGACATTGCCATGGTTCTGACTGGTTTAGATATTCAGCACCATAAAGTGAAACATTAACAAGCCACTAAACCTTGATGGACATGAAGAAAATTATGACCATCTACCATTGTCTTCCCTCAAAATCTTCCATTGCCAAATTGTATCTCCCATGGAAATATAAGGTTACAGAGAGCTGGTGAGTTTGGACTGTCTCCACAACAGAGTATTGATGGGTACAGCATGGTCCACATATCCTTTTGCACCTCAAGATAGTACAGCCAGAGGCATTTGTATTCTAAGTGGAAAATAAAGAAATGGACATCTCTTCACGTGGAGATAATGCCTTCTGACGTTCTGTATGTATGCACTCCAAAACGTTTTTGCATGTCGTTTGTCATAAATACACTCTTGTACCAACACCTCTTTTTTGGGGTAGATGCAAGGTGCAGAGGTCAGCCAGAGGCCTTGTGTCATCTCCTGTCTAACTGTAGCTACTACGCAAGGTCAGCATGCATCCACAGCATTCATTTTTGTCACTCTGAATGCCCTGCATCCATTTTTCATGCTTCGTTTAAATTTCTACCAATTACCCTCTCTCCTCCCCTACTCTATCTAGTACTTCCTCATTTGTGTACTTTTCCAATTATTTTACTTTTTCCATTGTGAATACACCCATATTGTGAAAATCTACACTTATTCTTTTGCCTCAATTACTTAGTTTCCCTTCTGTATACTCCATATCAAAGTTGTAACTACCTAATCTTTTCTTTACATCTTTACACAAGGTCATTTTCATTAGCTCCCTCCTCTTCGCTAAAGCGTCATTGGTGAACATCATTCTTCTTCTAATGTCCCTGATACTTTACCATATTCATCTAAAACACTTCTTAGACAGATGAACTATTATGCCAGTTTCAGTATACTATGTCCTCCAATTTTTACATTTAAATTTGCCTTCCTAATTCTTGAAAATCTATGAAGCTTGCAATTAGTTTTATTTAATTGATTCCCATCCTATATCTATCTCGCTGATAATGTTATGGGCTTGGGGAAGATGTTTTCTTTGCCTTGTAGGCTGGCTGAAGCTTAAGGGGATTCCCCATTGCCTTCCTCATTAGTATTTTTAGCATGACACCATCACTTAAATGGCCACTTCACTGGGCCGTCGCTGCCCCTTAACTGCAAGAGAAACATTTCGTGGATTGCCTGTTCTCTGGCTCCTACCTTTCATCCTGTCTTGCATGGGTGGCTATACCAGGAGCCATTATTTTTACTCCCACAATGGCAACACTTGGGAGCATCTGAGCATTCAACAGCCTTCAACCATGTGAAGGATGCAGTCTTTGGGGAGGAAAATTCTACTTTAATAACTGATATTTTGAATAACAGTAAAAGGTCCAAATGTTACAAACAGGCTTATAAATCTCTCACAAAAGGAACTCCAAAAGTAGTTTTAATCATAGAGTTCACTGGTGGGCCATATACAAATTGGATATTAGGGCTTGCTTTTTCACTTATCATGGTCATCATTTACAACAGAATACAAAACCTGGCAGCATGGAAATCCCTTCCATCTAGATACAGCATTTCATGTTCACCATTCTTTGAAACCAGGTTGAGAAACTTCTCTTGCATGATGTGTTAATATTCCCATGATCTCTACTATATCAATCCACATGTCTTTCATATATGTCAATCACTTTATATGGCTCGGATTAATGTTCTTCAATCACTTGTTATTGGCCATTTATTGTGCAAATGTAGTGCTGCTTATTTAGGCTAATTTTGACACTTATTCTTCTGTTTTATTTTGAAATGCATGGTTGTTTACTGAAATTCACCCAAAAATTCACTGAAAATAAAACAATTAAATTTCAAGAACAAAACGTTTCATATATAAATTTAAATGAATTGTGTGTGTGGAATTTTAAAAATGCAAAGGCTTAAAAATTTGGATTGTTTTCCTGCATGTGTCATGTAAGATAGGTTTCTGTTTACTCAAACTTCTGATAGAAGAAGATACAAAATTAAATTAATAGAATTAATAATACTGGTATTGCCAGTTGCTCAATAAGTTACATATTTGTAATTCTATGAAGAAGCACTAATAATCTAGCAATTTTGATGGGTAATTGGTTTGTATCTTTGTAATGTTTTTCAGATAAAATACCATTGTTTGTGTCTGCCAATGGTGTTATTTTGAGCCCTGGTAATAATTTTGGAGTGATCCAGCCAACTTACTTCAAAGAAGTGAAATTTGTTCATCATGCAGCTGTTAAAATGCATTTGGTAAATATACCTAAATATTCTCAGAGAGTCACAAGTTTGTTTATAGTAGCTTTACAGCATAAATTATAATTACTGCTGATAAATTTTCCACTGAACACAATAACTATTTAGATGCTGTTATTCATTAAATTACACATTCACCATGTTCACCTGCCATCATTAATTATATTTCAAGAATTTCAAGGCATTATTCTCTAAGAAAGGACAGGCATAGCACATTTTACTACACTATTCAACTAAATGCAGTGTTTCACCTAAATAAGGTATATTCTGGCAACATTCTGAAACCTTCAGCTTAATACATAGGGTGGGCAGGAGAGGGAGGGATATCATGAGAGAAAACTGGACCATGGAAGAAGGAAGGCAAATCTCTGGACCTAGGGAATGTGGTGGTGGGGTAAGCATTAATGGATTAAGCATGTGTGTTGCCCCAAAGTAGAGAACCGTTAGAGTGCATGCGGGAGTGTCAACTTGTGGCCCTTTAAAAACGATGAGGAGATTGAGAAAGAGGTGATTGATTGGGTAGCCAGCAGATCATAGGATGGTGTTTTAGGACCCAGATGCTTGACCCCTCACTTGGTCAAGGTCACTGGCCATCAGTGGTCTGGGAGCAGGGGGAGATAAGAGGCAATTTTGCTGAGAAAGTGGGAGAAGATAGCTCCAGAAAATGTTCAATTTCCATCATTCTGATATAAATTTATTTTATTTTTTAATTTTATATGACAGATGTGTGAGATGGGAAGCCTCAGAAAAGAATAGTTACGATGTGTTAAGTGTGAGTAAAACTCACCAGAGGTAAGCACAAGCAGAACTTTCAAAGGCACCGCAGATTTTGTTTTGCAGGTTTTTGCAGTGTTGGGTCATAGATATCTCCATTCTTTTAGGGTTTCACCATGTGTATTAGGATTGGTAGATCACAGTTTTGATTGTATTCTGGTCAAAGGTGAGGGACTCAGATTTTGGAAGGCTTTATGTAGGTAATCCTGTCTAGTGGCGTAGTGTTGTATAGTCTGTCAGATTGATGCCCTAACTTACCAACTCTCCAAACACCTGGCTTAGATCCTTCAGCATCATGTTGGTCCGACACCATTCTTTCTGAAGAACTAAATGCACTTGAATGGCATCTCATAGAAAGTTAATCAACAGTAGAAGAATCCATGGACATCATCAGATATCTCACCTCCAAGGGAGTTCCTAAAGATTTTCTTGAACTTTTCTAGCATGGACTTGGGAATTCCTACTTCCTATGGAATGGAGATAATTGCAAACAAACAGAGAGATCAAACAAATGGGCCTGCGGCTATTATCAGCCGTGGCAGACCAATTAATGGAGGAATTGGAGAAGTTCTTTCATTGTATGACAAGAAACCAAAAATGTGGCTAAGGTGTATGGATACATCAATGATACATTTGTCTTCTTGCACATGGTGTCGAAGAGCTCCAGAAATTCCTGTGACCCATCAACATTTAACCATAAAATTCATGATTGAAGAAGACAAAGACATTGAACTCCCTTATTTCGATGTATCAGTGAGAAGATAGTTCGATGGAACTCTTGGACACAACGTCCAGGGAAAGAAGATGCACACTGACCTCTACCTAAATGCTATTTCCAATGCCGACTCAATAGCAAAAGAAAAGAAGCATCTCCTGAATACTCTGCATTGGAATGGCTATAAAAGTGAGATGTTCTTGAAGAAGACCGACAGGGAAGAAGAGTTCAGGCAAGATACAATCCAAAAACAGGCACTTGAGTCAGAAAACCAGTGCCAGACTAATCAAAACCAAAGACTATGCCACTATCCTCTTCATCTCAGGAACATTTGATAAGATTGCCAGAGTCTTAGGGAAACATGACATTGTCAGAAGGTTTAACCACATGAAGAATATAGCAGGTGCACTCTTGGACCCAAGGGCAAAATTCCACAAGATCTTTATGAAGGTGTTTACCAAGTGTAGGAAATCATGCCCCAACATGCAGATAGAAATAATTTTGCATGAAGAAACATCAGAGAGAGACAAAGAACAAACATTTCAAACTGTTGGCCATCCAGGAGCATATATCCTATGCATGACATTCTGTTTGAAGATGCCAATATGATCATCAAGGGAAATCAACTTTATCCTAGATTAATAAGAGAAGTTATTGAAATTGTCGACCCTGAAAATTTCAACAGATATGATGGTTACCATCTCCATAGCACTTGACAATGCTCTCCAAAAGTGGCCAATCAAAGAGCAACAATTTGACAGTATGGCCTTTTTAAAGTTGGCCTAAATGTTATGGTCTGCCTGTTTTATCCTGCCATTATTGCCATCTTTGTATCACCTTCTCTTTCCATTCATCCCTGAAGAGGAATTGTTCGTACAACTGAGATTCCTGGTTGTTGTTGTTATTTTCATATAGTTTATGAAGCAATGTTTTATCTGTACAGTGCAACTCTGGAAATAAACTTCCTTAAATTGAACTGACTAATCTAATCAGAATCTTCAAGTTGAAGGTGAACGACTCACTTCTGTGAAACTGTGGAAGTTAATACCTTTGAAAACTGAACTGAGTCTCTCACCTTCAATCCAACGATGATGAATGAAATATCAATGAAACTGTTGTACACTGAAGCCAATGCACTTGTTGAAAACCCAGAAGAATGGACATACCAGGTGTGCTAGTATGAAATGCAGATTGCAGATGACAGATGATGCACCAATGCAGTTTGTGGTATAAAGATTTGACGCTGATGCTATTTTGTTATGCCATTCACAAGTGTCAGACACACTCGAGTGATAAATTGAGAAAGTTTTTACATGGTGTTGTGTTGCTGTAATCAATTTGTCGAATGTTGTACCAAACAAAGAGCATTTGCGGACAGCATAATTTTTTTTGTTTTCATTTGAAGAAAACTGCTGCTGAACCATATCAATTACTTCAAGAAGCTTATGGTGGGTATGCTCCATCGCAAGATACAAGTGGATGATGGTTTCAGCATTCCAAAAGTGTTGATTTCGATTTGCAGACAAGGAACACAGATAACTGCCAAAAAGGTACATAGATGTGGAATTGCAAGCATTGTTTGATGAAGATGATTCACAAACAGAAAAACAACTCACAGAGCAATTTACTATTAATCAATAAGCTGTTTCCAATTGCCTATGAGAGATGGGAAAGATTCAGAAGACCGACAGATTGGTAACACATGACTTGAATGACTGGCAGATAGAGAGGCACACCTTTCTATCTGCCTAGACTTTGGACTAACAGAGCTTCTGAACGGTAAATAAGGAGGGGTTTAATTTTCAAATCACCACTTATATTCACCTACATCTACAAAATACCTCGCAAGCTGCCGCAAGGGCTAGTGGTGGAAAACAATATGGAAAATTACACCCACAGCCGCGCACACACTCATGCAAAAATCCCTTCATCCAACACTCATGCAAACACACATACCATAAATCAACGAACAACTGCACCCCCGGATGCAGCACGAAAGCCATCCAACACACACGCAAGCCAGGACACAACAAACAAGAATGCTCCACTACCGCATGAACATACAACACAAAGCACTCCATTGGCACAAAATAGCAGTATTAGAGTTTTGCTTGGCTTGTGGTCAGGCAATACATTCTCCTCTGCTGTTGCATAGGTTTGCCTAGGCATATTTTTTCAGAAGAGACCCGTCTCATCACAATTAAAGTCCTGTTGCGCCCTGTACAAGCTTCTTGAAGTTGCCAATTAAGTTTTCTGCTGTCTTTGAGTTGCAGCTTGCTGCTTCATCATGCCTCACAATGCTGTTGGTTCTGGTTCTTTTCTTAAACTTCTCAAAGCACCCTGAAACACTCCTCATTAAGCCATTGGTGATCTTGGCATCTTCTTAATATAGCCAAGAAAAATCACATTCATCTTATCACAAATGATGTTCTCATTAGTAGTGTTGCCTAGCAATTATTTTTCATTTATCCATATGAGAAGCAACCTTTCAACATTGTTGGAAATACATAACTGTTGCATAGATGTTCTTGTCCCTCCCTTTGAATCATCTATCTCCTCAATTTTGTCCTTGTTCTTGAGGATAGTGGAAATCATTGATGTTGACTGATTGCATGTGTATGCTAAATCAGCCACGCTCACACCTTGTTCTCATTTTTCATTTACAACAGTTATTTTCATACTTAAATGGCTGTCATCTTTTGGAATTTTCTTTTATGCATAGTTTTACAATTTTTTAAACTGCAAAAAATACTGCTAAACTTGGCGCACATAAATCACAAATAATATGTCTGGACACAAGTTTAGTTAGTGGAACAAGTGGTAAATTCAAAGTGAAGCAGCAGATTCACAATCATTTCAGTAATCATCCTCTCCTCATCACTTAATATGGAAAAGGTATCTTGTCAAGCAAGTTATGTTTTAGAAAAGATTTTTGCTCGTTATGTGAATTACTTGCTATGCGAGGTGATTGTCTAGCAAGTCCTCTGTATTTTCGAAATTAAGGGATGGGGCAATGATATTGGTGGCATCAGTAGATGATACCTGGACTTTTAGGAAAATATGAAAAGGTCATTGACATGTGCAAGTTATATACCATTTGTATAAAACAATAGAATGGGCTGATATCTAATTATTAAATGCCTTATTTTGGGTGAGATTGAGACTTAATAGTCCCTTCTTCCACCTGAACCCTGAACATTACATTGAAGACAATTACAAACACGGAAGCCCTAGGTGGGGATTGAACCCACAACCTCTGGGTTGGCAGGTGAGAACATTAATTTGGTGCCACCATGTTGCATGGTAATGTATTCATTTTCAAAAAGATACTCATGGAAATTGTTTTTATTTAAAACTATGTGATATATGTTTTTGAAGCCTATAATTTTAGAGGGGAGCATATAATTCCATCATAATGAGATATTTTACCTAAGTTATTGTTTTACAAGGTTATTGATTCTTCACTTTCGATAAAAATGTTTGCAGGACAAAAACCTATCTAGCAATTAGAAGGATGTAAAATATTGGTATGAATGTGCTGTGAATTGTACTACAAGATTGGATAAGCTGTTTAGGACAAAACAGATTAATCTGCACCATGTCTGGGGAAAAAGGAATTTTTATAAGAGGTATCTACTTGTTTGTTTCTTAAAGAATTTGAAATTTGATTGGTACTTTAATTTCTGATGATTATCATTCTTATTTTAATATAGGGTTCCATCGAGTAACAAAAAATGAACTGAAAGAATTATTTGAAGAATTTGGTGATATAGAGGAAATTATACTAAACAAGTGGCAAACGTATGCCATAATAGAATTCAAAGAAAGGTAAAATAATATTTCATTTTGAACTCTTGTAAATTGCTCTCTTACTTTTGATTATTACTCATGAACTCATTTTTTCCTAAACTGTGCATAAATTGTAATGCAGTTCATGTATATTATGTCCTGGGAGTGAATTACAACCTAAGGATAAAAAGGCATGTAATTTTTGTCTTACATATGATGTTTATAATGTACACTATTGTCATTCAGAGCTACCAATATCATGAGATGTCATTACCAGTTATCATTATCAGGCAAATGTAGAAGATAATCTGGTAATGCACATTAGTAGCATGCAATTTAGATACTGATTGATGGTTGAATCTTAAAGATCTATCAGCTTTTTGAGATAATACTTTATAGCTTTCACAGGTTATCCCCATTAAACCTACTTAACTGATGGCATCTCCCATAGTTCCTTGGACCACTTAAATATGTGTAAATTGTAGTACCTCTCACTTCTCCTGTAAGGGCATAATCAGTTTCTTATGAATACGAACAAATCTTGAAGTACTTGGTGATGTCTTAACTGGTGAAACCAATAGTATGTTGAAAACAATCATGAAATTCACCAAGCTATTTCAGAAGTTATTAGATCACCAGTAACAGCAATGACTATACCAGCATTGAACATTATCATTTATCAATTTACTACTTCCAATCAAATTGTAATAATTCAATGCATTTTGAAAAATGACTATGAAATCAATCACCTTCCACTTGTATGAACAAGCAAAATATGCCTTAAAAGTGTTTCTCCTTCAGTTTTGTAAATTGAAACATATGTAAATTATGTGTAAGATGAGTAACTAGTCTCAGTGCATCAACTTTAAAATATTTCTGTATTATGGTATGTGCATAAATGTTGTATTTCATGGATTCTCCCCATGGTTGAATTATGCATGCATCTGTTTAAGACTGTAGTGTCAGGGAAACGATCATTATTGAAGTTCATTGTCACTTGGTGATTTTCAGTTTAGGGTAATTTGTCTTAATAGGAAAATTTAAAGAACAGAAAAGATAATAAATGAAAGACATTCGTGAATATGAATTGATGTCATCTCACACATTTCTTGTCTCTACTGCTCCTAAACCCAGGATAAAATTTGAATTGATATGGATTTTGCAGTACTTATTAAAACTCCTACCCAATTTAGAGATAATGCCTTCTTCTACAACATAAATTATTTCCAGAATATCTGCTGATCACGTGTTATCCCAAGAAATATTTCTGAAGGGCCAAAAGTTAAAAATTGTACGGCGAAAACCACAATATCCTCGTAAGTAATATTTTATATTGCAGATCAGCATCATACATTTAAGTGCCTTTTTTTTCTGAGTATAAGGATGCTCTTAGACATTTCGGAAAGCTTTCTTAAAATACAAAAGCTGCATTGATTTCATTATTTACATCTCATGCATGGAAAGTATTACACATAAATTGGCTTTTTTGTTTATTTTTAGGTCAGAAAGAAGTTAAGCCAGTTACTAATCATCCCAAAGACAAAGCGGCTAAAACATCTGAAAAAGATGAAATTGGATCTTTGGCAGCTACATTTTCATTCAATAGTTTTGACTCTCAAATTATGAAGTTTGTTCAAGAAATGGAAGCCATCGATATTAAAAGAAAAGTTGAAATACTTTGCATATCATTACAAAAGGCAATGAGACCCTGTTTTCCTGGATGCAAAATTATTTCCTTTGGATCAAGTGTTACGGGACTAGCATCAAAGGAAAGTGATGTGGATATATATATAGATATTGGTAAGTTAAAATGAAGAAATTGCAAAGTGTAAAAATCATTTGCCTTGACTGGGATTCGAACCTGTATCCCTTGATATTCGGCTGAGTGCTCTTGCACTCTTAAAATTTTGGAGGCTCTAAAGGAGCAAGATTGTACAATGAAATACCATTCGTACATTGTCACAGTTATTCAGTTGTTCACACAGTGCCACAGTCCTCGAGGTTAAAGCCATTGTTTTAAATACAAAGGTTTGTTTACCTTAGACTAATTCAAAGACTGCAGAAGATGCGGCAACATTGAATTTTAAGAGTCATCGAATAATATTTTAATGCAAAGCAGTGGATGACTCCATTAAAAGTTACTCTTGTGTCATCTCCTGCAGTTCTTTGAATTGGTAAGTTAACGTGTATCCTCGCCTGCCTTAATCCCTCGTTGTTTAGCTATGTACTTCTAATTCACCCATTTTGACTCATGGCAAGCCACTTCCAAGACAACATTTTACCATGAATACTATAGGCCTTAATGTAATAATATATCTATTTGTCCTGCAGACACAGTGTACAGTGTTGAAAATAACATGAGAGGTGTATAGGAAGCATTAATGGTATATAGATGATTATATTTGAATAACAGCTTTTAACGGTCAATTTTTTCAAATTCCTATTAAAAGTCTATGTAAACTGTATTAACTTGATTATGAAAGTCAAACGAGAGAGTTAATAAAATTTTGAAATAATGCAGAGTTATGTACTATTAATAGATATATATATATATATATATATATATATATATATATATATATATATATATATATATTTTTTTTTTTTTTTTCAGTATTATCAAAAGAAGCATTAATAATATTAGTATTGAGGTACCCTCTCACAGAAATTAAAACTCCATCATGTCTACATCAGCCATAATAATGACTAAATGATAACTTTTTTCTACTGGATATATAGTGGAAAAATGTAATCATTTAGTCATTAATATTTTCAAATTACACATCATGCCTGTAGCTGCACAATTTGTTCTACATCACTTAATCGGAACGGGAATGTTAACAAAGTTTCCTTAAATAATAAACTGTGCCCAGATTGAGGTACTGCATTTCAGCTGATCAACCTTAGTTATTAGCCATTCTCATAATAAACAGAGAATGAATTTATGAGATCTCATTTTTTGCAGTGCATGGATTCTGAAACCATGCACTCCCCTTATCAGGTCTGCTTTCGATCTTCTTAATATTTATATACATACTTGAAATCCTCACATTCAGCTTCAGTGTAATCACTTTTTACTTTAATCCCACTATCATCAAAACTTATTATACGAGATATAAGTATCTCGTATAAGATCAGTTGACTAAGTACAGAATAACTTTCACTTTCCTAACCCTGTTTTCTATTTCCCAGGCGAGTGGCATCAGAACAGAATGTATTTAATCCAGGTTGAGGTGAGGCTCTGGTCTGAAGTCCTAGAATGACACTTTATGAGTCCTCAAGCTCAAACAATACTTAAGTTCACTCTGGTGAAACTTCCATAATAGTCATTCAGCTATGAGGAATATCATGGCCAACTCATAGTCATTGCAAAAGAACAGGGGGTGGGGGTTGCTCTTCTGTTATTCCTTGGGTGTGTTAAAGGGTGCATTGCTGGGTGGACATGGAGGTGTAGAGTCCCTTGGCTTCTTCATTATTCTCTACAGCAATCTGAGTTCCATCTATGTAATGGGTCCCATTGACTCTGCTTTCCTGGCCCTTTCATCCAGCACAGCTGTCCCGCTGCATCCCAGTTGAGGCCAAGGAGGGAAAGGGGATTACTATATACTGCTCAAGAGTGTAGTCATCAATCTCTTACTTCATGGAGTCCACTTCATTGCTCTCTTCAGCATGGTACATGATAATATTTGAATGTCTTACCCTTCCCTCCCTAACAGAAGATTTGTTGTGCAGACCATTTTGACCCAAATATGATTTCAAACTAGTTTGTATTTTTAGAGAGATTAGACTTTTTTCATGACTTTTAATCATTTCAAGAGATTGTTACATTTGCTAAATTTAAACCTTGCATTTATTACCAATGTGGTTATTTTCCAAAAAATATCCTTACAGGTAATTTTGATCCATACATTAATTTTCATCACAAACCTCTAAAATAAAACTTTTTTTATTGCTGTCTTCTGATAATCTGCTGCATTATTTTCCGGAGCTATTTTATTTTTTCATCTTCATTATAATATTTTTCACCTTTTTATCTTCCGTAAATATCATCTGTTGAATTGATTCCATCCCTCTGCATTTCTTTCCTCTTTGCACATCTTCTCAGTGGTGAATGAACTGGTTTACAATTTGCATGTAGAACTTTTGTTTTGTTTATCACTTTAAATGAAGTGTGGAATGCAATTCCATAATTTCTTTCAGTTCCAGCAAGTTAAGTTCTGGATGGATGGCTAGACAATTTTAAGATGTGAACATGACTTAGAATTTCACCTTATTCAAATATCTTTCATATAAGCATTACACTTTACTTACATTCTTACATAGCTACATCAGAGTTAGTGGGATGTGGAAGACAGTGGGAAGACTTTTTTGGACACTCAAGTTGCATTGGTTTAGCTATAGTTATAGAAGTGCAGAGGTGACAAAGAAGATCCATCAGATGTATACTTCATGTTGATGCTGAGAATACATATTTGCCAAACTGAGCTTACGATTTGAAATCTTCCTCACGTTTCTTTAATACTACTTGCTAATTGGGCAGGTCAAATATACAGAAAGTAGCAGGCCCAAGTTATACGTAGAGAATGATAGGGATGCAAACTTATTGTGGTTTTAGATGGACTGCCCTTTGCAGGTCATCGCCTTGTTGATCATGTCTTGATGGATAAGTGCTGACAGTACTGAGAGACAAAGTTACTGACCAAATTTCACCACATGGGAGTAAATAGGAGGAGGGAGTGGCAGTGAATGCCTCAAGAACATTCTAAAAATAAAATATTTTGAGCAAAGCTTCATGACCCACAGTCCATGATCAATGATTATTGAGGAAAACATACCAAGTGAGTGGTGTTTGATCATAAATTACGTAATCAATATTGAATCTAAAAAAAAATTGGGCTATCCTTGAAAGATAGTGGTCCATCATGATTAATGAATTAGTAATATTTATTTTGAAAACTTATCCATGTGGCTATTGGATGTACAAGAAAGGAATGCTTCACACCTTGTGGTCCAATTCTTTGAGATTACTAGCCTATATAGATATATTGCCTAGGAACCAATTCTGTTAAAAGAAGAAGTTAATGAGATTTGATGAAAACTTAACGAGACACTAATGGTTGCAGAATGACAAATTGGCTTTGATTTCCTGTGGAAAATACTTCAATCAAAAATTGCCAACTTGGCTGCTAACCAGAAATGAAAATAATTTTATAATCTACTGTTTTCAGCAGATGCATGTGCTCATTCAATCCATTTACATATTATGATCCAGAATCAATTTGATCATAAATATTGATTAGTTGTAGGTATTGATTCTCCTTACTTGCAATATAAGTTCCTTTGCATAGGGAAGAATGATAGCCATCTAGAAGTACGAGGAATTTCAGATCATGTCCTTATCTAGCCATTTCTTGGTAAAGATGGATAATGTCTTTATATCCTTGTACCTGGTTGAATCTATGAAGAATTAACAAACTAGCTAAGTGAGAACATATCATTCAAGAAAGATTCGTATCTCTACCAAGTAAGTGTGTGAAGGTAGAAATACAGGAATATAAGCTACTCCACTACATTCCTAAAGGTTTATTGTATTATTTTGATGATTTATCAAAGCAAAATGTGTAAAAATATAATTTTTTTGAGGTCTCTCCACAACAGTGTTAGTATAACCGAAGAAAAAATTCTTTTGTAAAAAAATTTAGGTAAGCAGCAAATGGGCATTGTTGATGAAAATACCTCAGTTTTCAATCAAAGTGTCAAATAATTGACCTCTGCATATTTCCCACAACATCCTGAATTTGGAAGTAATATTTCCATCCCATTATGATATATGAGGAAGCCACTCTGAGGGAAATTACACAAAAGAACAACCAACTGTATGTGGAGGAACTTCATTGTAGGTATTTATACAAGTCAGCTTGGAGTTCAGGGAGTGAAAATGGATGTGTCATATTACACAAAACTAATGGAAATAAGGCATTAGAGAAATTTATATTCTACAAGGTTGATATTTGCGTTAAGTGTTGGAAAAAAAAATATATGTGAGCTGTATGAACTAACTACCATAATTAAAGTAGGTGGTAATTAAACAAAATATGAAAGGAATACTTCTTGTGTTAAATAGAAATAAACTATATTTCTGGGAATTCCTAATTTGATAAGAAATGTTATAATAAAATGCATAAAAACTAAATTATGAAGAATTGTATTCAATCAACTGCAGGAGATCGTTATGATGAATTACCATATATTCAATGCCACAATTAATACTTGTGACATTGAATGACAAGTAATTTATCATAACATCTTGATTCTTTAAAGCCTCTGGAAATCCATAGTGTAATAAGAGGACATTTTGATTGCTTAATTGGTTAAAGACTGCCAGAAGTCCAGGGGATTCAGGTTCAAGTCCTGAAATTTCTGCATTTCAAAGAATTATGTATGTTTTTGAAGTTATTTTTTTATATTGTTTATGTGCACTATCTTTTAATACAAGAAAACAAAAATCATGAAATGCAAGGAAAGGTAACTTTGAAAATCAATCTCATTTTATCATTAATAATAAAGTTCAAATTGCTCTATTCAAGGTTTATCCTTCTAAATCTCAATAAGTAGTGATTGTCATGATTAGACATGAAAAAATGTGTAACATGTGTTGCACACGTAATTTATTTATTAAACAGCTTGGGTCTAAATTACCTCAATTGGTTATTGAATAATGGGGAAAAGTGGATTTCTTGGGTTAAATTTAGCAAGTAGTGCTTCCTCATCCGTGGTTGTCATGTGCTGCTCTTTGCCTCATTAAAGTAAGCTTCAGGAAGCTGCTTTTATTTCCAGAACATGAACATACTTTAACAATGGAGTGATGTTTGCTTTAAAAGATGCCAGTTCACTTCCCAGATCATTAACAATCGGTTGAAGATAACTTCAGATCAGTGCACAAGGAACATTTATGACAAATTTATTCATGCCACCTGAGCAATGAAATGTAAGACATAATGGGTGAATATGATTTGAAAATTTCACTAGAAACAAGTTATCATTGTTATTTTCATTCCACCAGTTTTTCAGGCATTCATGTACTTGAATTAAAAAATAGGTCATAAATCATACTCAATAAGGGCAAAATTCATTAATAATTATGGGACAGAACATATTACTCCTACTATAAAAAAAGGCCTAAGGTAAAAAGTTTTATTTTTGTAACCCTTTTCTTTTGTGTTATTAGAGCTATGAGGGCTGTCAAGAAAGTAACTCACATTTTGGCCGTGGCGGTGGGTAGGGCTAGAGCCACCTTCTTGGTGTCTAAAAATCCCTACACTCAGTTTGACCTACCTGCTGTGGTAGTGTGCGGACTGGTTCTTTGCTTTACTCATTGTGTTAAAATGTGCGCCGCAATAGAAAATCCCGCGAGTAGAGAATTGCAATCTGTGATTAGGTTATTACTTGCAAAAAACCGCAAGCCAATTGAAATTCATAGGAAACTTTGTGAAATGTATGAAGATGGAATAATGAGTGAAGGCGGAGTGAGGCAGTGGTGCATTCAGTTTAAAAATGGCCACAGTACCAATGTTCATGACGATGACCGCAGTGGTGGGCCTAGCCTTGTGATAGGTGAACTGATGAATGGCCAGTTCTTGGATATTTGTTAGTTCACTCTTAAACTAACAACACCACTGGCACAGAACACTTTCACTCACCTCTTAGTTGGTGCACAGCACAAACTTCCCGATGAATGTCAGCAGCTTTGAAGTTTATTGCCAGCAAAAACCTTATCACTAAATGGATTTTACACTTGGTGGGATTTCTCATCGAGTTATTTATTTTGACTTGCTACTGTAAACAAACAGTGGGGCGACCTTTCAAATGCTGCAGCTCAAGGGATACTGCCATAGTGTGTGTGTCGATACAGCAAACTTTGAGTTCCCCCACTACTTCATTTGCTAAATGCATATTTACTTTCTCGGCCCTTGGCATTTTTCTCTTGCAATCAAAGTTTCAAGCTAACTCAACAACAAATTTTACTTTTAATGCAAGTGGAAAGAAAAATTGCACCTTTGATTCCACGTATTGTTTTAAGCTTACTTTCACTGCAAAGTATGATCTTCAGGTCATGTGTATGAATGGTTTCTTTGGGTCATAAGATTTAAGTATTAGGTTGAAACAACAAAGTTCCAATTTTTCTTTCCGTTATGGATACTTCCTACAAAGTCAAGCCTAAAATTCCTGATTTCATTAAATGCAGGCACTGGAATAATCCACAATGTATACAGGCAGGTTCTTTTTGTCTTTTTCAGGTAACTGGAAATGGAACGAGTGTGAATATTCTCAAAGTGATCTAGTGATGCTATCGAAGAAGATTTTACAGAAAAACTATGAGTTCACCAAATGTATCTCTATCCCCAAGGCACGAGTTCCAATTCTTAAGTGCTTCCATAAAGTCACTCAATTAAATTGTGACATTAATTTTCAAAATGCCCTAGGCATTTTCAATAGCCAATTAATTAAATTCTTACTATCCTTAGATTCAAATATAAGGGTACTAATTATGTTTGTTAAGTACTGGGCCCGAGAGAATCACCTCTGTGGTCATGGCAGTTTCACCAGTTATGCACTAGTTATGCTATTTTTATTTTACATTCAGCGAATTCCAAATAGTCATATACCAACTGTTGAAGTTCTCCAAAGGAATTGCAAGTCTCATAATGTGGTGCAAGGATGGGACTGCCGATTTAATAGTGATCCTAGTAAATACCCTAGAAATGGAAATAAAAACTCCTTGATTAAGATATTAGGTGACTTTTTCAACTTCTATGCAAACTTTGAATTTGAAAAAAATATAATTATTATGAACTATGGAGCTGTGGTGCTAAGGGATCACTTCAAAAATACACCTGAAAATTCCCTCTGCTCCAAGTATAAATTTGCTCTCCAACAGAAGAATGCAGATCCCATTGAGTTGGACAAAGTTATGTGCGTGCTAGATCCGTTTTCTTTAAACCATAATATTACAGCATCTGTAGGTTTGCGAGTAATGAACCGATTTCAAATAAGATGCTTCAAATCTGCTGAAGTTTGCCAAAAAATAGAAAGTGGCGATGGTGAATTTACTTTACAAACAATTGTTGGATTACAACAACAACAAAAGAAAATAAAATTTCCTTATCTGGAATCATGGAAGGATAATTGTGTTAAACTTATATTACCACTGAAGGGATTTAGTCCAAGTAACCTCTTTGAAACCAAAGAAAGTAAAATCAATCATTCGAACATGTCAGGGTTGGTGGAGGTATTAATATTTCAACTAAAAGAAATGTTTGAAAAGGTTCTTAAACTCTCTGTAGTGAAGGAAGAAATAAAAGAGATTCCGGTAGATACATGCAAAAGAAAAGTGGCCAAAATGGAAAGAATGGAAGATGTGCATGGTCAAGATAAAAGTAAAATTTTACGTGAAGTAACATTGCATTTGAGCGGATGCTTCCATGTGTGGAATGGCAGAGGTCCTGCATTCAAGGAATTTTCTTTTCCTGATGATATGAAGTACATTGAAAAGGAGATGCATGTAACAAATTATATTGTTGATACCTTTTACAAAGGACTAACAACAAAACATCATCAAGTTGATGTCAATTGTATTTTTGTACCAATTATGGATTTTAGATGCTTAGAAGTAGAAATTACATTGTGTAATCAAAATGAAACATTCAAACCAATGATTGGGTATTTACTTACCATTTTGAATAAGGTGTTCAAAGAATAAATTTTTCCAGAGAGACAATGTTTTATTTTTAATTTTTATAAATAACATAATTGTCAATATAAAAGTTTTAGCAGCTGCAAGATATACTTATTAAGGTAAAAAATAAATAAATCTAATAAAACGAGTAAGCGATGACTGGCTATGAAAACAAGTTGCATGGTGTTGTGTATCATCTTGAGGTTATCCAGAAAAGTATTTGTGTTTTAATTCATAGTTGTTATTGAATGCTAAGTTTACCCAATCTGGTAAACATTTTTGTTTTTGATACACATCTTTGGTGAGGGACCTAGAGACAACCATTTCAGTAGCACCCACAATGGCACCTGTAAATTAAATTCAATTTGTCAATAGTAGTTATTAATTTTATTAAATCTCATTCAGTATATTAATCCTCAATTAGTATATTGCTTAAATTTAAAAATAAGTCAATGTTGCATATAGCAGAGACATTCTCTATAGGAAATATATTTAATAAAATAAACACAACTTTAATAACTAATAGGTTCTCCATAAATTATGTTATATCCAAATCATGGAGGTGATTCGTCTTAAATAGGTAGGTTGCAGAGAGGTCACTAAGTATGGTGGTGCATCTCAACGCAAACTTTTGCTCTCTCCATTAGTTAAAAGGATTTAGGTGTTCCAGATAAATACACTTTAGGTGAATGGAGGGGAGGAGAAAAAACTATTATGTACATAATTTATAGATGTTCCCTACCTTACACCACTCTAAGAACATATAATTCACAGTATTTTGTAAATGAAATGTTAATAAGATTACCTCCAAGCCACGAGACGAAATTTCCTTTTGCAGGTGGATTATGAAATTTGAATGACTTCAGTGGTAGTTTGTCAACATACTTAGGTGAATTTATTAAGTTCTTCAACTCTGACAACAGGCGAGATCTCATACCGAGTGCCATCGACGTGCCACCAATTATTAGCAAATTTTCTGCCAGTGCCTTCCTGGTATCCACTGGACACTTAAAATTTAATATGACAGTAATTGATTATCTTGTAAATATACAGCAACAAAAACTATTACTGTTTATAGCTAACAAGTAAACATAGTAACAGTTTAGTACATAGGCAAAATTGTGATGCTTTCCTTGGAATGGGTCAGCTCTTAATAGTCTTGCGATCAGAAAATAATCATTAGATTCTTAATGCTTGAATTAAGCCGAACTAAATTTTCCTTTTATTGTGGTCAAAGATAAAATGGCAAGGATTAAATTACTCATGCCCTTGAATTTTATACAAACAAATTTAATAGTATAAATTGTAGAAACAGCTGTTTTTAGCACCTATTGGTAATATGTATACTACCTACAGTCTTTTCCCAAAGATAGGATACAATGAAATGTTTTCCCTTCCTGATTTATAATTTTTTTGGATTACATGCTTCCTCAACACATTTTTTTCCAAACTAAAATGCCCCAATCAGCACTCAAGAGCTCCACCTGTAGTATGTTATTTTCTTTTACATTTAATTTTTTTCTTTGAAATGGAGAAAACACGTCTTCTGCTGATCCTCATTCAGAAAATAAGTAAATGGCAAAAAATCTCATGACTCATAATTTTTGGTGACCGACAATGATGTTATCTTGTGTATCTCTAATTGCATATATGTCATAGAGTGAAGGGTCACCAAATAAGGATAAAAGTGGCTCAAAGCTAAGCACATCTGTTATTATTTTTTTAAACAGCTTTTGGTTCAAACACGCCCACGCAATGCCAATAACACTTGTGCAAACATCAACCAAATAATTTGTTTTAATATCTTTTCATGGTACCTAATTTAGAAAACTCTTGGATAATTATGCCACCATGATAAATTATTACTATTATAACAATGGGAAAATGGTAAAAAAAAATGGATTTTTTACATGTGATCATATTTGGTGCCATGGAAATTCTGAGTCATACTTTCATGAATACAAATGGATGAAATATATTTCTGACATAATCATCAGTACATAACATAAGGGTACACATATGTTTCGGAAAAATATCACAACGGCTAAATCTTACACAGACACATTTATAGAAAATGTGGCATGAAACCAGCTAAATATATCATCTAAAGAAAGTACCTTAAGGAGAGCATCTAGAATCATAGTAGGAACAGAAATTTCATCATCATCCATTATGAACATGCTTTCATAGGCAGATTCCCTTGTCTTTCCATCAATTTTAATGAATTTATCCCCATTTAAGCTGTAATCAACAGGGGGAGGGTGAACAATCTCTTCTATTTTCTGAGATCTTTCCAATGTTGTAACAAAGCATGTTCTCACTGCAATAAAAACGAAAATACATTTGAATGAAAAGTTTTTAATGTGATAAAATCTAAGGTACTGTAGAAGTACATCTAAGCATGCATATATTAAGGTATAAGCTAATGATGCAAATTAGATCAAAACTACCTAAAATTGGAAAAAGATAAACATTAGTAAGTAATTAATTCCATATCACAGATGGCATATAATTACAAGGTATGTACAGGTACGCCCAATCCCTAAAAACCCACATCACTGCAGGCTTCTAAAACATTATTGGAAAATATAATTAAACCCCTTTTAATCAACAATCCTGTTTTTAGCTCAACTTAATTTCTAAAGACTTAAATGCTGTCCAAATTTTTTTTCCTCGTTCCCACCCTGTTCACTTTCATATTCAGCCACTTTTTGCAACCTCTGAGAAAAATTTGATTTGTAATGCACTTACTACAGACAAGGTAATGCAGAACAAATGATCTCAAAATGTTGGGAAGGAGACAAAGGAGTTGGATGGGAGGAATTGGAAAGGGTTGACTTTGCTAATGAGATGTTACCAGTATTATAAATTTGTAACGTAAAAAAAAAGTCTGAAAAATTGCTAAGGTATGGCAGAGAAGTAGGCTGAACCAAAAGTAGACTGACACCGTGAAGGAAGTGTTGGAAATGTTAGTGAAAAAAGTGAGCCTACAACAGAGGGGAAGAATATGGTAAGTACTGTGAGGAGGTGACAATGGAGGAGGAAATGTTGAAGGGAGAGGAGCAATAAAAATGGCTAAGGAACACATTTATGAGAAAGGACTAAGAAATTAATGAGTATCAAATATTTATCTGAGGAAAAGGATAGATAAGTGCTTGGATTTGTAGTGTGCTTTTTATAAGGTTGTAAAATGCAAGCCCTCTTTAGGAGAGGAAAAGGATAAAAACCAAGACGTGTTTTTATGAGAATGTCAAACCAATTGGATGAACAAAGGGAGGAATTTGAAGCTACTGTTTTCTACTGATCCACTTGATTAGCAAAAGGAAAAAGAATTGGATAGGCTACATAATAAGAAGAAATTGTTAGCTGAAGGATAGAATAGAAGGTACAATAGAATGAAGATTAAAGAGAGGAAGACGGGTGAAAATGAAAACATTTGAATAATGAAAATGAGTATGGAGGAATGACAAGAAAGGCAGTCAACTGGAGGAAAGACCTTCACAATTTGATTAACTATGATGATAACCAAGATACAGGATCATAGCAATATTTTTTGATGAATTTATAATAGTGACGGAGTACGCACACAATACCTATGGTACATTCAAATTCTTAGTATGAGTGATGTCTCATTATAATGGGATTTAGTGTAGTCCTTCAAATAATTTTGATCAAATTTATCATCTTAAAATTTCTACATTATTCCATTCGGTGTATTCAGGAATGTATTATAGTCCAAAATGTCTTCTAATTCTCCTTTTCAATTATCATTTTTTCTTTTTTGCAAAGGAATTTCTCACTGAAAAATAATGTTTTACAGTTTATCAAATGCTGTAAATGGCTGAAGATAAGCAGGTCATATTGTAAATCATACTGATCAGCTTGGACCACACCATTTGACTCAGCATCATGTGTTCCAGTTGCTGCTTCTTTTAATATTTACTATAAAATACTTTTGCCAAAACTAGATGCACTACATGATTGTAGGAAAACTGTTGAACAAATTGTGACAATTTTATGCGGGTATTGAAGAATTTCATTTTGATAGTGTTCTTAAGAGAAGGGCTTTTGCCATATCAAAGGACAAAATTTTGCTCCAATTACACATTTATGACTTGCCACATGTAAAATTTGTATTCTATTTAGAAAAATACCTTTGATGTTTTCAACTACTCCTTCATCAATACTTTCTTCTTTAGGGTGGCTTGCTGAATCCCCTGATCCTTCATCAGCCATTAACTTCTTTAATAATTCCCTTAGAGAAAAAACATTTCAAAATTAATACTAGGGCAATAACTAAACATTGTAATTGAACTGACATCATGGAGAGTTTTTATTTGGTTGCTAATTTTGAATAAAAACATATACTAAGATATGCAACTTAATTTTAAATGTAATTGAGATACATTATAAACAAGATTTATTTTACACAGGTAATCTACCAGTTTAGGTAGATTTTGGATTAACACAATTACCAAATAATTATCTTGCCTCTCCAATCAAAACGCAATGTATGTACTAAATAAAAAACACACACACTGTGAAATTCACATTTCACAAGTTGAGGGTGACTACCACTTCGACCTATTACTTGGCACATTGCTGATTCTTGTGAAAACTAAATAAAGTAGACAACTTTTATGTTACTACAGGCTTTCATAAGAAAATATAGAAGCTATTATTATAATAATTCATTTACTATGATGGTGATGGTTGGCCTAAAGCGGGCCAGGTACTACATACAAATCAATATAAACAATACCCTTATGCTTGCTATGAAGGCTCAGCAGAGTTTGCACGGTGTTTCTAAACACTTTAAGGGCTAGCAATGAAATATTAAATTGCCATGAATCTCCCAATAACTGCGGCAAATAAGTATTTAATCTCATTTAATTTCAAGACATTACACAGCTGTCTTATGCTTGTAATGCATTGTCTTTATTACATACTTTAATGAATATGTTCTTTTTAAAGGATGTTCATAATGTTGAAATGTGAACTTTTCTTTTCCTTTGACAACTCCTATACCTTAATGATATGTATGGTCAGTGGAAAAAAAATTATTACAAATAAGTCTGAGCAAAAGCAGACATCGCAACAGCTTGTTGTTCACATTTACTCAGTTTCCTTTTTTCATTATTGAAGATAATGCTATATTGTACAATGAATACATTCTACATGAACTTCGCTGAAAATGGAACAAAAGTGAAATGTCAGATAATATATAAAATAGCGAAGATGGTCCTGATAATATAAACTTTGAGAATATTCTAGATTCAGGTAAGATAATAATTCTGTCTTACTTACGAGGTGCTTCTTAAGGTTATGACTATCATTCATTCAGCTGAAAGATTTCACATTTCCTGTTTCACAATGGTCATGGTTATATTTTCTCGAAATACTTTTTCAAATGCCTAAACTAATATACTATTCTTGTTTCTGTTACTTTCATGACAGAATCTAGCGGTAGCAGTAATGCAAGTGAGAGTGAAGTTCAAATTACTGTCCTGATTAAATTTATTAGGTATTGAAGGGAGAAGAGGCAGGCCACTAGGAAGAGGTGGAAGGTAGATCAGAGGGCAGAGCTTGAGAAGCGAGATTTGAAAGAAGAGGACAAGGTTCCAAGCATATACAAGTATATTTTTTCTGGCACATCAAGGATGATCAAATCACCAAATATAAATTAAAACAAACCCCTCCCTCTCTTTTCTTCCTGTTCCTTCCTACACTAAATCTAACAAAGTTTCTTTCAATCAGTGTTTCTCCCTAAGCATCCTAGAACATCTCCTCTATTTAACCACCAATACAGTGGTTAGGACTCATAAATCTGCGTATATACTAGAATTCAAATAGTTCAAATTTCCTGGTTTGAACCATCACCGATAGATCGTTACCACTTCCCTCCCCACATCCCAGGACACCCCATGCAACCCCCAACCACAGCGCTTACATTCCTTCTGCCCAAAACCTTCCAGTTTGTTCGGAAGAAGACCTAAGAGAAGGCTTGAAAGCTCAAACTATCTTGAATGTATCCTTCCACGCGTTTCCTATGTATATTTTGCCACTCATTGAAGGGCGAATATCTTGTGCAACGGCCGGAACAGAGTAGCAGAGAACAGGAAAATGTACAACTTCATTCCAAAATTTATAAATACACTTAAAAGCAAAGGGAAAATTTTCCTGCGGGTATAGGTTTATTACACTGTTGTTGCATTCTTGATGGACCACTGGAAAGTGTAACTATTTACATAGCCTTTTTCTATTTTCTGTTTCATCATGTGTGCCTTTCTTTTCCAGAAGGGTCATATAACTGCACGCAGTCCAGGTATGATCTCTGGATTATAGATAAATGATAGTGCTTTTTACATACACTGAAAAAGGGTAACATTCTTGGAATTAAGTAAATTATATTGTTATAATATGTTGCACAACATTAAGTATTTTGATAAACTCTTTTTCATACTCAGGATTATTGTGATAGATGTACCAAGGCCACACACGGGATGTCACTCTCAGGAGCCACCCGTTTGCATGTCTGTATGAATTTTAAATCGATACAAAGATTATGGAGTATTATATATCCGAATTCAAGTGCTTCAAGTCTGGCTACTGATGACAGGACCATGAACCCTTGGCAAGTGTGCTTTAGATACTTAACAGAAGTTAAATAAAAATTATTTCACAGATAAATGAAAACAGTGTAGCAAATAGAAAATGATATTCTAGAAAACTAATGGGGTTACACTGCCTTCGATAGAACTTTCATTGCTCACATCCAAAGAAATGGGCGATCCTAATTGCTTTTTTCATTTATTCTACCTTCTACAGATTATCCCAATAAAAAAGTACAATTTACACATTAGAATAACATGAAAACATTTCCGTTTGAGGAAGAGTTCTCACCTTTCCACTAGTTCACCGGCTAATGGTTGCGCTTGCCACGCTTTTAAGACTGTAAAACCTTCATACACCGGGATGACGACAGTCTCCTTGTACCCCATATCGACTACGACCGCCGTACTTGCTCCCAAGGTATACAGTGAAACAAGGTGTGACGGCACAAAAAGGAGAGACAGCACCTTCGAAGACAATACATTAATTACTTAAGCGCAAGTAGGTTTTCGCTATGCATTTATATGTACGAAACCTTACCTCATAATGGTGAAAGAGGACCTTGGCCAATGTTTCCCTAAAGAGAGTCGGGCAGAGAACAGATTCAACTATGACAACCCGTCTATCTTTTGGGCTGACAAGGAGATGTCTATGAAAAGATGAAATATTTCCACGTACACTCTAACAACTATAAAAATATTTAAATATAAAAACAGCAAATACGGCATCAACCTTACTTAAAGTACAAATAGTGTATGAAGTGCAACAATAAATTATACAAATCCTCCTCGTCTTTGTAAGAAGTAATGAGCTTCTCTTCGCCAGAATCTTGTATTTTTGCTTTACTAGCAACTATACACCTAGGAGCATTTTCACCAGCAAATCCACATCTGTAAGAACATTTTTAAAGATATTTGGAGTTAGAGTAACGAAAAATCTTAAACTAACAAAGGTATAATTACAAAACTCACTTCGTATACGTGGAGCCAATTTCAATAACTACAGCTGACTTCTCGGAGGTTAAGTTGACAGTTTCGAAGGTGGGCATGATTCCATGCACTAAGGAAACAATAACTATCTACTTTGCAATTTTGTTAATATATTAATGGTAGGCCAAAAATTTAAACAAATCTGGGAGTCTATGGGATCCTCAGTCACATATGAACCTAATCGACCATCGGCAAATCAACTGTCAATTTCACGGTTTCTCCATTTGCACTTTTGAAACGTCTATCCCAAAAAAATTAGGCGACCACAGTGTACTCACGACAACTTTATAAACACATTGCATAACCACAGGCAAACAGGGCTGACAACATTGGATACAAACCCTTGAAATGAAGGTCGTGATGCCAGCGATGCGCTAGCTGAAGCATGACAACAAAAGGGCATGAGATGACAGAAAACTCTCTTCAAAATACCAGATCTGCAGGGGAATAAAGAGTAAATAAGATGAGAGGGGCGTGAAAATAGATATTTTGCTATTTTTCCCTGCTCCGGTTCCACCCGAAGGGCGGGCCGTACGCGGTTTCCGGCTTGGAATTGATTTCGGAGGAAACGAGGGGCGGGACCAATATCTAATTTGGACGAGTCGACTTCAAGCGAGGCGGACCTTCCTAAACCCCGAATTATTTGCAGGCAGAACTCCTAAAAAGTTTTAACTATGGTAATAAAGGATGTGTAATATTGTATTATTTACCCCTTTCGATTCCCAGGCAAGTAAGTATCTCTGGGCATTCTCAGCAACTCCCAAGCTATGTGATGTTTTTCCGGTACCAGTTCATCCTGGGAAACCATGGGCGAAACAAGGAAAGGAACAGGCCGCTTACCCAAATGTGTGAACTTCACCCGCCGTAGGGCTTAATACTAGGTGAACTTTATCATATCCTACCAAACCGACATTCGGGTTGATTACTGTGTCTATGATTTGTGGAGCAATCAGAGGAGGGAAGAAAACTTCCACATGACCACGAACTACTCTAAACCCCAGAAATAGGGCCTGACATGTATGCTACTTTTTTATTAAATTCTACGTAAAATATAAAAAAATAGGTTTTGAGGACTTTTCTTTGTCATTTTGTGGATTTAATCTTATCAAGTTTCCATATAGTCGCGCGAAGACTTGTGTTTATGTAATATCTAATTGATGACATTTAATAAATTAAGAACGTTGGCCATTCTATTTTGGTAATCGACATAGCTATTTTGGGACATACGGGCTCTTGAGTTGTGTAATGTAGGTAAAGTTTTGGGCTTTCTTGAGGAATTATTTCTATTCTTCATATTTATAATAAGGGAATCAACCTTGTAAAATGTTGTAGGCTTCAGTCAACAGGTTGATTCCTTTGGATTTTAATTAGTATGTTGGCATTCGGTCCGTGAGGAAAATACTATTTCAGTATTCTCGGCTGACTTCAAGGTTCAGGAGTATCACAAAAGTTAGATTTAAGATTAGAAAAGTAAGTTTGGACAGTGACGCAGGTTAGATACGCGCTATTGGCAATTTTTCTAATTATTGTGCTGCCGATTTTGGGACAATGTGGCGTTTGCCAAAGGGTCGCATTAATTTGACCGGAATTTTCCCACCTATTCCAACACCATTTAGTGCTGATGAAAGTGTAGCGTTTGAAAAACTAGCAACAAATATCGAGAAATGGAATAAAATTCCATTTGCAGGTGAGAAGAAATCTGCGGTTTTTATAATTCCATGAGTAAACATTTATTTTAGCCAGATTATTGTGCTTTTTTGATCAATTTCCCATTAAATTGATAGTTCTGATAGGTTACCCATTCGTAACATATCATCATACTTACCGGAAATATGCAGCCTGTCAATCATCTCATGATTATTATAAGGGCGGTCTTGTTCCAGATGCAATTTGGATATCCCTCATCGAGCTATATCCAGTCACTGTATCAATGAATAATAGTTTATAAACGTCACTGAAACCTTAAGTTTATTTTCAGGATATGTTGTCCAGGGGTCAAATGGTGAATATCCTATGTTAGCACCTCAAGAAAGAGTTGAAATTATTTCCAAAGTTAGGGAGTATGTTGGACAAGAAAAGATAATAATTGCTGGTTCTTCATGTGAATGTAAGGATTTACATGTTATCTGCCAACTTTTTGAGTACTTTTTAACATTATAAATGCTATTGTAACTACTCTAGTGGGATCTTCTCATAAGAAAGATTGCCAAGCCTTAATATTCAGCTGGGATACATTCTGGAAAATGACATGTTTTTTTTAATTGAAAAGCTTCTATAACAGGATATTTTATACATTCAAGCTACACGGGCCACTGTCAAAATGTCTCAGAAAATGGCTGAAGCTGGGGCCGATGCAGTATTGGTGTTGACTCCCCATTATTTCAAATCTAGCATGACAGTAAGTAATTAATTTCCATGAAATCAAAACACATTGGTTAACAGGCAAATTTATTGGCGTCATTTTTTTAAGAATGATTCTGTTACCATGTTACCATTGTGCATTGAAGCAAAAGAAAAGAAGTCAATAAAATATTTCAATTTATTCTAATAAAATAATGTTCATTTTCATTTCCCTTCAAATAACTTATGAGCGCATTCTGTGAATTCTTTTTAAGCCTTTAAATGAAAGACCTACGTGTAATAAGAAAAATGTGTGTGATTGGTGAGCATCTTTTTAGCATGTGCAAATAATAATAAAATCTATAGTTCATAACAACCTATTTTCTCAATCTTGCCTTTCACATACTGGGAGCAAACTTACTGGCTAAAAATTGTATATATTATATTTCACCATTTCCAAAATCAAGTCTTCGGTTTTATCTAACCAACTGGCTACTAATGCTTCTATTTTCCAAGGACATTGTTACTAACTCAGTAATAGCATAGTGGATAAACTGTTGTTCATTTTTGAGGCTCAAAATACACAACTGCTTTTTGAGCAAAAAATAATACCATTCTATTAAGACCAAGGAATACAACAAGAAAGGATAATGTTGATGCCTTATTCATATCTGATTCTTTTGATTCATAAGAATAAATCTCATTCTTTCTCTTCATTCCATTAACTTTAGCTATTTTCTTCCCCTTGTTCATTTAAGTGATCAATATTTCCAGTGTATACTTTGTACTCTTTGAACCCTAGCGTAATACTGTATAATGAAACATTTCATGGTATCCATGATAATAAGTCTAGTACTAGACTAAAGTGGGTAATAAAGTTATGGGTGACTTGCTAATACTATATACATTCTTGGGAACCATCTCTGTGATTTGGATGACTTTTGCAATCCATAACCCACCTGAAATTGATTAGTGCAGTTGATAAATCATATCCGCAATATGTGGTACATGGTAAGAGTAAGCGATAGATGATGTCTGGTATAACTCAATTATACCAGACATTAGGGGGGGGGGGGGTGATATTCCCTTACCTCTTTCATGGAATATTTTTGCTTTAGTAAAATTCAAAATCATTATTAAGTTTGTCAGAACTAATGGGAATACTATTGTTTCCCAAGCACAAAACTCCACTGTAGGTTATGTTGTGGTCTCTAAATTAAATTGATTAATATCTTTATTCACAAGATTTGAACTTTCATGGTAGGAAGAATTATTTGCGTTCACTTTGAAAGTGCTCGCATACCTCCTTTTCTTGATCCACTACTGCCAGAACATGCTCCTTTTAGTGTGTAAGCGTTGGGAGATAATCATCACAGCACAATTTCATGTGAGAGGATATGGATTCGTATAATGTTATGCTCATTTAGTGCAATACCAGTTTCAAGAGGATAAACAAAAGGTTGTATAAGCTTTTCCTGGGAAGGTAAGGTAGGAGCACCGAAAGGTAGGCATTTAACAGAAGACTCCATTAAAAGTTATTGATGTGACATCTCCTGCAGTTTCTTTGAATAAGCAGTTAATAAATTTCGGAGCGAGGATAAAGGGAAGGGTACAGTTGAGGAAAAGTTGGAATATCATAGAAAAGGATAGTTAAAGCTGCAAAATTTAATAGGTATGCATTTTTCCTATTCCTAATTAAGACCTGGTTAACTGAAGGTGCTCCTATATCTTAAGCTACATATTAATGCTTTAATGGTGACAAAGCAACTTTTTGAATGTGAGTGCATGGAACTCGAGAAGACAAAATTAAAGCATCCAAAACAAGTCATCATGGAAATTAAATGATTTACTTTGTAATTCCAATTACTTTCAATGCAACAATTTCAGAGTGTAAAAATCATTCACCTTGACTGGGATGTGAACCCAGATCCCTCAATATCCGGTTGAGTACTTTAGCCACTTAAGCTATCGAGGCGTCCTCTTTAACTCTGAAATTTTGGGGTTTTGTCCCAGTCAAGGCGAATGATTTTTACACTCTGAAATTGTTGCATTGAAATGCAAATTAGAGCATGACTCTGTTAAAAGTTACTGTTGTGGCATCTCCCATAGTTTCTTTGGAATTCGTCCAATTATTTTTTTGAACGTCATCATCAGCTGATGATGATATTCAATGTCGAAACCTGGGTCGTGTTTTTTTAATAAAGTGTGTGGAATTACAAAGTAAATTATTTCATTTCAATATGTTATGCAAATTCCATAAAGTTATGCCTGAGACAGCAAATTTAATTAAGTCATCATGGCTACTGTACTAAGCAAATAAACTGAATACCAACACCAAGTCAATAAAACATTGTCACGTGTGCTAAAATTCTCACATTGTAACACTATAATCTCCTTTTGACAGTACATATCATTAAGCAATTTTTTATTTTATTGGAGAACTAGTAGTTTCCTTAAAATTTATTCTATACACTTAGCCTTGTGCCACTAATCTACCATTGTCTCTTTCTACTTGTTCCTTTTCACCTTAAAACCCCATTTTGATGCTACTATATTATTTCACTTCACTCGAAGCACTTCAGCCTTGTGTTGCAGTGGATTTTCTCTTTCAGAGCACTAAAGAGGACCCTTTCATGGTCGAAAAACACATGTCCAATTTCACATCGTTTCTCCCTAGTTTTTACATGATTTTTTACCTTCCACTTTTATTTTTCATTTGTTTCTTTCAATTGACTGAAGGGCTTTATTTCCTACCATCTTTGGTTTTGACAACACCATTCAGTGTGCTGTCTACTTCATATTACCAAGTGTTGGTATTGCTTTGATGTAATACCTAAGTGAATGAGTGTGCTAGTGTGTGTGTGCATTATTTCCCTGAACTAGGTCCCTTGTGTATGTATTAATTTCTTCACAAACTTATTCAGTGTCTTCCTAGCTAACACGTAAGTGGTAGCCCAGAGCTGGTCCATGGCGAGGAAAAACTTCACTATAAACTGCTTCATGCTAGTGACTGTGTGTATTGTAAGTTCCTGAATACGGTCCCTGGCAATAGGATTAACTTCCTTGTAAGCATATTCAGGAAACAGCCCCCCCTCCCGTGTAAATGTGAATGTCCTAATATTTTAAATGTGTCTCTGATCACTTGCAAAGGATTCACTTTCCCCATAAATCACCACACCAAATTCAATTTTTCCCTCCTCTTTAATATACATTGGTGTTAGAAAAACCTTTTTTGGCTTAAGGAAATAATATATAATTTTGTCAGACTAAAAGGATTTGCAAAAATGTAAATCCCCAATGGATTTCTTGAGCACATCCTATGCCTTTCTTGCCTACATGGAATCCCAAGTATCCTCCAAATTCATGGAACCAAATAGGAATGCCGATGCCTTCTTTTTCAATTTCAGCTGTCGCCAATTAAAGATCGCAATTCATGTCCTAATTACCTGCCAGCATTTTCTCTAATGCCAAGTACACTCAAGGTGACCAAAGATAATAATATTCTTTGGAAAGATGAGCTGCCCTCCAGGATTCTTCCAATCTGTTGGATATTCTGTCTACTATCCCAATACTTCTCTCAATTTAGGAAATCTCATTCACATAACCTTATTAACATATTATTAAGCCTCGTCGGAATTTGGGGCTCATAACCTGTTAATTTATCTCTTGTTCGGCATGATTAACATTTAGTTAATTTTAAATGATTTTTTACTCAGTTAACACTTTATTGTTGGTAATGCTTAGCAATGGTGTGTGGAATTGCAACAAACTAAGTCAATGTGCCCAAACACATTGTTATCATAGTTAATACTTGACACAAACATGAGCTATATATCAGTATAGAGAAATTAATAGGATTTTATATGACAAATGAAGATTGAAGAAAATACTCAGGTTCTAAAAAATAAACTCTGAGAAACTAACATGGCAAAATAAATCTTTTGGATGGGGATGTACAAGGATATGTAAAATATGGAGAGAGAGCAATCGGCATAAGGGAAGTTGATAGACTCAAAATTCACGGAAGAAAATCTATCCACATTATTGCATATGCAGGTGGAAAATTGAGCCAATAGAGAATCAAAATTTTGGAGAAGAAGCACTCTTAGAGTAAAGATATTAGCCAAGTAAGTTTAGACATGGAAAGGGAATATTATGTCAATTAGAATAGATTAGGTCCAGGTATACTTGATTGTGAGGTGTTGAAAGCATCAAGGGAACAAGGCTGTGGGGAACATGTCCTTGAGGCATTAGTAATGGATAAAAGTGGAAGGAATATTTCATGAGATTATTTGTTGCGTTTATAAATTTTTCCCAATGACCTGGTTAGATTAATAGATATTTTAATTAATTTTTTTAGTTAATTCCATATTAGAAAAAGAAATAATGAGCGAGGACTATCGGACCAAAATTTTTATTTTGCAACCAGGTAAGTTTGTACTTAGTACATCAACAAAATAATGGAGGAGAGTTCAAATTCTTACTTCAGGGAAAATCAATTTTGATCTAGAGGTTGTAAGGGTATGCATGGAGCCATTGCAGTAATGAGATCACCAATCAAATATGTTGACTATAATCAGAGTGTATTGTTTGGCTAAGTGAATTTCTAGTTGGTATTTGAAAGAGTACATTTGGTGAAGTTAATGATATCATCGCAGAACGTGAGTGATAAGTAACTTGCCCGAAATCCATGCGTCTCTCAGACTGCTTAAGTATGGATAGCCATAAACACAGTAATCAACCCAAGGTCAGTTTGGTAGGCAATGGTAAAATTCACTCGGTACTAAGCTTGATGTCATGTGAAATTCACACATCAGGTTAGGGGGGCCAGTTCCTTTCCCCAATGATGGACATGGGATGAAAAATTATGAAGGGATTAATTCTTCACTGAGTGCATTAGAGAACCAGGGTGATGAAATTAAAACTTAAGAATATGGTTTCAAAGAGGTTCTCAAGAAATAAATATGCCAAATTGAAGGTTAATGTTGGGTATCCTTAATTAGAGCAGGTAGAATTCTTATTTAGGAATAGCTTTTGATGAAAATGAGCAGGTAGGAAGGACATTAAAGCAAGACTTATATATGGTGAAAGAACTTTAGTCAAATATTGGTCCCCAGTAGCATTGGATTTTTCAACCCTTCCCTGGAAAATTCCTCCTCCTAAGAGAGAACCGGTCTGGAGGAATTTTGAGGTGTTTAGGTGGAATGGATGGGCATTAAAGTGCATATGGCAGCGATTTTACTCCTTTTGCTCCCAGTGAATTCCTCTTTAACTTACCTTGACTGGTAGGCTACTACAGATAAATAATTCCTTGATAGTTCATTTTGCAAAATCCAAACAATTTTCTACCTGCTCATTGATGTAAATTTTGAGCATTTCTATATATATATATATATATATATATATATATATATAATATATATAATATATATATATATATAATATATATAATATATATATATATAATATATATTATATATATATATATATAATATATATATATATATATATTATATATATATATATATATATACATATATATTTCTCTTGTTAAAGGTTTCCATGACTTGGACCAAAGGAATCCATATTACTTGTGATATTTCTGTTAAAAAGCTTCTGCCAAAACTCTGGAGGATACTAGTCCCTATTAGCATTTGATTTTTCAATAATCCCAATACTAATGTGCACAGGAAAACAGTCCCTCACCCTTTGAGAGCACCATTGCTGAGAAATTTTGGAGTAAATACTAAGATGGGCAGTCAAATGAAAACCAAACACCTGCTACAACAACCAGTCTGCGCACAAACAAGGACATGACCCAACCACTATGTGCACCTGTGAGTTGTCACTATGCAGTTTTCCCACCTCAGCGATGGCAATATCAATACATGACAACAGTGTTGCCACCTTTCGTGCAGGTTGTGTTTTATGGCTGGTGTTCGGTTTTCATTTGACTACCTTTATTAGAATAAAATTTAATTCTGAATTTTTCTTTTAACACCCTACAATCCTTTATCATGCTCTTACCAATATTTTAATCAATAAATAGATCTCCTTGGCAAACTTGAATGGAATTTAACAATTTTTAATGTGTACCTGGAGAACAGCTTGCTATATATTCCAGTCTTTTGAATGGAAACAATCTCAGGTGAGTAATTTCAATTTGAACAAATCTTAGAGTGGGATGTAATTCATCTGATGAAAGGTACAATTACAGTCGAATTCGATAAAAGCAGAACTATGTTAAGTTCTTACAGAATTACTTTGTCATTTGGAGTTTTAAAGAGGTCGGGAAAAGGTGGCCATGGCACATCAATTAAGGTCTGCCAATTAACAATGAGTATGGAAACCGGATGAATGCTTATCATGTTTCATCTCCAAATAATATATTAATAACAAGTAGCTTAAAAATTATCTTCCACAACTACTCCAGGGATATTTAGGATATGTCTCTTATCCATAGTTACTGGTTGAAAGACATTATCAACTGAAAAAAAAAACTTTGTTTTCCCAAGTCCCAGAATTTCAGAAGATTTATTTACAGCTAGGTCAAAGAATGCAAATTGTCTGCCATCTTAAAATTGAGTTGATCAACTCCTCATTTTCATATATCTCCATACTCAATAGAGGAACTCCTTTACAGAATAGACAAAACTTTCATCAATAGGCATTTTCTTATTTAGGTTTTTAACCAGTCTTGAAATTGATAATTGTATTCAAATAATTCTATACATACCCTTTACATCATTCCCTATCTGGTAAGGCAAAGTGGAAAACCTTAACCGCAAGTAATACTTGGAAACTAAACTCCTCTAATGGATTGCAGCATTGGCAAATGTCTTTGAGCATGCCGTCAATCATTAACATTATAAATTACCCTTGATGCTGGTATTTAATCTCCTCAATCAATTGAAAATTATGGTTGTATTTGATCTACTATCTTGAACAATGCACAAACAATAAAAGTATAATATATAACCACTCAAATGCTAATTTTAGTCTTATTTCAGTGCAATTTTTAAATCCCACCTGCAGTGATTAAGATTGAAGTCAGTTAATTCATTAACTCACATCTTCTAGATGAAATCATTTTCCTTTGCGCCAGTTGAATCCATAATTACAACTAGATATTGCATTTGCAGAAGCTTCATGGCAAACATAACATCATTATTCAGATGATGGATAAATCATATACTGTCATTTGTCTTCAAATTAACCCCTCTAAAACTTGTTATAATCGGACTCCTACTGTAGCCACAAATCATTTGAGCATGGCTGCTGGAGCCATGATTGGCCTCTGCTCTTTGCAGGAAAATTAAATTACGATGACAACTCAACAAAGACCATTCTATAGTGTGGATCTCCAACATCTCGTTTAATCATTAACATTGCAAGTTGCTCTGGATTCTATTTGATATTTAATCTACTCAAATTTGCTAACATTAGGTTTGTTCTTGATCTGCTAGTTTGTTCAATGCATACCCTATAAAAGTATGATATATAACTGCTTAAACTCTCTTTTGTCCACCATATCTTATATAAATCATGATTTGAGCATGCATTTTCTCTTACTAAAATACTCTTGCAGCAGTTTTAATTAATGCAAATATTGACTTTTTACATTTTTAACAAATATTGTAATTTTTTAACAATTTAAAAAAATATCAGTTTGGGCTATATTAGTATACAGCAAAAGAAATTGCAATGCACCTAGTGCAATAGAAAGCATTAAGGGATACTTTTTTTTATTTTCCATAAAGTAATAATATTTTGTGTATGCATGCGTCAAATGTTATATCAGAAGTTTCTATTCGTTAAGTGACATTTCTTGGCATTAGCAACATACTGCCCATTTTTAAGCTCTGTATGTCATAGATTGTGCCTATTCTGTTTTCCATGCCTCTAAACTCCAGGAAATGCCGAGCTATCAGTGTGGAAAGTAGAGAGACAAAAGTTATTAGCATATTGATTTACTCTGCCAAGCTGACTAGATTAGGCATAGTCCAAAAATGTGGAGCATATTGCATTATAATCCCAATTCAGTAGACCTTTGACAACAGAGTCTATTTGACTTTTTTTACCAACTTGCTTAATAAGAAGCATTGGTAAGTATAATTTTTAAGTGCCACACTTCTTTCACATTTCTACTTCCAATTGGTCTTGGTAATGCTGATTTAATTTCTATATAGCATGTCTTTCTAAGTAATTACAATGAAAAATGAAACTACATTTGTATTATAATTATGGGTGTATTTCGATTGTAATTCAAAGTTAAATTTAGTTTCTAATTTAACTTTGATGTCATCATGCTATGATCTTGTCTGACATTCTGTGCATATGTTAAAATAAAAATTGTTAATCATTCAAGAGTTTTAAAACCTGGAAAATATTTTCTGGTTCAAATATTTGTGGAAGTAACCAACAATGACAGACCAAATAGGAAATTTTATTGGAGAGGCTGCTGCCCTAGTAGTTAACTTTGTTATTTTTGCCATCAAAATTCTGCCCAACTAGCCACCAACTTTCTTAAGATCTACAATATCATTTTTTTGTATCCCTGCACTCTTTTTGAGTAGAAGCATACAGTACCAAATTTTGGGACTACATTTAATTCGAGCATTGGTGAAAATCCCAACTGCATCGTTAAGGAAATCTTTCTTAATCCAATTTCCTCCTTTTTCTAAATCTTTGAGAATACTTCCATCTACTCTCAAACTGTCAAAGCCATTCCCCAGTTTAAAAATATTAATTGGTTTCAGACATCCCATTTACCCTGAACCAAATTCATGAAATATTTGCTTGAGTATCCTTTGAACTTATAATTTCATTTATTGACCATTTATTGACATTTAGACCACCAAATAAGGTCAAATGGTACTGCCATACACCAAGCTTTTGACCATGATTATCTATCTGCATTGGATAGCAGAGCTGACAATTTGGGAATGCTCCAACTTCACAAAAGCCTTTAACTTTGTCCATGACTAATTGTTACTGCAAAATATTGCTAAACTGGACATGATGCTGCATTGGCATTGATTGAGCCAAAACTAACTGAAAAAGAGCTAAGCATCGATTGACCATATCCAAAAATTCAAATATTTATTTGCTCCCAGAGCTGACAGTAAGGAGGGGTTTCTCAGCAGTCATTACCTGGCCTGATTTTATTTTTGCTCTAAATTAATTATCTTGCTAGATGAAGGTTTTGAGGTACTTACAGAAACCAAATTTATTTTTTATCAATGACGCAAATGTCCTCACATCTCCCAGCTGTAATCTTAACCTGCTAGCTGAATTAGTTATGGTTCAGTGTGTAAACCAATATCTTTAGCTAAATACTAATAGTCAAATCACATTTACTATTTCAAATCCTGGAGACAACAAATATTTTTTCGGTGGTATCCCGTTCCCTACTTGAGGTGCTTTTTGGAGAGCACTATGATGGAGTACAATGTCCGTCGGATGGGACGTTAAACTGCGGACCCCTTGGCCCCTTTCGACAAGAGTAGGCTAATGCCGACGCCAGGTTTCTCTCCACCCTTCCTTAAGCATCCATCCCTAATCGCACAAATGACCTTGGCTGTCAGTGGCCTCCCATAAAAACTAAACACATTTGCTATACTTATAATTATTAATCTTTTTTAACTAGAGTCAAAATCACATGAACATATCCAAAATATTCAAATATCACAAACTAAAAAAAAATTTCATGGGAGTTGTTCTTAGTAGATCCCTGGTGATGTCCTTATAGTCAGTGATTACTAAGTTGTTATCAAGTTATTACTACCTATTTCTTATCTATCCAGGATCACCAGACAAAAGGTGCCCTTGAGTTTTATCGACATCTATCTATGATCTATTTATGAGAGGGCTCATTCTCATGTGCAGATACAATTTCAAAAATTAAAAAGTGGGTTCTTCGCCTTATTGCTAATTCTCCATACCATGGCCCTGGTCAACCTTTGTTACAGAAGTTAAATAAGTCATGTCTTCTGTGTCTACATCTGGATTATTACAATCTTTTTGTATGGGAAAAAATATGATACTCTGCCATAAAAATTTAATGTGAAATACCATTGAACAAGACATAGATAGACAATATTCATTAGCCTTTAATTATGTCCAAAACTGCCATCAATTAACATAATCCTTTGGAAGAAGCTAATTACATAATTGCATAAAAGAGCCCAGTACTTAGAGTTATTTTGATGAGAAAATGAAGCATTTTACTAGAGAGACTTACTTTGGTGATGAAGTTTATAAGTAGAATACATATAGTATCTATAACTATACAGGTTTTCTAAGCCATTCCATATTCATTCATGATGTAAATCAAAGGGAAAATCCAAGTAGCAGTATCACTTTCTTGTAAAATATTCTTAAAAAGTATAAGTATACAAAAATAATCCATTTGGGGCTAAAATAAATATTAAAGCAAAGAGAAAGATTAAGGGGGAAAATAGAGATGAAAAAGCTGTAGGCCAGACTGCAAGAGTCTTAAGTAAAATATAAATGAACAAGATTCAAAAAATGAAACATTCGGATACTTGTAAGGCAAAAACAAGAAAGTTCTTCCATTACTTTTATTCTTAATGAACACTAAAAATAATGTAAGATATCTACTTGAGATGATAGTATATTTGCCAGTCTAAAAGAATTTCAGAACGTAATGGGTTAGATAGTCAATAATCTATTTGATGAGTTCATACTTTCAATTTTTCCAAGTAGTGTAGTCGAATTTTCTGTGGTGATAATTTATAATAATTATTATCCAGAGATCATACATGGACGGTGTGTAGTTATATGATATTTCCAGAAAAGAAATACATGATGTAAGCAATTCCCATATCTCTCTTAACACACACAACCCAATATCCAACCTTACACATCTTCAATACTTTCTCCCTTCATTCCATCCAGCATTCCTATCATACTCTTGCCCTTTCCTCGCTTGCCTGTTTTTCTCCCATACATCACAGTCTTCTACATCCTATTACCAATCAAAGCACTCCGCATCTATCTTTTCTGCCTCCTTTAGATTTCTCCCAAAAATGCCCTCCTTCCCCACCATGCCTAGTACTTCCTGGTTTGTTTTCCTTTCAGTCCATTTCACCTTTTCCATCCTTCTCCACAACCACATTACAAACACCTCTAATCTATGCCTTTCATCCTTTTTTAATTACCATGTTTCCATGCTGTACAAAACCATGCTATTGAAGAAAAATGGGAATAAATCAAAAGAGTTTCATAAGAAGCAACAAAAAAAATATAGGAACTGGAAAAGGACAAGGAAACAATAGATTATGATTCAAAAGAGGTAGAAAAGAGAATTTATAGAGGAACCAAAATGAAGTTAGACCAGTACATTCAGAAATAGAGAATATGACATAGGTACGGATAGGTTAGGTCAAGGTTTCTTAATGGTGAGATGGGAAGAGCACTGAGAGAATTGAAATCAAATAAGGCCAGATAACATTCCCTCATAATTCCTTAAAGTTTTAGGAAAATGTGGGAGGAAGAGTTTTTATGGATTAAGTAGTAGCATTTATGAAAAAAGAATTTGTCTGCAAGACTTCATCAGATCAGTTCCTGTACCAAAAAAGGGAAAGGCAGCAATATGCGAGGACTACAGAACAATAAGTCTGATTTTGCACCCAGCTAAATTGGTTCTCAGGATCAAAAACCCGATAGGGAGCAAAGTTCCTGATTATAAAGGGGATGATTAGTTGGGTTCAGGAAGGGGGGAGGCATGCCCGTTGCCATAGCAGTAATGATGTCACTAATACAAGTAGAGAGGGACATAAGATACAATCTACATGTATAAGTCTGTTTTGTAGATTTCGAAAAGGTGTTTTATAAAGTAAATTGGGTAAAATTAATTTATGTATTGCAGTAAATAGGACTAATTTGGTGGGATAGGAGACTTACCTGCAACCTTTGCATGTCTCAGGTACGAGTGGTGGATTGAGAGTCCAGATGGGCAGTGTTAGGAAGGGATTAAGACAGGGGTGTCCATTATCACCTGTGCTGTTCAAGGTATAAATATGTGGAGGAAAAAGAGGTGATGGGAAGGACGAGACATTGGAATGAAAGTTAGTGAGGAATTTTGTGTTGGATGGAATGAAGGCAGAAAGTATGCAAAACTGAAGCAAAAAGTTAATATTAAAATCCTCCATCAAATTTATTTTTTAATATATATAATTATTATGCTTGGCATGCCTTAGATTAAGGTTTAATTGTACTGGTACTATTTTATGTACTACTCTAATAATGAAGGAAATTTACCCCAAATAACTATTCTTTTATAGAACTCCCTTGACAAATATTTTATTATTTATTGTAATTATTAATGGGTATAGACATTTTTACAAAGAAAAAGATAAAAACATAATAATTCATCAAATTATTAAGACATGATTAACAGACATGAGAAGAACATACGGCTTAAGAAGAGGGGTGGAATTAAAAAGTAATAGGTGAATTTGGTCGAAGACTCTCAAAGACAAGGCATATTTTGGGAGTGTTAGGAATAAAAGAGCAAGTATAAAACATTCTTTTAATAAAACAGAGGTAAAAAAATTATGCAAGGAAAGGTTAAGGAAGAAATTAGTAAAAGGAAATAATACCTCTGAAATGATTAAGATGTTTTGGCAGACTTGGGATGTGTTAAACAAGTAAGCTACTTCTGGGCTATAGACTGGAAGACCTGGATTCAATTTTGGGGTGATGCCTCATGGCACCCTTAACTTCACCCAAATACTGATTTTGTTCAGGAGCAATACCATCCATACATCACTGAATAACTGTGCCATGTTTAATGGAATGGAAAGGAGTGGACAATTTTTAGAAAAACTCATAATCCCTCCAGGGATGATTTTTTTTTCATTAAAGATAAATTTTCTATTCGTATAGTTTTTCTATTTTCCAGTGATGCATTATCTTTCATCCTCTAATTAATTCTGGTTGTATTACTCCTAGAAGGACTTCCATAAGGTCATTAGATAAGGCATTAGGACAAGACATTTACTACAAGCAGTAAAGAGGAGAGGGAAACTTATTTTGGGATTGGGCTTTCCTCCATTTGGAAATGCTGGCAACAATTCATCTCATTGTTAAAGGAGGACATTTATCATCAAGTTTTAATGAAAATAGAGCCACAGACCATGCTCAAAGTGGAAAAAGTATAAGCAATGTCATATTTTGTGAATAAGAACAAATCTCTACCTGGAGTAGATTTTAGTGTTTCTGAGTTGATTTACTACAAGATTTTTCTGCAACTACCATGTGTGGTTGAGAAACATTTGTCTATCAAGCAAATATTTTTTTCAGATACTGAGTTTTAGGTTAAAAAATTAAGCAATAATGAGATGCCTATTTCAGTGTGACTGCACCTACCTATATTTTATTACCTCTGGCTATCACAAAGGTGAGATGAATTGTGTTGAAAGAATTTTTTCCCAGTTTCTAAGGGGAATATCCCGGTATTACTTTGAAATGAATTTGCCCTGTGTATAGGGATAATTGTTGAGCACTCAAATAAATTCCTATTCCAAAAGACTAGCACCATTTAACTGCAACAAACAATCAATAACTTCATCTTACATTTGTGCTACTTATCTATCCTTTAAAACTTCACCCTTCTTTGTTAATGTCATGATAACTTTATTGCTGCCTTCTAAGAACGTCTTGATTAGTAGTAATTAATGGTACTTTCAAAGCATTTCATTTTTTTTATTATACACAGGTTTCAGCGATGGAAAAGTTTTTCAAAACTGTAGGAGATGAGAGTCCTGTCCCAGTAGTGCTTTATAACATGCCAGCAAACACTGGAATAGACATGGGGCCAGACTTAGTGGTCTCTCTTGCTCATCATCCAAATATATGTGGCTTGAAAGATAGTGGTGGTGATGTAAGTCAATTAGAATGTTTACATTAAAAATATTTTTAGTATATAAAAACTATTGCAATGAAATATTATGGCTTGAAGGTGCAGGGCATGGCAGCAACATCTACATGATTTTAAGTTGTTGGCATCTGAATTATTCCTCATGACCGTGGATGTGGTTTTGAAAGGCAGTTAATAGCCTTCACCAGCTGCTTTCAGTTAACTTCTGATTGCACAGCAGTACTAACTGACTGCTTTTACAGATTCATGTACCTTATTTATCTTTGTGATATTACTGTGATTTTTAAAATTTCATTAATTTCAGGCTAATATCCAATTTTTGAAAAAATCTACACCTAACCATTAGAATTTGGATATAATTGCAATTTTACCTAGTATAGACAAAGGTGATCACTTGACAGTTATTGGTCCTATTGAGTATTTATTACAGGTATAGGTAAAATGCAATTTGGAAATTCTTCCTCTAATACTGTACAGCATGTTTTAATATTTTTCCTTATACATATAAGCTTATGAAAATCTGTTAGTTAATTTAAAAAACCCACTTTTTTGACATTTCATGTATGTCTTTTTGTACCACTGAAAATGAATATACTCTGGTGGGTAGAATTTGTTCTAAATTTGTATTGAAGTTTAGGCAGTTCTGTACACTTTTGTGTTATCTTGATGGATGGGGCAAGCATGGCAGGATTACATCTGTGGTGGTCCTGTTATGGGCACTCTCAAGGCTATCAGGGGTTTGCAAACATCCTGCATACCCACAGGGCCTTGGAACTCTCTGGCTTTTCTCTGAAGCATCAGTTCACACTCAATCCAAAATTATCTAGGCCATCGATAGAGAAACAATGGGTGTATGCACTCTGCAGCAGATAGTAGATACTTCCTCTGCAGTACACAATAGGTTCTCCCTCTACTGACTTGGTGTCTGCAGAGGGAGTAACTTATGAGCACAACTCTGATTCTGAGAGTTTAGGCGATAAATTTTAACTTCATGCACCTGAGAGAGTTAGTGATTTATTCGAAGCAATCCTGGTGATCATTCAAGATCTCGCAGTAACCAATTTGATCATGCGTGAATAAATGGTACTTTCTGGAAGTATTGCCCATTAGAACCCATCAGTCAGATTGAACCCAAATGACATTAATTGCTGCATCAATTATAGTGACTCTTATTTCATTAACATGAGACATGTATAGTGCTTCACAGATCATTGGTGAAAATAAAACCTCTGCTTTTGGACACAGAATATGACCACCACGATATCACAAAACTAATTAATTTAAACTTAATATGAATTTGAGTTAGCAACAATAAAAGCCATACACTATGGCATATACCTCTCGCTTCTTTGATAAAATGAAACTCTTGAAGAACTGGCAATATCCCTGAGACATCCCACTGAGGTGCTGCAACTCCTTATAATGGTCTAGCATGAGCATAGAGATCAATATCTAGACCTAAAAAAAGTGTAACCCAGGGAAAAAGTGACTTCCCAGGGTGGCCCTGGGAAGTCACTTTTGTGGAGAATCAGTCTCCATAAGCACACTTGTTCTCCTCAAAAATATGCACATGCCATTGTTGCATTCTGATTGGCAAAAATATTCAGTATATGGTATATCCAAATACCACCAATATCAAAAGATTGAATTTCTTTGTTTTTACCACAGTGATCAATTAGGCACAGGATCAAACTGCCATAATCATATAAAATGGAATTTAATCTAGACAATTATTATTACCATAGCATGCAATATTAAATAGTTTCTTTGAATTTTGTAATTTAAAATGGTTTCTTCGCGAACCTGATGACAGATTTGTATTCATTTACAAAAATATATTCTTAACCAAATTACTTGTGACTACTGAATATATATGTTACAAAAAGCTATCAGGTGCTACTATTTTGTAGCTGGGCCAAAAGCCATCGAGAAATATAATAAACAATTAAATATGTATCACACAAGAAGAACAAGTACTTCACTGAGAAATGATCTGCTACTTTCAGGTGACAAAAATAGCTCGAATAGTGAAAGAAACTGAGGGATGTGATTTCCAAGTAGTTGCAGGATCAGCAGGATTTTTATTACCTTCCTTGGTTGTTGGTAAGTACTAATTTTTATGAGTTATAAAAAAGATACATTTTTCATGCTTCTAAAATAGTCATAATTCTGTAAATTCTTGCATAAGCCAAATACCCATCAATTATCATTTCCTAGGGTTGTCTATTTTCTGAAGGATTCTTTAGTATAGCTCTATTTTTTAGGAACAACATTAATGTGTTGCATGCTTTTGCGCTTACATTATCTGTTGAATAATGTGCTCAGCAACCATACTGAAAGTTATCATTTTTAATTCTACATATATTGGCAATTTTGGCATGTTCTATTATATATATCATAATGGTGCTTTCATTGTTTGTTTTATATTGCAGTGCATATTAATTCATCCATTGGAACACCATGAAAAATTCAATGGTTTAGTTTCAGGCTAACCATAAGACCACCACTACATCACAAAACAAATTACTCTTAACACAAGATAAATTTGAGTCAGCAACAGTAAAATATAATATATAAAATGAATGTCATACACAATGGCACATACCTCTGCTTCTTTGATAAAATTAAACTCTTGAGATATTGGGAATATTTGTGAGATATCCCACCTAAGGTACTGCGCCTCCTTAAAATGATTTAGCCACAACAGATCAATTTCTAGGCTGGCCCTGGCATCTTACCAAATATAGGATTGAATATAGTAATTTACACTTTCCATTTAATAAGAATGTAAAATTCTGAGACAAAATATGTACATTTTATCAAAGTGAGTGCAGCAATTCTTAAAATTAAAGTCTTACCTCTCTCAATAATAAGTACCAACAAATGCGAATATGTTTAAACTCAACCACTACAGTACCATTTACACAAAACAGTACGGTGTTCAATTAAATTTATACTGAATTATACCTGCATTGCTACTTAATGGTACACTTTGACATGCATTGTTAATGATTATCACAAACAATGATTTTAGTTTTAAATTTAAAGAGCATAGGTCACAACTACCGGTGCTCCCTTAACCAGAATGTTGTAGGCACTGTTTGGTTTATTATGGCACTAAGTGAACAGCCAGATAAAAATTATAGTAGCCAACTTCAGTGACTGAACAGTAACAACTAACAGCAAAATGGGCAGGATTGCAACCTACCACCACATTCACTCAAATTTATACTACACAGTGTATGAAGTTAGAATCTATCTGAATTAAATATAAGTCCGAACTCTTACAAAATCTGAACATTTAGATTATGTCAAGCACAAGAATTTATCTTCTAAGCCCTGATTATCTAAACACCAGCATTGTGCAAACCATTCACGAATCCATAATGGATTTAAAATGCCAGAGACCACTCAGAGAGAGTATAAAATCTGGTCTTGTCCCTAATTAAGGTTCAAGCAGAACAGTTTGAACTCAGGTCACCTGGAATATTAACACTTAGATGTAAATGTGCCCTTTTGACTACTTTACAATTGATAATTCATGATCCTCAATGCATCGGAGATAGAGATTCCCTCAAAATTTTGACCCCACCTTAAATATGAAGTAGGTAAACCAAACCTAACCATGTATACTTTTTAAACACATAATTTAACTCTTAAAATCCTTGGACAACAGTTAACTTTTGGCTAACTTTCCAAATGTTCTCTACACAGGGAAGAAAGTATATTTATTGACTAAAAATACTTTTTGTGCGATGTTATCTGATTATCAATCCTACTTATTTAAATAAGATATGACTCACCTAACTAGATGTTGAAGGTTATGAGTCCCTGACTTTGGTGGAATATTCTTCTGACCTCTGCCCTTTCTACTGTATTCCCAAGCCAGCTTTGAATACTGATGGCATTTCTCTGCCCCATAGCTATCATGAGCTGATTAATATTCTATGTTTTATAATTACCATAATTGTAATTATGATAAATTAAAAATGGCTAGAATTAATTAAACATGAGCCCTGTATTGCATGCCATTTTATAATGGTTAAGTGATTATGATTGAATTCCTACATCACGTTTTTATATCTCCTATCCAGAAAACAACATTACTTTATTCTTATTATAACACCCATCCCACCTCATTTCTTAGACATAATCAATAACCAAAGTAATATACACAGAGAAATAAGAATAGGTGCAGCTTATAACCATAACCTAGACTACATCAGTAATATGAATTTTATGGTTTCAGACTTCTTCGTGTTGAAACTATATATTTCCACATATAGAAGGAATGTGTGTGTGTATTTATAAACATGGAAGTGCCTATGTGCACTTAGTAACTAATAAATAAGAAGTAACTTCCTATAATAAGCATATATCAGTACCAGGTGATCTCTCTTCTTGCCTAACAAACCTGCTGTTGACTTAAAGAAGGTTGTGGTTTATTTTAAATGAGGAATTTGTCTATTTTACCTGTCTCAAAAGAAAGAAAATAGTAGGTAAGTCAGTAATAATTGAATAGCATTATTATTTGTTTCCTCAGGATGTGTTGGTGGAATTTTAGGATTAGCCAATATCCTTGGCCAAGAAATTTGTCATTTACTGCAATTATATCACGAAGGAGCAAAGCAAGAAGCCTTAGATCTTCATCAACGATTCCTGATACCAAATTCACTGGTGTGAAAAGATAAGATTTAATTACCTTCAATATATTTTTGAAAGTTCAGTTATACACATTTATATTAAAACTGACACAATATCCCCATCTATAATATAATGTATATATTGGATTTACAGTTTAATACAACATTTAGTCATCAGAAAGCCAACATTTTAATTAAATGAGGAAAGCAAATATACTCTACTGTTTCAGGCTTCACTTCGTGGAAGTATTTCATATCCATACTAAAAAGACTTTGTACTTTTCCACAGATTTTTATTATAAGGTACAATGCGTTTCACCGACTGCAGCATGTAAAAAACGTGGGTTATTGGTTTCGTTACGTTGATGACATTCAATGCCTTTGGACAGGAACCAACCGCCAGTTATACACCTTACTCAATAACCTAAACTGAAATGCGAGATTTGCAACACCATTTATGCTGTCCAGTCAGGGAGGAATGTGAAGTTACAAGCCAAGGAACACGCAAGGTGTCACAAAAATAAGAATACCAACTCTCTCTTTGCTAAGCACCTACTAGAATTCGACCACAGCAGTGACTTTGTCCCAGAAATATTACATACCCTCCATAAAGGATTAAAAATAGATGCTCTCAAGCAAACGGAGATAAGGAGGCACCTCGCAAACCCCAACTTGACAATTTGCAACGAGCAATTGTTCCCGTCCCTCTCCCCACTCCTTTCTGAGAAACTAGCCTGGAATTGGTCAAACCAACCCCCCAACGCACCCGCTCACCCCCTACCCCTCCCGCCACCACTCTGCCCTGAGTGTATATACTCTTGTGCTGTTTGTTAAGCAAATTTGTACCTGATGATGCCGCAAGTCAGTGAAATGCATTGTACCTATCAGTGGAAAAGTACGAAGTCTTTTCAGTATGGAAAGCAAATGTGCATGCATGTATACATAGGTGTGTTGTATCATTATTTCTACATATAAACCTTAAAAAGTAAATTGCTATATATACGTTAAAAAGGCAAAAGTTCTTTCTTGAGCTAAAATTCCACACTGGGTTGTAATCCTAAATAAATATGTCAATCCAAGGTATTCCTTGCAAAATAAATTGGCATATCTGGAAGTTCTACCAAGAAAATGGTAGTCACACCAGAAATATTTAATAAAGATGATAAATCAAGTACAATTTGGTATGAAATCGAACAGTTGAAAATAACAACAGACAATCATTCTTCCTTCCAAGTATGTCCCAATGGAAAAATTTAAGTTTTTTGCAAATGAAAAGTTCTGGTCTGATGATGTATCGGCTAATTATTATAATATGTTTAATGGGAGTGCATATTTTACAGCATTATTTCATTTCAGATTACTCAAAGAATTATCATCCAAAGTGATAATTCTTTCAGAATGCTGTGCAATGCTGTGTGTTGTAACTAAGTACTCATACATGTATAACTAGATGTATTAGTAAATTCTGATATTTTTTGTTTAAATAAACACTGGCGAAAGACTATTAAGCCATAACCTATGTATCTTCCAGTTAACAATTGTAAGTATAGGTGAATTTTCAATGATTTATAAGAAAAATCCTAGCCTAATGTCCAAATTGAAAAAATCTAACTCTTATACCAGTATTTCAGTCAATATGGCAACTCCCAACAGGGGCAAGGGATGTGTTAAATAGAAAAGATCACAGAGAAGACAACCATCACAAAGTATGGACCATGTTCAAGCTAAATATTGGATTAGAATTTTTCTTCAAAAAATTTAATGCAATGTCTCATTTTCAATTTCACAAGGAGGCTTCAATGCCAACTTTTTAACGAATAGCTGTAACAAAATTGACTTAGCACCTACAGCAATCATACAATCCAGTGACTCATAATTCCACATCTACCCAAATAGCCTGTCATTCCTCAACCTTATTAGATCATATTATTTTTAACTTAACAATGTGCCATGTTAGAAATACTGAAATTGCATTCTTTCTTTTCCATCCTTTCAGCCCTTCCCATTAGTTTATCAGCAAGTGTTGCAATTTGCTTCTCTTACTCTTTATATGAATCAAACTTACTTCTTAAATATCCTTTCCACAGAGCAGTGGAAAGATATATTCACTGCCATATATTTTGACAGCAGCTTCAACGTTTGTTGTATTCCTCTTTCACTAATGCAATGCCTTTACTTTGAGACAAAAGAAGACCGCAGAGCAATCATACATAAACCAAAGGTTACTCACCCAATATCTGAGTACTTAAAATATTTGGCTATCCTTTATAAAACTTACATTGCAGCAAAGAAGAATATTTATAGCCAGGAAAAAATCTTACCCCCTAATTATCCTGTCAGTTAAAAGATCTCAACATGGCAAAAGAATTCTACATGCTGACAATAAATCCAGTCATTTGGAAAATGCTCAATGAATCCATAAATGGAGTTGGATCTCTCTCCCAAGTCCAACTGAAACTCTTTACAGCTAGTGACTAATTTTAATGGCCCCCCACTACTCTCACCCACAAGCCCTCCTAATTCAGTCAGTGTTGGCTATCACCTTGCCGCTTCCAATTCACTAGTTCTCTATTTCTGTTCACAGACAAGGCTAAAAGCATTATCATACCTTTCAGAACTAAGCATAGCTCTGATTTGGATGGTAATTGTATTTTCATAATAAGTTGACCTTTTGATTTAATTTAGCCTCCCCTAATATTTCTAATGAATGAAACCTTAAGGCTAGGCATTTTTCCAGATCCTTTAGCTATCTTAACAATATAGATGATCCCATATAACTCCTGAACCAATTTGGGAAAATCTTTGAAAACGTCTTCTACAGCCATCTGTTTTACACTTTGAATCTTCTTAACTTACACCTGCCTCTAAAGCTTTTAATGGCTTTTAACAATCAACGTTTACCTAGATTGCCATATTTGGATATAATGAGCATAGACTATTTTTGATGGGTAATAAAACAATCTCTTGGAGTATTTCTTGGCTTAACTGAAGCTTTTCACACTGTTTACAATCAACTCTTTGGCATAAGCTTGGTAGGTGTGGCATTTGTGGACTCCCATTTCATTTAATGATACCTGTACCAAAGACAGCAGCATGTTGAAATGAAAAAGAATGTCTTCAAAATTTGCCACCAATTTAGTAATCACAATAGGGGTCCAACAAGGATTTCACTTGAGTTGTACCCTCTTCCTGGTTACATAAATGACCTTCCTCACAGCATTAAGTATATGGGGCTAACACAATGATCTATGCTGATGATACTAATTTCATCTCCTCAGCACCAACAACGCATGGCCTGTTTAGCAAGGGTAAAGTAGTAGTCAGTCTTTTGAATAACTAGGGTCAGAATAACTTGCTGAATCTTAGTGTCAGTAAATCTATACATATTTTGCTAATAAAAATAAAAGACCTTTAAAACTAACTCCTCAAGTATAAATAAAATGTAACAGAATTTCATTGGCTAGACAAGTCAATTGGGTTGACCATATTTAGGACCTAGGAAAAATATTCAGCTTTATTTTCTACCTGATATAGAGCATAAGACACAGCATCACAGATGTTCTGATCTCTTTATGCAATGAGGAATTCTACTCAAAAATTTTACACAGTACCTGGTTTGGGGTTCTTCACCTCCATGCTGATATTATCTTATATATTATTATTATTATAATAAAAAAAACAAATATTTTGCCAATGTCCAGTGTGCTCATTTATCATCAGAGTTGGAACATTCAGAAAATTGTGAAAAAATTTAATATCTACCATTATTGGACAAATCAATGTAATGATTTGCACCAGTTATTAGTTTGGACTATGTCAACAACACTTATGTTGCCTAAATGTATTGGATTGACTCACTCGGTACAATAAACTTCCCTGAAGCAATATAATTGGGAATGAGAACAACTGCTATTAAAAACAAATTGAAATAATTTTTGCAGTTTAGTTCATATTATTTCATCAATAAAGATTTACTTTATTTCAACTGGTGATGTTATCTGATACATTTACTATGCATACTGTAGCATGAAGGGTTTTTTTGGATATGCCCTTATTTAGTACCAGAAAGTCATTTTTAAGACACTAACAATAATTTCCCATAGTAAGTAATTTTTGGAGGAGTGAATATTATTTATATACCAGCTACATTTATTTTACATGTTGTACAGTATAATACAAATTTTCTGAACAAGAGCTGTTCATCATCTAAAAAATGGATCATATGTGTATATAAGATATCACAGAAAATATAAATTGTTTTTACAGTATGTTTGCCTGTATTTATATGAACTTTGGAATAAAAGCACTTAATTTTTTTAAAGGAAAATAGAGCTTTTGTCCCTGTTTACAGGAACATACTCTTTCTTATTTGCCCTTTAAAGCAAGGCAATAAAGAAATATTGCAAAAACACTAATTTATAGTGTCAAATAAAATGTGCTTGAAACTATGCATAATTATTTTCTGAACCACTATTTTTGGCTAAAATAATTGAATCAGTCATTGAGTAACTATTGCATTGAATCCTTGGGTATATAATATCCAGATTTGGGTACATACTGCAATTAAAAATATAATTATTGCAATAGCAAAATTGCCTCTAATTTACAGGTGACTCGTGAATTAGGAGTTCCCGCAATGAAGAAAGCATGTGAATTTGCTGGTCTTTATGGTGGACCCTGTCGAACACCACTGCAGCCGCTCAGTGAAAAACAGATTTTAATTGTAAAGAAAGCTTTTCAGAAATCAGGATTTTTTGTAAATTGCAATGATTGATTTTACTACAAAATGTTTTCAAAAACTTTTGTCAGGCATGGAACAAAGGATTAAACTTTAGAATATCGGGTGCATCTGAGCATTTAAAAGATAACTTCATGATGTTAATTTTCACTAGATTTTTAAGTTTTCACAGTTCCTCTTGATAATGCTAACTATTTCCCTAGTGATTCTTCACAGTAAACAATGTTTTAAATTGAATCTTAATAATATAACAAAAATGTGGTTTTTAATTAGATTGCATGGTGCTTGCTTTTTGAAGTTCTTTCAATGATTATACCATATAGTCTTCAACTGATGGTTGTTACAGACATTGATCTGATTTCTATTATGCCAACTGACTTCTGCGCAGTAAAAATAAAAGATATTTTAAGAAAACTGTAAGCTAACAATCTACTGCTGAAAATGTGTGAATTACATTCAACCCTGACTAAGTAATGATGGACTAAGATAAATGGAAATTATTGTACAACAATTAATGAACACAAGAGAGCCATGAAAACATATCATTGGAAGTAATAAAACATTACTAAAAATTCCTTCAGTGCCATACTCATGAAGGCATTTTTTTAATGTTCTAACTAAGAATAAAGAATACATGGCTTGAATAGCAAATCGAAAGAGATGTTGAGAAAAAAGTTTAGGTGTAATCTTAAGGTGACTTGGTGCCTGTAAGAATAAGCAAAAGTAATAAGAAAGTTTCTAACTTTATATCTAGATATAATAGGACATTAAAACTGTCTTAGGTGCATTTAATACTAAGAAATCAAGTCAAGAAATCAAATCAAGAGAATGTTACTAATGACAGATCCTCCAGGTTGTCTAGTATTAATCGGTCATAGCCACCACACTATCCAAGATGGCAAACACTCAAATGGCATTTGAATTGCAGTGCTTTACATTAGTCAGGCCAAAACTTAGAGACATAAACAGAAAAAGTAACTCAGTGAGATGAAATAATTTTTATAAATTAGAGTATGATAAAATTTATTTAAATTAAATGATACTTACCCTGGAGTTGAAACTCAGGCAAACTAAAAATATTTTTACTTCCATTAAAACTTACAGAAAAACCAATAGTAAAAAAAAATGTTAATTTCTCTAAGAAAAAAGTTAATAATTCTGGAAACTGACAAATAGTTATACCATCACGAAGGCAGGTGCATCTGCTCCTGTGTTTTTGACTGTTTACGATTGGGTAAATTAGCTTAAACATGACTGTATATCCGCAAGTGATCTCCCCATCATTTGGGAGGTCCAGTGGAAGTGAATTTGTCTGAAATAATTGACAAAATCCATGATATGGTGAATAACTGGTCGAAGCACTTTTCCACTTGATAAAATTTTTTTATTTAACAACTGGGTTTCGATGTATTACATCATCATCAGGTCAATAAGCGTCAGAGTCATCATCAGGGTAATACATGGAAACCCAGTCGTAAAATAAAAATAATTTTTTTCATCAAGTGGAAAAGTGCTTCGATCAGTTATTCATTATGTTTGACTTCCACCACATCACGTCTGAAGCTACTCAATTTGTCCATGATATGGTTTTGAGTGATCGAATCAAAGTTTGCAAAATAGTTGAGGCATATTACAAAGCGCAGTGTTTCCAATTTTGCATGAAAAATTAGAAGTCCAAAAAACCTAGGCAAGATGGGTGCCATGTTTGCCCTCATTGATGAATAAATGCATTTGTATGGTTGATTTGGAGGCTGGTTTGGCACTTTTTCAACGCAATCCTGATGAGTTTCTGTATCAATACATAAATCTGGATAAAACATGGATATACTACTATACTCCAGAGACAAAGGAACAGTTGAAACAATGAGTTCCTAAAGGCTATCCAGCACTGAAGAAAGTGTAGACAGTGAAATTGGTCAGGGACAAGATGATGGCCACAGTTTTTTGGATGCACACCAAATCATCTACATCGATTACTAGCAAACAGGACAAACAATAAATGGAGAGTATTATGCATCATTAATGCAACGGTTGAGTGAAGAAATCAAGAAATAAAGGCCTCATTTGGAAAAGAAAGAAATTCTTTTCAGCGGAAAATCATCACACCAAACAAGTAGGTCATCGCCAGCACAGATGTCTACTCTGATGAGCTTCTGAAATTTTACTCTTTCTGGATGGCTTACAAAGTAGGAGAAATGCTGGGAAAAGTGTATCAAGCTAAACTGAGATTGATAAAAAATAAAAACAAATCTACCCCGAATAATACGCTTTTCTATTCTTTCTAAGGCATTATTGAATGACCCAGGCATAAAAAAAAACTTCAACACCAGTTATTTCAGTTGTCATCTACTTGGAGGAAGGATGTTGTGTAAAGAACACACCCATGTTGAAGCACAGCCTGTGTTCAGGTGACTTGAATGAAGTGATTGCCTGTGCTTTGACATTAGTTTCTTCACCACGTTCTGACGTTTATTAAAAAAAATCCTACTCCCTGTAGATGGCGGCCTTGTTGACCAAAATATTGGCAGAGGAGCCATTTGTTCATTGAAATTATGTTGGCTTAGGATGTTTTTCTAGCACTCATAATTGATATTTGTCATTGAATCTGTTCCCCAGGAATAAAAACAATTTAGGACAAAGAGTGAATGTTACTCTCTTCTATATATTTAAAATTGAGGAAAGGCAAGCTTTGCATAGATCAGCTTACTTCATGGAAAGCTTAACCTGTATTGGAAACAGGTACTGTAAATCCTCAAGCAAGCATGGTTTCAGAGTTCAAGTCAGGCCATCTGGTTAGCTGTCCAGTGCTCCACCCACTGGACTACTACATCCCCTAATTATGCAATATCATTGGAAAAATTGCAAAGAATAGATATCACAAACATTTCTTTATCATACATCGTACCTCATACTTCTCAACTGCCAGAAAGTGTAGGTGTTCCAAAATTCAGCAATTAGAAATAAAGTAACCCCATCTTAGCCTATAATATTTTTTGGTATCCCTTACGGATACATTTTACAATAAAGACTCGTTTTTTTAAATTATGATCTTTCAACCACTCCACAGCCAAATATCCCACACCCGCCCTGATGATCATGTGAACATTCCATTACTTGTTCAAATTAATTAATTAGGCAGTCAATAGAATTGAAGAAATGGCATAACCATAATGCATTACATATTATTATATAACTATGTATTTCCTTTTACCCAAAGAGATTACATCCCTGCAGTAACTTCAGAAATTATCAAAATTGTTTAAAAAAATTTTGCAGCTATAAAATATGAAGTCTTCATTTGCATCCAAATATCATGTCTTGTGAACAAAGCTGCTTCAGATATTTACATTGACCTTGGCAATATTTTGCCAATAATAATTTGAAAATGAATTCATAATGAAAAATGCCATTAATAATTAAACCATGTGTTGACTTATTCAAAAAGAAGGAATATTCTTTTATATTTGAGATGGCATTATCCACCTCAAAGGCAATACGCAAAGATTCTTACAACACATCACGTCATTTGGTTTTTATACTCTTAGTGTTCTTATTCTACCTTTAACCCTCATGGAAGTGTGCTAAATCTGTAAAAAATAACCCTATTACATTTGCCACACATTAAGATGCACACCACATACAAACAACAGTCAGCGCTCAGCTGGTCATCGAGGGATCTGAGTTTGAATCCCAGTCATGGCGAATGTTTTTTATACTCTGAAATTGTTGCATTGTAACACATTATTCTTGTATTAAATCTTTTTCAGGAAAGCCCCCACCATACTACCACTAAAATATATAAACCAATTGTGAGCCAGAGTCCTCAAGACCATACATAATTATACTTAAAAGAGCCCAATGTGAATGTGTATTAAAAAAATACTCTCGTGGAATAGCTGAGTGGCAAACTGGGTTAACTTTAAATACTATTCAAATATTGTGAACATAATATAGACTAAAATTGCTGCTTTCTTCACTTTCATTAGTATGATGAATGTGAATTACGCCTATTACATACATTGATACGTTGAAAGTGATTTACATTCAGGACTACACCATAATTATAACTTTGGATTAATAAAATATCAAGGATAACTTCTGCTATAAGAAATTGTTTTCAATTAATGCTCTTACATTTTTGCCCAAAATCGCTTTTATACATATAATTTCATTTACAAAAACCAACTTTAGCAGAACAGAAATTCTTTACATTTATTATAAAATTTAAAATCCTCATAATAAATAACAGTACATAGCTCAAGTTATGAAGTTCAGGCACTCTTATCACTGTTTCAGGTCATGGCTTTGGACATCTCTCTCCTGGAAATAAAAATTTCAGTCAAAAATAACCTGACATTTATTACATTACTTATTAAGAGGTAATTAAAAAAAAATAGTCTGCAAAGGACACTAGGGTCAGACCAACAATGAAACTAACAAGGTTTGGCAGAAATACATAAATACAATCAGAATTTATAATTCCAACATAAATTATTGCACATTCACAACTGCAGTAAATTTTAGATATAGAGGTTCTATAACAGATTCCAAGGCATAAGCAACATTTGTAGTTAAACTTAATGTGATTGGTAATCACTGAAATTTATTCACTAACGATTAAAATTTGAAATAATGAATTGAGATATGTACATAATAATAATAATTGTTATTATCAGTGTTTCATTCCATGAAATGCAAGAGACAACAAGTTACTAAAAACTGTCTTTAGACTTGAAGATTTTGAAATGAGAAGCTTAAATATTACAACGTCTATTATAAAGAGTAAATAACCTTGCCCAATGGGTTAATGTACTTTTTTGACATGATGAAATATAATCCGTGATGGATGGGATAGTATTTTCATCTGAAAACTACTAGATTGCAGTGAATTTGCTACTTTAATAGGAAAATTGGGAAATTCATATATTGCAATGATGAATGAATGCAAAATTGCTCATAAATATACAGTTATAATAAGGCCATAATTATTACACTGAGTTCATAATAGGAAATGGACTCTCAATTCAATGTTTCTGTTTATACATGGAGATATCTGTAAGTATGCGGTAGCTAATGCCCAGTGCATTATTTTTGACAAGAAATCAGATAGTTTACATATTTGTGTTGAAGTTAGATGGAATTCTTATCAGAGAAATTAATCTTAACAACTTTTATTAATGCAAAGTTCTCTGCAGCAATTATATTAACCTAAAATTTGAAATTACATATCTCCCTTCAGTAGTGATTAATGGAGTGAGCAAATATTAAAATACTGAGGAGATGATATCAAATGCACATTTCTCCAAACTATAAACCGATCTAGTTTATTCATGAGATAATTTATTAACTCTAGTAACTGTTAAAAACTATCACTTGTTGGTCAAAACTTTATTGCACAGAAGAGTGACTCTTTTGCATCCATATGGATTCATCCCATGCATCGACACTTACTTCCCTAAACTGTGTACATTTTGAGCTGGTTATAAATTCTTATAAGGACTCAGAATCCTCGGTAAAAATCATTCTATTCCAGTCATAATAAAATCTATACTTTTAGGTTAAGAACCCGTATCAAGTGCAAAAGGATAACATTTATCAACCATCGCGGTACTGAGATCCTTGCCTGATAACTCAAGAGTTAGCAGTTTTAATTCCCAAGCAAGTAGGTTTCTCTCTACCAGGAGTTTGCGCATCTATGTTTGTCCTTGTAATTTCATATCAACTAAACAGTGTACAATTACAAGCTAGGCTGCTTTCAGGTTAATGCCAAATATATTAATAAATATGCAAATACATTACTTCTGTAAATTCCTAATTTAAAAATTTCGGTTCTGTAAATTGCCATGATACATGCTACAAGGGCGGTTCAATAAGTACCCATGGTTGAAAACAAAGGGCGTTCCTGAGGGAAGTTTATGTATCATCGTGTGCTGCCATCTATCAAATGACAGTGAAACAAATTTCAGACTGATTGAAAGGTTAGTTTGGATTTGGCAGCCATTCGAGTAAGACGTGTTTCGTGATTTTCGCTAAGATAGAAAAAGAGCAGTATTGTTCGGTAACTTGCTTTTTGTTTTTGGATGGGAAGAAATGCGAGGAGATAAAAGCAAAGTTGGATGCTGTTTATGGGGACACTTCGCCATCTATGACCACAGTTAGATATTGGTTCAATGAATTTAAACGTGGGCGAACATCTGTTTTTGAGCGTTTTGAAATCATTCAAAATGTCCAAGCCATGATTCTCGTTGATCGACGAACAAAAGTGCGTGAAGTAGCAGAGACCGTGGGTGTGTCGACTGGAATGGCAAACAATATTTTACATGATAATTTGGCGATGAAAAAATTTTCACCCCGATGGGTGCCGCGGTGCTCACGGTGGACAACAAGCTGATCCAGAGTTGTCGCCACCAAACTGCATGAACTACGTTATGAATTGCTGCCACACCCCCTGTATTCACCTGATCTGACTCACTTTGACTTTTTCTTATTGCCTAACGTGAAGAAATGGCTTGCGGGAAAAAAATTTAGCTCAAACAAGGAAGTTATCGCCGAGACAGCCGTATTTTGGAGAATTCGACAAATCCTATTTTTTGGAGGGGTTAAAAAAATGGCTCGAACGTTGGGAGAAGTGTATCTTTCTAAATGGGGACCATGTTTAAAAATAAAAACAATGTTTTTGAAAAAATGAAGTATGAACGTAAGTGGAGCATCGTTAAATAAACTTTGGATTGTTTAATGGATGTTAGGTGAAATATTTGAACAAAAATATAAAGAAAGGTGGTATTTTGCATTATTTTCCTTCTGGAATACACCTTAAGCATGTGGGATCAATGATACAAAGGTTTAATTTCAAATTGAACAAATAAATATTCAAAAGGACATTAAAATGTATGAACAAAGAGTTTTCCGGATCAATGATACAAAGGTTTAATTTCAAATTGAACAAATAAATATTCAAAAAGACATTAAAATGTATGAACAAAGAGTTTTCCGAAGTTGATGGAGTACCTACAATGGTAGCCACTAGTAGCATGAGGATCAGGAAGAATATAGCCTCTAATGCAAGGATATAAATCATGTAAAATTCATGCTGGTATCGAAGGAAAAATTCTAATCCTATATCATAATTGGTATATGAAATCACTGTTTCCTCCATACAGATAAATCTCAAAAAAATTCAGAGAACTTAATGTGGCTTTAAAACTTACCAATAACAAGTTTCTCAAAAAGATTGGCATCTGCTTTGAGAATGAGGTAATACTGTCGAGCCCTTGAAATTACACCCACTGAATGCAGTTTCATATGTGAAGAGGACTCCTCAGGTACACTAAGGCATTTCTCTAAGAGCCGTCCCAAAATTTGCTGGCAAGATGCAGGACGGTTAAGAAACATCACCATTGCAGCGGACAGAATAAGATGTTGTGTGCCATCATTGTAGCAACTAAAATTATCTGTTAAGAAAACAAAGTAAAAATGAATGGAATGCATGGAGTTGATATTTTAAGCAAAGATGACATACATGGACTATGAACTTACCATTAGAAAAAAATTGCAGGTCTAGTATGGAAATAAATTCATTACAAAAATATACCAAGTTTACTCATTCAGTGAATTATTCTAAGCTCCAAATATTTTGATATCCAGCTAAACTACACAAAATGTGGATTCGTGATCTTTATAAATGACATGAACTATTCTAATGGGGATAATGTGAATTTTGAAGGAAGTAGTTGTAAACCTGACGCAAAGAATGCTTGCATTAGTTTGAAATGAAATGAATAACTGGAAGGAGTATGCTATCAAGCCCACATTTTGGATGCCACACAGCATTTCCACAAATAATCTGTCAATTGATGTAGCATGTGATGTCATAAAATGTGTCGCTATTTTTCTGTCCCGGCAAGGACAGAGGAATTTAAAAATTTTGATTTGTTGGCATTCAATCTAAATAGGACAATGCATATTTTGCAACATGTATTATTATAGAAAATATCAGTGCAAATATTTGCAAAATCTGTTTTTTCTTATTTTAGAAAATTACATCAAATTAAAAGTTTTTATGATAAATTTTGTTAAATGACACCGTTCAGAAATTTTTGCACACTTTGACCACTTCATTTATCTAAATACAAAAATAGTTTCCATAACAAAGGTTCATTCCAACAAGTTGGAGGAGCTTCCTTGCACAATTCTCTTGTAAACAAGCTAACATGGTCGTTTGTTATCTGTCAAAGGAAGCCCTCCAATGCCCAGCTGAGTTGAGCTGCCTCTTCTCAACCCCAACACTGTGGATTGGTGAGGTATAAATTAAACAAAAAGCTCAACATTTTCTAGATACCTATTCCTGATTTATTTCCCCGCAAAAATTGTATCTTTTGGTTTTGAATGTTTAAAATCTGATTAGATAGGTTAAGTGAATTATCTACAGTCAGAATCACCAAAGTCATATTTAATATAGTTTTGGCTTTTGCCAGCACATTGAACCAATACATGGGTAGCTTACACATTCATCATGAAAAACCCTAGTGATCACCAGGGGCTTTGGTTGATCGAAACCACAATAGGAATTGATTTTATTTGAATACAAATATTTCACAGGTGTTGCCACTTTCTCCTCTACCATTCACACCTAATGAAAAGAGAAGCCATGTCCCCATGCTTAGCTTGTGGTAAGAGGGATAATAGTGATAACCTCATGAGATAAGGGAAATGGAAACGAGCTTAAAATCACACACATGATGTGAGCATAAATTAAAACTTACTAATACCTATCGAATAACCATGAATGTATGACACTGCAAACTATTATTGAACTACACCTAGGAGGACATCCAAAGGAAATATGAAGATACTAGCATTGTCCTTATACAATGTAGGGTCCCTACTGTAAAGAGTCATGAAAGAGAATTTCGCTGCATCTCAAGAAAAAGTAGTTTACCTGACCCACAATGATGGAAACAAGAGTAGCAAACAAAACAGGCAAAGTATTACAAGAATTTTAATGGTAGGGAAAAAGGATACAGCCTACATCTGCAGCAAATGCAGCTAGTTACAATGATTCTGTGGAATAGATTATCAATTCTCACTCCTATTAGGTATTCATTTTTGTAATATTTTTACTATATACTAGAAACAAAAGCAAGTGTTTCCTTCATATTTACAGCATTCAAAAAATAATTACAAATTTTAAAGAACAATTTGTCAAATATTTAGCGAAGAGATAAAATGGCACAGCAATTTACTAGAAAATATTAAATTGAAAATATGAAATTATATTAAATTAACAAAAAAGTTTATTCTAGATTTTTAAAAGTTTATTTCAACATTCATTTTTTGGTCCCTTGGATTCTAAAATAATGATTTTAATTTTAGAACGCTTAAGCCCCTTAAGAATATACGACACACACAAAAATTAACACATACATGTATCATAGCAAATACTTTAACATGCATTCTCTTCTATTTAAAAACATTCACTAATGTATAGCGTTTAAATAAAAGAAGATGAATTACCAATCATTACATCCAGAATGTAAGGGCCTTCTTCAAGCATATGTCCACATTCTGCCAGTAATGCCGGAATCACTTCCGGCAAGCATCTATCTGTGATATCCAGTCCTTCTAAAACCTACAACAATTAATATTAAGAATGTAATCACTAGCGGCCATGTTAAAATACACATATGCCTGCTCTCCCATCTTCAAATGAAAATGTTCATTCTTACTCCATTCTGTACATGTATTTTGTCATATCAGATTGGATTGGAGTCCTTGTAGATGTATTTTGTCTCATTTGAGACAATCCTATCATATCATCCTAATTGAAATGTTTATCATTTGATTAATATGAGTATTAAATAACTACAAGAAGCAAATTTTATCAATACTTCAGACTTTCCCATTACTTATGAGATTTGCTTTAAAACCACAGCTTGAAATTCGGTTATGTCACAGACAATGATTTGGACTGGAGTGGCAAATGAAAATGTAGTATATATACTGACTACAATGAAAACAATGCTCTATTTACTAAAAAATCAACTAAAATCATGCTGATTTTGTATTAAACTGTAAAAGTGTAAAAAGTACATATGTACCATTCAATGTTCCAAAAAAGGAATTTAAAGCAAACAGTTTCCTACATAAAAGCAGAATTCAGTGTCACTTAGATAGTGACTCCAAGGAACTATAACTTAGTTACACAAAGGGAAGGGGATTCAGAACATGGGTGTATCATTGAATGATGTTTCAATTTAATGCCTGAAATTTGCAATATACAAGAGTTAAGTATTGCAATACAAGAGAAAAAAGGAACTTCATGTTAATAACACTTGTGCAATATGCCAAAATAAATAATAACCCTCAATAGAAATATATTGAAATGATGAGGATAATGAGTGATGTAAAAATTGTGGGGAAAAGTTAGCCCAAGGGCAGTGAGTCCAACAGCAAATCTGCAGGTTGCCAGTTTGATTTCCAGAGGTGGCTAAAATATTTCAGCATTGGAAAACTATATTTCTGACAATGCTGAGTATGAAAAATACATTTTTTTAAAAATATTTTATTCCTGATTTTTGGAGAATGAGGCAATGACAAAAGCATATTTTACTCTGAAAATTACCCTGTACCAATGGGGAATGGTAGCACTTTAAAAGATTTTAAAAGGTTTTTAATGCCATTTAACTTGTGTTGTTAATCAGATCCTATCAGTGCATAGCCCTTACCTAACTTGTCCTATTTTTTCTTACCCTTTCCCCTCTTTCTCTTGCTACTAATGCTTAAAAAAACTGATGCTACAGGTAAATGCCAATGCTTTATTTATATTTATTCACTCCACAAATAGGAAATGGGTACTCCAAATAGGGAGTGGATACTCACTTTTGCTAATAATTGTAAAAATACATGGAATCATACTTTTACAAGGGATCATAAAAGTCGCCATGGTATGGACATTTAAAAAGTTAGGTAACAGTACTTTAAACATCTGGAATAGGAGGATATTAAGAAACATACATGGTGATTTCCATATAGGAGAAGTCTTGAATATTTTGGTAAACAAAATAATGACTGATTCCAATTTTTAGGATATGTGCAAAGGATTCCATTAGAGAGACTATAAAGAAAAGCAATCAATAGGGACCAGCCTTAACAGCACGCTCCAGGAAGATGGGAGTAGACAATTTAGAGGTAGGTATTAAAAATGCCACAAGTTTGGGGGTTGAGAAAAGTCTATGGATGGATCAAAATGCTAGAAACAAGGAGGCCAAGGGTATACTATAAATGTGGTACCATTGGGAAAGGTAGAGCACCACAGATGATTTAAAGTTACTCATTAACACAACATTTCTGTAACAACACAGGCTACCTGTATTATTCACCTATTTAGCTAAACAGTTGAATTCATAAAATACCTTCGACATTGCTGATGATACCACATCTTGACCAAAGTTGCTTAAACCTATCTTGAGGATGGCCTGTAATATTCCTAGCCAAGGTACTGGCAGTGATGGGGAACCCTTGGCAACATGACTATCAACTTCAAAGTCTAGAAATTTAAGGAGGGCTTCAAGGCAGCGAATGGCAGTATCAGGCAAGCTCTTGGCCAACTTGTACATGCAACTGTAAATGCCTTCTTTCAATTTTTCAGTCTTTTGATTGCCACTGTAAACAAAAATTTATGATGAAATAATAATTATAATAACACACATATGTTTATTAATTTTTTAGTCTCAATAATTCAGACACAGAATAAACAGCCGCATACTCTTTTCAACCAGTCAACCATAGCAGATTAATATTTGAGAAAATCACCCTAAATTACTATTTAAGTGCCTTTTTTTCTAATCTAGCTTACCTTTTCACCCACCATGACTCAATTGCCAGAACAGCTATATGACCTTCCTCATTACTATGGCAAAGGCTTGGCAATATCTTGAGTTTCTCTAATGCAAGTTCAGCCTGATCCACAATGCATGGATGAAAAAGAGAAATGTCTTCTGATGAATTGGAAAAAGACAATAACCAATCTTTTTTCTGTTCCAGTAGAAAACTGATGACATGGCGTGCAACAGGGCCACCAGATGAAATAAATCCCTTCAATGCTGGGAAACTCCTGAAATACAGAAATAGGCACAAATATATGTCTGCAAATTACTGAACATGATTTTTGAACAAAGATAGTGGTTGGCAGAAACAATGAGACCTCTGCCTTGAAAACAGGATTCTTAGGTCATTTGTGCCATTAGGGATGGACAGGAAAGATTGAAGGGTAGAAAGAAACTCATTGTTGGCATTAGCCTACTCTTAACTAAAGGCGTCAAGAGGTACACAGCTTAATGTCCCATCTGACGGACGGCGTACTCACTCAAAGTACCCTCCACAAAGCACCTCAAGTAAGGATTAGGATGCCACCAAAAAATCGGCCTCCACCAGGATTTCAACCCGGGCCTCCTGGGTGGAAAACCAGTATGTTAGCCACTGTACTATCCTTATCCTCTAAATTAGTCAGGTTAACTTAGAATTTCTAATTTATTTTTATGCTAAAAAAATGTTTTTCACATTTCCTCTGCAAATGGAACCTTCATCTTGAGCTGTAGCTGAATGCCACTTATTTCTATGTGGAGGGAGCAAAATCTTCTTCAAAGTCAAGGGAAACTTTTTCAATTGATATCTGTACAAATAACTTCATAAGTAATCCCTTTCCTCTCAGGCGTCTTGGGAGAGAGACCAAAGCATAGAAGAACTACCATGTAAGCATTTCATCAGTCAGCACTCCAAAATCATCATTTCCTATATGCCATTCCAGGATCTTCTTGTAAACTGAGCTCAAATACACTTGAAGTTGATTTATCTATTCTAGGCAGTCAGGAGTACATGAGAGAATAGTAAAGGAGGAAAAGGTCAAAGAGGAAAATCAACATCAAAGAATTTCGGCAGTTGTGTTTATTTTGGGTTTCTCACCAAAAGTGAGCATGATTTCTCTCCCCCCTCCCCCTTTCCCGTCAATATTACAATTCACATAACAATCCCCTTCACCAAATACTGCCTCTCATAGGGTCTTTTTGAAGCATATAATTAGCTATTATTTGCTCTCTCTGTTGTATCTCAGTGGTCCCAAAAAATTGGGCCACACCGTTCATGCTAATTATTAATGATATTGGTAAATATTTTTTCTCATTCTTTATATTATGATGATCATAAAATATTTCCAGCGATACTCTGAGTTTAATTGCACCAACTTGCAACATTTCTTAGAGATGCTTGAACAATGATGCTCCTGTAATTAAATGAAGTAAACAAATATGAAGTAGTAGTAGTTAGTGATTTAGGGTGCATTGACAGATATGGTCATTTTGCACCACTGTCAAAAAACTTAAAACCTCAATACTCATTCAATAAATATACAACTAAATAAGTACATAAATATTTAAAACCAAAAGTCCTAAAAAAAGATACCATAACTTAAATTTTCCCATTAGGCCAGTTTCCCTTAAAAATTTTAACATTCTATTTAAAGAGTTGGGGTCAACTCATAAAATATTTCTAAAATCACCTCTTACTTTAAAAGTTTCTCTGGCCCTTTGATATTTGTTGCACTGTGTTAAATAAAATATGGTTCACCCTCAGGGTCCGGTCACAATTATCACAGCGAGATTGTGATTTTTCCTCTGTGAAGAGTTATGAGTGCATGAGGGCACAGTGCCCTATCCTCAAGCATGTGATGGCAACCTCTTCCCTCCGATTTTCTGGATGGAATAGGGCCACGCCAAAATGACTGACTTTATTGCTCTCAGTTTGTTGCCATGGACCACCAAGCTTCCTTCAACTGGTTTAAAACCAAGTTCCAAAAGGCAGCCTTAAGGTTGTCTACAGGTACCAACATGGAATCAGTCTTGAGCTTACTCAGGGCTTCCTTGGCTGCTTAGTCAGCTTTTTCATTATGTTGTTATGAGAAACTTTGAACTTGGGTTACGTAAGAAGAGTTGCAAGAGAATTTGCTGCTTTAGAACATAGTTTTACCCTTTTGCTACACCCACTCTAGTGCTTTGTTCGCCGGTGGGGTCTCATTATTATATACTATACATAAGCTAATATACACTCAAATTCCATAGAATGTGTCTAAAACAGTTCCCTTTGTATTGTTTTATACAGGTTCAGTCTCATAAATCTCAATATCAGCTACAAAGCTATCTGAATGCAACTTGATCTACAGCTACAATATACCAGAACATCAACTGCTGGCTTGATATTTTTATATCACTCAAAGCAATAAAATTGAGTACCTGCTCCCTAGGAATTGTTGATGTTTTCTAAACTTACAAGGGTAACAAGAAGACCAATTCATTTTTGTCAAACGATTGAGCATACTTTATTATTATCTTTATTCACAATATTAGAGACTAAAATCAATTACCACATGATACTAACATATTTTATCAAATGATAGTTAACTTCAAAGATTCCATTACTCATAGCTCACTGCATTGATTTTACTACTTACACATCAGATTGTTGATATTTCTGATTAGTAATTTTTTCTTTTTCTTTGTTTTAATCAAAAAATATTTATGACTGAATTTATAATTACTGCATTGTTTTAATATTTCATAGTCTAATCTCATTAACTTTTCAATGACAAATTCCAACATGGTGCCGAAATTATGATGAAACAAGAAAGATTTCTCCCTTAAAAGTGCTTCATTATTTCTGGTAGGTGTTCACCATTTCACTATTTCAACTGAATGGTTTTTATTTGTTTTAAACAACTTTATCAGTACAACTGCACTAGACATTTTAATTTTGCACAACCAATTATTCAGTTATGAACAATTCTGCCTGGAATGCGGCAAAAAATAAAATATAGAATACAGTCAGTACCTTTTGATGAGATCGTCTTCTAGATGTGGGTAAGACTCTGACAAAAGAGCAAGGAAGAGCTGAGCACAAGACACCACCACAGGTCCACATGGATGTTCCAGGTACTTATCTAATACACTCAGCTGACTAAAAAGCTCTTCTTCATCCTTAGGTTGGTATTTACACAAGACCTATCAAATAAATATACACAGATTAAAATGTAAAATTTAAACTGTCTTCCTAAGATAATTTACTTTCAGAGTTCCCTTGAAGACTCCTGACCAGTTGATGAATGCTTTCAAAAAAGTCGATGTAAATGATGTCTACATACAAGCTAAGTGTATCAGGTGAAAACAGTGTTGATTATAAAGCAGAATCAGTAATTTACACTTTTAATTTTAATCTGATATTATTTCATAATACAGTAAAAACCAGCAATGAATGTCTGGGTGTTTTGACTTGCGCTAGTGTCAGAAGCAAAAATCTGTTCTGTGCCAGCTTGACCCACCTATATTACCATTTCTGTGTTATGCCTATAAATATTGCCTCGATTAATAAAAAATAATTTGTGAAGCACTTAATATTCAAATTTAAAATTATTTAAATCAGACACCAAAAACCTCTACCAGACAACTCTGCACTAATGACCACTTCTTCAAACTTTAGGAGTCTCCCATTCAGTGGAGTGATGCTCCCAGGCTTATCAAAGAGTAAACACTGAATCCATGTTCTTGGCCAAGGCTGTGGTAAATGTGCATGATCTATTATTATTATTATTATTATTACTTTTTATTTGCCCAGAGATCACAATACAAAAATACCAGGTGGGTGAAGTATGTACATGATATAAGGCACGTCAATGAGGAGCAAAGACACAGGCTCAGTTAAGATACATAAAAGAATAGATGCTCATAGTTACATAAGTGTTTGGTACAAACCCATGAACATCGGCTGTAACATGCACATACAATATCAAATTCAGAAAAATCATTGATCACAAACATGAATCAGACCATTACCATTGCTAGAAACTAAAAGTATGAACTTACTGGTCGGGAATATTGTTGAGATATTCATCAACCGAGTAAAACATATTGCGTTGTAGATATCTTTTTAGTTTATGCCTGAATACGGCAGTTCCCTGTGTATCCTTGATACTTTTGGGTAGTTTGTTAAATAATCTGATGCCCATTTCATTGGGTCCTAATTTCAATGCTTTAGTTCTTATATTCCCATAATGGAAGTCATTCCTGCCTCTGGTGTAATGATGATGATAGGCAGAGTTAAGAGAATAGTTGCCGATGTTATTTTTTATATATAGAATTAAAAACATAATGTAGATGCATGGGAGTGGTAGCAAATTTAATTCATGGAAAATAGGCCTTGATGGAGCATTGTAAGGTTTCCTGGCGATGATTCTAATAGCTTTCTTTTGCATTTTAAAGATGGTTTGAGAAATAGCAGCTGATCCCCATAATATTATACTGTAGGTTATATTTGAGTAAATTTCCCCATAGTACAAATTGAGTAGTACAGTTTTACTACAGATCTACATCACTAAAGAACTAAAAAAACTGATTCTTTTGGTGATTTAATTAGAAATTGGGTGCTAAATCTGTGAAAGCAAGCTGGGTAATTCATTGCTAAATTTTGTGATCCAGGGACAATTAAAGTAAGTTAAAACAATGACTTTACATTGAAATATTATGCCTAATGTTAAATATTACTAGTTTTTTCTAATATTTTGATGTGTACTGATATAAATTATGAAATAATGGCCGAATTAAAGATACAGGCATGATTAACATTGACTTTTAACAGTAAATAAATAGCTGCCAATATGAACCCAGTTTAAGCCCTGCTGTAATAGTTCACATTCTAGAAAGAGGACAAATAATATGATAAAATTAAAAAAAAACAGAAAGTGTTAGGAATAATAAGGGAGGAGATGAGATTGTAGCCAGTAATCCAAAGCAGGCAGAAAAGGAGGATGCACAGCATCGTGATTGGCAATGTTTCATTAGGCGAAGCGAAGAGGCAAATGATCATTGACCAGGCTAAGTCCATCCAAAACCTACCCTAAACAGTAGACTAACTAATAATATTAATAAAAGGCATATCCAAAAAGTAAGGGCTGTTCTCTCATATTTAAAAATAAGTGGGTCAGAACAAAGTTGTACACATGCAGCACAATCTATTGATTGTTTCTAAAGCCACTGAAGTTATTGTTTTGATTCAATAGTCATTTTCCCATTGATGAATGCAGATAGCAATGTCCACAAAAATTGCTGCCCCCTGCCAGTTGTGAAGTACATGCTTTGATTTTGGGTGTAAAAGGGTCATCAGTTGCCCAAATTAACCAGGTGTTGTGTCAAGTTTATGGACCTATGAGTGAAGGAAGAGTTAGGCCATGGTGTTGAGACATCAAAAATGGCAACACAAATGGTCATGACAATAGGTGGAATGTCATTCCCAGTATTCAGACCAATGGAATCATACAATAAGTCAGCCAAGCACAGCTATCTGATTGATGATTGACCATTAGTGCTCTGGCTGATAAATATCCTCTCGCTGGATGCACCACTATACACAATTAATGCAACAAAATTCAGATATCACAAATTGCATGCAACCTGGCAATCAAAAATACTTTGCGACCAATACAAAGAATAAAGAATGTTGAGTGGGCAAGCATTTTTGGACCATTTTCAACAGCTTCAACCCCTTCTTGCACTTTAAACAGTGGCTTGGTGAAGGTTTCAAGGGGGCAAGGAACTGAAGACTGCCTTTGTCAATTGGTTTACTTCCCAGTCAGAAAATTCTATGATGAGGGATTAAAGAAGCTGGTGCAGCATTACCAGTTTGTTGCAAAAGTACTTGCAAGTGAACAGCAATAAAGTAGAAGAGTGAAGTAGGCTTGTAGAAAACTAAAACTTAATAAAATTGTTTTATAAAAATGAAATTGCACTTAATTTTGAGGCACTATTTCTACCTGGTTTACTATTTTAAGAAACAGGAAAAACAATGAAGATGCATTGGATGCAGGAAGCCTTTTATGAGTTTTTTCAATTTGTAAGGAATCCAACATTCATATATAAAGGTGAATATAGAACTAAAAATTTGTGTTGCTAGATAATGCCTTGTTTGTCACACCCTTGACGTAATAACAAGATCCCACTGCAGTCAATATCAAGAAAGGTAAGAGGGCATTTGTGAGGGAGTGGAGAAGATAATTCTTTATGGGTAAAAGGTTCTCATATTGAATTCAAGTGAATCAGAAATCCTCAAAGATTTCCTTTATTTTACATGGCGGTGTCCACATGGTAGACCACCCTAAAACTACTACATAATAATAATAATGAAATAAATGATAGGGAGCAAAATTACACAAATATATCAAATTCATCAAAGATAAATACCAAACACTAAATATTCCGAAGTCAGTGTAATACATACTCTAATAGAAAATAATGCATTCACACACTTAATAGCATTAATGAACAACCTGGAGCACGGATGCAAGCTGAAGATGTGGGAACTTGTCCAAACGTGAGAGCAGATGAGTTGCCATCTGCCTTCTTACAACTACACCTCCCTCCCCAGCAAGTAATGCATCCAAAGCCAGAAGGGCACCTGTCACTACAGATGGATCCTCATCTCTGACACTCTCATACAGGCGATCAATCAATTGGTGCCCAGAAGCACGACTTATCAATGGGCCTGAAAAGAAAAACATTTCAGGGTGCTCAAAAATTCTTTCAACTTATAACATTGTTATCAAAATTTCAACTAAAGAATAAAAAATTGAGATTATATTCAAAGCTAAAATAAATAAGCAAAACAAATTAATAGACTGACATCTTTATTTATTTATATTAATTTTACCAAAGTTATCTATTTTTAACTGCATTTTAATCTGATCAAATGATTATTTACTTTTCATTGTAACACTTTTATCACATTTAAATTCATTCACCAAACTTTTAGGGTCAGAGAAAATGAGATTCAGATTCTGGGATCAAGGGCCTGATTCTAGATCTAAAATTAAGCTTGGAACCATCCATTCCCAGAAAATTGTACAGGTTGTAGACTGGGTTGAGAATTTCATAAGCTGCCACCATAACTTAGTCTTTCATCTGAGTGAAAACATCAAATGTTTTAGTCATCAAAATTAGGATTAGACAACTGCATCATACAAATCTACTATAAAAATTCTTTAAGAAGCTTTGAATGCAGTAGGAACTGAAATCTTCCTGAATCCCCCAGCATTTTCCATGTGAACCTATGTCTTTTGCGGTGTCTAAACTAAGCGTTGGTGGTGATTTAACCATCTCCTGCAGACCTATTTTGTTTTTTCCCCACAGTTATGCCTTGTTCCTAAACCATAGACCCCAACCTCACTTTGATTTCTTCCTTTGCTTACTATTGCGTTCCAATCCCCCATCACTACCAAATTTTTTCCACCAGGAACATCCATGACAATGTCCTCTAACTGATCGCATACCCTATTTACTCCCGATGACTGCTTCATGGAATGTACACCTGAACAATGACCAGTTTTGTTGGTTCCACTTTAACTTCAACAAGTAATATGATACCAGTTGCTTGCTCTAAATTTACTAGCCTTCATCTTACCTTTTTATCCAATATTATTGCCACCCCTTGCTGTTTCACTTCCCCTCCATTGTATATTACCAGACAACTATCACTTCAGTCATTCCTGCTATCCTTCCATCTCACATCGAAAACCTAAAACATCCATCTCTCCTCTACTCATATTTTGCTTTATATTTTTTAATTTTCCTGCCCTAAATATCATCCTAACATTTCATGTCCCGATTCTAAGGAACTTGGTTATCTTCTGTGCTGCTACTGCCATTTTCACTTCACAAGGATTCCGTGAGATGATGACCGTGAAAGCCTAGCCTCCTCCACTGCCAGGCATGACACATGGCCAATTGGGCCAAGTCCCATTGTTGTCCAAACTTGTTATCATTATAGTGCCTATCATAAAAACTTCGGGTTGAATAATTGAGATAATTTCCTGTTGCTTTCGCCAGTAGTGTTTTTAATGTAACACCATCACTGAATGGCTGCCCCACCGTGGTCAGATGCCTATTCAGCTGCCTCACTGAGGAACAGATGCTTCAAAGACTACCTTTTATCTCACTCCTACCCTTTAATGTATCTGGCATGGTCGACCCAACCAGGAGCAAATATCATTGCTCCTGTCAGCACAGCTCTAGGGGTAATGAGACGGCACAAGCCTTCCACCATGTCAAGGTAGACGCCCAATAGAAGCACTAGTTGCCTGGGACCCAATGAACCATCTGTACTTAGCAGATTGTTGAGCTGCGCGTACGATGCCAGCTTTGTTAGTTTCTGTAGTCCTTGTTTTTACTGTTAGTTGAAAATAGTAATTGACGAAATCACGGAGCAACAAATCGGCATCATTTTTTTTGGTGAAGTCCAGTAAAAGTTATCAAGAAATTACTGAAATGTTGTCAGCTATTTACGGTGATAATGCTCTGAAGAAAACATCCATTTTCAAGCGGATTAAGCGATTTAAAGATGGCCAACAAGACACCACAGATAATGAAAGGCCAGGACGACCTTCAACCACCTGTGTTGACGACAACATGGATTGTGTGCGGTCCCTTGTCCTTGCCGATCGTCGAAAAACAGTTCGAATGATAGCTGATGAACTGACTTTAGGAAAAACAACAAACAGTGTACACTATTTTAACCGAACATGATGGATGGATCCTTCACCATGACAATACACCTGCATATTCAACAATGATTGTACGCCAGTTTCTGACCAAAAATTCAATCACCATCCTTGATCATCCCCCTTATTCACCAGATCTTGCATCCTGCGACTTTTTCCTATTCCCAAAATGCAAAAATATGATAAGGGGACATCACTGGGAAGATGTGGACACAATAAAGCAAGAAATGGGGAGAAAACTAAAAAGCCTAACTGCCGAGGACTTCCAAGGGGTTTCTAAACAGTGGCAAAGAAGATAGAAGAATAAGTGCATAGCAACGAATGGAGAGTACTTTGAAGGGGGCAAAATTGATGTAGACTAAATTTTGCAAAATAAAGTTTTTATGGCCTCAATTCGCATATTTATTGGACAAACCTTGTATGTTGAATGTCAAGAATGACTCTGATAGGTGTATGATGACTGGAAACTTTAAAAAACTACTATAATTTGGCCATTAAGAAAATCTGCTAAGAACATGAAAAGAATCAAGAAGAACTGGAACCCCATTTACCTGTCACAGATATTCAGGTATGAGAGTATGGTCATAACACAGTCAATTAGGATTTGATAATGGTTGATATGATTATGATAATTCAATTCAAGTATGAAAAAATGTTGACTCTATTGAAAACTGTTGTTGGGGAAAACTGAAAACAGGCAGGTGCAGATGAAAGTCAATGCTTGAAAATGTAATCAGGGAACAATAGGATGATATTATGGAGAAGTTTTGTGGGATGGACATTCTTATTCTATCTCTCCCTTACACCTCCCAGTAGAATAAATTGAGATGCAAAATGAAAGAAAAAAAAATCCTGTCTGGATGGCAAGAGGATGATTATCATTATCAATAGAATTCCCTATTTTTATGGATGTGCCTCTCAATTCAGCCATCATTAAATGATTTGAAAAAAAAATTAAAGTTGGATTATCAGATTAAGGAATATTTCAATTCAAACATATCTCTTGACAGTAGGCAAATCTGATTAACATTTTGTCTAGTCAAACTGTTAAAATACACACTGATTCTTAAGAAAATTATATTATCTGTCTTTTCCCATGACTCATTGCCATCATTCGGATATCAAAATGTCTTGATTTTCGAAAATTGGAATACAATAACATTTAAATTCCAGTCAGCCTCAATTGTATGATTATTCAAATGAAATGATTCAATATAATAATGAAAAACCAATGGTTGAATGAATTTTGCAGATGAAAATAGTGGAATTATTGTGATTAGCTTTAACACTTAAACCCACTCATCACACCAAACTTTAATCATTTAGATTTCACCAGATTATTTAAAAAGTTTGCATTTTAACTTGCTAACCAATAAGTTTTGACCCATACTTCCGGCATGAATGACTTGCAAATTTCCACTGACAGCAAATATAGTTAAGGTAAAGTCATTATGAAGTCAGAGGAACCAGGACATCTGAAAGAATATCTTGGCCATACTCTTCAAATTTGTCAGCATACAACATAGCATGGATAACAGAATTTTTACAGCCAAAATTTTCTCCATTCATGGACCTTCATGCTGATAAAGAGTAAATAAACTTTTATCAGACATCACACTCAACTTCTCAAGTTTCCATTTACATTTATTCAATGATTCCAATACCAATTAATACATGAAATATTATTTCATTGAAATTATAACACAGAAATACAATAAACCTGCAGGCTTGCATTAATATCCATAACAGTGTATTTCAGAATGTGAAAATCATTCGCATTGTTGCATTGAAATGCACAATAGCGGATGACTCCATTAAAAGTTACTGTTGCCGCATCTCCCGCAGTTTCTTTGGAATTTGTCAAGGTTAAACAAACAGCCTCATTGTTTAAAAGTTGGCTTTAACCTCGTGGACTGTGGTACATTGAGCACGACTACAAATGCCAGTGACATTGTACGAGGGTCATCCGGAAAGTAGTACCCGTTCGTGAAATAAAGACACAAAAGTAAATATTAACAAACATAAAAAATTTTATTTGAAAGAGGATACTTTAAACTACTTCTCAACATAATCTCCAAGCAAATTAAGGCATTTGTCATAACGTGTGACAAGTTTCTGTATTCCTGCTGCATAGTCCTTCGCCGCCAGCTCATTGAGATACGCGAGGGACCCATCTTGCACAAATTTTTGCATAATGCAGATGGTGTTTAACAATTTCATGAACAATTGTTCGAGAAACATTGGGAAAATGCTCACAGATGTCATCAATTGTGACGCGCCGATCGTTCCTCACGAATTCGTCAACTGAGCTCACCAGTTGGTCTGTAACGACAGACGGTCTCTCCAAACGCTCATCGTCGTGTGTGTTCCCCCTCCCCATGTTGAAGTTGCGACACCACCGCCGAACAGACGACTCGTCCATTACATTGTCTCCATACACCTCCTTTAATTGGCGATGAATATCACATGGGCGAACGTTTCTTGCATTGAGGAATTTAATCACTGCCCTCACTTCACAACTGGCGGCGTTCTCAATTTTTTTAAACATTGTAAACAATCACAGAAACAACACAGGCAATGCTAGCGTCACGCAACTTGGCTCAGAGAAGGCAGACAAGCCACTGAAGCTATCTGACCTCGTCCAGCGGCTACTCGCGTCGTCAGCACTTCATGCGGCACGAACGGGTACTACTTTCCGGATGACCCTCGTATATACGGTATTTCGCCACAACATCTTGTTCCTTTAAAAGCCCAAACATTTCAGAGTTGAAGAGGACGCCTCCATAGCTTAACCGGCTAAAGCACTCGACTGGATATTGAGGGATCTGTGTTCAAATCCCAGTCAAGGCGAATGATTTTTACACTCTGAAATTGTTGCAATGAAACACACATTAGCGGATGACTCCATTTAAAGTTACTGTTGCGGCATCTCCCACAGTTTCTTTGAACCAGCTAGTTTATTTCAATCATTTACAATCCAATCTACTAACTCAGAGGTGTCAGATGAAGACAAACCTAAGGTATGAGTGATGTGTGCTCAGCAATTCAGCATTTGGGAATTCCATTAACCACAACATATTCACCCACAAACTATTTTTAAGACAATTAAAAAAATTGCAAATAAGAAATTTATGCACTCATAACCCAAGAGAAAATCTGTCTAGTGGCTACATTAATATTATGTTTGCTAAGCACCCCTTACAGGAAGGGAAAACTTTACCAGGTTGAAGCTGAGCTGCAGAGGAAACTGCAGCTCTGCGGACATGAGGATGAGAATGTAATAAGGCTTTGTAGAGAGGGAGATCTGCATGGGGGCCTAATGATGGCACACAGCCCAACAGTCCCAGGGCCAGAACCTGCACAGCTGGATTTGGATCTTCTGCATCCTTCAGAATGGTGTTCACAGCAAGCAAAGCTGCCTCTGGTAAGCGGGAACAAAGCCTTAGTAAAGAAAGAACAAACTAAATATTTTACACTTTTGACACAGGAAAGGAAATTAAGTAGATACTTTAAATTGATATGGAATGAAATTATTGACTGTGTAATTCCACACACTTTATTTAAAAACATGACCTAGGTTTCAATGCTGAACGTCACTTGATGACTTTCAACGTCGAAACCTGGATTATGTTTTTAAATAAATCGTGTGGAATGACAAAGTCAATTATTTCGTTTCAATATGATATGAAAATTCCATAAAATTATGTCAAAGATGACAAATTTTAGATACTTCAAATTCCTAGTTTCTGATAATCATCTAATATAACATTTATTTACACTGATTAGAGAACCCCCCAGATTATGGCAAAAGATACATGTGATGAGCATAAAAAAGCTGAGCCAAAAGAATACATTGCTTAAAACAAACAATGATTCTTTGCAGAAGAATATGAGCAATATATTCATTTAAAAAACATGAGCCATTTTGAATAAAGTTTTGTAAATGATGACATAATTAATTTTTCACTTTTAATTATCATAAATAATTCAGAACAAATGAAAATATACTTCACTAAATTTTTTAAGCATTACATTATTTGTCAATGTAAGATCTATTTTCAGTTTGAAAATAGCTCTCTATTCCTGTTATGTTATTCTATGTTGATAAAGTATTATTCCAAGCTGTCAATAAAATTAACTCACAACTTAGGTTAAAAGAAAACTTCTGTTTCTGAGGTCTGATTGGTAGGCAAAACATTTTATTTTAGTTTTTCTTTCAGCTACTGGTTCATATCAATTCAACTTGGGTGTATACCAGGGATGTTTATGTGTTAAACCCACGAGGTTGACTGTAGCTTATTAACCTATGTGAGAGAGTGTGTGCATCTATGAAGTGAGCTTTCTCTGATTTGTAAAGTATTTTAGTATGAATGACAGGCCCTGTCGGAGGAGTACATTTTTTTAAATTTTTCCTTATTTTAGATTCCATGGTGCACTGACCTCTTCCGCATGAGTCAAATCCCCATAAATCGTATGTGCAAGCACAGCTGTAACTATGAGGGCCAACCCGGATCACAAACCCAAATGGAAGTGTATTTGAATAAAAGTTTTATTGATTTTTTTATTATCTTCATTAAGTTCCATTTTCTGGACCATCTTGTGCTTGCAAAGGGTTTGGCCTAGGGGTAATATTTTTTTTGGTATATTTTAACTAATAGAAATTAAGTCTCCCATTATTTTCAAATATTAGCACAAACCACAATGTAAGTATCAGACCTGATAAATTCAACAAATTTTTTGTTTCCTATGCTGAGTATACTATCTCAAATATAAACCCTTCTAATGTTTATTCAGGTGAGTTAATAAGTATCTGTAAAATCCAAAGATGGTAATTTATACGGAAACATGCAATTGATAATGACATAATTAAAACCATTGGTAAATTCAAAGACTAATTTGTCAGGGACATACATGAGTATTCCAATAACCTAATCAAATATTTAGAAGTATCAACGCCCATTTTTGGCCATATTTAAATGTGACTGATAGAAGTGAGTTTTCCCTGACTTTTTAAAAGTGTGTAAGGGTTATGCATAGGGATCAAAATGGATATAAGAACAACTACGACAAATATACCTGATACCTCTTGAACCTTCTCCCTGAAAACTATTTGAGACTACTATTAAAAACAGCTATCTAAATATTTTGATAAAAAAATTTATTTACCCTTTCACAATAATGCTTTCAACAAAGTTAATGAACAATCATGGTTTATGATCTCTTTTTAATGATATAATAACAGCTTTTGAAGATTATAAAAGTTAATACCTTAAATTAAATGAATATCTGTAGCATTTCATGAATTTCTCATGCAGTATTATGTAAAATATCAAAACACAATGCTATGAACTTTCAGAATGAGTTCATATATTTTTATTTACCAAATAAATAGCAATATGTAGACTTAGTGGTGTACATGAGGACTATCAGGATGCAACATACGAAAAACTATATAAAACACAATAAAGACAGCTACATTCAAAATGACCAATGTGACAAACCGACATAAAGTATCATGGGCAGGATACAAGTATTTATTTCCTTTTTCTTATTTAGTCAAGAGCTAAATTAGCGTTTAGTATTGCAAACTTGATATTAATTTCCATTAATGCCTCACTATTAGTTTTGCACCATAACTTAAAAATTTATAGGTATGCTTTTGTAGGCAAAAATACTACTAGAGGAATTTTGCATTAATTAATAATTATCTTAACTTAAAATGATAGCCATTAATAATGGAGTGTGGAAGAAACGTTGCAACATGAAGAGTAAGGAAATTTTTCCAAAAGATAAGAACTTAAGTATATGCTGTAAACATCTCACTCTGCAAGGGATTAATATTGAGTGTACACTAAACTAAACCTTGGGAATATGGTGTAGATAGCCTTCTTAACATGCTGATGATGGCAGGGAAGAAGCTTTACAACTGGGCCAATTAAGCAGCTAATATCACCAGGAGAATCAACAGCTTCATTGAGCTGGAATAAAAAAAATATCTAACAACAAACAGACTCATATAGAACTATAGTACAATATAAATAAACAATTCCTAGTTAACCTTCAATCTCAGTTTGACATTAACTTAGATGATGAAATTGTTGCATTGAAATGCACATTAGCGGATGACTCCGTTAAAAGTTACTGTTGCGGCATCTCCCGCAGTTTCTTTGGAATTTGAGTAAGATACAGTTATAACTAGGCTCCTATGACTCCAGTCCACAAAGCGATTTTTTTCCAACAAAATAAATTATGAATCAAATTTGAATGATTCTCAACTGATATATAATTAAAGAATCGAATCCGAGCATTTCAGAAACATATTATTCATTATACATCATATGGCTAAACTCTGTCGCAATAAGATTCAGGGATACAGAATAGAAGTCATAGTGTGTATGACTTCTATTCTATAAAACTGATATATATTATAAAAATGACATTACCACCCTATTTTTCTTATAAAAGCAAAACTAATTATACATATAAGACGAATGCATGTATTTTGTCAGCAATATAAATTGTAAGTGCTGTAAGACTAAAAATATTGAATTGTTTGATGTAATATGACACCTATAGATTTTGATATTACTAGTATTATTCACAGTCTTATGTCATGGAAGTTCAGTGCGTAGAATACTGGACTGCCAATCTGAGGGCCAGGGTGCGATTGTGATTGATACCTCAGGGCTTCCTCATCACCACCATATCTTCCTGGGATTCCACAGCAAGCATGAGGACGTGAATTGGCTCCCTTTGACATGCGAATTTCATATGCAATTGGCCTCAATATTAAGTAAATCTCTAAAGTCACATTTCGAGCCAACCTTAGAGCTGATTACTATGTATTTTATTTTAAACATTAGATTTTTTGTTGGTCATATTTTAGTGAGGAAACTTCTAAATTAACAAAGAAACTTAAGTAAATAAAGCAACTGCCAAAGCGAGCAAATGTACTGGGTCCAGGGGAATAGAGTAATCCAGTACCGAGGCTGAATTTATACCTGATTACGCAAATGAAATGTAAAATAATACCTCCACCAGTAAAAATGTACACTGTTACCAATGGATATACTACTGGGACAAACTAGTATTTAAGGAAAGTAAAGTGAACTAGTATTTGGATGCAAATTCAGCTTTAGCTTAATGTAAGGTTATTATAGTAACCAGAAGTAGTACCAAAATAGTTAAAATGTATGCATGCCTATTTTGCAAAAATGACTGAAGATATAGCGGCATAAACCGAATGTAAAAGGAGAGGAACTTACAGTATTCATATTATTTAATAAAGTGAAGGATGAACTCCACGCATTAAGGACTGCGAATTTCGATAAAAGTTTACACTGCATACATGTCGCGAGGTACATACATTTTTTCGTTTTTGTAAGGTTTTGTATTGCATATTTTCAGAAGTTTAACACAGACATATTTAAAATATTTTCAGATAATGCACAGATTTCCTGAATATATTTCCAGCCAGTAAAAGCATTTCATTCAGGCTGGAGAATTAATACGTGATGTAAGAAGAACGCTTAGCAGTCGAATAACATTTCCGCAACCTACGCAACCAATGATTCCTTTAATACTAAGTCACACCCTAGTTTCACTAAAAACTGCGACACGACACATTATTCGTTGCTAAAGGGACTTGTTTACATGAAAACCTTATGCGCCGTACATAAAAAGGCCTTTGACAACATTCAGCACAATAGAATTCCAATAGGCCGATTAAAGAATTCAGACTGGCGCTTCTCGCAAAGTTAAATTATAAGCGTAGCCTAGTACGGAGAGCAACAGCAAGCTTCGGTATTGCGGTTTTGGTAAGCAAGGAGAACAAAATAAAAAGGTGTGTAGTTTAGGAAGCCTTCAGATGAAGAAAGTAAAGAGAATTAAACGAAGTTGCGACCGCAATAAGACATTCGCAAATATCAAAATAGTTGCCTTTTTATGACCTCACCGTGAATATCTCGGGCGATACCTTAAATAAACTGCTGCATTACAGCACAAATATTTCCAGTTGACAACATTACAGAATTATTTCGGGATAAAGATATGATAAAATTATTTTCTACCTGAGTAAAAAGTTCTGTTAAGTCCTCGTTGGGATGGTGCACGTTCACAGCAAGCAGGCTATCACAAAGCTCGTGATTTGACATTATTTCACCACATATATACATACAATTATTTGCACAATCGAGTGCTACATGCTTAAAAATAAAAATTTAAAATCGTACGGTAAGATATTTTCATTCGCACATGGCATACTTGAACCCTATCAAGAACTATTAAAATCCATCGAAAAAGTTCAGTGCAGACGATCAGCTGTTTGATCTTGAACCATGGAGATCCGCTATTGTTTTGTTTCTTCGATTAAAGGGGCCCCTGCCGATGTTCAGAACAAATCGAATCAATTGTGTTACGAAATGCGTAATTTGTTGTTTACATTTTGTTCAATGAGTAAAAGATGTCAAATACACCGGAGAAAATACTTCAAAATTTGAATGAGGACAATTTCAGTATTCCAAAAACGTAAATTCAACTTCAAAGCGTATCTAAGTAACTTGGAAAGTAATATGAAACAACACCTTGCTGTTGCTCCCAATGTTTTCTTTTAAATACAATCCTGATGCAAAAACTGACCTTTTGTTTAACCCATGCAGTAACAACTCATTGGCTGCCCTCACTTCCCTAATCCATCACCACTGCCCTCTCCCCACCAACAATTTGGGCACTAATATCTACTCTCTCGTTACCTCGCCGACCCCGGTGGCGGTGGGGTAACGTCCTCGTCTGCCATTCCAAGGGTCGCGGGTTCGATTCCCGCCTGGGTGAGTTTCCCTCCATCTAGGGCTTGGGTGTTTGTTAATGTGACCATTGTTATCGTTGTTAACAGTTCGATGTAAAGGCCAAAATGCGCTGTTTTCGGACTAGTACTGAATAAATAAATAAAATAAAAACCCGCCTCCAGGGCTATGTAACGAGGAGAAAAGTTAATAAAATTGCCCGTTGACACTGTATGGAAACCGGTTTCAAAGAAATTATATTGTGTTGTAGCAAAGTTTTCTCTCCTATGAGTCACTGTTATTTTCAATCTATTTTAGTAATAAAGAAAAGTGGAATTCAAAAGCAAACCTCTCGATTGTGACACTATCCTCTGTGTCACTCCCAATTTATGCTCACTTCATGGAACTATCCATCACTAACAAAAATTTTCAATTTAGTAAAGGTAGGCTAATTTAAGAAGTCTACAACTATAAGTCTATTGCAACTACAGCATGAAATACTTGACATTGACAGGATGAAAGGGAATGCAACAAGTCAGCTGATGACTATTCTGAAAAAAAGACTTAGCTGATTGTTTTGAAAAGTGATATATGTGTTGGGATAAGTGTGTGAGGTCCTAAGGGGAGTACTTTGGAGGGGACTAAGGCCTTGTTGTCCTAAGTAGATTATTTTTCTCAAAATATTGCATGGGTGGATCCTTTCAAGGCAGACCTCATATAGACTTACACACTTCACCTCCTACACCCTCACTTCACTCGGATCCCCCTGTTATAAGCCCATGTCAACACTCACAATGCAAAGTATGCTACCTTCCTCTCCTCTACGGCCCCATTACCCCCTCAGTGTTTATATTGCCAAATAATAATGGAACCACAAAAATGGTCATCTACTGCCTCCTTTGCAACCCTTATCCATCCAACATTGGAGAATGCACCACCCCCAAGAAAAGTCTAATTACTATTGTTTTTCAACAAAATGAGTTACCCTAGTCCTTCCCATCACCATTCACACTGACTTTGACAAGAAAGTTTTGCATCTCAATCTTGGTACTGTCCGGTGCCATCAGTGGTGGCTTCACTCATCAAGGTCTTAACAAATTTGAACATATCTGGGAAATATAAGGAATCCAAAAAAAGGGCTGATTTGCAGTCCCTAACAACTCCTGGGACCATTGATCATTTTACAACCTCCTATCCCAAATCCTTCACTCACATCTAACTTTTCAGCACTACACAAGTAGCTGCTGTACATGTACTAATGACTAGAACAACCTGATGGATTCCTATATTTGCTTTCTTGAACAAGGTGGGAGAGTAAAAAAGCAAGCATGTCTTACAGGGTGATTTTTGGTGGCACTCTTTGGTGACAGGTTTCCTGTTGGATTTTTTTGCAAGGAAAGGGCTGTTTTTGAGAAGGTTGGTTCTTGGGTGGGAAATTGTGACATAATATTGCACATTTTGATAGTAGATTGACAATTGATTTGCTATTCTCTATAATGGAGAGGAATTCTTTCAGAAGGGCATTTACTTTCCATGTTCAAGGAAAAAAAGTGGTACATAATGTAATGCTGTCTCAGGTTTCTCTATTCTGTGGGAAAAAGTTGGCAGTAGAAGGCAAAATGTACCTCCTCCTGGTTATACCAAATTATAAAATGTTACCTCCCTGTTTATGACACATTAGAAAATTTTCCTGTAAGTTAAAGAAATAAATCTGTCATGCTGAATTCCTTTCATCATGCCTCACATTACCTAATTTTCCTAATGATCTGTGCATCCGATTCCCACTATGTGGATGGTCCCCCCACTTAACCCAGTCTTCCAAGCATTAGCATTCCAATAATCATTTTTCTCTGTAATTTCATGTGGAACCAATATATTAACCTTTCCTTCATATCAGTACACTCAATCATTAACCTAATATATCTCTCTATCCACATCTCCTTTCTAAAGTTAACCAAATCTAAAATTGTGATTGATGGTTGAGGCCGAGACTTTGTGGAAATCCATTGTGAACAGGAGTTTCAGAAATAACTTTGCAGTTTCCACATAAAATATGTTATGTGGAAACTGCAAAGTTATTTCTGAAACTCCTGTTCGTAAATCTAAAATTAGTTCTCTATTCCTCCAAGTTTCACTACATTGTCCCAGCTTTGCATATGTCACTTATGCCAAGGTCTTCCATGAACTACTAATATTAATTCCATCCACCCTGCCTCTGCTACCCCAAAACCTTTCCAAAAGCCAACCTGGTGGCTCTCTTCCAACTTCCTCCTCCATCCCTAGCAGTGCCTCTGGTCTTCCCTAAAAGCATTCACCAACTATGATTCTCTACCCTCCCTTTCACACTTGGAGAATAACATGAATGGTCTACCAGACAACATGATCATCAAACTTTCTTCCACACCATTTAATCCCTGAAAAATGGCCTCACATTCTTCCCCGACCCCAAGGTTTACCAGGAAACAATCCATGCTGATATTCCACACACTTGTAAGAACCTGCCATGGAAAATATTTTGGAATGCTTGACCTCCACCCCAACCTTCTTCAAAGTCCCTTTATAGTACTCTGATTAAATTCTGACTTCCATATCAACCCATGAACCAAAACTCCTTTCCCAAAATCAGCCAGCATAAATCTTCTCCTCTCCAATTTTTCTAATCTCTCTCTCCTCAATTCATTGAACCTCTAAACTAATCTCTCCTCCGATGAAATCACTGCCTATAAAAAGGTGATCCATTATCAAATTACTGTCATCACCTCCACAAAATAGGGCTCTTCAGGGGTAGTTCGTAATACATTTGACTATATCAATGAAGCAAACCAACACTCGCTAATACCTCCTACACACACATTCCCAATGATCCACACAGGGTATATCAAGCAGAAATCACTTCCATTCTTATAGCTCAATAGAAAATTTATCATCCATGAATATTTCCACTCTTACCTCACCTAATCCCCACCCTTTTATTTTCCATTTCCTTCCTTCCTTTATCAAAGATACTACCATTTCCTGGAACTCCTGGATCAATGACTCTTCCCCAAGACATTCTCATTCTCTTTCCATCTGCACTGCCTATTTCCTTGGGATACAAGTTCTTTAATCGATTTTGAAGGACTTTTTTCCCATCCTCATAAATCTTAACATCATGGCCAACATTTTTCCTACATTTCCTTCCATTATTTATAGACTTCCCACTAACCCTCCTGACCTAATCAAATCCACCAACCTTCTCTCTAAATGTCCCAACACCAAAATACACACCACCATGCAATCATACCAGATGTTAAACATGCCCCATACTTGCCACTCCAGTCCTCTCCCGCCTGCTGATCAACACTTTACCATCCCTCTCCTCCTCCTGTTTCACCTCAAAAAGTGTAGTATATCAGCTACAATGTAACATCTACTCTACTTTCTACAGATGACTATGTACCTCACCACTTCACATCTGTATTAATAACCACCACACATCCTGCAAGCCTTATTCCCCATTATCTGGTCTCCCATTCTAAAAGCGATACAAAGAAAAGTAATTCAAAGTCTCCATAAATATCTCATTTCCACCCAACAACTCTCTTATCAAACTTGAAGTCCTTGAGTAGGTCTGCATCTGGCTTTTTGAAGCTTACTGACACCCATCATTCAATTTAGTTCACCAAACCCTTTTTTCCTCCACTCACCCTCTTTTACATTCTCCAATTCTTACCTATCCATCCAGCCTTTTAAGTCCTCTCTTCCTTCCACCGAAGAGGAGTCGTTGTGCTGCTGAAAATTATAATTAATCCACTAATGAATTTCTCTATTTTTGTGAAAGCACTTTGTAGTAGTAGTATTTAGGGGAGGCGACCAACAGCTGAGGTCATTTACACCATAGGGGATGGACAGGAAAGAATGAAGGGTGGAGAGAAACCCGGCATCGGAATTAGCCTACTCTTGACGAAAGGCACCAAGGGGTACGCAGCTTAAGGTCCCATCTGACGGACGGCATACTCACTCAAAGTACCCTCCACAAAGCACCTCAAGTAGGGATCAAGATACCTCTAAAAATATTCAACACCACCAGGATTTGACCCTGGGCCCTCTGGGTGGGAAGACAGCATGTTAGCCACTGCACCATCTCGATCCCCCAAAAGCACTTTGTGCTTTGTCTAAAAGTGTGATCTTAGTGTTGTGTGTTAGTATTATATTTGTATATATACAAACCAACATGCTAACATAAATATGAAAATATTTAAAATGTTTTCGTCATATATTTTAAAGTCTTAATCAATAGTTTTTTTTAGTTTAAAGGATTTTAATGTATACATAGTATATTCATAAATATAGATAAAATATTAAAATAATTGATAAACTTTATATCTATTTAAGTAATCCATGGAAGGTGATAACCAGGAACTTATAAATGTATAAATACACATATTTGAAAGCAAATACAAATTTGCCGCTTATTTTTGTGTTCAGTAATCTGTATTATTTTGCATTTAGTATCGTTGTACAAGATTCTGATTGTTTATGCGTTGAGAAGTTGTATTTTCATTTGAGTTGGGTTGAAGGATGGCATCTCCTTGCAGACGCTTTTTAGGGCAGGGACTTGGAAGTGCTGAGCCTGATGCTGTCCCAGAAGGAGATGCCAAAGGTTTAGCTCCTCTTTTCCTGCGCTTTACTATACGATCATGAACTCTTTTCATTTCTAAAATTTCTTTCATCTCTTCCTTATCTTCTTCCTGCAATCAATAACATTATCTTTTAAACATATAGGTTCTTATATTTTATGCTCAGAGAGGCAAAGAATAATTGAGCAACTTTTTCTTTTTCACCAATGTCAGACTTTAGAAATACTGATTAGAGAGATACTAATGCAATGCAGTTATCAAATGTCTCCAACTCTCCATCTTTTTAGATAATTAAATATTTGCTATCTAATTGTTTTACTTTTGGCCTTTTACTTTAGCTTTCAAAATTGTATAAAATTTAAAGACTAAAATAACTAATCATGCACATGAAATACTTTTGGCATGTACAAAATCTCTTTCTCTCCACCAATCTCATTGCAGATGAACAGTATTCATGCCAACACTTTATCTATTCATCAGAAGTGGGTAAATTCAACCCAAGAATAAAATAGTTTCATTTTTTTTAATATTAAAATTGTAACTTTTCTAAATTTTTTAAATATCTCTCATATCTTTATAACAAAATTATCAGGGAAAAGTTGATTTGTTCGTCCAAATTTATTTTTCTTCAGACTAGTTTATCCTAAGGGTCAATTATGCAAAAATGGTTGCTTAATGCAGGCATATTCATATAATATAACATGGAAAAGCTTTTCAAGGAGTTTCGCACAGAGGCTGTCCAATACATGCATATGATGCCACATTTATTTTAGCCTTCTCTGACACCTTTCTTCCAAATCAAATGAAATGTTAATTATGTCACACCTTTTCCCCCATGTAAATTTTCTCTTAGGGTCTTATGCTCTGAGTATCTAGGAATCACATTCATCCACATTCTTTCTTTTACTTCTATCTGCTGGTAAACCAAAGCAATCAACCTTTCATCAATACCTATTATGTTTAACTTGCAGAATTCTCGCCCATTCCATATGAATTCATGTTTCATGTCACCTATCCCTCCGCCTATCATACTGGTTTAGACCAATTCTTCCTCTTTTGGCCATGATGTAAAACTTGGACTTACACTTATGATAACATTGTATTTAGGTTAATTAAGTGGCACTGAAATTTTTTCCTTAATATCTATATTATATAGGTGCCTATTATTTATCTACTTACCGTTTGATTTAGCCTTAGGACTAGAGCCCTTCTCCCATCTGCCATGGGCTGGGAATATGCCAGTAACTTCCTTAATCTTTCTGTCGGGCTCACACCACGTTCCACTACCAGCACAATGCGTGCCCACTGAAATATTAGTAGATTTCTGAGGAACCATTTTTCTAGGATATATACAACAAACCTTATCATAATTAAATGGTAAATTTCATGCTTTGATGAGATTTCCAGTAATTCAATATCTTAAGACCTCAATTAAATGGTCATTCATTTGTAAAAATTTGTTGCCTACTATTGCTCCAATAGTTCATGCTATCTTTCTACCTCATCCCACACAGCCCTAACATGTCTATATTTCATCCCTCCATCTTTCACTTGGTGCTCTCTGACTTTTCTGTTGGCAACATCGGTCTAGCATTCCAAGTCCCTATTTTTATGATAGAATTCCTCTTCTGTTTTTTTTTACTGCCATCCACTTGGTTGTGCAAGGCTTTTGTGTGATGAAAACTGCAGAGGCCTTGCCTCTTCTGCTTTCATACTATACAATCTATTTTGGCATGCAGGACTAAGTCTTGTACCTGCCAGGACTCATTTTCATAATAAGTCAGATCATATTTTCTTGGAATAAATAATTTTGGTGGTTTCCATTGGCCCAATTTTGTTTTTAACATGACATAATCATAGAAATGGATGCCCCACTGTGACTAGATGCTTTCGCAGCTGCCTCACTGAGGAACAGATGTTACTCGAGACTACCTGTCATGCAGCTCCTACTCTTCAACCTATACAGCATGAACATGCTAGGAGCATTTAACACTGTTCCTGCCAACACAGCTCTCATGGTCATAGGAACACTAAAGCCTTCCTTCTATGTCAAGGTTGTATTCCATAGAGAGGGGCTCCCCATTGTCAATAAAGGAGGAGGATAAATATACAAGGCCTGTCCAGAAACTATCAAGCCATGCAATATGTTGAGAAAAATAGCCTACCTAGAACAATGAGGCCTTAAGCCCTCTTTGAAGTGCTCCCCTTTGAGACCTCATACACTTGCCTCAGTGTCTCTTCCACTTTTCCAAATAATGGGTAAAGTCCATTTTCGGAATGGTCATCAGCTACCTCATTATATTTTCCTTTATCTTGTCAACCAACTGTTGGGAAGACTGGGCTTTTGTTTCTGGGTCATAGCCATAGACCTATGACATCTCAGTTGTGACTTTTTTTTAGGAAACCTGAGTCATTGCTTGTGGCTTGGACCAAGTCCCCTGCAACTGCAGCATGGAATTCTTAATGTTGATGAGATAAAAGAGAAAGTGACAATGCAGCCAATGGCAATTTAGAAGGACTTTGCTGATTGTTTTAAAAAGTGAAGGAGATACTGGGATAAGTGTGTGAGGTTCCAAAGGGAGTACTTTGAATGGGACTAAGGTGCCATTGTTCTAGGTAGGTTATTTTTCTCACAATATTGTATTGTTGGATCCTTTCCAGACAGATCTTGTACATACGAGACAATTCCCCAGCTTTGTGCCTACTTAAGCATAAAGAGTCACTGGAATGATCTTTTTTTAGTAACTTCTACTCTTTTATTAAACTAGCATCATATAACAAGCAATAGTTCTGCAAACAAAAATGATTAACTGATCAACATACAAGTGGGGTGACTACAAGTTTGAATTGCTCAGGTTTTTAAAGATGAGGCAAATTCACAAGATAATATGCCTAAATGTCTGAAAAAGGCATTTTATCTCAAAGGGCTTTAGGTAGAAGTGACTACCATTGGGTGTGTGTATGTATACATAGGTATATGCAAGTACCCTATGGACTTCAACATTGATGTGACAGAAGGGCTTGAGCATTCTGATGACCCCTAGAACTTTGCTGGTGGGAGAAATGATATTTGCTCCCGGTAGGGTCAGCCATGCAAGATAGGTTGAAGGGTAGGAGTCAGATGAAGGGTAGTCCATGCAGATTCTGTTCCTCAAGGTGGCTGCAAAGGTGCCTGACCCCAGTTGGGCGGCCACTGAGTGATGGTGTTACGTTAAAAACACTAAAGAGGAAGTCAATGGGAAACCACCTCAATTATTGATTCCATGATTTTTATGATGGAGAGCATAATGAAAATGCGTCCTGGCAACTATGGGATGCAACTCCATTGGTTGCATGTTGTGCCTGGCAGCGGGAGAGGCAAGGCTTCAGCGGTGATCATCTCATGAAATTCTTACAAAGTAAAAACAATGACAGCAGCAGTACAGAAGATTCAGAAAATGGCTCCATTAGTTAGAATAGGAACTTGGAATGTTAAGACGATGATGAGGGCAGGAAAATTAAAGAATATAATACCAGAGATGGAAAGAAGAAATATAGAGATATTAGGGCTGTGCAAAGTGAGATGGAAGGACAGCAGGAATTAATGGAGTGATAGTTACACAGTAGTATAAAGTGGAGGGGACAAGAGCCAGGGAGGAGTGGTAATAATGTTAAATAAAAAGGTAGGAAAAAGGATAGTTAACATAGAGCAAGCAATGGATAGAATATAACTAGTAGAGGTAAAAGCAGAATTGATGAACTTGGTCATTGTTCAGGTATACCTGCCACCAAGTAATCAAAAGGAGGAAGTAGCTGATAGGGTATATGGTCAGTTAGAGGACTTATCATGTATGTTCCTGCAGGGAAACATTTGCTAGCAATGGGGGATTGGAATGCGATGGTAGGAAAAGGAAGAGATGATGATGAGGTAGGGGATTACGATTTGGTGGAAGGAATGACCATGGGAAGAAAGCAATTGAGTTCCCCAGGAGACAGGGGTTAATCATTGCCACTTGGTTTAAACACCACAAAAGACATAGGTACCCTAGAAAATACTAAACGACTCAAAAAGGTTAGATTATATTATGATAAGGCACAGATTTGGGAACAGCAAGATTAATATACACAGTTTCCTGGGAGTGGATGCAGACTCTGATCACAATTTAGTAATTACGGAGAGGATCATCCGATTCAAAATGATAAAACAAAAAATGGAATGTAGAAGCATTAATTGGATTGAAAAGGAAGGAGTATGAGCAGGTTGTGGAGAAAATCATGAGTGAAGAAAAAGATCTGGATACTAGGAAGTATAAAGAGTTCAATAATAAACTGAGGCACGAAACAAATTGGGCAAAAGGAGCATGGTGAAATATAGAGGGCAAGGATATGGAAAATTTACAGAAATAGCTGTGTTGTACCAAATAAGATTCAAGAGAGGTGGAAAGAATATATAGAAGAACTGTATGGTAATGGCATAAAGCCAGCAAGGTTAGACATATAGAATATGATGTAGATTAGGATAGCTTAGGTCCAGGCTTACTTGATGGTGAAATAGAATGAATACTAATGGAATAGAAATCAAATCAGGCCATGGGGGTGGATAACATTCCCATGGTATTACTAAAGGTTTTAGGAAGATGGGGGAGGAAGAGTTTTTATAGACTAAGTCATAGCATTTATGAGGGAGCAATTTGGCTGGAAGAAATCATCAGATCAATTTTAGTCCTTATAAGAAAAAAGGGAACCGAAGCAATATGTGAGGAATAAATAATGATAAGCTTGATTTTGCACAAAGCTAAAGTGGTTCTCAGCAACATCAATAAGAATGTAGAGAGCAGGGCAAATGAATACTTATGGGAAGATCAGTTTGGGTTCATGAAGAGAGAGGCATATGTGATGCCATAGCAGTAAGAAAGTCACCAATAGAAAGGAACAGAAGAATATAATCAGGATGTATTTGTCTTTTTCGTGGATTTTGAAAAAGCTTTTGAAACAGTTTATTGGGTAGAAGTAATGAAAATAATGCAGAAAATAGGAGTTGATTTGAGGGATAGGAAATGTACCCATAACCTGTACTTTTTTAGACTGCGCAGGTAGGAGTGGTGGATGGAGAGTCTGGATGGGCAGTGTTAGGAAGAGGAGTTAGATAAGGTTGTCCATTATCACTTGTGCTGTTCAAGATTTATGAGTAGGAAATCGTAAAAAAAGCATGGGAAGAACTGAAGGAAGGAATGAAAATTGGTGAGGCATTCATAAAATCAGTTAGATTTGCCGATGACCAAACTTTAGTTTGTCAGTCAGCCAAGGGGCCGCAATCATTGCTGGGGGCATTGGAAAGCCAAAGCGATAGTTATGGGATGAGAAGTAATGTAATATACAACAAAGTTTATGTAGCTTTCCAGAAAGAGAAAGGTTATGCTAAGAGAGTGATGTTGTTAAGTAAGGATGTTAAGAAAAGGCTCATTTTAAGTTAGGTCCGGAGCATGGTTTCACACAGTACGGAAACATGGTCGTTGAAACAGGATGATAAGCATAGATTGGAGGCATTTGAAGTGTGGGTGGGTAGAAGGAGCAAAAAGTTGTAGTGGACTGTTAGGAAAATAAATGAGGTGGTGCTAGGCATGGTGGCGGAGGAGGGAGGATTATTGGGAGGAGCACAAAGGAGGCAGGAAAGATAGATATAGAGCTTTTGATTGGCAATGGAATGTTGAAGACTGTGATAGATGGGAGAATGTTAAGTAATCAGGAAGGGGAAGCAATGGGATAGACATGTTGGATAGAATGAAGGGAGGAAAGAAGTATGTGGAACTGAAAAAGGGCTTACTTTAGGAGCCAATTTCAGGTTGCACTTTTTGTTAGGAGAGACAAGTAAATGTATTTTTGTGCAATTGTTTACACTGTGTCTATCCAAAATCTACCCTGACCAGTAGAATACCAATAATAATATGCATACGCTGTAAGTTTAAGAGATTTTTTTCCTATGGTGTGAAATGGCAATGAAAAATTGAATGTTATTTAGTTTCCTTAAATATTGAAATCTTGGGTCGGGAATTTTGGGACACATTACTTACAACACTGGTAAGAATTGAAAGTAACATCCACCATCAAAAGTTTCTCGGCCAATTGATTATATTGCAGACGTTCAAAGCTGGAGATATTTGTAGTTTTTCATTTGAATTTGGGTACAAATAATTTGAAGACACTCTCCAATTGATTGATAGAAAATGCTGAGAATAGGCCCATTGTATGACAGAATATGAACAAGAAAGAGGAAAAACATAAAAATAGAATTTGGAGTGATTAGTTACATTTTTATTTTCAAAACAATTTTACTTGAATTAATCAAAGTGTTATAGCACCATGATTAAAATCATCATTTTAAAATATCATTTTAAATGTGATTTCACTTCTTAAGGCTTGAAATCAACTTTTTGGAGTGTATTTTAATGGAGTGAGGCTGAAGCTGAGCAGCATACTGAAGAATTTGGCAACTAGGATGTTATGCAGACTACCTCCCAGCATTCCTAGTTCCTTGTAGTGTTAGTTGGGATTTTTCAATTTTCAATTAATTCTAAAAATTATCTTTTCCATTATTCAGGAGAAAAACTTCTGATTTGTTATTCAGGTGCTACATCTATTCCATTATGGCAAGGGAAATATTTTCAAAACTACCATATTGGTGAAAAGAAGTACATGGTGAGTGCTGGCTAATGTTTTTCTTTCTGAGCTGACGCAAAGGCAATTTAAGCGAAGCAAAATTTAACATACAAAGGCAAGTGCCTTCACAGCTGCAATTGGGTGACATATCTTTGAAATGCACTAGAAGTATATGAAGTAAAGATGCCAATATAATCCTGTGAGGCAAATTTCTAAGGTAAAAATGATGAGAAGAAAATGTAATGGAAGTAATACCAAGAAAAAAAATCACTCTGACAAGTATGTAGTGATGTTGCTGCACCAATGTATCTCTCAATTGGAGGAGATAGATGTTTTCTGGGCTTGAATAATTACTACTCCAGATAGAGGTCTAGTAATTGCACTATACAATAGATAACCACATTAATCAACCGGATGGTTGGTGTGATAGATAAGGGTAGATTTCACCTAATACTATGGCCAAAAACATAAAATTCATTAATCAGGGTGCAATGCCAAGTTACTTTTCCTGTGCCACCTGTGGTTTTGCAGGGAGGTCTGGCTCAAGGAAAATCACACAGGTTGGGTGAAGCTGAAAGTTCTTAGATTTGCCAAACTAGAATCAAACCCCAGCCCACTGGTCAGTAGTCCAGCAATCTACCCTTTAGATTGCCATCCTCTCAAATAATAGATAGATAAAAAATAGTAAGTCATAAAGATATAGCATGTTGTAAAATGATTAATAGTAAAATTATATCATTAATGTGAATTATTGAAGATTTTTAAAATGTGCATGTTTTAAATAATGTAAGAAAATTAAAATTTGGGTTTTGGAAAAAATAATTAAGTGGTTTTCAATATGTATAGTACTATTTTGGAATAAAAACAATTTGCCCCATGAATGACTCTTTTTTGGATCCCATATTCTCACAGTTGGATGTTTAATACCTCATTAAAGTAATCAGAATTAATATTCCTCATAGGAAAAAGTTGCCCGCACCTATTTGCAAGCCATTAGTAAATTTAGAATAATTTAATCTGCATGAAAAAATCCTACTTCCCCCTATTTACCCTTACCTGTCTCTGCCATTCATTCCGTGTTTCTGCAATTTTTTGGTATGTATTACCCATCATAGCAATGAGCATGTTGACCAGCAGAATAGCAACGATTGCCATATACACCACAAACAGCAACTGTAAAATGAACATAAACTTATTATCTCTGAACTGATGTCATAACTACCATTTTAGGGTTGAAAGACACAACATTAGCTGCATTTCCCCCTATACAATTAGAATGTAAAAGCAAGTTCTTGTCTAATGATGATATTCTTGTGCAACTTTCTACTATTTTCTGTTTCTCTTTGGGTTAGTTTTTTTCCAAGTAGAAATTACTTCTTCCCAATTCTTGTTGCATTGAATTTTATTAACAGAACCCAAGACTCAAGCTTGATTGAAAATCAGTTACATATGCCCTGAAAACTTTTGCCAACACAGGATTTGAACCAAGGCTCTCAACATGAGAAGCCAGTTCACTAGCCCCCACACCAACTCATTTGTGAAATGTGTACCATGGAAAAAATTTCTAATGGCTTCTCATGTTAGCTTCATCTTTTTTTCACATCCAGCTCCTCAACAAATGGAACAATTGTGATCTCCTCCATTCGAAAAAAGGCTTGAAATTTAAAAAAAGCATCTCTTCTTTTCCTATTAGTTTGCTTAGTCCCTTAGCATGTCCAATGTCCCGTCTCCTTCCCCAGGAATTGGAGGAATTGAATTAAGTTGTTGATATCTAACATTGCCATTAGTCCATGAGTCCTGCCTTACTCTGCATAGCTACTTCAACATATATCACCAGTGTACTCTACAAGTAATAAATTCTATTGATTCATTTTTTTAAATGAGAAGGCTCAAAGAGAACTTAGTTCTCGCAATGATTAACTTACATAAATAATAAAACACTTTCAAGTGGATGATAGAACAAATACTTATTTTTTAATGTTATGAATTTCCTGTTGAAAAATAGATAGGTAGTTAGGAAACCATAAGCAAAAAGGTGAAGAAGGTGCAAAGGAAAAGATATCAACATAAAGTCCATAGTGTGTACTAGTAAGAAAAAGAATTATTACAATGACATTATATTATTGCTATATATAATTTGGGTTTACTTGGAGTGAATATAAATCTAAAACTTAGTATCATTCTGAAACGTTATCTAGCATGTGTATCAAAACTGCCTTTCTTCAGCAATCTTCCTGCATGAATATTTAGTGCAAAATAATTATAAAGCAATGAAGTTTTACAGTGATTTTAAGTAATGAAGTTGAAATAGGAATATTGCATTCAAACTAAACAACATGATATCTCTTCACCTCTTCTTGATGTAATGTACATACTTTGGCTTCAAATGGGTGATCAGTCTTCTCAAAGGCACCATAATAATCTCCAAAGTTGGTCAAAGACATAAGGAACATTGCCATTACAGATTCCATTGGACTAGGCATAGGGTTAGAACTTGAGTCATCAATGCCCTCAGGTGTGTTTGGATTATCATACGACAAGAAAATTATGTAGTATGCTGGAAAGGGCAGGAAATTCCTAAATTACCAAAACTGGGAAAATATCAAATTTAAGCATACTGAATATAACATTGAAAAGGTTACACATCAAACTAACCTTGTGAAAAGCCCATTACAAACATGAGGTATATCGATACAAATCGAAGTAGATCTCCCATGACCATTCTGTATATCATAACAACAAATGGCCCAACCGTTTTAAATCCCCTAAAAAAAGCATACACACTTCAGAATATAAGAAAATTATTTATACTTTTTATTTATTTCTAGAAAATATAATTTCTAAAATGTGCATCTTAAATAATATATATTTAAATGACATGTTGAAAGAATTAATTTTAATTTTACACATATTACTAGAGGCATAATTTACTTTCAGAGGTTATTGATGATATATTTTACATTTATTATTATATTTTAGCTTAAAATTAACAGGTGAGTAATTATGTGAACATCCTTAAATAATAGTAACTGATCATAAGAACTAGGTACCGCAAGAAATAATTTATGGAACCCAAGGAAATGAATGGTTACCATTGGGGTAATCTCGGCTTTAACAAAGGCCATGAGCCACCTACGGTGGCTACATGATGACAGACAGCATGAAGGATCATAAGGTTTCAGTGTCAAAGGGTACTTCATTTTTCATGGGGCACCTCTAATATATTCAATATAATCTAATAAACAAATAATACAAAATATTACCTGCAAAAGAACAAGAAATATGGTGCTGTTGTCAACATGATGATCACACTCATAATGTCTTCAGCTTCATCAAGACAAAAGAACCTCAAGGATGGCATAATAAGCATCATGAGGCAGGAGAAGAGGAACATTACACGTGAAGGTGCTGTCATCTGGAAGTTTACGTGAAACATACATGTGAATAATGGAATAACTTCAGAAAATAGAAACTGAAGTATAGAAACAAAATGCACAGATTCTAAGGGTGCAATACTGAGTCAACAAAATTGGATGCATGCTTATATATGTATTTAAATCCTTGTAACTCAAGGAAAGTCACTAAGCACTGAAGTGAGAAAAAACCTAGCATAATTACATGGAAAATGGTAGCCTCATAAATAGGATACTATTTTGAAGCTACAGATTTTTTAACACATTTTTATCCTAGATTTATACGCATGAGCCTTACCTCACATGACCAGCCCAATCCATCCTAAAAATTTACTTGAAAACCACAGGTTTTGTTATGTTTGAGATGAAAACAAAGATCTTATTCACAGGATCCCCAAGGTACAAAAAATTATATACCAGCAGGCTCCACTACTCTTCCCTTTACCAAAGTTTTGGCAAAAATTTATATGAAACTCTTTCTACCTTTCTTCCCCAAATATCTCCTCAAGATTTTCAAACAATGTAACAAGTCCATTTCCTCAGAAAATGATAAACTTTGTTTCCCATGTGAACATAACTCACTCATGTATTTATAATAAACAAGTATTTTTTTACATTGGTAACAAATCATTTTATTAGTTTCCACTCTTCTAAAATACTGACTTTGGTAAAAGAAGGTTTGATTTGAAGTTACAAGAGGAAAATGATTCTCTAATATTACTTCCTTTCAATATGCTCCCTTCTTGCATACATCTTTTATGTTATTGGAAATATTTTATTTATCAGCCATTCATGCCTGAAGAGATTTTTTTGATAGCTTTGTATTTATCATTCACCCTTTTTTTGCACCAGAGTAAGGAACCTTAAGTTAAATTATTGATTTAGTGTGTTTAGTATCTTAATGAAAGACAAGTAATAAAGAAGAAATCCACAATGAATGTTTTGTAAAAATATGCTGTAATAAGTGCTTAAATAAAACTAAAAATAGGCACTTGGAAAACATTTTAAATATAAGAGGAAAATGAAAAAAATTGGATAAAAAATTGAAGAAGGGAAAATCATGATTAATTATTTTGTGACTCATTATACAGAAATCAGTGAATGTTCAACAGGGTTATCAGGGTTGGCCTGATTAGAAATGAGGAGTTTGCCAGTTTGAGTATTTGGAAGAAGAACTCTGCAGGATATCATAATGTTGAGGTGGTGCATCAAGGCAGCAAAGTACTGCAAAGAGTGTTGGGAGTGAGTGTGTTTAACAAAGACAAGATGAATCTCAAGGACGTAAGTGTTTCAATGGTATCTAAGTGTGCATTGTGAACTCATTATTTTCCTGCCCTGTTAATCTCTCTAGAAAAGGAAAGAGCTAGTCAACAGTAAGTTCTGCATTTGCTTTAAATGATACTCTACTAGGACTAATACATCAAATGCAGATTGCCATCCAGTTTTCATTAACAACGGTTTGTATTAAACATAAAATTAAAATTTTTTCTTAGAAGAGCTTATCACAGGAACACTGCAAATACTATTAGTTACAGGCTTGTGCCATTCTAATGGTTAATTGCCATGAATACAAAATTAAAGGTCACAATTAATATTTAAGTTAGAAGGATGTTTGCTGATATTAATATGAAATTTGCTAAGTATTTATGAAAAGAAATGTCATTTAATATTCTTCACATCAAAAGTATTTTTTGCATATCTCGCTGACCTTGGTCTACACTTATGCAGGAATGAACAGTAGATAGAAATGGTTCGAACATTCAATTTTGATACTCATGGTAAAATAGTAAAGAGATAATAAGAAAATTAACAAATTTCTTTAAAATCAGTCATTATACAGCAACATTTTTTATTTGTTATGAAAAACATGAAAATACTGACACTGATTCTGTATTCACTTAAAACAGTAAATTAAGGCAAATAAATCAAGATTAAAATTATGATGCAAATAATGAGTGGGGATTCGATGATTAACCAGATTTTGCTCAGGGCATCAGATTTATTCAACTTTCACCACAGACCCATCTACGTTTATATGCTTGAAATTCCTAAAATATGTAGATATGATAATCCTATTTTCCCGTCTAATAGTGTGATGACACTTTCATTTTGCAGCATTGGAGATAAACAAGGTTAAGTTCACAGAAGTAAAAGTCATTTACAGAATCTACTGTGGTTCCCCAATAAAATATATTATAGTTAATGCCAGCATTCTGAAAAGGAAAATAGAAGTACTAGTTTGTGTGAACAATCGAAGTAAAATCCAGTTTTGAGACATATTAGCATTGGAATATTGGTGAGGGATATTGGCATCAGATTGGATAGAACTAGTATCTGACGAGCCCTAAGTATTATACAAGTTTTCAACACTCTAAATGGTATGAAGTAGTAAAATAGAATATATAGCATGAAAGCAACAATCTGAAACACATTGATAAACAATACCCTCAAAAACATATTGATTCTATGAAAGTATTAATGCTTTATATCACATCATATAGTAACGGAGAAAAGTATAATACCATTAATATATTGATGATGGTTCATTTCATTTTAGGCAAACCAAGTTAACAGCCAATAACTCAGTGCCATAACACATTGTGCATAGCTCAGTGTAGTACTTTCACTGTTAAGTAAAATTGGAAAATTAATAACACAAAGAGTTACACTCACCAAATTTTCAATGAACATGCTTAGACCAAGGAAATGGGCCTCCCTTAAAGCTTCAAGAATGTAAAACACAGCTCCTACTTCCATGACAGCTTCAGCAACCAATCGTGTTTGAGATTTCAGTGAGTTGACCTTCAAGAGGCGACATTCTCCTACTTCATCAGCTCCCCACCAGTCATCATCAACAAGTTTCTTTTCTTTAGAAGTTGAATTAGACTCAGATGAATCAGGACCTTCTGTTGTTGAACTGATTTTCCCTGATAATTCATCTGCAGAAATTGTTGTTGCATCTATCTCACTTAGGATGGTTGGCAGTTCAACAATTTCACCCGACAGCTTACTTGTCACCTTTTGATCTTTACTTTTCATTTCATGGAATGCATAGTGGAGCAATTCTTCAAAAGTAAAATTTTCTTTATATGTAGCATTTTCTAATGGAATAAATATTTCAAAATCATTTTTTGAATCAATGTTCATCCTCTTATTTTTAAGCAAGAGATTTGATACGTTTTTCTTTTCAAAAGTAGCAGGTAATTGAAAATCAAATTTTTTTTTATCCAAAGTACTTATAATTGAACTCTCTTCCATGGTATTTGTTTCTGGGTTTGTTTTAGACTCTGTATGTGTAATTAAGGAATTTCTTTTCTTTCTGATTTCTCCCTGTGAATTGAAACTAATATTCTTTTTCTCAGTGGCATCAGAAGGAAATGACTTTGAAAAATTTGTATCATATCGATCTACTTTAACAGTGTTATTTCCTACCCCTTCTCCAATGCCAAAATTACCAACTTTTGATGTTCTAACAGAAAGGTCATCACTGTCCTTCTGTATTTGAATCCTAATAACAGTATTTCTCTTCCTCCTTATCACACTCATGTTTTTGACAAGCCAAACAACTCTTCTTTCCAATTCTTTGGTATCTTTGAAATTTACCTGCTTATAGGTAATTTTTACATCATCCTCAGAAATGCCAATATCCTCAACTGCTGCAACAGTTGGTAATGGCGCAGTCAGAAATTTAATTGCCCCACTGACATTTGCTCCAACATATCCTGAATGCTCATTAGTTGCCAAATGTATGATAGAATGCACCTCTGAACCAGTGATGTTATTGGGACCAATTAAAGAAGAGGGCGATGATGGCACAAATAAATCAGTGGGTGAAGTAGTCACTGTTGAATCAACTTTAGAAGAGGGAGTTGCCTTTTGCACCTCAGGAATTGCAGGGCCAGGCCGGTTGGTGAAGCACACCAGAGATATGAGAAAGTACACCAAGAAAAGGAAGAACTTCTGATAGAATCTGAAATAAAGTCACAACAATGAATCAATCAATACTATAATTGATAGTGTTTAACCTAATAGGGTGTTCCTATACAGGGGTCAGAAAATTTGGGAGGGGTGGTAGGTTTTACAATTGTAAGCACTTTTTCTCTCTTGGTATGATACCCAAAACTCCTTGGTCAAGAAGTTATACCAGTTCACAAATTAAATTTAAAATATGTTAGTAACCAAGAAAATGCTTATTTTTTCCAAAAACATCAAGGCAAAAGGGTTTCATATGGACATTAAATAAAAGTGCATCTTCAATAAAATGTCACCCTTCGTGTGATATGACTCTAATTTTTTTAGATTAAGATATAACCTGAAATTTTTAGAAATAACTAAGATCATTCATCATTTTTCCATCAATTATTTTAAAATTTCACAGATACATGTAAGAAATCACTTATCTCAAAATTGATAGAACATTAAATTTTTATAATGAATGAATATGGAGAGATGCTTTTGCTAACTTTGCTACTAAGGGGTAGTGGGGTTTTGGAATAGCTTGGCTTATCCAAATAACCAAACTGATCATAAATGTTTAAAGTTTGGCCATATTTATAACTCTTACATCAAGAGAAACAGTCAAGATTTTATTACATACCGGGACTTAACAAAAGCATTCCACTTAGCATTCAACAAATCAACCAAAACACCATCCATCAACTCCAGATGTTCATCTTTATCCTGTAATGATATGAAAAAGTTAGCATTAAATGAAAAAAAAACTAGTGGCATTGAAGGAAAAAACAGAAAAAAACATTTCCATTTGATTTAACATCAATTTTGTAACAGACATACACTTTCTATCCATAAGTAAAATTCTAATAAATATATAGGCAACAATTTGTAGAAGCTTACCCCAAACACTACTAAATTCAGAGCAGAGTTCTTGTTAATTCTTCCTGTTTCTATGTCAATTGTATCAATTTGTGAAAGAGGGTAAGCAGCACAGGTAATACTCCCTGAAGAGATAAAGATAAGGAATGTTCAGTCAAAGAAATGCTTTCCTCACTGCCATTATTTTAAATAATGAGCATGTAATAATAAGAAATAATTATTTGAATATGATTATTAATCCACTCACCAATTTGCCAATATATTTCTCTCTCAATGTTAAGAATGTGGAAAAAAATTTCAATTCTTGCTAATTTGGCAGCCAATGTAAGAGGTGTCAATCCAAGTACGTTCCTGATTCCAAGGGATGCTCCAATTTCATATGCCATATCAAATGTGTTCTTTTATCAAAAGGAAGGAATTCAAATGGAAAATGAAATGTGCAGCATACAAGACCCAATTGCTAGTTACATGATCTATTAATAACTTACAAAAATTCGGCCTACTTAGTATATCAGGGAGGTAATATACTCACCTGCTCAGACAAAGGTTGTGTGTTTAAATACTTCCTTTGGTGTTGAGTGTTGTGTAAATTATGATTGTTTAACCCCTGAGAAATCTGATGACAAGCTGGAAGAAGTTTATCAGGGGAATAAGGGCCTCAAAAAATTTCATGAGAATAAAAAAAAACATTTTAACTATGCTAGACCTTGAATTGATGTGATATGAATGGGAATAAGATATCATTATTTGCAATAAATGTGGGATGCAGTAGTCCAGGGGTAGAGCATTGGACTACTGACTAGAGGACCTGGGTTCGATTCCCAGGCAAGCTTCTCTGGGCACCCTCAGCTCCACCCAAGCTGTGTGATTTCTCAAGTACCAGATATTCTTGGGAAACGATAACAGGCTCAGGGACAGGAACTGGCCCCCCTACCCTGATGCGTGAATTTCACATGCCATATAGGGCTCAGTACTGCTATGGGCCAGGAATCTCTTCATCCATCCCAAAAGCAGGTAATCAAAGGAGAATATGGAAGAAGAGAAGGATTCTTTATTTTCAGGTTTCCAGAACAATGCACATGGTCTGCTAGGATTACTGAGTACATAACATAATCAGTGTGATGGGTATGGGAAGAGAATCAATGTATGTAAATAAAGCAAAGGCAGATCGGTTCTTGAGAATAAGGAGGTCAGAGTTTAATATTAAAATAGGAGAGAATAAACTGTAGGACATAGAACAATGCCACCATCTATCCAGGACATTTCTTAAAAGAAGAAGAAACTTTTACAAAGTAGAGGGGGTTGATAAATAGAACCAAGAAAAGAATCTAAAAAATGAGTAACTAAAACATGCAGATCCCTGGCATAAGAGATATCCTTGTAAATCCTGAGTGTGTGTGTGTGTGAATGCGATTCATGAGAGTGACTGTTATTCCTTAACACACCCTAGTGATCGAGTGGTTTTAAATTGGTTTCCTTATTTATTATTTTTGTATTGCTGGTGTGTGATTGAGGTACCTGTGGGTCTCTGTTAATCAAACACATCCAAGTTACCTAATGCGTGTTTTCCCCTTACATATCACTTTGTTTTAACCTCCCACCCTTAAACAAACTTAGTGTCAATCTACTTTACAGTCTCTGCTATCTCATTTTCCCTTAAAATATGTATTTGATTTTAAATAATCTAACTTTTCTATGAATGGTAATCAAGTTACGTCTATTTTTAAATTTCACAAAAAATAGCAAATCAACTCTTACTAACAATTTTTTCATAGATGACAAGCATGTGCAATGCTGTATTTCCATTCGTATCCTGTGCATCTGGATCCGCTCCTCTGGCTAGCATTAGACGGTAGCACTCCTCTTGCCCAAGGCAAGCAGCGAAACTTAGTGGATACTCACCCCAATAAACATACCTGGAAAAAAGATAAATGAAGGAAAAAATCTATTAGATACATGTCTCTGTATCAAATATTTTACGGACCATCTGTGATTAAAGAACAGAGGTTGGTATACAGACAAGGAAAACCAGGTACGAGGGTCATCCGGAAAGTAGTACCCGTTCGTGCCGCATGAAGTGCTGACGACGCGAGTAGCCGCTGGACGAGGTCAGATAGCTTCAGTGGCTTGTCTGCCTTCTCTGAGCCAAGTTGCGTGACGCTAGCATTGCCTGTGTTGTTTCTGTGATTGTTTACAATGTTTAAAAAAATTGAGAACGCCGCCAGTTGTGAAGTGAGGGCAGTGATTAAATTCCTCAATGCAAGAAACGTTCGCCCATGTGATATTCATCGCCAATTAAAGGAGGTGTATGGAGACAATGTAATGGACGAGTCGTCTGTTCGGCGGTGGTGTCGCAACTTCAACATGGGGAGGGGGAACACACACGACGATGAGCGTTCGGGGAGACCGTCTGTCATTACAGACCAACTGGTGAGCTCAGTTGACGAATTCGTGAGGAACGATCGGCGCGTCACAATTGATGACATCTGTGAGCATTTTCCCAATGTTTCTCGAACAATTGTTCATGAAATTGTTAAACACCATCTGCATTATGCAAAAATTTGTGCAAGATGGGTCCCTCGCGTATCTCAATGAGCTGGCGGCGAAGGACTATGCGGCAGGAATACAGAAACTTGTCACACGTTATGACAAATGCCTTAATTTGCTTGGAGATTATGTTGAGAAGTAGTTTAAAGTATCCTCTTTCAAATAAAATTTTTTATGTTTGTTAATATTTACTTTTGTGTCTTTATTTCACGAACGGGTACTACTTTCCGGATGACCCTCGTATAAGTACCTAGTACCAGTGCCTAGGCCAAGAATCCTTGGTATTTCCTACTAACTAGATGTAGGTACCAACCCATACTATTTATTGACATGATAAAGATTTCAGGGGTAGGTTTGCACCTAGGGCAAGGAAACTAGGTATGTACTTATAATGCTGAATCAGTACCTGATTTCTAGAACACAAATATTAGGTACCTCAGTAACAGTACAAAGAGAAATAGTCATACATATTTCTTGATACTTAGTTACAAGTACCTGCACCCACCCACAACTACCTACAGTAAATGTCTAAATATCAGGAGAATTACACAACACTCATTTTCAAAGTAAAATTAGGTCATATAAATGAAATAATAAAAATTCTTTGATAGTAAATTTAAAAGAATCAAATCAGACATGCAAAAACGCATAACTATATTTGTAACCATAAATTGCATCACATTATTTAGAACAGGAGGAGATAGCATATCTTAACTTGCAATTCATTTGCTTTCTTTTTTAAGCCATATTCTACTGATAACCAATTTATTCACAAAAAAAGAATGCTACTGCTCCTTTTACATTGCGAAAAGCATCTTCTGATGATCTTCATTAAAGCTACATAGCATGGCAAGCATTGCCATAGCCTGACAGGTTAGATTCTTGCCTGTTTGATCATGCAGTTTGACTTGCTGTATCATTGCTGGCAGACTACTCAAATGCATAGAATGGATCATAAAATAAGGAAGCATGCTCTAGGATATCCTGGTTTTGTATATTTATAGCCACCTTATTATCTATTCCCATATGGGTTCATTTATAAACTTTTCATGTTGATTATTACAGGCTTCTTTTGTCCAATGCAATTGGCAGCACAACAGAAAAAAGGAATTATTTTTACTTACCCATCATAATTTGTGTCAGGGCACAAGCAAACCCATTCATGCTCTATGGAATCTGTTCTAGATGCCTTCTGGTCCTCAGGTGTCATGAAAGTTCCACAACATCTCTCCTGGAAATTGGCCCCACAATTGAGCAAGTATTTCACCATGGCAGGATCTTCATTCACAATGGCAAGATGCAGTACATTTTCTCCTGCAAAATTATTACTGTAACTACCAGGTTCGTTGAATATATAGGATAAGGATAATTTGGTTGATCAGAGAAATCCTCAGCCAGCTTCCTCCATAGAAAAAGTCATGAATGAAGTAATTTTTAAAAATTGAAGCTTCTATTTATTTATTTTTTAATTGAATGAATGACTATGACAGCATGAAATGAAGATTTTTTTCAACTTACAAATAATGGGATAAAACATCTTAGCATCAATTAATAATTGACAAATCTGCATATATAAAGACGTAAGAAGGCAAATTGTCTGGACCCCTTTGTGAGGGGATGGGAGGGCTGGGTTCCACCAAACAATAACTAAAATATATGAGGACAAAAATGAAAAATAAACTGAACAATTTTATTTTGAAACCATCATTTTCTCTTGGATTAATACTTTACCAGAGAAGGATTGTTTACTTCTTTTTAAACAAATGATGAATATTATGGACTTGCAAAAACTAAACTAACTCTGGTGTATGTCACTAAAACTGGACACATAAATGTCCCATATGCCCACAATCACTTTTAAAATGGACATTGGTTGAACTGGATAAAGCAGGGAGTGATGAAACACTTACTCACATTATTTATCAAGAAAAAATTCAATTTTATATTATATTGTTAGCTTAATGCGTAATGTATATCTGGTGAAATTTTAATTGATTCAACTCTAGTAGTGCATTCCTGGCTGCTGTTGCAATTGCAACATGTGCTGCTTATGAAAAAAGCTATTGCAAGTTACATAGGCTCAGTTTTCCAATGGCTACCTCTGATGATACTACTACACCAGACTAAATACTAGATACTTTCACTCAATAGTTCACTAAATACTTTCCATGGAGATGTTTCTTTACACTGTGCAATAGACAAAAGTCATATGGGACTAGTTCTGGTCTCTCATTAGGATGAAGAACACATATCTTATTGATTTTCATTGCATAATCACGATTTTGTGATGAATTTTTTTAACCCAATGAGCAAAAACATGTCTCATGGGTAATTTTTCTAATACCAATTTGTGAGTGGCGCTCGATCACATTATCAGTATTTCTAATACTGCTCTTAGTGTTGTTTTATAATATTTTCCTATAATGCAGCTGCAGTCTTAATGTTCACTTCCGTAAGAGCAATGACTGGATCTCCAGGGCCACCTCCCTTTGTAATTGACTATCCCCTATCTTTAAAACACCTTATATCCATACTGTAGGGAAGAACAGAATCTCCATTAGCCTTCAGAGCATTACAGAGGCCTTAGCTGATGATTTTTTAAAGCAAAAACTAAACTTCAAACCAGTATCAAGTGTTACCTTCATTGTTGCAATGACCACACTGAACATGTTTCACCTTGCATCTACTGCCACTGTAACAATACTAGGGTCAAATAAATTAAAATTCCCATAAACATTACAAATTAACCTAGAAATATAATAAGAAAGGGAGATGGGAGTTCAGGGGTAGTGTTGGACTACTGACTAGAAAGCCTGGGTTTGATTCCCAGGTATGCCTGCTGGGTACCCTCAACTGTATGATTTTTTGGGTACCAGAACTTCCTGGAAAACCATTGCCTGCACAGGGAAAGGAACTAGCCCCTGTACCATGATGTGTTAATTTCACACACCGTCGAATATTGGATGGTAGTATTGGGTGAACTCTACCATCACCTACCACACCGAACTTCAGGCTGATTACTATGTTAATGGCTTTATCAATTATATAAAATTAAAATTTTTCACAGCAAATTATGGCAATTTTCATTGTTCATAAATGTGATATCCATATTGATTTATGGAAAGGGACTAGCTACACTGCTGTATTAGTTTCACACACAATCAAGTATCATACTGGGTGAACTCTAAGATCCCAAGAGGTGTAACAATTATGCTGAGAAATTCTTTTAAAAATATTTTTGGAAAATTGAAATATGACAGGTAGTCTGTGATTATTAAGTTTTCCTTTGAGCATAGTATACAGATACAACTTTGCAAATTAATGAGGAGATAACCATGGCTTTTATATTTAAGAAACTAAAGTGTAACCTGTTGTACAAACTACAATTGACTCAATTCATTTAAATGCTGCTTTTTATCCAAGTAAAAAATAAAAAGAATTTTGGTATTAAAAATAAATATAAAATACAATTTTTACCTCATTACTTGTACGAATTTTGTATTTGATGTTGAAAATATACACCAATGTGAACATCACAGGCAAAGTTTATCATTATAAACAAATGTCTATTGGAGAGAAATCATAATTAACAATTGTGATTTCCACTACACTAATTGTATAAACACGACCTGGGTTTCAAAAATTTGAGTCATCTTCAGGCAAAAATTACATGCATGTTGGCAAATATATACCTTTGTTGATGAGAGGAAAGAGGGAGGGGGGTTGTAGGATTTTGGTTGTCAGGAAGTGGAGACATTGTTAGGCAAAAGAGCCAAAGATGGGGTAAATAGGGTAAACAAACATAAGATATGCTATGAGTAGGGAAAAAAAATAAATGTTTGCAAAAAATTTGCTATAGAGTAATCACAATAGAGACTTTTCTCTCACTCTCCTCCACAAAGAAGAGGAAGGAAGGTGACTGGACACCCTTGGCACCCTAGAAATAGTGCTCCATACACTGGACAATGCACACTAGTGAATCAAGAAGTATATCCCTACCACTCCCCATTGTTTTCAGGCCCCCTTAAGGACATCAGGAGGATACATAATAGCCTGCCACCTTTTGATTCCTGTATCGTATCAATGAAATATGGTAAATTCTGAGCATTCTCAATCCCATGTGTCCTATTTGTGAAAAAATAAAACTACCATTAGCACAAATTTTTTGATTGCTGGTTCAACATACTTATTATCCTTCTCATCCATTCACCCAGGGTTTTGGATTCCCTCCCCAAGGATCCAGGTTCAAATCCTGGTGATGGCAGAAATTTTCAGTTTGGTGCAATACCTACATACTATGAGTAAAGCACAGCAAGTGGAGTTCATTATCTGTGTACTTCTTGGTGCCTTTTGTTAAGATGAAGCTAATGTTGATGCCATGTTTCCCTCCATTCTTCCCTCACTTCCTGACAATCCTATCTCTACCAAATTACTCACTTATCCCTAATGGGGAAAATTATGGTTGCCTTCTTTAATAACCACTACCACAAGGTCTTCAAGCAGCAAACATTCAACTTACAAATACTTTGGAATTCATGAATGAAAAGATGCAAATAATGCTTATAAAACTAGATGATCTGTAAAATAAATGAAAAACAATAGAGTACCTAATTGAAGGTCTACCTGTACTCATTTTTATTTACACTATATTAATAGAACATGGGTGTAACTAATATGTGCTAGGTTATTTTTTAATCTTTCTGTTGGATTTATCTGAATTCAGTACTCAGGGAGCCATGAATTTCTTTTAAAAAGACTACAGAAGGGATCAGTGTGACATTAACAAGATCATAAATACTGAAAAAGTAGGTTAATGGGAATGAATGAGTGTTGATAATTCTTTATTCAAGTAATCTCTTACCATAATACTCGTCACACATGTATATGTCATTGATTAGCTTAGGATAGAAACGCAAAAGCCTTTTTGCAAGATCAGCATGGAGAGCTGTAGCATTAAGGAGACATAGATGAAGTATAGTTTCTCCAACAGCACCTCTCTCATTCAAATCCCAGCAAACATCCCGGCATTTACTTGGATCTGAAATATTTAAAACATCTTGATGAAAAATATGTAATTCAGATGATAGATCTTCTATCAATGATGGACTTTGTGTGAAGGACTGTGTGTGTGTGTCTTTTGCTAATGCTGTTCAATAGATTCAGATGCTGAAAATTATTAAAAAATTCACGAACCTTAATATTCATACATCATTTTAAAAATTCCATGATAAAAAATTAGTTCAATTCACTAAAAATAGAAACATAAGCACTCAACTATAATTTGTACTTTGCTGAAAATTATTCCATACTAACTTCTTCACAATTGCATGTGTGTGAATGAGATTTGGAGGGTAGGCATTTCCCAGACTAAAATATCTGTAAAATCCCTTATTCAAAGTATGAGTTGAAGAATAAAAGCAATGCTATATTTATAATTTACAATGCAATTTAATCAACAAAGGATAATAAATGAGCAAAACACAAGCATTTTTGAGCAAGATATAGGTAAAAAACGATAATAAATTGCATACAAGTGTTAAGGTCACAACAAGTGACTTAAATGATCCAAGAGAGTTTCACAACCATCAAGCTTAGGAACTTAAATAAAGAGTTTTTTGACAAATAAAATGCATTTTCCAGGTTACACCTGGAATTTCAGTGGCCATAAAAACCAACTTGCTGAATATTTTGACATGCTTGACTAGTCTGCTGAAATTATATTGGAATTAATGCCAATATGATAGTGGAAGGCAGAATGAAATGAATTAGTGCAATCAGGTATAGAGTTTTCCCATATCCTGCCATTATTATTATTACACTGAGCAATCAACACTGCTTTTTAATATTTTATGTTACTCTTTAACCTTACTAGATATTTCAATGAAAGCTTTTGAAATTCTAGATTGAAAATACATTTCCCTCCAAATGAGTAAACTAGTTGAAAACAGGCAAAGTACAAACAGTATAAACCATCAACTAACATCATGTATCTCTCTCCATGATATCCATTGATAGAAGAGCTAGTCCAAATCTTCAAATCTCAAGTCATGTGGAACTAACCACAGAGAGGAAATTCCAGAATTTCTTTTTGGAAGTCTATATTACTTCTGTATAGCTTAAAAATTAGTTTTTTTTTAAACTTGGCTACAATTTTAAGCAATAGCATTCTTTGATTTTTGCCTAACCTTAATACTATAAAACAGAAATGCTATTGAGTGAGGGTATCAAGGTGGATGGCACAGTCAAAGGCATATCTGGTACAGCAATTTGGGGGTTAAACCCTCACAGATATAATGATGTAAATGTAACTTTGCACTGTAGACAAAGTTGGGATGAACCACATTCTCAAGTGTTTTAGGAATAATTTTCTTAAACCTTGATGAAAATATCCTCCTTGAACAAAGTTTAAGTAATTAGGTGGCACTAAAGATGATATGTTAAACAATTCAATATTCATGAACAGCAAGCTATGTCTCAATTCACCAACCAGGGGCAAATATAAACCTATAATTCAAGAAAATGGAAAAAATATATACAAAATTATCATAAAGCAAGTAGAAATTGACTATGTTCTACAAACAAAACGACGAATGGAACAGAACAGAAAAGGGAAGGAAAACACACCGTATATTTCCGAACATAGATGACTGGATTAAATTAAATATTAAACACACATCAGCAAGCACACAAGTGTTAACCGGACATGGAAACTTTAACTCCTACTTAAACTTCATAGGGAAATGTTTTACCCCTCTGTGTAACTGTGGAAAAGAAGACACAGCAGAACACAGAGTGGAGGATTGTGTTTTCTATGAGACAGAGCGGCAACTCTTATGGAACAGTATGGAAGAGAAGCTAACGAGCTTTAGGGAAATGATTACATTCTGCCTAAAGAACAACAATAACCTGCTCGGAAAATTTGCAATAAGAAAACCAGCAAATAGTGAACCACAACAAGCGAACTAACTGGGAAATATTTTGTGTAAAATGTAGCAATGTATTCTATGTGTCTATTGAGTGATTTTTTTTTTCTTTTCTTGAATTGTTTATCATTAGTTTAACTCCCAACATATATAAGCACCTGTAGATGTTAAAATTTTAGAAAAACTTTCCTTATGTCTGATTATTTTTGTCTTTTTGTCTGTTTTGTTATGTATGTTGTTTCCTTATGTCTCATTATTGTTTGTAAAAAGGGGAACTAAGATTCAATGGAATCCCCAACTAACTGTGAAGTAAAATAAAAGTGGACCCAGGAAACCATTGGTCAAATGGGTCCAAAAATTAAAAAAAATTAAAAATTAAATTAAAGACACCATCGAAAAAAAAAACAAACTTATGACTGGACATACATCCTAACCATTAGCTCTCCACCAAAACATCATGTGGCCTTCTCCATGGCATTCCAGGAATATATGAATCATAGAAACACAGACCAAGATGCACACATTATGGTGTGAATACTTTGAGGGAGGTACAGTCAGTAGCATTCTCTTTGATGCATATCTCTAGAGCCATTTCTGAGACCAGAAATACAGAGACCTGAAATGCTGGGATGATGTCAAGGGCAAAGAAGTCAGATAGCATGGAGGAAGATTCTTAGAAAGAAAGGAAATATAGATCTACGTGTATTAGGTTTTTATGAGGTGAGATGAAGAGAGTGGGGATTACTGGAGTGATAGAGTCATTTATAGCCGGGGAGCAGAGTGTTTGTAGACAAGTTGTACAATCAAAAAGAAGAACAAATAGGAGGGCACTAAGAAGGCAAAATCTAAAATAGATGACGATGGGAACACCGGTTGACCAAGGGAGGGATGAGAAGAAAGGAGAGAATATTTTTGGGAATTATGGAGGAAGGAAAGCATTGAAATTCTGCTGGAGAAAGGGCCAGATAATAACTAACAGCTAGCTGATATGGCATCACAGGTACTCAGATACTCATGGAAAATGCCAGGAAAAACAGGAAGTTATAGTTTGGCAAAAAGTTTCTGGATTGCATGCAGAAACCCAATTTCAGCCTGAGTATTTCTTTTCAAAGAAATACAGTTAAAAGGGTGTTGTGGGTAAAAGTGACCATTTACCACTCTGAATGACCATCATCCTTATCACTTACCATAGTTTCACCTGCAAAGCATAAGGGAAATTCTCTCTTCTTAGTCAATGTGTTTTTCCTACTTTGCACTTAGCTCTCTCCTTTTCACATACCTGTATCATAGTGCCAGAAATGTTGAAATGAGTTATACCAGGTTCAATTACATCATCATGAGATGTAGGCTCAGAAGCAGGATCATCAACCCACAAAGCTTCTACAAGGTGTGTAGGTACACAGTTCAATAATTGAGTAGCTATGGAATGAAATTCAAAAGAAATAGGAGGAGTATAAGAGTGCCAAAATGACCTATTGAAAGTTTAAACAGAGTTAAATGGGAGAAGTGCCAAAATACTTAACACCTGTCTAAATGAGAATAGGAAAATGAAAACAGTTACTTAATGAGGTGGATGAATATTAAAATAGGCTCGTAGAGAAACAAAGGAAAAACATTTGGAATAAATGGAAAGATCAGTGTGAGGATAAATTTCAGATATAGGGAAAAGTAGAAATGAATTATGATTATAAGAAGGTAAGTGAATCGTCGGGATGTAGCAGAGGAAAAACTATATAAGCATTAGAGACAATAGATGAAAGATACTTCTGGAGCCAGAAGAGATACAGGCAAGGAGAAAATAGTATGTCAAAGAGCTTGATAGTTCATACATTAGAGCAGCCAGCCTATAAATAAAAAGGGAATGTAATGAAGACGAGAATAGCTTTGCTCCAGAAATATTAGATGACAAAATAGAAAAAAATGACAAGGGCATTAAGTCACACAAAGCAGTTGGCATTGATGCTATTCCCTCAGAATTACTGAAGAGTTCAGAGGGAATATGGAAGGATGAGATTCTCTGTACCCACACAGAGTATTTATGAGGAATAAGTTTGTCATAAAGATTTCATTAGATCAATGTTGACCATAATTCCATAAAAGATGGTGGTATCATATGAGGACTCTAGGATGATAAGTTTAATTTCATATGCAACGAATGTAGTTCTGAGACTCATCACTAGTAGATTATATAATAGGGCCAACCATACCTAAGAGATGATCAGAGAGAGGGTTTTCAGTTTTTGCTTGTACTTCTAAACATATTTGTATGAAATTTTAAGATTGGCAGAGGAAAGTCCAACGCAAGATATATAAGTGGGTGGTCAGGTGATTTAATAAGGTCTATAGATGATGAAGCAATAATTAGTCAGACAGCTAAGGGATTGCAGTTAAATTTAATTGCTTAACAAGAACTCTGCAAGAAGTATTTGATGTACATTAACCACAAGAAAATGAAAGATAAGATTATTAAGAAGTAGGAAGGTTAACTATAACATCAGTGAAAGAGGGAATACTTTGACAGTTCACATATTCCTGCAGTATTGAGGGAAATGGGAATACTATGGGAGATATTAGGACAAGAATTACATTGGGAAAAGAAGCAAAAAAAAGCACAATTTGGTATCTTGCATTGAACGACTCTGGAAAACCTGTTTGCCCTCAATCTAGTGTAAAGGGAATTTTCCCAGATAAGTAATGCAGCACCAGGCATTTAAAAGGTAATCATTAACATTACAAAATTGCCTAAAGAATTCATTACTTGATTCATAAGTTTGAAAGGCTGAAAGAAACTCAGTTTATACAATTATTTATTACAAATTGAAAATATTAAAATTTCTAAACAAATACAAAATACATACCAGTCTCTTTTTCCACAGGAATTTTATTGATGTCAAAATCATTGGGATCTTCCATGGCCCTTAAAGGAGGTAACTGAAAAAAAATTCAAATATTTTGTTAACATGCATTTGAGATAAGGGAATTGTGTTTAGAAGAAAATTTAATTATTATTAAACCTTCCTTCTTCGCACTAGTGTAGAAAGCAATGAAAAAATTAGTCATCAGTAATCTAAAGGCATTTTTTACATACATAATAGCATTATATATATATATATATATATATATATATATACACTACCTTGATCAAACATTTCCCGGAATTTATTCAGAAAATTAAAAATACAAGTTTATTCATCTAAATCTATATTGTCCCCTTCAAAGTAATCCCCATCGACTGCAACACACTTATGCCAGCGCTTGATCCAATCCTCGAAACATTTTTTATATTCGGTTTTCGGTATGTCCATCAGTGCTTCCTGCGATTTTTCCATTACTTCCTCTCGGCTGCTAAAACGCGTTCCCCGTAATGGTTTTTTAACTCGATTGAACAGAAAGAAGTCACAGGGAGCCAAATCAGGTGAATTCGGTGGCTGTTGGATGGTATTTGTTGCATTTTTCGTCAAAAAATTACGAATAATGATAGCACTGTGCGACGGTGCATTATCATGGTGCAAAATCCACGAGTTTTCTGCGGATATATATATATATATATATATATATATATATATATATATATATATATATATATATATATATATATATATATATAATGCTATTATGTATGTTATAATGTTATTTACCCTGAGATCCGTGGGTCTAATATGTCGCCAAGCGCCCCGATTCTTTCGCCAAGAGATGGCGTCAGGGGGCTGTTTCACCCACCAAAGGATAAATAGACAACACACAAGAGGAAAGGTCAGTGGGTTAGAATTCATACAACATCATACAGGAAAGGAACAGTGCATTTCATGGCATGGCGTTTCCTCAATAGCTCAAGTGGTTAAGAGCATCCGCCCGGCAAGTGGAAAGGGCCGGTGTTCGAGTCCTGGTCAAGGAAATATTTTTACTCTTGTGATCCGTTCGATTCCGCCTACCCCACCTATATTGTCTTCGTCCTTTATGTGTGTTCTTATCCCTTTTCCTTATATCTGTTTCTATATAAATGAGTATTTATTTGCCGTTTGGCGGGATTTCGTGTTTGAATACATATATATATATATATATATATATATATATATATATAATAATTATATATATATATATATATATATATATATATAATTATATATATATAATATATATATATAATTATATATATATAATATATATATATATATATATTATAGCCCTTTCCTCTTGTGTATTGTCTATTTCTCCTTTGGTGGGTGAAACAGCCCCCTGACGCCATCTCTTGGCTAAAGAATCGGGGCGCTTGGCGACATATAAGACCCACGGATCTCAGGGTAAATTACATATCCTCGATAGCTCAAGTGGTTAAGAGCATCCGCCCGGCAAGTGGAAAGATCCGGTGTTCGAGTCCCGGTTGAGGAAATATTTTTACTCTTGTGATCCGTTCGATTCCGCCTTCCCCACCTCTATTGTGTTCGTCCTTTATATGTGTTCCTATCCCTTTTCCTTATATATGTTTCTGTATATATGAGTATTTATTCGCCGTTTGGCGGGATTTCGTGTTTGAATATATATATATATATATATATATATATATATAATATGGGAAAGAAGCATGGTGGAGGATGTACTGCAAGGATATGGATACTATTCAGAGGAAGAAAGAAATGGATAAACTGCAGAGAAAAGTGAAAGCCTGATCAGGAAGTAAGAAGGGAAAAGGTATGCACACTATTTAAGATGGAGCCAAAAATCATCTATTGAACCAAAAAAGATTCAAGGGACGGAAAGAATACATAAATTACATACATAGTAAAGATATAACGCCAGCAATATTAGAGAGGGAAGAGAGTATGACATACTTGTGAGACCGAAAAAGTGGGTAGGGGAAGTCGATGTCCTTCCGGGAATAAGTGACCATTCAGCTGTGCGTATGTATCTAAACTGGGAGAGGGCTCCGTATAAGGGGCTAGTAAAAAAAAGGTAGTTTGGCAATATAAACGTGGTGATAGGGAAGGGTTCCAGACCTTTTTAAGGGAAAAGTATTCGCAATGGGTAAGTGGTGGGCAGAATGTAGAAGAAATCTGGAAAACATTTAAGGGGATAATGGAGGAGGTATTAAATAAATTTGTCCCGGAAAAAATTCTTAAAGAAAATACTGATCCAGAGTTCTACAACCGCAAAATTAGATCCTTGAAGAAAAAACTGAGAGTGATTCACAAAAAACGAAACGAGAGCTCGGAATGGCTCATAATTTACAAAAAATTAGTTCGTGAATTGAATAGAGAAAAGAAAATAGCCAAAGATAGTTTTCTGCAGAAAATAATCGGGATAGATAATGGAAATAAATTTACAAGTACCTCCGGAGGAGGAAAGACAACAGGGAAAACATAGCAGCTTTAAAAAAAGAGGATGGAACACTAATCGTTGATGATAAGGAAAAGGCTAATACGTTTAATAATTGGTATGCAAGTGTATTTAAGGTTATAGTAAATAAAAAGGATCCTGTAGATACATCTCTGAGTCAACAAGGAGGCGAAAAAATATTAAATACCAAAAGTATTAAAACGACGAGCGCAGAAATTTATAAAAAAATTATGAAAATGAGGGCAAATAAATCAAAAGGGCCAGATGGTATCTCAATTGACTTGCTTAAATTGGGTGGTAGTGTAGTTTCAAATTATATAAATCATTTATTCAATGTTACCTTAAACAATAATGCCCTGCCAAATGCTTGGAAGGAGGCATATGTTACGCCAATTTTCAAAGGAGGAGATAAGGCACTAGTTGATAATTATAGACCGGTAAGCTTGACATCAGTTATATGCAAGCTATTAGAAAAGATAATGGCTGATTATCTCTGGGACTTGTGGGAGAGTGAGAATTGGTTGTATAGTCGCCAATACGGTTTTAGAAAAGGGCACTCCTGCGAAACTCAGCTATTAGGGTTCTGCCAAGAAATGTTCGACTCTATGGATGCGGGAATAGAGGTGGATGCTATAATAGTCGACCTGTTAAAAGCCTTTGACAAAGTTGACCACGATCGCTTAATGCCTAAGATGGGCCAATTGCCACTACACACAGATGGAAGAGTAATCTCTTGGGTCAAAATTTCATGGAAGGTCGAACATAAAGGGTCAAATTAGGAGACGTGTATTCTTAAAAAACAAGGGCAACATCGGGAGTCCCACAAGGAAGCGTACTTGGCCCGCTCTTGTTTTTAATATATATAAATGATCTCCCAATAAATATTAATTCTCAGATAAGACTTTTTGCAGACGACTGTATTATCTACAGGAAAGTCGAAAATGACAGAGACCGTGACAAACTTCAAAGGGACATTAATAAAATGGCAGATTGGGTGACAAAAAATGGCATGGATATTAATGTTAACAAATGCAAATCCATCACTTTTAGCAATAAGGTAAATGGAAACAATAGGGAATATAAATTCTCAGAAAATGTCATTCCTAGAAGTGATACTGTCAAATACTTAGGTGTATATTTAACTAAGGACTTAGGGTGGGGGCTAAATGTGGAGTACATCTATAAGAAAGCTTTCAAAACTCTTCATTGGGTAATGAGAAACCTCAAAGGGAGCGTTAGAGCAACCAAGGAGAAGGCTTATCAGACCCTAGTAAGACCAATTTTAGAGTATGCTTCTCTTGTACGGGACCCTCATGAAGAAGGTCATATTAAAAAACTGGAAAAGGTGCAAAGAAAGGCTGCCCGATATGTACTGGGGAAGCATAGGAGGATGGAGAGTGTGTCTGACATGCTAGAAACGCTGGGCTGGGAACCTCTAGAATCTAGAAGAAAAGTAAGCAGACTTTGTGGAATGTTCCGAATTTTGAAGGGGGAGAAAGCTTGGGCAGATCTTAGGAAAGAGGCGGGGAACCCAAATTTTATAGGCAGAAATGATGACAAATTTAAGATAAAATGCCGGGCACAGAGAACAAATAAAAAAAAATTTTCTTTTCTAAATAGAACAATTGTTGAGTGGAACACCTTACCTGCAAAAATATTCGAGCCCTTTCCTAACAGAGTGTATACTTTTAAGAATAGATGTAAGGCATATATGTAATAATTTGATTGATGTGTGGTGTATGGTATTATATGTAATAGCTTAATTATTTTTAATTTATCTTTTTTTTTCTTGCTGATTAATGGTTGTAAATGGGATGGGGATTCACTTGTTTTGTTAAAGAGTTTTGTGTTTTGAAGTCTGGTTTTATGTATTATCTTTTGCAATTATTTGGGACTTGTGTGCCACCTGACAATGTCTATTAGCACATGTGTATTTTTAATAATAATTATAATTAATTAATAGAGGGGGAAAGCTTTTATCCAGATATGTTTGATTAAAAAATCAACAGGGAATCAAAATGAAGTAAGGCTGCAGGGTGCGTGCATATATGTATGTGTTCATACAAGGTTTGTATAAAGAGTTATCATGTATATATATATATATATATATATATATATATATATATATATATATATATATATATATATATATATATATATACACATAGGAGTTCTTCTGCTTCTTCCGATGAAGACGGAACTAAATTCCATTGAAATTATCAAGAAATAACGTGTGGGTGTTCTTTTTATGTGTTCTTATATTGTTTGTTGCTGTCCAAGTTTTATATATACACATATTTCGATGATATAGAAACATAGAATCACTCAAATGAGCAGTATAATATTTGGACAGCATAATAGGACACAAATGAAATAGATAACAATTATGTGTATTGTGTATATACATATAGTATTTATTATGACCTGAATGTTCATCCACTTACTGGTAGCTGTGTGAGTTGATGATCTATTTTTAACGTTGATGACTTATTTTTAACCATTTTATATTGAAACCATGATATAATCTAACCTGTACCTACCTGTTTCTCCTGGGATCTTCCATAAAAACTACACCTGTCATTACGTTTGAGTCAGGTGTTTGTTATATTCCAATCCCTTCTTCTGCAGAACTTGGCTGCTTTCACTATATTAGCATTTCTAATTCCTAAATGTACAACCCTGTCTCCTTCCCATTCCTTTTTTCACCTACAAAGGTGCTTCCTTCCTAGCACATTCCCAATAATTTCTTCTTATTGATTATAAACCTGCCTACTTTTTTCTTTCCATAACTATTGTCAGCATATCTTCCTGGATTAACACTAAATTGCTTGGATCTACTTTTACTTCTAGTAGAATTCTACCATCACTTGCTCTATATTCACTACCTTTCTCCTCAGTTTCCTATTCAGTTCAACAGCCATCCCATAATGTCCTCTCATCTTCCACCACAAATACAGGGTTTCTCTTGATCCAATAATCACTGCAGTATCTCCATCTCACCCAACACACAGTTGATATATTCAACACTTTCTTTCTCCATTTCTCTTCTTGTGTTTTCCAGCTTCCCAGGACTTAACATGCAACCAAAATTCTACATCTCCATATAATCGATTGTGGTCCTCTTATGATTCCTCTTTTTGACTGGTTTCAGCTCAGCTATGCAAGGATTGTGTGATGACAATTCTAACTTCACCTATCATAATTGAAACGCCATTCCTATTTTAGTAAAACAATACTGCATTTGAATCTGACACTTCTTCCAACTGATGACATTTTAAACCACCACCATGCATGATAATCCATCAGTTAATTATCTTCTTCAGGAATCCTTTTCTCCCTCTAGAATGCACATTTGCGTCTTTAGGTTTTAGTATTTTTCTCATCCCTCACAACCCAAGGACAAACGTGCTGGTGATTATGGGCAAGTGACTTTGTGCATGCATGTGTGCTCACACATACTTAGATAAATATATATGTAATGACCAAATGAAATGGGGCATCTAACATTATATGTTTATATAATGTATTTAAGTTTCATTTTTTTATGAAACTAGCTTTACCAATTTGTGCCTTGGTCGTTCTTTGTTGCGTAGCAGGACTAGCTGACTTATTGGGATGAGACGTCCTTTCCCCTTATTATATAGGAATGGCTCTACTTTTGTCTTTATGGCATGATCTAATTCTGCATACTGTTTTGTTTTGGTTGCTCTTTTCATGAGCTCCACTAAAAGCCCACCTCCTGTAGAAGAAAATGTTAGTATTTATGTTTTACTTTTACAAATTATTATTGAACAAAAATTTAACCTAAAAAGTGGTCAACTCTAGCTGAATTAATGTGACTTTTATTATGAAATCAGTTTACAATTATGATGGTTTTTCTGAAAGAAGATTAATTTAATGCCAACTCAATGAATCAAAATAAAAAACCTCATTAGTCAAAAAATTAATCGATTAAAAACTAATTTGAACCATGCAATCCCCTAGATTAGCAAAATACTGAGATTTCATGCACTATTTATAAACTAGTTGTGGTCAAGCTTCCTCTCCATAAGCTCTGGCACAGAAAAATATGCATAGACTGCACTTGCATAGACATGCACTTGCTACCCCATCACACCAGAACCCTTATTCTGAGCTCTCAATGTGATATATAGTTGCTAGCTGTTTATTAATGCCATAACACAAGCTTAAGTACACTTGCTATTTATAACTGGTTCTGGATATTGGTTGCAGGGGTATGTGCATGACTCATTAGGAGAAGAAATGAATAGGTGCCGAATATGTGCTTGCAATTTAATTTAAGTATTTCAAATTTGATACCAATTATTTTTCATTTACAAGTTAAAGCTCCATGATTGAAATAACGGCGGTTACTTTAAAGTACAGCATACTGCATGGACAGGAGATCTTTAATTTTTCTGGGCAACTTAGCATTGCCAAGTTTTCTATGACGACCCCCTAGAATTTATTATAGAAAGTCACAACAGCGTCACCTTTAAGATCCACCAATTTGTAAATAGCCTGGGTTGATGCTCCTGCCTGTTTCTTTACTCCACTGGTAACATTGCTCTCAGTATTTCCCATGGTGACTTATGTTCACTGTTTCGGAACATCAACGATCTAATCCAACGAATGATGACACAAGAACCTCTCCGAATTTCTGAACTCACGATCGAAACTATTGAATATACTGAAAATCTAAAGAAATTAGATGTATTAATAAATAAAGAGCTACCGGGAACGCAAACTTTTCATCGAGAAAGCCCATTGAAATGCGTTAGTACGCAAGAGTAGGCAGATGATATGCTTTCACATGCCAAATCGATCGGTGCCCACGCTCTCGGGATCCAGGTACGAGCTGTCACCGAGCATTGAATACCATAGCACGGTGTAGACCTACCCCTGTTTTTACTAAAATACTCTCGATTACCTACGGAAATATATTTCTTTTTAACACTAAAACATCGAGGTTGGTGCATCAAGTACTTATTGCGCACTAACTTGAAAAGTTTCCAATAACGATTGGAATAAAATAATCTCATCGGTTTTCTGTAGCACGTGGGGTTCATTGCCGGTAACAATTAAATTCATCCAAATAAAAAATACCATCGTCCTTGAGGATTTCGATTGAAAACCCCTAGCAGAGGTTGTGACAATTTTGATGCAATGTTGAGGCAGTAAGTACCTATGTGGCCTACCCCTGCCGGCGACAGCTAGAAGATAGTTATTCCTCCCCGTTTACCTCTTCATGACTGGAAGTAGGCATTTATGGTTTTCGAAAAGGCACAGCCTTTAGAAGTCTCTGTGCTCTAAAGGCGAGACGTTCTGACTGGCTGAAATTGTGTTGAATTACATTTACAATTCAGGTGGCTGTTAATTGCGTCAGAGTACATATAATTGCGGAGACCTTAGGATCCTGAGTTCCACGAGTTGGACAAATTTGACAGAATGGCCAACTTCAGTAAAACATCCACTACTGAGTTTAGATATATGCATTTAATACATTTAAATATATTGTTTTCCATATGATCGAGACTAAATCTTGATTTAAAAAAAGTATTATTAGTGGAATTCCGAAAAACTGGCAGTTCAATGAAAGCGTCTAAGTCTTAACGCGTCATGGGCGTTGGTTTAGAGGTAAATCACCTTTAACGAATTCATGGTCGTGCCATTCGCATTTTTGTGCTGATATCCAAGCTATAGAAAAAACGATGAAGGCCTTTTAACGAATCTTAGTTTTTACTGATTTCGCTCTGTGAGCTACTTTTATGTCCCGCTGCATCAGTTTCCCAAAGATAAACTTAGATTTTCAAGTCTCCTGATTACAGTCCGGAATGCGACATAAAGCTGGCAAGTTCAAATATTGACTAATGTGAGCTAATGTCAAGTGCTCGCATTATTTATTACCGACAGCAAAAATCCCGAATGCGGACATTAAAGGAGTTTGTAAAGTGATTTATTGCTTGTTGTACGACACAATCTCAGGGGGAACTAAAGCCAGAGTTAGGTATTTAAATTTCAAAAACATTAGAATGACTAGAACTGTCCTAAATTTGCCTGCTAGAGTATCTTGTAGACATTTTATTAATCGATTAGAAATATCGCCTCTACCACAATTTATGTATTACGAGTAATGATAACAAAACCTGGAATGAAATTTCAAGCCTGGAATAGAATTTCAATTGAAATGCTCGTTATAAGGGAAAAAAAACAAAATACATATTCAGTGTAGATCATATGAACAAAACAGCGAAGGTCCTTACCAGCATGATTCAAACTATACAGCTGTCTACCTAATGCAATAATTAACGAGTACTTGTACTCTGATGAGTTCTGTCATGTAAATGTGATCCAACGGAATTCATTATCATTAGAGAACTGCCATAGACAGCAAGAAAACGTTTTAAATATTTTCTGTTTCTACGGAATATTTTAGTAATTAGGGAAAACCATTGCGAGAGTTCTTCCAAAAACTTTTTAACTCGTTTAAAAATGTTTCTTTGTACGATGAAAACATTTTTTTCGGAGTGAAAACTCAAATAGCTAAGATAACTTTTTCTGGTCTTGAATTATTATTTCAAGCTCAGAAACAGCATTTAATTGGCTTAGAAAATGTTCTTCGTGATTTTGAGCAACTTTTTTCGGCTTAAAAAACGTTTCTACTTAGTCTGTAAATAAAAAAAATGCATACTTTCCAAATTCCATATTTTTAAATTGATTGGCAATGGCATTTTCGATCACTCACCGACCCTCGAGCCATTTTGACAAAAAATGTAATATATCCCCAATCCCCCTCGCGTTGAACCTTACGTAAAATTATTAGAGTTGTGAGTATAAATTGCATACTGTGTGCCTTCCTGACGTCTAGGATCATATCACACGTTCGCAATTACGGAAGTCTTGCAGCTATTATCGTGCGAAGCCAATTTTGAGCGAAAAGCGCGCAAATTTGTTAGTGAACGAGTGTACAGGTAGGAGGGGTTTTCAGACTGACTCGTCATCACGAAATCAAACGTTCTCTTAATCGGTGAATTAATTTCAAACTGATCAAAGCACTGATTATATGCAAGATAAAATGTTTTGCAAAGGTAGCATATCTTCCCGTACTATTTTCTTTGTACACCTTTTTCGAGAATTTCGAGTCTGGTATGCCTCATTCCCTTCCCAAGGATCCGACCCAAAGAGTTTTTAAAATATACTGGCATAGACCGACTAAATTTTGATTTTTGAACGGTGACCGATAAAGACAGTTCGGCGAGAACCAGAGATAACCCCTAACATGAACTTAAGAAACTTTACCATAAGCTACAGCGGCGTAAGGCCCACGCCCAGACCCACACGCCCAAGGTCGTGGCCAATGGTCAGAGCCCTTTCACGGAGAGCCAAAATTGATTTCACATATCCCCATACGACCAATTCAACCTTAAGTAATGTAGAAAGATTCTATTATCTTTTTCAATTTTCAAATGACATAATTTATTTTGCGTATTTCTATTCGCGAGTTGCTCTACATCGAACGGTGCTAAATCCTCTTTTACACAAGAAATCCGACGTCTGAATGAGATGCTAATGATCTCCCTCATGAGTATGATGCCTCAAAAATACTCTTCCTTCATGAAAGTTCAAGTGCAAGAACCGCACAAGGCATTTTACTGACTCCAGATTTGGAGCAATTGAATTCCTATGGATTTCAGATTTCAATGCGAGAATTATTAAGAAAGAAGAGAGGGCCGGAAAAGCGTGGAAAACCTCCCAAAAATTTACTCTTTGAAAGAGTAAGGCCCATTATTTTTACAACACATTCCCCATTGAAAGAGAGTGGTGACGCAGAGGGGGTTTGTGACTGCGGGGTGAAAAGAGCTCTCAGCATTCGAGCCAATTTAAACCCACCATGCCCAATCTCCAGAAAGGGCAAATAGATTATTTGGCGCTTTTTCATAAATTTATCATTTTCTATGCCAATATATTGCTCGATCGCATAAATAACGTAGGCACTTTCAGGTGATTACAGTTATCCTTTTCTTTACCTGTATTTAATAAAAAAATTGCATTGAGTACCGTGATATTGAAGTTTTCATCATAACTGATTTATGAAATGGATGGCTCGATTTTAGAATATTTTATTACTCTTTTACAAAAAGATTATCATGGAAGCTTAATCAATTTGTTCGTACCCCTGTTGACTTTTTTAAAATTAGGTGGTGCTCTCTCCCAGAAATACTAATAATAATCCGTACTTTGCAGCCCCAGGGGAACCTTGGCACTTCGCCTGGGGAAATAATGAATTAATGCAAGATAGATATTATCAATTTATCACTACAATTCAGAGTGCATGACATTTGTAAGTTGATCAAAGCGGCGTGACAACATTTTTGACTCTCGTCGATACGCACCAATAATAATCTATACGTCTCTGTACCTATCAATGTTATCACTCAAAAATAAAATAGCGCACCACTCTTAACTTTTATACCTGTTCATACATTCTCAAGCATAAAAATGATGCAAGCATAAAATGACCTGGTAAACAATACCAATTTGTGGATTATTTAACTTTTGCAATTGTTTGTGGATTATTTAACTTTTGTGATTCATCTAGAACTTGAAGTCTTGTGCAACAAATTGAAGGAAAAGAGAAATAAAATCAGTTTGTTGGTCCCAAGCATTTTATACTTCTCTTAGAATACAGAAGCATGCACACGTGGTTTTATGTTTAGAGGATTCTTAAATATTTATAAAAATTTTCATGATGCACCATTTCTATTTTTTGGTTTGATAATATCACATGCTCTGCTTTCAGGTGTTCTTCAGCATTTATTCGCAATTGATGTGGTCTTCGTATTCATTACAACAGTGCATGTGAAGCGACCACATTCCATTTTCGTATTCCCATTCCACTATCATTCGCAGAGAAAGTTTCGTAAGGCACCCCCTACCGTTTGAGGGGAGAAGGGTCGTGGAGGTGGGGTCGAGGAGGGAGGGAAAAAGGACATTTGGCAGCAAGATAGTCAGCTGTTATTCGTTTCGGGAAGCAGTCGGCTGTCTGTCTGGGTCGGAGCGGCTAGAAGTCCTTCAAGTGACTTTGAAAATGGAATCGAGGTTTAGCTCAGTTGAGGCTGGTCCTCCCATCGAAGTTTTTGCTCTTACTAAGGCGTATGTAGACGACCCGTTTCCCAACAAAGTAAACCTTGGCGTTGGAGGTAGGTCCAGTGAAAGATATAAAGTGAAATTTGACACGTGCGACATTTAAAAGTCAAAAGTTGTCTCGCCGAATCAGAATTTGGATTCAACTTGGTATTGGTTACTATGTCAATTTTGAAGTAGAATGTTACTAATACTGATTTTCGCGTCTAGTATTTCATACTGGAGAAGTAATCTAATATCTTGAGTATTAGTGAAGATATTTGGTGATTAATTTATTGCTTTTATATTTCAATAATGAAGGGAAAACTACCTGCGTTGCATGCTTAAGTTATTCACGAAATCATCCCAGTCTCGTAGTAAAACTGTTTATAAGACCAATTTATAAAGTCCTAGTCTATTGAGTTAGTTAAACACTGCTTTTTTGTTAGGACAAATCGATCATGCTTCATGCCCCTGAAATAACTCCAATGGCCTCGAAAATTGGGGTGAAATTTTGTCTTAAATGAAGTATGTATGGAATTTTCGCTCGATGTTACCGAAATGATAGACCAGTTTTTTATCTGTCGTCTTTCAAACCTAATTATACCCATATCTCTTGACCGAAGTGTCCATAATGCATTACTGAAAATATGGTGTCATTCCTGGGTTAGCTTACAGAACAGATGAGGGAGCGCCATGGGTTCTGCCGGTCGTGCGAAAAACAGAACAGAAGATTGCAAATGATGAAACTTTGAATCATGAATATTTGCCGGTGCTGGGCTTGGAGTCTTTTTCATCTGCTGCTACTAAGCTTCTGCTTGGACATGATTCGGACGTTATCGCCAAAGGAAAGGTATGGGTGAAGTCACATATGCGATTGAATTTAAATATTCCCATGTAAGACCATAAATGGAAATTGCAATTTTTTACAGGCAATTGGTGTGCAGTCATTAAGCGGAACCGGTGCTCTGAGGGTTGGGGCAGAATTCCTTGCACGGATACTCAAATACAAGACATTTTATTACTCAATGCCAACATGGGGTATGCTCTTTCATATTTTATGCCTTTCACGATACACGCCAGTGATCTGGATCGTGTTGGTATTTTATTTTGATCGAGCTGGATCATTGCTATTGACCAGCATTGACTGTTGTAAAATAATTTCATTTTTTTTACATTATTAAGAAAATTTTTAAAATGTAATTTCGTGATTTATTAGCGGTTAGTAGTTGTTGCAGGTGTAACCAGAACTTATCTTTGACAGCTTCATTAAATTTTCTAAAATAATATAAAAATTTAAAGTACAAATATAAGATTCATGTAAAATAGTACCTACTTGGTGGGTGTTTGGAGTGGAAACATTGAGTACGCTGGAAATGCAAGGGTAAATAGTTGCATCAAAATATTGAGAAATTAGGTACAGCATTGAGAGATTTGATTCTTTAAACATTTTTTAAAAACTTAATATTAAGATTTTTGGAGCAATTAGATTTTTAAGCCAAGTCGCATCAATCTTGGAGGCATGATGGTCAGCATTTATATTTAATGCATATCTGTGATAGCAGAAGAAATATATACGACTGGATAATAGTGAATGTTAAACAATTTACCTAGTTTCAAGTGGTTTACAATGAAATCATAAAAAGAATTTTTTTACGAATGCTTTAGTGATATTCAACAGTTACCTAATTCCTACACAGCAGTTTGTCTATGGCATTAAAAAAATTGAAATTAATTTTTAAAATCTGCTGAGTTAGTAGACATGTCCACCAAATACGAAGGTTGGTTGGTTCAAGTTCCACTTAAGGTACCGGTGCTACATAAACTCAGACTTCACTAGTTCATGAACTGCTGCATTTGTGAAAATGTATAAGTAATACTGGGGTGTGCCCAGAGTTAAGTCTCCTGATAAATCACTTCATGGAATCGGGTATGAGAATTGTTGTAGTTGGATTAGTCAATCCTGGCAAGATTGTCAATGCAAACTAATTTGTGTGGTTGTGCCCTATAATCAATGCAGTTAAAAGTTTAATGTCATGGTATCTCCCACAGTTTCTTTGAATACCTATAATGGCTAGCCTGTTTGCTACCCCTGGTGAGAAATGAAGATTTTTATGCCCAGGTAGTGTGTGGACAGTTATGTCATGTGGGTTGATTCTTGATGTATCTGTAAATTTGTTTGCGAAAGTTGATCACTGGGTTTTAATTTATAAAGTCTGTGATGTTTTTGACCAAGTGTGTTGAGCATCTTTAATTAAAATAATGAAGATGAGGAAGGAATAGCTAACAATCGTAAGGGCAGTGTCTTTAATGTTAGCAAATTCTCGGCAGTAATGCCGAGATGTATGAAAAGCACATTAATAGTCAATCAATTTTTAACCTTAAGGTCAGTCAGTCTAGGGTGATAGGCTAGGATAGTCATAGGCTCAAGGAGCCATGTAATGTAAAAATATTCATAAATGTGATTTTACCATAGTATGTCTGTTGCCATATGGTTTATTTCCTTAGTAGTTCATCTTACAATTTATGCTAAACTGTAAAGAGAGAAATGTAGCTTTTAGCAGTGACTTATACACTTGATTGCTGAACAAGTCGAATGTGATCTTTTGCAGAAAACCATAGGCTGCTCTTTTTGAACTCTGGGTTGACTGATCCTAGGGAATATAGATATTGGAATACAGCTGAACGCACGCTGGATTTTGAATCTTACATAGCCGATCTTAAAAGTGCACCAGAGAATGCAGTCATAATACTGCAAGCATGTGCACATAATCCTACAGGAATTGATCCTACCCCGGAACAATGGGAAAAAATTGCTGATGTAATGGAGGTAAGTTGAATAATTGTAGAATGCTTACATGTGGAAGTGGTTCACAAGTTTTTACTTCTTTCTCTCTGTAGTAATTTTAAAACTAAAGCATTATGAAATATTATATTAAATAAAGCACTAAATATAATGCTCAATCTTAAATGCTACTATATTTGACAAATAAGATTTGTGGAAATGTATTGCTTTAGGAATATTTCAATTAAAATTACATTGGGCCCTTAAAATCAACTAAGTCGCTCTTGGTCAAGAATGACTGACCTGGCTAATGCTGCATATGAACCTTCTTTCAAAGTTATAATCCTAGTGTGTTGCATTGTTGTAAGGCTTGGAATGGTGACTAGTGCATTGGCATCACATACTCTGGTATGATGCCTAAAATTGTATCTGTTCACAAGTTGCCAATCTATCCTGAACTCTGCAGACTGGTCACTTCCCACAATTATTGACACTGATTTGTATATGGATAGTTGATGGTAGGCTTTCCCTTCATTTTGTTCTAGGGATCATATTTGTAGACTAAGAATAAGTCATACAATTTTTAAAGCCCTAAGCAAACTGATGGGTAACAGTAAGAAAAATCAATTTTTTATGGCATTGGTCATTATAAAAAATACTCAGTAGGTTATGAATTTCCCATGGATTTGGTGAATTATAAAAGATGCGGAACCCGTGATGTTCATTAGTTCTGATAATTTTTCGCAACATCATTATTCCACATCATGACCTTTCAATGCTCGTTGCGTGTAATTGAATATCTAAATTTTAAATATCCCAACATTTTTTTCACTTTAAGAGGCAAACTAAAATTCAATATTTGGATAATGTATTCCTATGCCTAACAAACAGCTCAACAAACTAACTCCTAATGTTCCTTCCTGAAAATGCAACTGCTTCTGAACAATGAACAACACCTGCAAATGCATTGACTGAACGACTGATTATAAATTCCTCAAGTTTTACCTTACTTGGCATCTTTACATAATCTTCATATTTGCCATCTTAGTCAAAGAAAACGATTCCATATCAACATCTTTTTATTTGAAGAAGAAAATTCCAATGCCTGGTCATATTACAGTGTAGGACTGTCATGATTATGATTTACTGCAATGTGGTATTAATAAATATGTCTGACAAGAATTAAATAATTAAAGTTCCTAGACATGACATTCATCCCAGGATAATTGTTGGTTTTACATGGTTGGTTAAATATTTACTTGCTCCCATAAATAGAAATGATTGCTTGGAGAGATTTAAAAAAGTTTTACTCTTCCATTAGGATTAGGAAGGATTATGGTTGTAACTAAGTGCAAAACTTAGTTGATAGGTGCTAGCCAGACTCTATGAAACAATTTTTCTAATCAGGAGTAGAATTTAGAATGTATTTCTGGTGAATTAATTAATAAAGCTTACTGTTGTTAATTTGAACATTTTCAAATGCATTTTTTTAAGTCTTTGATATTTTTTTTGCTAAGTGTTTGCAATGTTTTCTGTAATGCTTTCTTTTTGTTTTAAGGAAAGGAAGTTATTCCCATTCTTTGACTCAGCATATCAGGGCTTTGCTTCGGGTGATGTTGAAAAAGATGCATTTGCAGTCAGGTATTTTGCCAAGAGAGGTTTCGAGTTCTTCTGTGCTCAGTCATTTGCTAAAAACTTTGGACTCTATAGTGAGTAATTGAGTCAGAATGATTTTGGTACATAATGATTTTGAGTTATGTTTTCTGTGTTTATTTTTACATTTGTGTACTTTGAATTATTGATACAATCATTATTTGGGGAGAGCCTATGACATTTAATGTTGCAGATAGCTATAATCGACATGAAAGACGAAGGCAATAATTTATATACTTGTTCTTATGACCAGAAATATTCATCTTTAGAGACTCGTAGATGAGTATTTCTTCGAATACAATATGCATTTTTGTCGTGCGAAAATTTGTCTACACATCCCTTGTAGTTATGCATTTTCTTCTGCTGTAATTTACATGGTGACGTAGGGCAACTATAATACATATCCATATCCTGTATCCAGGATAAGCCGAGCATGTAAGTTGCTTATTATATTGAAAATTTGAAATAGTGGCAACAATCTTTTTATAAAAAATAAATTTGCTCTTATCCCTTGGAATATGGTCTGCGAGTCATTTTTTATAAAGCTATTTTATAGTCTACCGTGATTATATTCCACGTTGTGAATTTAAAACCGGGTTAGACAAAATATTGGTGTCAAAGTATCTTTCAGTTGGATGATACAAGAGTCATAAGTATGGATTTGTATTTTTAGTTGGAGGTTTATGCATTGTAGTCATTTAATTTTTTTAGGCCACTGTCACTAATGGTGTTCTAATCCATATAATTGATTGTTGTTCACCTCTACTGCTTGGGTAAGATAAAAATTAGAATCACTAGTTGGACTAATGAATCAAAAACATTGCCTTCTATGTTTTAAGCTTTTTTTATAGCTTTTGTCTAGAGCAATACATTGAGGGCATAGGCCATCGAAAGTAGAAAATTTTCATAAAATTGCCATAAAGTTAGTGTTTACAAATATCGTAAGCAGGATTTTTATTGATTTAGATTTGATCTTGAAATTCTGGGATTCAGATGCTCATCTCAAGAGGCACTGGGTGTACACAATTCTTTTCAGATTAAGACAAAATTTTAGGAAATCACCACATGTTGTATCTTCCACTTAGTCTGTAGTCAATAATATTAATTAATTAGACTAATTTGAATTACTAAAATTGTGGGTTCTTGAGTTAGCATTTGACCCTTGACTTACACCATTGTCTCAATGGCTCTGTCTGGGTACAACTGAGGATGGCAACCCGGGTCATATGAATTTTCTGTTTTTATTCTAGAGTTATGACTAATCATACTCGATACCTTTAGAGATATTATGTTGGCCTTTCCAACTTGGGAGTAGAATGCTTTTTATACTACTGATAACTTTTTCAGATGAACGTGTGGGGAATTTGACTATGGTTTTCAACAGTGAAGAGGTAATTGCTAAAGTAAAAAGCCAAGTGACATTGATTATTCGAGGAATGTACTCAAACCCACCAAATCATGGTGGGCGGGTGGTGTCAACTATTTTGAATGATCCTGAGCTGTATGAGGAGTGGTGAGCATATTTATTTCAAACTGCTCAATTTACTATAAAACCATAAAATCTCTATACCTACCCGTAAATAAACTCGATATACTCTCAAAGGGGACTCTTGCAAATGATTGTGAAAGGAAAGTGTGTAACTGAAAGGAATTGTTATTTTGAAGGTCTGGTTAATCATTTAAATTTCAATATATATGCATTTCTAAGGGCACACGATGGAATAAACCAGATTAATATTTTAATTTATATTCATAGTAATTTGAATGTTGAAGTCTCTTTGATTTAAATTTTACATTATGCAGTTAACATTAGTGCTAGTTTCCAAAATATCGGTGGACAAAGGAAAATCTCGAAGACTCGTGAAGTAATTTGTAATCTATTTGGAGAATGGATGGAGAGTCCTTGGGTTCCAGTTTTCAGCCATGAAGAGTTTCATTATTGTTAAATGAAAATATTTGTGCTTTTGCTTATCTTTTCAAAGTTCTTGATATGTTCTTCAGAGTGACTGGCTAACAGCAGATTGAATTTTTTCAAATCCTAACGTTCAATATTCTTGATAAGTTGAATAGCACTTGCGTGTAATCAAACTGAGATATTTTAGAATTTTTTATATCAAATCCAGGACTCCTCCTACAACGACATTTAATATGAAAAATTAAAGCTCCAGGAACTAGCCATTGGGAATGCAATTGAAAAGGAATATTTAAAGTTGAGTGTTTGAAGGATAGCTGGTGCAGAACACATCCTGGAAAAGAATCCTCCCTGACCAACCTGAAAGTCTTACTTCCTCTGAAGTGGTTTAGGAGAACTGATTATTTTGATGATATAGTGGGTGCAAGAGCCCTCAATGACCTAAGTGAATAGCCACATGGCCCAGTAAGATACTTCGGGTTACTCTGGTTGGTTTAATCTCCCCTGATTCCCTTGTTCTGTTTCTTGCATGCCTATTTCTTCCTACTTCTCCAACCTCTCATGCATCTTAGTGCCATGAGCTGTGGATGTGTACATATATAATGAACATTAAAACAGGTGACTAGGCTTGGGGCTATGCAGTCAGAGCAAATGCAGTGTCATGTAAGCCAACTGGTCAACAAATTAAGGAAAAGTGTGATGGTTGAGTGCATAGCTCATCTTATATAAAGGCCTTTTACATTGGCACTCTGAACTCCCTACAGGGTAGGGAGTTCAGTTTCCTGCCTTGTGCTGTCTATAGCTCTACAGACATCTGGTTCCAGACAGGATGTCATGCAGCTTGGATGTTAAATGATTATGCCCAGAGATATTTCCAAGATATAAACCAAAGTATCACCTGAGTATGGGCATGAGACTCACTTAGGGGCTTACTGGGTGGGCGCAAACTAAAGTTTAGTGTCATCATTATGGGTTATCAATCTGAGAATGGGTTCGTAGCAGCTCTTCACAGCAATCTGGCATTTTTTATTCCCTCACGATGCCTTTCTCATCTTCCATTGTCTGCTTATCTTGATTCATCTTTGGCTTTCCCCTGTTATTCTTCTCTTCAATAATCTTAATCATTATATCTGTGAAATGGAAACTGTTCAGAAATATTGGTTTTACCATGGTTAATGCCATAATAAATCCGATGAATGAAATGAATAGGCGCATTGACATTGATAATTAATTTCACTACAGGAAAGGATGTATTAAAACAATGGCTGACCGAATCATGAGCATGAGGAAAGGGCTGAGGGAAAGACTGGAAGCAAAGAAGACCCCTGGAACATGGGAGCATATCACTAAGCAAATAGGAATGTTTTCATTCACAGGATTGACACGTATGTATAGCAAAATTACATCTCACATAGTTTTTTTGTTTAATACATGCAACAGTAGATTGGAATGAAAGGTGGAATTCAGAAAGATTAATCACATAATACTTAAGTTTAGCATTGAAGAAATGTGCTAAAATTTGAAATTTTCTTTGCAAATTAACCTTGTTTATCTCAACCCTATTGAATAGAAAGCTATCCCCAACCAACTATAGTGGCTCTCTTGAAAATACTTCCCTTTCTTGTCTTTGCTTAGTGTATGTCATGACAAATAAATAATTAATGAAAATAATCCTTGGGTGGTAGTAACAGGGAATGAAGATACTGAGACCTATTTATTGGTTATTGCAATTGACATAGTATTCTTTAATCCTTATTTACCATTGAAGGACTTCCTTAATTGAAACATGACTGATAGAACTGTAAATTTTATTTTGCAGCTCGTCAAGTGGAACATATGGTTAAGCAGCATCATGTGTATCTTCTCAAGAGTGGACGAATCAATATGTGTGGAGTTACTACAAAGAACATAGACTATATCGCAAATGCTATTCACGATTCAATCACCACAATCTCAGAGTAAATGGGCTGAGTGGTGCATGTAGTAATTTGTTTCAAGTGTGGGTTGCGCTTCATCTATTAACAGTATTTTCTGCCTACAATGGTAGCTCATAATGAAAATTCACACTGCCTTGTTACTGGGTAATATTCACAATGCTCATCTTACATAGTTACTACAGTTAGATCAGCTCCTCTATTTATAAATCTGAGTGGTCAGCTTTGTACATTTATTTTTTTACAGGAAATCTCTATTGAGATATTTTGAAACTAATTATTGATCACAATAGAATGAAACTCCACGAGTAAGATTATAACTATTCTCTCTCTGGGATCATTTAAGTCAATATACTACTTGTTTACAAATAAGGTGTTTATCCAAGTACAATAATTGCATTATATTTTGTACAGATTTATCCTAATCACCCACCGCTATGCCATGACAGTCATAAAAATGCTGTTACTTTGTTTTAATGTTAATGTGGATAGCAGTTGTGAAAGCAACTTTATCTGGGAGTTAAACTCCCATAAGTTGTTTTTTCCCACATTATGCACAGGTTGTAGACATTATATCACTGAAATTTGGTATGCCTGGCGCAGTATCTGTGATGTACTTTGTTGAAAATTATAATTAAAATAAAGCATGGGACTAAGATTGATAATTCATTTTATTACAAATTATTCATGAATAAACTTGAATTTGATTTAACTTAGAGAATATTTCGCTAACGACCTACTTTGTTCACTACACTTCCCATCTTGACTCCTTCGGCCTGGTAATTCTATTTCCATTGGAGTCCGTAACAGTGACGTACGCTAGATTTTCATGCTTGGACCGCATGTAGAACAAATATCCAACGGAAATACTGAATGCCAAGAGACCAACCGCCATGATTCCTTTATTCTGCAAATTGATTAAATACTTCTTAATAGAACATATTGCAGTAATTTGGCCATAATAAACTTTCACTACAAAATGTGAAACACGATTGGGGAATTCAGCATGCCTTGTGGAACATCACTCAACTCAACATAGCAAAATCTCTGGCAATTTAGCAAGAGCTCAATGATAACAATAACATAATACTACGTTCATAAACTTCAATTAAGAAGGTTCTGATACACTCACTCTTTTCACAATTAAATTTTTTAAATAATAATCAGTTATATGATCTCAAATTCTTCAAAATTTTATTACACTTTTAACGGATAGTAGTGTTCCAAGTCCGCTACCTATATTTCTGTACTTCACTTGCCTGTTTTACATATAATTCAAAATTCACAGCGCGGAAAACTCCCGTCGTCTTGACCGAACGGAGTCCTTCTCCCGGTTCCGAGGTAGATTGTGGTACAGGCTGTCTTTTATTCTCAGACATTTTAATTTTGATCAACAATTAGTATGCTCACCAACCATCCGTACGCACCGTTTACGAACAAATGAATTCCGGTACTCCGTATCGAACAAACAGAAAAAGAATAAAAATGAAATGAATACGTTTGAATGCTCGCGGGAAGACGAAGATGATGAAAACATTGGCTGATGTCAAGACCCTTTACCAATGGATCAATTTTATTTGAATATTTTTGGCAACTTATTTCAATTTCAAAGTTAGCAAAATTTCACGGCAATATGCACAATATCTATCCAGCGATCAAAACATACCTTAGTAAAAACTACTTCAGTAAATATTAAAAAACGTCAATCCAATACATTCAATGTGTAAAACTTTTCTACATCAATTCCGAAAGAAATGGAGGATGGAAAGATGTTGATATTTCTTAAAACTTATCTTTTTAATTTCAGCCTAATTTTTATTTTTATTATTTCTACTCAAGAGAGTAATGTCATATAAGTACCTCTGTTGCTTCCTTTGTAATATCGAACAATTTTTATTTAGAAGAGCAAGCAAAGATATTTCAATTGCTATAATATTTTCATTTTTGGAGCAAATGAGAAATTCTGGCATGATTTATCAAAATTGAAATGCATACCAATGGGTGAATCAAAATTCCAAACTTTTGGTTAGTTGGAATGCTTCTGGAGGGCTACTGCATGATTCAAGAAATAATAGATATGGTAGTACACTTCGTGGAGGTTTCAGAGTCTGATTTCAAAAAACAATCACTGTGTCTTCTTGATCTTATAGATAGCATTCCATTACTTTGAATAGCATTCAACAAACTCATTACCTCTTCATAATAAAGGAACATCAAAGACTGCCCATTTTCAAAATTCTTATCAGAAATACTTCATTCAAAAGTGTTACCCATTGAACTCATCACTTCATAAAATAATTGAATAAATATCTTTTGTGTTATATTTGTAATAACCATTTCATGATTTCTCCTTTTGGGGCATGTGCTAATTTTTAGAAAAAAAGTCAAACATACACAATGACAATTGAATGGACGGCCAATTCTTTAACAAGTTCTGTAAACCTAGAGAACCTGCACAAAATGTTCATTTTAGTAATTTGAAGCCGAGAATTTAGGTGAACCTCATGTGTTATCAACATAAGGACTAACAGGCTGCTCTCTAATTATTACTACTGGCTCTCATGTTACCACTCAGTCACCCCATTCCTTTATTTGTCATGATACCTTCAATTACCAGCGTTTTGTAAATTAGCTATAGGTGCTTCTTTCTCTTTTCTGTTTTTCCTGTCACAAGTTCTCTTTTATTTTAGCAGCTTTTCCTCCAGAAAAAAATCAACCAAATTTGAGCTCTTCAGGCAAATGTCTTCCTCCTACCACAGATATTTTGGTAAGATATCAGAAGAATTTAAAAAAAGTGTAATGATTGCAATACCCAAGTAACCAAAAACAGATAAATGCGAAAAAACAGAATATTGAATAATAAGTCACTCAAGCATTGAAAATCCTTGCTCGGATAATTAGCCGAAGAAAAGAAGGAAAGATAGAAGGAAGCCTCTCAGAAAACCAATTTGGATTCAGAAAAAACTGAGGAGCAAGAGAGGCAAATCTCAGCCTGAGAGTTCTGGCCGACAAAATGAGACACATAAATAAGCCATTATATGTGGCATTTGTGGACGAGAAGGCTTCCAACTACACCGAATGGAACCAGATATTCAAGATACTGGATACGATTGGATTGGACTACAACAACAGAAGAATTATCCATAATCTATACAAGAATCAGGTTACCACAACACAAACGAAAAATGGAAGAAAAATAGAAGCCAAAATAAATAAAGGAATAAGACAAGGATGCAGCCTCTCGCCAGCAATATTCCATGTATACCTGGAAGAGGCAATAAAAGACACACGAGAATTGGGTATCAAAGGAGTCAAGGTAAATGGAGAAAAAATCCATGTGCTCCAGTTTGCAGATGACATTGAAGTAGTGGCAGAAACACCAGAGGACCTGCAAGCAACTCTTCAGTGCTATGGATCAAGTACTGGAGGATCATAATATGAAAATCAACAAGAAGAAAACTAAAATCCAGGTGTGTGGAAGAGAGAAGCTGAATCCAGATATCACAATGCGAGGGGTGAAGCTAGAGCTAAAATCCAGGTGTGTGGAAGAGAGAAGCTGAATCCAGATATCACAATGCGAGGGGTGAAGCTAGAGCAAGTGGAGTCCTTCATCTACCTGGATAGCAGGTAGATGAAGGTAATATGGGATGGAAGAAGTTTGATCGACATCAAGCAAAGAATAGCCCGAGCTAAGAAGGCATTTATGAAGAAGAAGCAATTAATATGTTCAAAGAAACTAAGGCTAGAAACAAGGAAGCAATTTGTCAAGACTTTTGTGTGGAGCACAGCGCTCTATGGTTCTGAGACTTGTAACATAGGAAAAGTGGAACAGCAAAGAATAGAAGCCTTTAAAACATGGTACTGGAGGAGAGTGCTGAAGATTAAATGGACAGAAAAAGTAAGGAATGAAGAAGTATATAAAAGAGCAGAAGAGGATAGGACCATATGGCTGGGGATCAGGATGGTGAGGTAGCTAATGTACAGGCTTCCCACTGAGAGGGCCAGGGTTCAAATCCTGTAGACAACAAATATTTTTCAGCAGTATCCTGATCCCTACTCGAGGTGCTTTGTGGATAGCACTATGAGTGAGTACGATGTCCATTGAATGGGACATTAAACTGCAGACTCCTTGGCACTTTTCGACAAGAGTAGGCTAATGCCGACACCAGTTTTCTCTCCTCCATTCCTATCCCATCCATCCCTAATGGTGCAAATGACCTTAGCTGTTGGTCACCTCCCATAAAAACTACTACTAGGACCATATGGAGATCTATGGCTAAGAAGAATAGATGGATTGGGGACACATTGAGGCACAATGGATTGATTAGGAATATAATAGAAGGGAAGATTCCAGGAGGAAGACCATGAGACATGTACTTACATAGGACAAGTTAAGAGGGATGTAAAACAGGGAAGGTATCAGGGATTGAGGGAATTAATTATAAATAGAGTGGAATGGAGGGCTGCAGTAAACCAATCCTCGGGTTAAAATACTGATGATATGTATTTAAAGCTACCTAGTTCACAATACAACAATTTCAGAGAGTGAAAATCATTTGCCTTAACTGGGATTTGAACCAAGATCCTACGATGTTCAGCTGAATGCTTCAGCTAGTCAATCTATCAAGACATCCTCATATGCTTCAAAATTTTGGGGGCTTTGAAGTAACAAGATGTGGCAAATTTAGCAGATGACACCATTTCCTATTAAAAGTTACTCTTGTGGTATCTCCCACAGTTTCTTGGAATTCACCTGTTATTACTTATAATACCTTGAATTACTTTTTATTGTAAATACTTTGTATTGAAATTTGTGGTAGGGAAACATTTTCCCATAATTAATAAAGTACTTATTTATTCTTTTCTTCATCTTTTTGCTGATTCTCTTACGTACCACTATAGCTGAATTTGAAATCAAACTTATAGTTTTCATATACTGCTGCTTTTCCCAGTTATGGGATATATATTACTATCTAATGATTCAAAGTACAACAATTTTAAAGTTTAACAATCATTTACATTAGCTGTGATCTGGGTTTGAATCCTGGTTAAGGCGAATGAATTTCACCCTTGTTTGAAATTGTTGCATTGTAATGCACAAAAGTGCATGACTCTGCTAAAAGTTACTCTTACGGCATCTCTGGGAGTTTCTTTGAATCTAATGATTTAAAGCCTTGAAGCCAATTTATCCTGACACAAATGCTTCTTATGACCTTTTAAAACTCTAACTTCCCCATTTTTCTGAATTATTCTATGGAGATGTTATCTTTTCCCACAGTATTCTTTGATTTCATTTCCTTTAATTTCTTTCCAATGTTGCAATTATGTATTCTTGGTCCTTAGCTATCCTTATCAACATTCTCATTGTACATATATCCAGACTCACTGGCCTAATACCTCTACCCTAGAGCTTCCCTTTTTATCCTTCCCATCTTCTCAGCACCCCTTACCCCTGCAATTGATATTTTACCCATTGTTTTTCTGATAATGTTAATTTCTTAATTTAAAATTAAGCTATAAACTGCTTTCATCTGATGACATTCTCATCTGATTCTGCTCCCAGAAAATTAAGTTGATCATACTATTCCTGTATCTCTGCCTAATCATAATGTAATCTAACTGGTATCAACATTTTACAATCACTCTGTATGATCATTTTCTGCATTTTCCAAGCATACCTATAAGTAAACATACTGTGGAGTTCAAACTTAGTGTCAGTGAAAACTTAATTGTCCTACAAAACTCACAGGTTTTCTCCCTGTAGTCATTCCTTTCTCCTAAACCAAGCCTCTTACCTCACTCCTATCTGTTTCTTTGTCTACCACCCTATTTTAATCCTCTATCATTATTAAGTCTTGTAATGAAATGGATTGACTTTGCAATCCCACACTCTTTATTTAAAAACACCACTCAGATTTCGACATTGAACATCATCATCAGGTGGTCCTCATAGAAACAAACTTGGTATATATACCTTCTGATCGAGGGAGGGCGGTTGGTCAGATAGGGAGGGTAACGGAGGGTGGAGGGGTAAAAAGGTTAAAATGTAGCTGGGAGGAAAAGAGAATTACATCTTGTGGGGTGTCAATCATTGAATTGGAAGAGTGATAGGTCTAGGAGTGGGGAGTAGGAGGGATACAAAATATCGTTAGCAAGTTCATCCTTGCAACAGATGTATTTCAAAATTTCCAACTGCTCCAAAGCATCAAGCCTTTGACCTTTATTTTAAAAATGAAGAATTTCAGTCAAAAAGTCACTTTTGTGGTCATTCTCGATGAGGTGCTTTGCAAAGAGGGATGTTATGTTCTTATTCTTTGCACATATTTGGTGTTCTTTTATCCTTTCCTTTATATTTTTGTCCTGTTTGTCCAATATACTTTGTGTAACATTCCGAGCACTTTAATTCATACACTCCACTCATCTCGTTTTTGGGAACTTTGCTTTAGTGTGAGAGATTAGGTTCTTAAGGCATGAACCACTGTAAAAGGTATATTTAATTTTTTCACTGGGTAAAATTTTGATTGCTTTTTGAGGAATATTACCCAGATAGAGTATTTGTCACCATTTGGCAGTGGAATCTTTTAAGTATTCGGGGTTGTAAATGTAGCCTACAGCTATTTTTCGTAATTTTATTGCGGTAAAGTTTATTAATTACATCTTCTAAATAGCCATTGTTTACTGCTAACGTTTTGATTGCATTAAGTACCTTTTTATATTGAATTTTGACGCAGGAATAGAGGCTAATCAGTGGATCATTGCATGAAATGCCGAAAGCTTTTGGGCGAAGCAATGCTCTGAAGAGGAATTAATTAATTGGTCCGTATACATCTCCTTCCAAAAAATGGAGTACTGTAACCCGTCTTCGTCTCTACATTATACATAGCTCAAGTAAATTCAGGGAACCTTTTTCCTCTTTTTTACACGTGAATTGTACATTAGAATTGACAGAATTAAAAGTGCTAGAAACTGATCTAGTAGGTTATAGAAACCTGTCCACACACAGAAGACATTGTCTACATGTCTATATAAACCAACCAAATTCATTACTAAAGAGAAGATGAGCTGACGAAAACAAAACTTTTTCAAAATGGTCCATATAAATATCAGTCAGGAGTGGGCCCATGGCTAAACCACTGGGTTGATGGAAATATGTACCATTAAAAATAAAATAATTTTGGGAAACACACATCTTTAGTAATAAGCAGAGTTCACTAATAACTGGCACTGGGATGGATTTCTAGAGGAGGATGTCTTCAGCGAGGTTCACAGCTTCCAAACTGTGGTGCTGAGGGATTCATTTGCCCTATTTTGAACATTTCACAACTTTTAAAAGTTGTGAAATACTTGAAGAAACAGGATCGGAGCTCTTCCATGCAGAAGCAAACGAGACAATAGCAGAAGGACATGGTACAATCGAGGTTATTTAAGAAACTGAGGGAATTATTAAGACCATTCATAGTATTGGTATATTGGAGTACTTTGGCAAGGACGGATTTAGTTATCCCTTTTTCCCTCTTAAAACAAAAAGGTGAGATACTCCAGCAATAATACTGAATGTCTCTTATGAACAGATCACATCGACCTGAATTTACGTAATGGATGTTGAAATTACATCCACTGTCACAGACCCTTATGAATGAATTCATTAGCATCTAATACACCCACAGCTTTTAAATATGGCACAAAATATACTTACTCTCTTTCAAGAAAATTTGATTCTTTTAAGATGGGCTTGAATTTAATAATTGTTAAGTTTTTAATCAAATTTTTGAGGTATGTAAGCCTCAGTGTAATATTAATTTAAGGTTGTGGAGCGAACCTTGACTTTTAGCTGGAATTTAACATTTTAACATGATTCGGTATGTTATTATTAGAAGATTTTAAACTGGAAAATGAGCACTTTTCAATACAGAAAAAGTATCTGAGTTCCATATGAGCTCAAGAGCTGAGCTCACGTGGAAACTTTCTTTAATGCCATTATCAGCTTAGAGGGACTACTTCTGAAGTAGTGTGTTTTCCAATAGAAGAGTTCAACTTTTAAGAAGATACTTGTTGGAAATGAAAAAATAGTAACTTTGTGATTCCACGAAAAATGTATAAGGATACGACCCGGGTTTGGACGTTTAACGTCATCTTCAGTCCACCTGAAGATGACGTTGAACGTCGAAACCAGGGTCGTATCGTAATACATTTTCAGTGGAATCGCAGAGTTACTATTTTTTCATTTCCAATATGAATCGATTCCATAAAACGCCGAAAACCCTCAATTAGAAGATACTTGCTTATATGACACTATTTCTGCAGTAAATTATTGATACAATGAGCGCCTACCTGTCCTTAACCGTGGATTCAAAACGACGCATGTAAAATTGACAACGTTAAAATATATTGAGATCACAGTACAATTTAATTAAAATCACGAAAGGAGCCGAAAGTTGAACCCATTGGAAGGGGCCCGGAAGACACTTGGCCAGGTCCGAAATGAAAGGCGAAAGGATGTGAAAGTGATACTGGTGTGACCAGTCGCACGGCCTCCATAGAAAATTCCCCTAAAAAACGCGAATGGCGAAGACGGTTCTAAGTACGACTGAGGATGGGGCGAAGTCTCCCATACGATAACGCAAATAAGAAGGCTCCTGTTGGAAGCTCTATTCACAAATATCACTATTGCAAATTTTCCTCCCCCCTCTCTTAACTACGCCCGCCAGAGTTTTTGAACTGCAATCACACGCCACCGTCGACTCCTTTCTTAACATCCGTTCTGATTTTTTTGTTTCTACCGCTTTTCTCGCCTTCCGAGTGTCGAGGAGACAGCGGGTGCCTTCGTACCTTCCATCCCCCCGGCATATGGCGAAGAACACTCAGAATGAGAAAGTCCTGGGAGCAGAATTGACTTTCTCGTGGATACCAAATTATGTCCGTGGGCACTTACTCGATCGTGAATCGGCGCGGCGTGAGTGACTACGCTTCTTTGCGCATTCTAGGGACGTTCTCGTGGTGCCCGGGACGTCACGATTGTATCTGTATTGTACGAACGAATAAACGCAAAAGACCGTCATCGAAAAGTGGAAGACCAGGAGAATGGATATCAGAAATTGAAACTAAAGTGGCTCTTCTTCCAGCGAGGCGATAAGGATCTCATCTTGTTTGGTCCTAAATTAGTGATAGGATCCCGGGAAACCTTGAGGTAAGTGGAAAACATTTAAGGCTATTTCTTTCTGGAAATTCGAGGCTACAATAGTAAGTCGGAACTTCCTTCGCAACTTCAAAAATTCTTTTACGCTGGACCAACTTCAGTTCATGACTCCTGCGCGAAGAGAGAGAGATCACAGGGAACCTACTCGTATTTCAAGGGTGCATTAGGCATAGATATGCCAAGTCGGAAGGCAAAAAATAAAAAAACATTGAAATGCACAGTTAAAGAGAAATAGTTACGCTCCTGAAATGTTTAATGAAGATGGCATTTTAAAATCTTATACTTAATTAATGTGTGCGCTCAGGGCTCTTCCTCAAGGTGATATTTACAAGGTCAAGAGGTAATTTTTTCTTTTAAACTCTTAAGAGCTACAGAATTTACGTCCGGTGAAGGATAGGTCAATCACATCATAAGCAGCAATGCATTTTTAAGTGCCTCCTCGTTTATGTTTATAAATGAAATACCCATAATTAAAACTGCAAGTATGACAAGCCAACAAATGGATTCAAATCCACAACCATAAGATTAGCCTGTTGGTAATAGTCTCTACCCAGCTGTCGATTCATTAAACTTACAAAATAGCGTATAATCAAATGAAACTAGGTGATTTCCATTTTCAAGAATTTTTCTACTGTATTATTCATGGAGGTCAAAACTGCCAATTATGCATAAAAATACGAAATCCTAAACAATGTTAATATTATTCAGAAATGATCTCAACTTCAGATACACGATGTTATGATAATAGTACTTAGATACAATTATTTACCACTTTCGAGCAGGTAACATAAATTCCAAATAAACTGCGGGAGATGCCGCATCAGTAACTTTTAACGGAGTCATCCGCTAATAAATGTGCATTTCAATGCATCAATTTCAGAGTGCAAAAATCATTCGCCTTGACCGGGATTCGAAACCGGATCCCTAAATGTCCGGTCGAGTGCTTTAGCTAGTTAAGCTATCGAGGTATCCTCCTAAACTCTGAAATTTTGGGGGCTCTAAAGGAACAAGGTGTTGTAACGAAATACCGTGTATGCGAGTACAAAGCCACAGGCATTTGTAGTCGTGCGCGACGCGCCACAGTCCACGAGGTTAAAGCCAATTTTTAAACACTTAAGCTGTTTATGCCTAGACAAATTCCAAATAAACTGCAGGAGATGCCGCAACATAGCCTCCGTTAAAAGTTTCTGTCGAATTCAAAGCGAATGGTTTTCACACTCTGAAATTGTTGCATTGAGCTAACATTGAGATGAAAACCAGTACGTCGACATAGGAAAGCTTCAGGAAGCGAAAAATATTCAAAAAGGTTGATGAAAAATATTTTTATCTTTGTATAAAAGGTCGGTTCCAAAAGTAGTGGGACTTATTTTTTCCCGGATAGACGGACGGACGGGCGGCCGTTTCTTTGGCTGGGTTCGAGGAGGGGAGTCTCATAAAGACTGGAGGATGGTGGCAGTTGGCTCCCAGCCTTGGTGGAGAGCGGATCGTTCGTTTGTAAAACTTCTATAATGTGACCTCGTTACGCTCCGTCATGAACCGGTTATTGGAACAGCGATACGCCATCAAATTTTGCGTGAAACTGGGAAAAACCGGGAAAGAGACTCATGACATGGTCAAGACAGCTTATGGCGATAGCGCCAAAGATAGATCGGTTGTTTTTGAGTGGCATAAGTTATTTCGAGAGGGTAGAAAATATGTTGAAGACGCCGATCGTTCAGGGCGCCCTACGACCTCAAAAAGTGACGAAAATCTTGCAAGAGTGAAGGGTTTGTTGGACAGGAATCGCAAATTAAGTATTCGCATGAGTTCTGATGAACTTGGCATCCCTAAAGATGATGTGCATCGTCGTGTGACCGAAAACATGGGAATGAGAAAGGTGTGTGCGAAGTGGGCACTGCGAATGGTCTCGGACGAACAAAAGGAAATTCGCACGCGGATCTGCCAAGAGCTTCTCGACTATGTGAGTGAGGATCCAAATTTTTTAGACAATTCCCTGGGGGGCTTCTTCCTCTTCCCCCAGCTCAAATCCGTGCTGAAAGGGCGTCACCAAGGTTCGGTGGAAGCGTTACAATAGGCCGTGATGAGGGAGCAAGACAGCATTCCGGGCGCCGTCTTCCAGAAGGTACAGGGTTCGTCCGGAAAATAAGTGTACTGAGCTCAGGAAAAAAAATTTATTACACTTTTACATATCTTAAGCTAATATTCCTCAAAATAGGACCCTTGTGAGTCGATACACTTGTTCCAGCGGCGTTCCCATTCCTGGAACGCTCCCGCGAAGGCATCATCGGGAACCTCTCGAAGACACGTCGTCACGGCCTCTTTGACGGCGTCCAAAGTCCCGTATCGCGTTCCTTTCAAACTCCTCTTTATCTTCGGGAACAGAAAGAAGTCCGGTGGTGCCAAGTCCGGGCTGTAGGTCGGGTGCGGCAGCGTTGCCACGCCGTGCTTGGCCAAGAAGTCCGACACGACAAGCGCGGTGTGAGACGGCGCATTGTCGTGATGCAGCCGCCAGATGTTTTTGATCGCTGGCCGGACGCGGGCGACTCGTTTTCGAAGCCTGTCGAGCACGTGGACGTAAAATGCAGCATTTACAGTTTGTCGTTCAGGTACAAATTCGTAGTGGACGACTCCCCTTTTGTCAAAAAAGACAATGAGCATCGCCTTGATCCGAGATTTGCTCATGCGAGCTTTCTTTTGACGGGGTGATGATGGGGTGTGCCACTCCGCACTTTGTCTCTTCGACTCCGGGTCGTACTCAAAGATCCACGTCTCGTCACCCAAAACAACGTTCTCTAAAAAATGTGGATCATTTTTGCAGTGATCCGCAAGTTGTGTCGCGATTTCCAAACGATTGAGTCTTTGATCATCACTGAGCACTTTCGGCACCAACTTTGCACAAATTTTTCGCATCTGTAATTGCTCCCTAATAATCTCGTGCACTATTGTTTTTGGCACATTACACTGCTCTGCTATCATCCGAACACTAAGACGACGATCAGAGTTCAGTACATCGCGAACTTTTCGCACATTTTCGTCGGTGAGTGTCGTTGATGGGCGTCCAGGCCGTGGTTCGTCGTCGACCTCTTCTCTGCCCTCCACGAACATCTTGTGCCACCGAAAGATCATGTTTCTGGACATGGCTGACTCCCCGTAAGCCTGGTTAATCATACCGACAGTTTCGGTAGACGATTTCCCAAGCTTTACCCCAAATTTGATGGAATAACGCTGCTCCAAAAACTTCGGCATCGCGTTCCGTGACGTGGGTCGAGCGTGGAGGTTCGCGTTAACAGAGCTCCTCACTACACCACAGCTCAGAGCCGAATGCCTTTTTCAGCGTCGCTTGCCAACATACCCCCTCCAATCGCAGCCCGTCAGAGCGGTGCTGGGCGCGCCTGGAGTGGCGGGAAAAAATTAGTACACTTATTTTCCGGACGAACCCTGTATACGAGGCGTGGATATGCCGGTTGGAGCGGTGTGTGGACACGCAAGGGTGCTACATCGAAGACTTTTGAGTGAATGTATCAAATCTGGCAGTAAATATTTTTAATTGACTTAGTCCCACTATTTTGGGACAGACCTTGTATTTGGCGGAAGTTGTATGATCTTGACTTAAGTCCAAAAGAACAACGTTACTCACAGCAGAAGAAAAGTGTGTTTCCAGGATGTGGGCTCGTCTCAATTGTTCAACTTACTTTGGCGAAATAAAGCAGAAAATTTCGGCAGTATCTGATCTAGACGTTCTTATTTGCAACATTAATTACGCCCATTAATGTGCCCATTCTTGCGCAATAGATAACATCATTGCAATGCACCAGAAACAAGAGATCTTACAGACATTTAACAAGGAGGTAAATTTGCTGAACTCGATTTGAAGTCTATACAAAATAGATATGGGGATTGATAGGTTTTTATATGAATGACTAGATATGACATTTTATCGAACTGTGACACAAGATACATTAGTTTACGACTGTTTTTGAATTCGATGCATCTTAATTATGACAATGACCCTGATATTTGTGAGAAATTATAGACGTATATACGAGGCATTCCCTCCCCGGACTACAACCTTGACGTGGTGGAAGGGCTTGTGCGTTCCGATGACCCCTAGAGCTTTGCTGGCGGGAGTATTAATAATGACTCCTGGTAGGGTCACTCATGACAGATAGGTCGAAGGTTAGGAGCCAGACGAAAGGTAGTCCACGCAGCGTCTGTTCCTCAGTGAGGCGGCTGCAATGGCGTCGGACCCCAGTGGGGCGGCCAGTAAGTGATGGTGTCACATTAAAAACACTATTGAGGGAGGCAACGGGAAACCACCTAAATTATCATTCCCAAAAATATATGATGGACAATACAGAGATTTTGAGTCCTGGCAACCACGGGGCTCGGCCCAATCGGCCGTGTACCGTGCCCGGCAGCGGGGGAGGCAAGGCTTCCGCGGTCGTCATCCCACGAAACACTTGCAAGGGAAAACCGGCAGCAGCAGGACAGAGGACGCAGGAGAAGACCAAATTAGTTAGAATAGGAACGTGGAATGTTAGGAAAATGATGAGGACGGGGGAATCTGGAGAATATTAAGCGAGAGATGGAAAGGGGAAATATAGACATTTTAGGTCTATGCGAGGTGAGACGGAAGGATAACGGGGATTACTGGAGTGATAATTATAGAATTATATACAGCGGCGGGGACGAGAATCAACGAGGGGTTGCCATAGTATTAAATAAAGAGGTAGGAAAAAGCGTAGTCAACATAGAACAGGTAACGGATAGATTATTACTAGTAAAGACAAAAGCAGAACCGACGAACATGGTTATTTTTCAGGTATACATGCCACCGAGTAACCATACGGAGGAAGAGGTCGATAGGATATACGATCAATTAGAGGACATGATCGCGTGTGCTCCAGCAGGGAAATATTTGGTAGTGATGGGGGATTGGAATGCAACGGTAGGAGAATGAAGAAATGGTGATGAGGTGGGGGACTACGGTTTAGGCACGAGGAATGACCGCTGGGAGAAAGCAGTTGAGTTCTGCAGGAGACAGGGGTTAGTCATCACCAACACTTGGTTTAGACACCACAAAAGACGCAGGTATACATGGAAAATGCCAGGTGACTCAGGAAGATATCAGCTAGATTATATCCTGGTTAGACACAGGTTTAGGAACAGTGTGATAAATTCCCACAGCTTCCCGGGAGCGGATGCGGACTCAGACCACAATTCAGTTGTTATGAAATGTAGCGTCCGTTTCAAAAAGATAAGGCAGGGGCGGCGAATCAGAAAATGGAACGTAGAAGCATTAAATGGGTTGAAAAGGAAGGAATACAAACAGGCAGTAGAGAAAATTATGGAGGATGGTAAAGGGCTTAGTACTATCGAAGAAAAATGGGAAATTATCAAGAAAGGGTTGTCTAAAGCCGCAAAAGACACTATTGGAACCGTTAACGCTAAAAGGACTAGGAAACCATGGATCACGGATGAGATGATTACAAAGATGGATGAGCGGCGAAAATGGAAGAATATAAGCACAGAGTTAGGCAAAATGAAGTACAAAGAATTGAACAATAAATTGAGGCGGGCAACAAATAAAGCAAAAGAAGCATGGTGGAAGACGCAGTGTGAGGATATGGAAAGTCTACAGAGGAAGGGTGAAATTGGTCCGCTGTACAGCAAAGTTAAATCGTTATCGGGAAGTAAGAAAGGAAGATCTATGGTACCAGTTAGAGATAAGGCGGGTAAGATAATAGTTGACGCGGGTAAGGTGCAAGTGAGATGGAAGGAATATATAGAAGAACTGTATAGTAAAGAACTTAGACCAACAAAGTTAGACATAGAAGAGGAACATGACGTAGAGGAAGATAGCTTAGGTCCAGGCATACTGGACGATGAGAAAAAAAGGGCACTAAGGGAGATGAAACTAAATAAGGCCGTGGGGGTGGATAACATTCCAGCGGAGCTACTGAAATGTTTAGGGAAATGTGGGAGGAAGAGGCTACATGGGATGATTTGATTCGTAGTATCTATGAGGAAGGAATTTGGCCTGAAAACTTTGTGAGATCAGTGTTAGTTCCTATTCCGAAAAAGGTGTAAGCTAAATGATGTAAGGATTACAGAACAATAAGTTAATTTCCCAAGCAGCTTAAGTGTTCCCAAGATCAACAACAAAAGGATAGAAAGGGTAAATGGTTTCTTAGAGGATGTTCAGTTAGGGTTCAGGAAGTGGAAAGGAACGCGTGATGCCATTGCAGTAATGAGATCACCAATAGAGAGGAATGTAGAATACAAACATGCAGTAAATGTCTCTTTCGTAGATTTAGAGAAGGCGTTTGATAGAGTGAATTGGGGTAACTAATGAATACACATATAATACAGAAAATAGGAATAGATTGGAGGGAAAGGAGGCTAATCCGCAACCTGTACATGTCTCAGAATGCTCAGGTGCGAGTAAGGAACGGGAAGTACGGATGGGCCTTGTTTGGAAGAGGTGTAAGGCATGGTTGCCCATTATCACCGTTACTGTTCAACCTATATGTAGAGTAGTAGTAGTATTTAGGGGAGGTGACCGACAGCTGAGGTCATTGGCGCCAAAGGGGATGGACAGGAAATGATGAAGGGTAGAGAGAAACCCGGCGTCGGCATTAGCCTACTCTTTACGAAAGGCGCCAAGGGGTCCCCAGGTTAACGTCCCATCCGACGGACGGCGTACTCACTCAAAGTGCCCTCCACAAAGCACCTCAAGTAGGGATCGAGATACCTCTGAAAAATATTCAACACCGCCGGGATTTGAACCCGGGCCCTCTGGGTGGGAAGACAGCACGATAGCCACCGCAACATCTTGATCCACCTATATGTAGAGGAAATGATTAAAAAGGCATGGGAAGAACTGGAGATAGGAATGAAAGTTGGCGGGGAATTCGTAAAATCAGTTAGGTTTGCTAATGACCAAGCTTTAGTTTGCCAGTCAGCCAACGGATTGCAAACATTGCTGAGTGAAGAATTCTGCATGTCCGGGTTTTCACCTCGTTGTTGTTTGAAGCCGACAACAACGCGGTGAAAACCCGGACATGCAGAATTCTTCAAGCCACCGCCGCGAAAATCTACGCAGCCATATATTGCTGAGTGAATTGGAAATTCAGTGCGACAGGTATGGGATGAGAATCAATATTAATAAAACAAAGGTTATGCGATTTTCTAGAAAGAAAAAGGCTAAGCAAAAATTTAAAATAGAAGGGCAAAATCTAGAGCAGGTAGAACAGTTTACGTATCTCGGAAGTGCTTTGGACAAACACGGTCAAAGTGGTAGGGACGTAAGGAGAAGAATTGCGCTAGGCAAAGAGGCTTTCACAAGGAGGAGGGAGTTGATGACAGGGACGTTGAGTGAGGATATAAAGAAAAGACTCGTAAAAACTTTGATATGAAGCGTAGCTATGTACGGCGCGGAAACGTGGTCATTGAAGCAGGAGGATAGACGTAGACTGGAGGCTTTTGAAATGTGGGTATGGAGAAGGTGAAATGGACCGAGAAGAAAACAAACGAGGAAGTACTTGGTATGGTGGGCGAAGAGAGGGGTTTGTTGGGAGAAATCATATGAAGGCAGGAAAAGTGGCTGAAGGGGGTATTGACCGGTAGCGGGATGCTGAAGACTGTAATAGAGGGGAGAATGTTAGGCAAACGAGGAAAGGGAAGGAGCAGGATGGGGATGTTGGACGGGATGAAGGGAGGAGGGAAGTACTCAGAGATGAAGAGGGACCTGATGTAGACCAGGTTGCTGGATTGTGTTTTTGTTAAGAGTCGCAAAATATTTATTTGGTAGCTGTGTCCATCCAAAAATCTACCTTAACCGGTAGATTACCTAATAATAATACGAGGCATTTTAATAACGTAAGGGCCGTTTGCTTATATTTAAATATTGGCGCTTCAACACAGTTTTACTCCTGCAGCGCCATCTACTGATTCAATCAGAAGCTATAGCAGCATATATTATGTTTCAGAAGTCGTTTACTTGTCCGTGCACGCAAACAACAATGTCCGCGGCAATCATTCATCCTGCCAGCTGTGAAGTGCGTTCTGTCATACGATTCTTGTATGCAAAAGGATTGTCGGCTGCTGAAATTCATCGAGAGTTATGCCTAGTTTATGGATCTATAGTTATGAGTGAAAGAAAGGTTAGACAATGGTGCCGTGATTTTAAAAATGGACGAACAAATGTCTATGACGAAGAGCGAAGTGGCAGGCCCAGTATTCTGATCGATGAAATCGTTTCGCAAATGGAACAAAAACTGCGGTGTGATCGTCGATTAAAGGCCTGGCTGAACAATTTCCTTAACTTGGACGCACTACTGTCTACAATATTGTCACGGAAAACCTCGGATACCACAAATTGCGTGCAAGGTGGGTAACGAAACACTGCTACCAAAACCAATAAGAACATTCAAGATGTTCGTTGGGAACTCTTTGACCACCCACCGTACAGTCCTAACCTTGCACCCAGCGACTACTTCCTCTTCTTGCACTTAAAACAGTGGCTCGGTGGACAACATTTCGAAACCGAAGATGAACTCAAGAACGGCGTTGTCAATAGTTTCAACTCTCAGGCAGCGATCTTCTATGCAAGAGGGGTTAAAGATACCGGTGCAGCGGTACGAAAAATACTTAGAAGTGAACAGATTTATGTAAAGAAGTGAAGTAGGTTTCTAGCAAACTAAAAGTGCCAATAAAACGTGTTTCATGTGAGTATACTTTTATCTGTGACCAAACGGCCCTTACTTTATGAGCATGCCTCTTATTTTAGAAATTTTTAACAACTACACAATCAGAGTATCTTGTATCCTCCAGCTGCTGTATTAAAAATTGTAGTTGACGATAACATTTTTGGGGACCTCTAAAATATTTCATATTTGAATTCAAAAGTAAGCACTAAGCAATCAAATACAATAACAGGTTTGAACTATGCTCAAGTTCTAATAATAACGAGTAAGCTGACAAAACATGCCCAGTTTAAAGTACCGAACTAACAATAAAAATAATGGAATTTTATTGAGTAGAGATTTGAAAAATAACACTGTTCTTAGTAATTACTATGTTGTATAGGTCAAGCGAATTAGCTTCCGGAATGATATTATCGTGAAATGGCTAGTTTAAATCACAATAATCAACTCATACAGGTTAACCTGTAGGTTGGCCTTGTGAAGTGAGGATGGATCTCACCTAGAGCTAAGCTCTAAAGACCAGAAGTTCTTGAAGTCAAACACGGTAAGCAGTTAATTCCCTCGGCCATTCTGCGTTTTATCACGAAATTATAGCTTCTAGGAAACTTGAGCTCAACGGTCTCGTATAGTAACAAAATAAAGGAAAACTCCTAAAACCGTAATAATATTTAATTATTACGGCTTTGGAATTCACCTTTAATTTGTTAAGTTATAGCAATCAAAAAATCGCAACTATTGGATTTTAGACATATTCGAGCAAAAACGTCACCCTGGTTTGAACCCGCGGCCCGCCGATGAATATTCAAGCACTATCCAATAAGTCGTGGTGGCTTATTGGATAGCTCTAGGTGCCATTGATCCTAAAATTTACACTAAAATATTGCCTAAGACTGCCCTGCCCACGACGACCATCTTCTAGCATTAATCTATTGTTATTAATTACATGACTGCCCGAAAAGGGTCAGTCAGGGTCAATAATGCTTTCAGGGTTCATGTATATAGTAGTTTCTTTATTTTATCGTTGCAGTCGCAAACGGTTGAACTGATTTTGATGATTGAGGTATCGTTAGAATCCCTGCTGTATCCAGAGTGCCATAGACGTTTCCATATAATATCAAAACTATTAAATTAAAAAGGAAGCATCGGTTTTGTCTTTTAAGGTGGAATTTTCGCGCAGGTGTGTTTTTTAAAATTTGTAATTATTTCTCCTCGTAGATGTCGAAGCTTCTTAATACGGTTTTCAAGGAGTTCTATGAAGATGAAATCTAGAGATCTTAAAGCACAAAATGGAGTAATTCTTCCTGTAATAGTCCTTGTCAAATTCTTTTCTCTCTTCCAGAATAACTATGATATGCAAAAGAGACAGTTCAAACCGCTTCACATTTGCTGACTTAGGGAAAGCAGACATACGAGATTAATAGTACTTATACGACATACTCGTATAAGTACTATTAATGCACTAACTGAACTAAATACAAATTATATAAAATCCAACATTTATTTTTTCTTAAGACCGTTTAGAAACACATTAGAAAATGACAATAGGAACTTGTGAGTACTCACATTTTCAAGAATCGCAGATTTGATACTGAGACGTACGATCATATAGGCGCAGTAAATTAATAATTTCTTCCAAAGTATCTAGTGTCTTGCCGATGCGAGGAAAACAAATCCAAAATCTAGCGTACAATAGAATGCTATATCATAAGAATTATTATATCATTCAAAGAGAAAAGTCACAATGCCTTCGCTTTGGAACAAGAAAATTCTCCAACTTGAAGGTCTCCACAAAAATATTTCAAATACACGTACCTCGCCCACGAAGCAAAACCATTCCGCTAAAACATGTTGATCGAATAGATTGCTTTATTTATAGTGATCAAGGAGTGAAAGGAACCTAATAATTGTAAAGGATGGAAACAAAGAAAACTAGGAAACATCGATTGATGACTTTGAATAGAAAATATCACAAGGACCACCCTGTTCCTTGAAATATTAATTGTCACTGCGAGGAACGTTGTGACCACGCTATGAAAGTCCTAAACACCCTACACTTCGTGCGTAGCCTCAAGCAAGGCACATCATACACTCGTATGCCTTGAAAAACCATGTCACCTAAGGTACAGTTGGGTCATAACGAACACAATATTAAAAATTAGGAGAAAGGAACGGATACATATGAGCGATCTGTTTTTTAAGGAACCCTTCTATAGAATCTTGCACTTCCAAGTTCCTACATTAGTTGTGAATGTGCAAAATAAACGAAAAATAATAATATAAGATACAACTGACAGAATTTGCTCTCCCACCTCAAATAAAGGGTGGTAATACGTGACTCGAGTTCCATTACTTACAAGCGATTTCTGGTATTCTATGGGGCAGCGCATTACGTCCCGTTTCGTTACTTACAATTCTAAATTGATATCAGTTGAAATAGAAGAAACATAACAATGGTCTACTGGCGGTCAAGGTGCATACATATTAGAAGTACTGCAATACACATCTTGAAATACTTTTAAACTATTTCTGCAGCATTCACAAAAATACTATTGAAGGGGTTCAGGATTTAACTTATAAAATATTTAAATTTATTTTTCAGCCAAATTCTACAAGTTTTTTGCAGCATTCAAAAAGAAAACGCTGGCATCAAACGTCTTTGTTTTGTAATATACTCCTATAACACACACTTCTAAGCAACGGTTAGCATTATACCAAAAACCCTGCTAGCCTACATAATGCATAAACCATTCTTTTACATAATGCCAACCTGCTTCTATACTGCCCAAAACGTCTAGACTTAGAATAGCCTCTACCTAGTTTACCCATTCGTCCTTTCGTATTCGTAAATTCTTTTTAAATGCGTATTTGTATTTACCTAATCATCCTCCCCACTTTAGCAATCAATGACCTATAGCAATCTCAGTACCTTCTAAGCACATACAATTTTCTTACTCTTAATGGGCGAAAAACCTTTAACTTGCGCAGGCGGAGGTCACCCGCTCAACGTTGCTGACCTTATAAAATTCTTTGGCGTCAATATCACCTAGGTTTGACATGGGTAAAGCACGGTCGTAGTATAATGTGCAAACTGGAGCATTTAGCCTTCAGAAAAGGCAAACTCTTCGTTGGAAGAATTAGAGATAAAAAGCGGAGGCATGCTGATTCTCGTTATTTAAATTCCATGCATATTATTCTGGAATGATTTGATTCCCATTTTGAGAGGAAAGAGCAAAGATAAAACATGACTACGCTTTACAGAATACTTCCTCTTTTTTTTACTGGTATTTTAAAAACCGATGCCACATACACGTGCAGCGGTTTGCTCTATGCACATGGATGGACATTTTTTACTTGACATTTTTTTGGAGAAAAATCTGCACAGACGAAATTCTCCTCTCTTCCTTTAGAGTATGACTTCATTCCATTTCATGTAGAGATGGCTACTTTGGAATAAGTATACCGACTAAGGTCTTGAATGCTCTATGCAAGTAAGTGGCATTTAAAAAAAATTGTAACTATGAATTTTGATTAAATATATTAACACTGCTTTCTAATGTTTACGTACTTCAAATACATCTAATAACCTTGGGTTCTCTAGTTCATAGCACAAAGAGATTTGATTTTGGTGTAGTCTTTTGGACGTAGTCTACGGGTATTCCTCAATTATGGTGACCCATTTAATTTAAGTCGGATAACATTTGTGAAGGATTGTGACTTCGTAAAAGGTCATTCCAAGGCCATGGCGTGAACCTTATCTGAACATTAGCCATTACTCAGAACTTGTAACAGAATACTATATGCGAAATTCATCCCTCTTCTGCCGCCATCACTTAATATCATTAAAATATCAAACTATTGAATAGCTAGAGGGTGGCTCGAGAAAGCGTGCATTGATTTCCCCTGTACAAGTTTGTAGATTGATGCACTTCCTAATTGCCCAACATGACCCAGTAATTACGCAAACATCTCTCTCTCTCTCCGATAATAGTTAATAATCGGTTATCAATCTGAAGAATGGTTTTAAATGTGAGAGCAGAGCTTATATACACCCATAAGTGAGTTCAACTCACACAGGGTAGAGGCACTAATTCCTCTCCACGCTCCGTCCGCCCAGGTACACAAACTTTGGTATACGGAAAATCACATTGCTTAGGATTAGCTCGGGGTGTCCAAAATCCATCTGGGGTTTAACCTGGTTCCCATGGCCAGTGGCCCAACCCTCAACCTACTGACATCCTTCCTTGCTGAATTATGACTATAAAAATATCTAATGAAATGAGTAAAATAAAGCTGGAATATAATTTAAAATACGAATCGAATGTTACTAATTTAAAAATTACATACAAATAAATTTACTGAACTTTTCACTTAAGAGAGCCTCCCGCGGATGTAAATGTTTCTCCTGTTGTGTTGCATCCAGTACGAATTTATCACTTTCTAGCAATATAGTATATGGTATTACAAATATGCACCTCAATTTAGAGAGTTTGAGTACATTTCAACACTGCAGCAAATCAATTTGATATTCGAGTGCTTTTCTCCGTGTAATTATTTTATGAAACATTTGGTGATTGTATTGCGAAGTGAGTCACCCCAAATTACATTAAAACAGGCATTATATTTACTTTGGATTTGGAATATCTTCATTCCTCAAAGGACCTAAAATAACAGTTTTGGCCGAATACATGAAGACAGATTGGCATGCGGCTGAATGAAGTTTATCATCACTCTAGGAGAATGGAATGAGAAATGAAGTAGCTGGCCGCCGTAACTCCTAGCAAATACTACCAGTTAAAATATTAACTGGTTTGTTAGCGAGTGTTCACAAATTAGAGAGGTATGTTTGAATAGTACAAGACTAAAAATTAAATGCTAGCGTCCGTGAAAAGATAATGACACCAATGTCGTTTCTCAGCTCTGGAACTCCTAGGACAGGGAGATACCAACACCATCGTTTCTGGAACAATTCTAAACCTGGCTCCTGGCAATCCTGTTGAGGTCGAGGTATTATACTTCTTTAATTAAAACAATTTAACAAACGCAAGTCAACCACGATTAAATATATCTGAATGCAAAATAGGAGAAATACCCGCCCTTGGAAGATAAAACTTCGCCTTGAGTAGATTCCAATTCCCGATCTTCTGATTAGTAGGTGAGGTCGATGTCTTGCCTTCACCAACCCCACGTCAGCATTTTACCCATTGTGTAAAACGGCTTATCCGACAATGCTTTCTCCCGGAAAATTCATAAACTAGGTTTTAAAAAGGCAAGTTGCGATGATGGCCACATCCGGGATACTCCTTACTCTACTGACTGCTTTGGACCGAATTGCGAACTTTATATTTTTAAACACTAAGCGTAGGAAAGCATCCAAAAGTTTTTCATTTAATCACATATCATAAAAAATAATAAATGTCACGGCCGTGCCTGAACCAGTATTGTTGAAGATTGGTGGTGGATTTTTTTGTGTTAAACCGAAAGGAAAGCAGGCTCGCAGGAGCACCATAGTCTTTAGCACCTATTGTGGTTGTAACAGGCTGTGAATGAAACCTTTCGAAACTAAGATCGATAAAAAGCCGGTGTGCTCGCCTCTCCTAAAGTTGGGACTTTATCTTACCGTCCTGATTTCTTGTCTTTATGTTATAATTTCTGCTTTAAGGTACCCAAAGTCAGTGCGTAGCTGTGGGAATACTTGTATTAGTCAAAATTACAGTTTTTGCCAGGGGCAACATAAAAAATATTTGTAACCCTAGAATTGCGTCTCGGGAGTCACCCTGAGAAAATATTTCAGATTCATTACAATAAAAGGATTAATGAAGTCATTTTCACATTTAATTCAATATACCTTCCATGATTTCAACACAGTGAGTCATTATTAACTTATCAATTATTAAATACACACTCTTGAAGTTACGGCCGATATAAACATTAAATGTGAGAAAATTGAGTCATTTAATCGATTAAAGGAAATTTGGAACTCTCCTTTAAGCCCAGCGTCAATAACTGTACTACTACTAAGCGAGGGTACGAAATAAGAGTAAGTGTTAAAGAAAAGGTATAATGAGGGAGGAAATAAGTTATGGCAGACAAATTTATTCCCATTAAGGATACTACGTAATCGAGCACAAGCTTTAAAAAATTACTTTTCCAATATTTCACTTCGATCAACTTTCTCAGCTAGCCAAGTTCTGACACATACATTACCTTTATGAAATATGTTGTCTTCCTTTAAGTACCATATATTCTAGGGGATAGAATGTTCCGCAAATGACTGGAGGGCTCGGGTTTGATTCATGGTGACAGAGAACACCCCCAGCTTCACCAAAACTATTCTATTTTTCGGGTACCAGATTTACTGGGAAACTGGTTAAGGCAGAAAGAAAGGAATTATGCCCCATAATACAGCCTGATGTCGGCATTTCACATTCCGTTCATACACCTTACAGCGAGGTGAGCGCTACTCTCACCTTTCAAAATAGCCGCCGGATTGCTTACTCTGGTTGATATTCCTTATGGGAAACACTAACAAAAATGTGCATTCACTTCACCTAGCACTGACGATAGATAAAACACATAATACATTACTATACACCACCTTATACCTTTGCAGCATTTTTTTAATATTACGCAATCACTTCGAATTCGTGTATTAATTCAAATATATTTGAAAGTCACTCCTATAAAAGATTTTTGATTGGGCAGCTCTGTAGTGTATGGGGTAATTCAAAAATAGGTGAAGTGATGTTTGAAACTAACATCGCCGGCAAATAACAACCAATTGTTTCTGATGAAACCGCTTTTAGAGACTTCTACACGTTTGGACGTCTCCGTTAACTCTGACTATTCAACCTTAAATCAATGGAAAAGTAGGCAGCCGCTCACGAAAGAGGCACCTAATCTTCGGGTTTAGGCATCGATCCTGCAATTCACCCTCAAACTTTTACTTTCACCAAGTCTACGCTGCAGAGTGTAACTAATGGTAGCATTGAGAAAGCGCTACTGAGCTGAGGCTTCAACAATGGAAGGAAGCGCAAAGGAGGGCAATGATGGAGGGGAGAGGTTGGTAAGACCGCGCAAATACTTAGGGATGCCTAGCGGAGGAGGGGTGTGTTCCGGGACGCTTTGTTGGTCGGTCAATTACCTCTTGAAATAAATGTGTCAAGTCTATTCGGGAATCTCAGGTCAGTAATCGGCGTACAAACAGAGACAACCACTACGAACTCTCCGATACCTAATTCAATAATAGAAATAAATCTTATTAGTTTAGAAAGGTAATTATAATCAACGATAAGGAGGAACGTAACGACTCAAGATGAGGGTAAAAAATAAGAGAAACTTAACACTTCCACACACTTTTAATGTTCTACGACCATGGTTTCGATGCTGCGCAGCATCATCTATTTATATATATGTATATATATATATATATATATATATATATATATATATATATATATATATATATCTATTTATATATATATTTACATGTGTGAGACTTTCACATAAGTTATATATATAATACATATATATATATATATATATATATATATATATATATATATGTATTTTATATATATATATATATATATATATATATATATATACTATATATCATAAACAAAAGGATAGAGAATAGGGCAAATGACTACTTATGGGATGATCAGTTTGGGTGTAGGAAGGGGAGAGGCACATGATGCCATGGCAGTAATGAGATTATTAATCGAGAGGAATATAGAACACAACCAAGAGTTATTTGCCTGTTTCGTAGATTTCGAAAAAGCGTTTGATAGAGTGAACTGGGAAAAAATAATGAGTATATTGCAGAAAATAGGAATAGATTGGAGGGAAAGGAGGCTAATCCGCAACCTGTACATGTCTCAGACTGCTCAGGTGCGAGTGGGAACGGGGAGTCCGGATGGGCGGTGTTAGGAAGAGGTGTAAGGCAGGGTTGCCCATTATCACCGTGGCTGCTCAACCTGTATGTAGAGAAAATGATTAAAATGGCATGGGAAGACCTGGAGGTAGGAATGAAAGTAGGCGGGGAATTCGTGAAATCAGTTAGGTTTGATGATGACCAAGCTTTAGTTTGTCAGTCAGCCAAGGGGTTGTAAGCATTGCTGAGTGAATTGGAAATTCAGTGCGACAGGAATGGGATGAGAATCAATATTAATAAAACAAAGGTTATGCGATTTTCTAGAAAGAAAAAGACTACGCTAAACTTTAAAATAGGAGGGCAAAATCTAGAGCAGGTAGAACAGTTTACGCATCTCGGAAGTGTTTTGGACCAACACTGCCAAAGTAGTAGGGACGTAAGGAGAAGAATGGCGCTAGGCAAGGAGGCTTTCACAAGGAGGAGGGAGTTGATGACGGGGACGTTGAGTAAGGATGGTAAGAAAAGACTCGTAAAAACTTTGATATGGAGCGTAGCAATGTACGGCGCGGAAACGTGGTCATTGAAGCAGGAGGATAGACGTAGACTGGAGGCTTTTGAAATGTGGGTGTGGAGAAGAATGGAGAAGGTGAAATGGACCGAGAAGAAAACAAATGAGGAAGTACTTGGTATGGTGGACGAAGAGAGGGGTTTGTTGGGAGAAATCATATGGAGGCAGGAAAAATGGATGAAGGGCGTATTGAACGGTAGTGGGATGCTGAAGACTGTAATAGAGGGGAGAATTTTAGGCAAACGAGGAAAGGGAAGGAGCAGGATTGGGATGTTGGACGGGATGAAGGGAGGAGGGAAATACTCAGAGATGAAGAGGGACCTGATGTAGACCAGGTTGCTGGATTGTGTTTTTGTTAGGAGTCGCAAAATATTTATTTGGTAGCTGTGTCCATCCAAAAACCTACATTAACCGCTAGATTACCTTATAATATATATATATATATATATATATATATATATATATATATATAAAATACATGTACGAGATAAAGATTGTGTGAAAGAATATGAGGAATTTAAGTCGTTTCCTTGGTTTTCTCGTGGAGCTGAATTCATTATTTTATTTAATAAAATGAAAACTGACGTTAGGTTAACTGAAATCAAAAACTGACACCGGGGGTCAACCTTCTAATTCATTCCTTTTCTTTTCTAATATTTGAAGGTAATTTAACAATGTTTTTATTAGCATCACTCATTGGTACTCAGCTATCACTTTGATTAAGTCTGAGTCATACGAATCTGCGATGAAGTCATTCACATGAATAGTGGCCGGGGCATTCTCATAAAATCAACAAATGGGCGCTTCCTACCCCAAACACCCTCCCATACTCCCAAGAAGTTCCTCATAACAATGCCAAAGTACCTTGTCCTCGTCGTAGTACTACATGGATGCACCCCGACACAGTACTGATCGCGTTAAATGTGGAATAACCAAGTGTCAATTTTCGCTTCATTATGAATGGATTCCACGAAGTTACACCGGAGAAAACAAATTCCACTATTTAAATCAGCTAGTACTCTTGTTCTGTACGTATTAGGAAAGTAAAATAATAAAATAGTTATAGTTATGTAATGACGTTTTTCAAAGGTACACGTCAATATACATATACTCTGAATACCGTTTTCAATGCAATATAAAAGTTTCAAATCCGCGTACTATGTATTGCAGGAAGTGCCGGCCATTTTTTTACGGTCAGCAATTGCATTCCTACTTATTAAATGACTCGTAGCTTTGAGAAACGGGGGCATCCGAGGTAGTGTTTTGATGGACCCAGAAAAACTAGTAAATATTGTTTAACTTCCAGGAACTAAGTCTGCTAAACTTGTTTGCTCTTCCGAACATTCCATTAAAGTACACTAACATCTTACATTACAATAAACCATTTTTTCGCTCTTACATTCTATCTCCTTTCTAACCGTCCAAAATACCTACTATGTGCCTTACTTTCCTCCAAAATTCTCTCCTCAATCGCAGTCTTCATCAACCTTCTCAATACCTGTTTTCTCTCATTTTTTCTGTGCTCTCCGAAAATCTACCGCCAAACTCTCACCTTCCGATCACAAACAAACTCCTTTTGTTTTCCTTTCCAAATTTAACTTCTCTTTCTACTTCATATCCACATCTCAAAAGCCTTCAATCCACACTAATGCTAGAAGTCAACGATATCAAAGGGTAAAAATCATTCAAGGCGAATGTTTTTTACACTTGGAAATTTTTGCATTAGAATGCGTATTATTATGCGGATGACTCCGTAAAAGTTACTGTCACGGTATTTTCTGCAGTTCTTTGAGTTTCGTTGCTCTTTTTTAAAAGAACTTATTCCTGAATACCTCCGTGCCAAAGTTGCATTCCTTTGTATCTTAATTAAAGATCCCTACCATCAACCTCATTCTCAGTTTGAATAGGTGGTTAGCTAATGCAATGCAATAAACACCAATGATATTTCTACTATGCCAAAGCCACAGGAAATCTGAGAAATAATTATCATTTAGAATTGGAAGTGTCTAGATGAAAACCTGAAATTTGGCAAACATTTAGTGAGTTATGCAATCTACATAAATATGTACAGTTTATATTGTAATCGCCAATAGGGTATAATTCATCTATTTCTACATCTGATTATTAAGGAGTATTTTTTAAGCTTTTTCCATGATAAAATGCGACTTCTGAGAATATAAAATTATAATTTATCGCATGAATTTTGTCATACACTCATTTTTACCATTTAATTTAACTCATACATTCATAATTGGTTTAAGATGTAATAAATATATGATGTTTCTCTTTATTTTAATGTGCTTACGATACGCATGAGATACCATCTTGATACATTTCCTATACAATAATTTTATTATTCTTTTTTTTCATGTATGACCTACAAAACGGTCATCTTTTTGTGATCAATAATTCATTTATTCTGGTATTCAAGTTAACTGATTTAAAGATTCAAAATTAAATATGATTAAATATTTAATGCCCATCCGTAATATATACCACATTAAATGATACTTGATTCAATTAAGGTTTTTATAAAGTTTTAAATTTGAATTTCCAGAAAGGATAATTTAAATATTAATAAATCAAACTTTGCGCTCTTCATTAAATAACCTTAAATCAAAATTCCACACAACCTTTAATGTTTGTCCTAATTCCTTTCAGGTACCTTTCCATTTTATTCATGTCCTCATGCATAAATGAGGTCACTTGTTCAAGTAACATAAAATGCTGTTATTATTACTACCCCTTCCAAGGTTGATGCTACCATAAGAAATAAGTGGGTAGCCGCCCAGTGAAGCTGTGCAGGTCGCTGGGGGCTGGTAAAAGTTCCCCTTCCGCATCTCGAAATGGAGATAAACGGCACGCTTTTTTCTCATTCGATAAATGTCGCACGGGACATGTCTCTTGGTGCTTCAGAATACCAAGCTGGAAGGGGGCTTGATGATTAATCACTTAGCGTGAATTTTCACATGCAAATATTTTAAAACGCATTGAAGGAGGTTGAGCCCTAGGGCACCAACTTACGAGGTGCGCGTCGACATCATCAAGGGCACGACTGTTGGGTGCGTCGAAACTGGGCAGATAAAATTTCATTTAGCATTTAAATTATCAGGGCAACGTTCAGCACACTGGGAGAAACCACCTCATATTTTTCTCTTACTTCAGGGCATCAGCTATAATTTTCCGTACGTTTTTCATAATGATTGTTTGTGCTACCTCTGACTAGATTTGATTGCGGAAATAGCCACATTAATTTGTTACCTGAGAAAATGAGGACGTAAGGTTTTCTTTTTTGCTTTAACTCGGTCAAGGGCATTATGCGAAAAATTTGAAGGGCCCTGTCAGATATAAGTGTAAGCTACAATTTTTCCATTCAGTGAATTTTATTCAATTATAAAATTTTGACCTGACTCTTTAAAGCCACTGGAAAATATACTTGTTCTTACCATGTTTATGGACCAATTATAATACGTTTAAATATTTTCTTATATTAGCAGAACTTATGGGAAGAAATAGAAATGAAAAAGAAGTCTCAAACCCATTAATACCAATAGTGGTGAATCTTTGCCACAATAGTAGTTGTAACTTCAATGGCACCTTGGTGATTATATAAGAGGCATTTATTACTGATCACCCATAATTTATGGCTTGTGATTGTTTCTCCATAAATTCCGCCAACTTTTGACTATACCACCTTCAATAATAATTTATTAGCAACAATGTGATATTTTATGGCTATGATAAATTATTAATACAACTCTTAATTATTACTCGCTTTTCAAAACATACCATAAGCTATTGCATATGTATCAATGCAACCTGTAGCCATGCCTCCGGTGAAATAACTCTACTTATTTTTCTGTAAATACGTGGTTATAGCTTGAACTTAAATGGTTATGTGGAGAATCGCGGAAAAGGCAATTTATCAAGGGTAAGAATGGGGATAAGAAACTCCTTTTCATCCTTTTACCCTACCAATTCTTTACCTCTGTCTTTGCTCATTCATGCTTCCATGCACGGACGTCTTTCATTACTCCATTCTCGTATTCATCTTTGGCCGCCATCTCTAAGCATCGTTACTATATACTTTCTTTCCGTATACAATGCGAATCCCAGTAAACTAAAGTGCATTTTGATGCATTAAATTATTTTTCCTTCTTTGTATTTCTAATGAATTCCATAGAGTTCTTTCTCTGAACTTCCTTAAATTTTGTCTGATATTTTATTTTTGCCATTCATTTCCGACACCAACTTTATATAATCTATAATGTTAATTTTCTATGCTGCTACGATCGCTTCCTTTACAGGCTGTAACATAGTAAACCTTTATAAAATATTGTTATGAAAAAATTTCCTATTGCCAAAATATTGCGATTTCATTGATAGATTCTTCTGAAAAAAAAGCTATTTCTTCTGGTCATATCCAGGTCGAAATTAATGTTTTCAGGCAAATTTCGCTTTCGAGGGACCTTTGCGAATGTGTAATGAGCTACTCTGAGTATGGTGCTAACAGTCAGTGTCCTCAAAGATTAATCATCAAACAGAGTTATGACATTTTCTCAAATATTTTTTCCTTGAATGGAAAAAAAACCAATCCGCGTAATAAGCATTACTTTCACACTAGAAGATGCGCCTAATGAAATTTCAGACGGTATTGGATCATCATACCGTCTCCCACGTTTCCTCCGTTGCTGCTAATCAAGCTGCATGAACAGAGCATTTTTTCAACTCGTAAAATGTGTCCTTCACTTCTTTTCTGGAAAAATTATATTTAACATCTTAATTATTAAACATAACATTATATTTATTTAAATTTGGATTCTTAAGATTGTCATTTGTCATTATCTCCTCTAGATAGCCTTATATTCCTAGTATATATTTATTTATTTGTAAGAATTTTTTTGTCGTTAGGAAACAGCCCATTCTGCTTAATCCCTGTAAGCCCCATTTCACACCTACAAGGTTTGTATAAAAAGTATCGATAACCATTTTTTTCGGACATAACTGTACGTCGCAGCGCGGGTCTGAACTTCAATACACGCCAAGAGCTAATCGCCGGCGAGCTTTCGTTCAGGCTAGGTTCGTGGTTTTAGTGGACCCGTGTCAAGTGACTCGGTGCAAGCGCAAAATGCAGCGAACCATTGAACAGAAGTAGGCCATCAAATTTTGGGGAAAAATTTGTTAGATTGGGGAAATCCGGTACGAAGACGTTGAGCATGATTCTCTGAGTGTTCAAGGATTAAAGCATGTCACAAACTGCAGTTTTTAAGTGGCATAAGCTCTTAAAAGATGGCCGAGAGAGTGTGGAGGACCTCGCACTGGATGACCGTTGACGTAGCAAACCGACAACGACGTACAATGAGCGTGAAGTGCTGAATTAAGACCGTCAGTTAAGTGTGCGCATGATCCCAGATCGCATTGCCTTAGATAAGATGACAGTGCACACCGTTATCACTGAAAGCGCGCTGCGCTAAACTCGTCCCGAAGATCCTGAGGGACGACCAAAAGCAGAGTCTGCTTGCGAAGACCTTCTGCAACGCTTTGAAGAAGACTCTGACTTTTTGGATAATCCAGACTTGGCGCCAGCAGAATATTTCCTATTACCAAAAGTTAAATCCTCCTCCAAAGGACATCGCCATGGGATCCTAAGTGCCGTCAAAGAAGCTTACACATGTACCCTTAAAAACCTTCCGGAATCCACCTACCAGGAAGCCTTTGAGTCGTGGAAAAGCCACTGGCAAAAGTGTCAATGGTCTAGGGATGCACTTTGAAGAATTTTGAGGAATTGTAGCAACATCTGAAATTAACCTATTTTTCCGAAGCTTTTTCTGATTCTTTTTACACAAACCTTGATTTAATATGATGATTATTTCCGTCCATCTAGTTTGGTACCTGCTCGACATATATATTGAAGAGCAGGGGTAAATGATAAGCACTTCTCCTCCAAAGTTTTCTTTGTTTTAGTTTCTTCGTTACATTCATTAGATTCAATTGTAGCCATCTCCTTTACGTGCAGAGTGTGTACCAAATCTCTTTTAACTGCACTTCATTCCAACTCCCTTCAGAATACGCCTCATTATATTCCACCCACATTGGAAACATTCTCCAGATCTACGTACTAAGTCATTAAGGTGGGTTAATATTTTTGTAATTCTCTTCCCAATGAGCATGGAAAATTCATTTTGCTTCTCAAAATGTAATCCAATTAGTTCCTCGCAATAATATGCTTTTGTTTTACTCACTATTGTTAGGTAGTAGTAGTAGTTTTGAGGGGAGGCGACCGACAGCTAAGGTCATTTGCGCCATAGGGGATGGATAGGAAAGGATGAAGGGTGGAGAGAAACCCGGCGTCGGCATTAGCCTACTCTTTACGAAAGGCGCCAAGGGGTCCGCAGCTTAACGTCCCATCCGACGGACGCCGTACTCACTCAAAGTGCCCTCCACAAAGCACCTCAAGTAGGGATCGAGATACCTCTGAAAAATATTCAACACCGCCGGGATTTGAACCCGCGCCCTCAGGGTGGGAAGCCAGTACGTTAGCCCCCGCACCATCTCGATCCCCTTATTGTTAGGTAAATCAAATCGATGAGTTAATATAAATCTTCATCCTAATCATGGATAGTAATGTACGAGGACGGATGTGTTATTCTAAAAGTCGAGAGATATTTTCATCCAGTAAATAAATCATAGATTGTTTCAAAGAGCTTCGTCAATGTCGTTAATCCCACATTTTTTATATTTCATCTGGGAATTTTAGTGAGAATGGTGCCTTGAAAATAATTTTAATTCACTGAGGCATCAAATTTAGCCTTAAGTATGAATTATCTTTCTTAATCATCATCCACGCCCTCTCCTCTTCTTCGACTATCCTTGTATGCACTCCTGCACCATAAAAATATCTTTCTACCCATTACCTAAAGTTGATATTTAATATAAATTTCACTATTGCTCCTTTTAATGACCTTTAAATTGAGTTAATTACATGTAAGTGGTCTCACATTTACACCAGCGGCTTCAACTTTTTCCAGCGTAAGTCTAAACGTTATTTCTTCACTAATATTCTAATATTCTTGCTTTTTCCTCCTTACCTTTCCGCTAATTTTGCCAATACCATTATTTATTCTTTCGTAAAATTTATGTCCTTCACCAGTAATTTTATTTTTGTGCCTTTTTTAATTCTTATTTTATGGCTAATGTAAACCATCGATTCCACGTCACGTCCACGATATTTATTAATAGATTCCAAAATTTTACTTGACGTATCTTCTCAACCCTGAATTAATAAAATTTTATATTTATTTCTCCATTTTTCATTTCCCCTATCTACTTCCGATTCTCAAATACTCGTATTCATCCAATTCATCTCTATAGCCCTTGCCAGAAAATAGCAACCGCAAATACGTTTTTGCGCGATATCGTCATCTTCCACCTAGTCACCATCGTAGTTCGTGGCAGGCATATGAACTGGTATCACAATTTCATTGGTTTAGTCGCTATTTTCATCACGGTCAAGCATTTTTACGGCCTATCTTTACATTACTCATCTGCATAATAAAGTAACAGAGCTACATGAGTAAGTAAGAAAATCAAGAGGGCGAGGTCTTTTAAGGAGGTGTCGATCATAATTTGTTGCAGTCTTCTTTCATTAAAATTGTCTTTTAGGGTAGTCGCTATCTCCCATCTAATGCTATTTCTTCAACAGCTATCGGTACTCTCGCAACTCTTGTCTTTCAGCGTCATTGCCCTGCACCTAACAGGCGCACCTGGATTAGAGGAGATTGTGGAAGAAAAAGAATTCTCATTTTTTTCTTCCCTGCAATGATTTATATGAGTATCATGGACGGACAACAGTAGAATGCAAAGATATTTCAATCAACAGCCATCCCTAGAACACGGACTGCGAGGATTTCGTAAGTCAAGTCGCAGAACGGTAGGAGTAGTGGCAGGTTGAAAAGCCTTTCTATCTAAAATCCTGAGGTTCAATATCCTGCATTCAAAATAAGAGCAGTAACAGGCTTGGACAAGAAGGAGGGAGAAAGGTATCCAGACGTATCCTCGAGAAATTAGAAAGGGTGACACTGTGCAAGGGAGATATTTGAAAACGCAGGGCATATTAAGCATAATGGTATTAACAATGTTACCTATCGTTCAAGAGGGTAATCAATTAAAGAAGGAAGAAATAAACTAGAGCTGATGTCGCTGATCATGTGTTTGGGCGGTATTTTAGAGGAAAAGGGGCATCGTCTTGTATTGCATTCATATGAGTCTTACAATATGCAACAATACTTGTACTGGCAAAATCATGAACCAGTATACATTGCTGTGCTAATTAGGAAAAGGAATGGACCGTAAACAGATATTCGAGTGGGAGGGTGAGGGAACAATCCAAGGTCAAGAGCGAAACGGGGTCGCAAATCCCGGCCGTCGTTTTTTTTATATCTCTTCTCAGAGACACTGTAATTTCGACCCACGAAAATCCCACTCACAAGTATGAAGCGATTATTTATTAGAGTTGAATGTGACTTCGATTTATGTGAAATAAGTATTGAGAAATAAGGTAATTGACAATTTGGCGAAGTTTCATTATTTCTGGGAGTCAAGAATACATGACCTAATATTGATGGTTTGTTTGGTGGATGCATTTCTCATTTCGGTTTCAATCCTACATATTTTAGCAAAAGATGATTTTCGGTAATCAAACGAAAATCTAATCTGACATATGAAAATCTTCGTGAACTATAGACTGCAGGAAAAATTGCGTTCTAAGATTTAGAGACGTGATTGCGTATCTAAGGTTTAGAGTTCCTCGGCAAGAAATGTAAACGGGAGATCACACGTGAACGGCGTCAGGTGATTAAGAGGGAAAGGGGAGTACATAATTGAAAACTTTATAGGTAATTTACGAGTTAGAAGACAGGATTTATAGAACTGATAAGATACGCTTCAACGAAAATGGAAGAAAATGATTTTCAGCATGAGGATCCGAAGGCGTATTTAAATGCATCTGGTAGGTCGTATAGTGTGAATATAGCTGTTTAATTACAATGATGAAATGCTATCGTTCCAATAAAAAATATGTGAGAATATCTCATTACCACTGCGTACTAATTAGTCGTTTTTCATTATGGAGAATTTTTAAACTGATAACACGATTCTCATAGTTACTCATTCCACATTTACAACGGTAGCTCGAATTGAAAATTTCAATAAAAATTAATAGCTTTAAACGTTGCCGAAAGTCTTCTATTAATATTTACACCGATAAATTAAGAAATTCTTCAGAAAACCAACTATATCCATATTTCTAACATCATGATTATAAAAGTTCATAATGATGCATTTATAAACATGGAGTTGTATAATCGAGAGAAAAGTTATAAATAAGTATAAGTATGACAAAAAACTTGCGTCGGCTAAATTCATCAGGAAGTAAACAGCGAAAGTTGTAGAAATGTTCGCAATTTTATCATCCTAATTTTTTAGGATATATTAAAATGGCATTCGGTATTATAATGATTTCCTTTGATGAGGTTTCGGGTTCGGATAAGATTTTCAAAGAAGGATCCGATTTCACTAGGGTACTATGGCATTAACACCACGTTACCTCGATTCATCAGAAGGCACTCAGTGAGCAACGCGAGCAAGCTTGCAAGCGCGAGATTTCCTTTCATCATTCCTTGCAAGAAATCATTTCTCAAAACGGCTTCCCGAGTAAACACGGTAGGCTGCCGTTGGTCTCCAAGGTGTTCTGTCTTATCTTATTTTTATACCGGGAAGATGCAAGTGTTTGCTTTTCGTGTGACGTATAAGCAATTTAGGGGCATTTTCCAACGGAAAAAAATTAGAGGCCTTCCAGTTTTTATGAAGGAATGGATCAAAGCACGAAAGAGACCTCTTCTCAAGTATCATCACAAGAAAAGAACATAATATCCTCTACACTAATTATTTTTCCCTCGCAGGTCCATGTAGTGGTGTGAATTAAATGCAAACTAATAACATATACTTAAGTTTTGTAAATCAAATGATTAAACTGATTTGTACTAAGTGTTATAGTTTTTCCATCACTATACACCGTTTCTAAGATATTCTAAATATTGACACCTTGTCACTGACCGGGAACTGAGAGTGCGCTGAGGGCCAGAAGGTCGCGGATGCCTGAAGAATACCTGGTTTTCTTTATCTTCACCACGGTGCGAATTTGAGACATTCATTGGACAATATTCGTCACCTCATTCTGTGCCACCTTCTCTTCAGAGAGCAATCCGTTCCCGATCTCTGGCTGGGGGTTATTCTTTTACGCTGGGAGTCATAAATCTTCCCCGAAGAGGTGAAACGATGTGAGGGAAGGGGCGCCAATTCACTCTTTAGAGGGGTGCGAATGAGGCGATAGCAGCCACAGTTTACCGGAGACGTCGGCGAACGCGAACCGGCCCCAAAGACGACCCAGTCGCGGAGGAAAATGCCCGCTTCTCCCGATCGACCGAACCCTCACTGATTGATTTCCGTTCTCTTCAGGCCGAGTGGGCTGCGCGCCAGAGTGGGGAAGGGATGGCCGACGTCGAAGGAACGATGATCTCTACGGAGGAGAACTCGCAGGGGCTGACTGTGGTGGACTGGGTGCTGTTCGGGGCCACGCTGGCGGGGATCGAGGCCCTAGGATCCTACGCGGGGAGGAAGACCACCAAGGGCCAGGGGGCCAAGTCAGAGTACGTGTTTGGCAGGGGAGGGAAGGGAGGCCTTGCGGCAGCAGTCGCCACCGCCATCCCCACAATGATGCTCTCCATAGCCAGGGGCTCGACGGGGGTCAGAGCGTTCGTCGGTAAGTTCCCGTAGGCTACACCCACTGGCAACTGGTGAAGAATTTGTGTACATACGGAAAATCTGCCTGACGGTAGCGTCGCACAATGATCTATATATCGATCGATATATCGAATGAAATTCCCAAAAACCCGGGATGTACAACCTGCCAAGTAATACCGCTGGCCCATACCACGGTTGAACAAATTCACTCCATTCGGCAAACCGATATCTGTCGGTACAATAGTAAAACAAAGGGTTGTGCGCAAAAAGGAAAGTGCTAGTCTAATTGGACAGCCATAATTTGCGTTACACTCTTTCTCTCTCTTTTACGACTTACTTTCCTAAGTAATATAACGTAACGAAAATGTGAACCCTAACCATGTCTATATAGTAAAATTCCGTTCGCTTTTCTACGTATTAGTTAGAACATGTGGACTAGTTTGAAGCCTTTTCCAATTTCAGTTCGAAAGAAATACTCAACTACACCTTCATTGATTGCTTTATTTATCCAAAAAAATGAGACAATGAACTTTATAATATGAATGAACAATATCTAGAAAGACTATTAAAAGAATATAGTGCGAATTCGTGGAAGTTCTTGACATACAATAAATAATAAAAAATACAAGAGTCATTTTCATTGAGGATGCTTAGTATAAAGGTTAGACTAATATGTGATCTGCTTTAATTTTGATGAAATTTAAGGAGGAATATACGATACACTATTCTCGAATAAAACTGCGAGGTACTTGAAACGGCAATGAACAGGAAAAACTTACGTTTAATAGGTTCAGACAATAATTTGAAGTAAAATTCAGGACTTAATCTTTAGAAACAGGGATGGCCAAGTATTTTGGAATGACACACGAAATAGTTTATGACAAACAAGACTGACGTAATAACAAACCCGTTATTTTGAGAGGAAAGATTTATCGACAGTCAGTGGTCGAGAAATACCTTGGGATCAGGGGTGCTGATACGAGGTTTCTTGATTGTTTATGGGGCAAAGAGGGCGGAAGGACTTTGAACTGCGATTTTTAGGGTCATCTTTTACCTCCTCGAGTAACGAACCTTCACTCAAAATCGGAACACCGCGGAATTTTACCATTTGCTTGAATCCGACTCATCATTTTGATGAGAAATGAAAAAAAAATCTATGGAAACAACTCGAAAACTGTGTAATGACCATTTAACCACAAAAAGGATGAAAAACTCAAATGTAGAGGATATTAAAAACGGGAATTTTTCAGTGACGTAAAGAGGGAGAAAATCCAGTATGGCAGTAAAATCCGAAAATAAACTTAAATAAAAATGTTCATAGGAGTCAGAAACATTTATTTTAGGTTTTATTTGAAATACTCTGCCAAGATATCTACTTTGGTGAAAAACGCAAGATTGGAGAGTGATTTTTCTTGTAAAATAAGTACTTGAAGAGAAAAGATTGTTTCTTAATATTGAAGGTTGTTTTTGACAACTCCTACGTTGTTAGCGCAGGAAATCAAAGCACTCTGATATCTTAACTGTCACATTGCATAATCGTGTTTGAAAATGTCTCAAAGTGTGGCATGCCTTTAATGTCTATTTCATCATACATGATGAAATAGACAATCCAGCCGTTCCTCATGTTTTCCATTAGCACGCTACATGTTCCATTCTTGGGAATGGAACCATGGACATTTGAAAGCATTCAAACAGGTGTGAAAGAAAGATTTTTTTAGTACTAAAATTGGAAGCAAAAAGCCATAAGCATTTGAGAGTAATAATTAATTGCGAAATAGATTTAAGCCAGACTTCGACCAGTTGACGGTAGTTTACACCGTACGCATTCTCAAAGACTCAAAAAAAACACAAGAAACAACAGTGTAAGTTCCTAAATGCTTACGATGCACATTAGAAAGAGGCAAACACCATTTGCGCACTAGAATAGGTAATATATATTTCATGCAGAGGCAACCTCATCCAAGTAGGACCTCTTTATCTGGATATTCTTTTCAAAGTAAAAATTTCAGCAACTTAGGACTACGGTAAGAAACGGCTGGCGATCGCTTTTACAATACTAATGAGTCCTTGTCTCAACACTGCGATATACCCATTTCTCATTTCTACCAACTAATAATCATTCACGCCTGAAATTTCCTCATATGTCGCCATTCGACCCAAGTAGTTCATTACTGCCTCTTGCCAAGGAACATGGCGAAAATTATGATAATTTTATTTGACGGCGTTTATTCCAGGATGCAGATTTCAAAGCCGTCCCATAAAAAGTAATATTATGTGATGTGGAGCGTAAAAACGGACAGTTTTAGTTTGCTTTCTGAAAATCGAAGCAATTTGTTCTGCGATGAGGGCCACCAGTTAAATTACATGAAATATGATGACATTTGGATTGAGACATTTATAGATTTACTTAGAAAGATTTAAAATAACATGCTTCCCCATTGGCCTGTAACCTTTTTGGAAAGAAGTAAAATATTAGAAAGTAAAAAAGAGATAAACAAAATTTTAAAGGAATGCTCTAGTTTTACAGCAAATGTATTTTCTCACAGCGAAAAAACGCGTGGCCTTAGCGAACGATTCGCTTGTGCATACTGCACTGGCTTGCTTATTTCCATGCCTTCTGTAAGGCATGGATATATAATATATAATAAGCAAGCGATAATTTAACCCTCTTTCTAACCCCCTAAGTACATCGAAGCTTCATAGTTTGAGACATTTTGAATCTTCATGGCGAATGGAGAGCTTCATCTGCTCTGTGCTCTGTCACTCCACAGTACGGAAATAACTGACGCTGCACATGAATCATACAGGGTTCGTCCGGAAAATAAGTGTACTGACTCCTAGGCTGGGCGCGCCGCTCCAGGCGCGCCCAGCGCCGCTCTGACGGGCTGCGATTGGAGGGGGTATGTTGGCAAGCGACGCTGAAAAAGGCAGTCGGCTCTGAGCTGTGGTGTAGTGAGGAGCTCTGTTAACGCGAACCTCCACGCTCGACCCACGTCACGGAACGCGATGCCGAAGTTTTTGGAGCAGCGTTATTCCATCAAATTTGCGGTAAAGCTTGGGAAATCGTCTACCGAAACTGTCGGTATGATTAACCAGGCTTACGGGGAGTCAGCCATGTCCAGAAACATGATCTTTCGGTGGCACAAGATGTTCGTGGAGGGCAGAGAAGAGGTCGACGACGAGTCTTCGAGAGGTTCCCGACGATGCCTTCGCGGGAGCGTTCCAGGAATGGGAACGCCGCTGGAACAAGTGTATCGACTCACAAGGGTCCTATTTTGAGGAATATTGGCTTAAGATAAGTAAAAGTGTAATAAATTTTTTTTCCTGAGCTCAGTACACTTATTTTCCGGACGAACCCTGTAGATAGCATAATGCGGGCTACATTTTTCCAAAACAGCGGAAGGGACACTGAATTTTTGATATTCATAAAATGTAACTATTCCGCCACTAATAATGATTACAAATTTCTATGCAGCGCTTATCTTAGATTTTCAGAACGAATAAATCAAATAGAATGCACCTGTGTTGTATTGCACAGCATATGGATGGGATACAAAACAGAAGAACAAAGCAAAATTACTAGTTCAGCCAATGTTGCGTAATGTAGACTGGAGCTACTCTGCATCGCCAAAAGAACGAACTGAGAATTTCGGGTGGAAACCTCCCTCCTCATAAATGTCATCGTGATTTATGGATGTCCCGTGAATTAAAGAATGGCATAAATAGGCATACAGCACTTGTTAAATATAACGAAGCAACTCCATTATAATTCCATCGCTCTCATTACTTTTCATTGGTGTTTTTTTGAGCATTTCTTTGTCCTCCAAGAATATGTACACTTTTTAATGGGTGTTTAACTGCCGCGTCACCCAGATAGCCTACATGCCCAACGGGACACAAAACAATTGTCAATAGTAACAACTGGTGGACCAGCGTTATTCCTGTGAAAATCCAGTGAATTGAATTTGTATTTTGCCCTACAATGATAGATGAAATAACATTAACTTAATTATTACAATTTATCAGAAAATTAGTTTTTCTAAACTTCTGAAAGAAACACTTAATGGTTTATAATGATCTGAAATAATTTTACGAATAACCAATTTTAGGTAATAATAACATGTAAATTAGAGAAATAAATGAAATGAATTAATTACCATTGCTATTAGTGTTCAAAGTTTCCTTTCAAAGAGTTGGGAAGTCTATTTACAATTCTCTAGATAAGCATACAAATGAGTAAATGAGTATGTATGACAAGGTTGCTTACATAAGGAGGGCTTGTCGCTTACATAAGGAGGGCGTCATGGTATTTCATTTATTTACATTTATAGTTTCACATAAATATAGTATATTTTTATTCCTATAGAATCTTAATTTAAATATTTATCAGATACATTTTCAATACTAAATTACTTGCATAGTATTAATTAGAAGACGAAGATAAATTTAACGGGTTATTCTGCGGAAAATTAATTCGCATGTGTACAGTGCCGCAGTATCATAACATATTTTATTTCGCAACAATCTAATTACTTTGAAAGTATCGCCTCCAACTCTATTTAAGGACTGTAAAAGAATTTTAATAAAGTCTGAACCTTAAGTATTGATTAAAGTGACTATTCATTTGTTTCCCCGGCCTCTACGAGTTAGGTTTTCCATCGGAGATGTACTATTGGGGCGCTGGAATGTGGGAAACCGTTTACGGAATCATTCTCTCGCTACCAATCGTCGCTTTCGTCTTCCTTCCAATTTACTACGACCTTGGAGTGACTTCAGTATACCAGGTAAGTACCAGTGCAGTAGCACTTAAAAGATTACCTAATTCCAGGTGAAATCCCTTCAAAGTATCTAATAGTTAAATAACCTAAACCTGTTGGCGTGGGATAAAATTATAGACACCGGCAAGCATACCGATGCCAAGGGTACTCAATAAAGCTCATTTTAAATGTAAGAATTCATTTAAGTATTGAATATTTAGGTAAAACAAGTTATATCCATTAGATGATGCAGCGAAAAAGTTATCGAAGTTCATGAAATCAATGAAATATTAAAAATTCAAAAAATATTTTAACATTTGATGCTATTTACTGTTAATTTACTTAAAGATATGGCTGTATAATACAAAATTTACTTCTCAATGCTTAATTCTCTGCTTGTGCCAAATAATAGGTAAGATACGTTCACGTGTCTTACGTCTGAAATTATTCGTAATCCTAAAAGTGTTATAATGCGTTCTGCCCACCACACGTGAACTTCCTGGGGAGAGAACTGCTGGGCTTCAAGAGTTTAAATGCATCAATTTAAAAAGATTTAAATGAAATATAAAAAGGCAAAAAAAGACCAAAAAGACAAAAAAATGAATGAATAATGTGAAGTAAAAACTTGCTGAAAATTTAATCCAGAAAAGATCGAGGCATTCCATACAAAACAGTGAGAACTCATTTAAAAGGTTTAAATTTTCATAAAAATGAAATTACGAAAACATTCCGAAGAAAACCGATAGAATATCGCTCAAGAAACAAAAACATTATAAGCAGACACATTAATTTGCTAGCTGCCAAGGGACCAATTGGAAGAATACACAAAATCATTCAGGTTACACACTGAAGAAATGCGCATATATATATATATATATATATATATATATATATATATATATATATATGCTTTCGTAGACGTAACACGGAAGTGCCGAATAGTACAATACACAGTAACACACAATATAGAAACACAAAAAAAGAAGAACACTCACACGTTATTTCTTGATATTTCGACGGAAACAATCCGTCTTCCTCTGAAGATATAGAAGTAATGCCATTACTTCTATATCTTCAGAGGAAGACGGATTGTTTCCGTCGAAATATCAATAAATAACGTGTGAGTGTTCTTCTTTTTTTGTGTTTCTATATTGTGTGTTACTGTGTATTGTACTATATATATATACACACACACATATACATATATATATATACATATATAAATATATATATATATATATATATATATATATATATATATACACACATATACATATATATATACATATATAAATATATATATATATATATATATATATATATACACACATATGTGTACATATATATATCCCTCCTCGGACTACAAACTTGACGTGGTGGAAGGGCTTGTGCGTTCCGATGACCCCTAGAGCTGTGCTGGCGGGAGTAATAATAATTGCTCCTGGTAGGGTCACCCATGTCAGATAGGTCGAAGGTTAGGAGCAGGACGAAAGGTAGTCCACGCTGTCTGTCCCTCAGTGAGGCGGCTGCAATGGCGTCTGACGCCAGAGGAGCGGCCAATAAGTGATGGTGTCACGTTAAAAATACTATTGAGGAAGGCAACGGGAGATCATCTCAATTATCATTCCCAAGATAAATATGATGGACAAAACAGAGATTTTGAGTCCTGGCAACTACGGGGCTCGGCCCAATCGGCCGCGTGTCGTGCCCGGCAGCGGGGGAGGCAAGGCCTCCGCGGCCGTACTTCCACGAAACCCTTTCAAGGGTCAACCGAAAGCAGCAGGACAGAAGACGCCGAAGAAGAACACTTTAGCTAGAAAAGGAACTTGGAATGTTAGGATGATGTTGAGGACATGAAAATTAGGGAATATTAAGCGAGAGATGGAAAGGGGAAATATAGACATTTTAGGTCTATGCAATGTTAGATGGAAGGATAGCGGGGATTATTGGAGTGATAAGTATAGAATAATATACAGCGGCGGGGACGAGAGCCAACGAGGGGTTGCCATAGTATTAAATGAAGAGGTAGGAAGAAGCGTAGTTAACATAGAGTAGGTAACGGATAGAATACTACTAGTAGAGATAAAAGCAGAACCGACGAACTTGGTTATTATTCAGGTATACATGCCACCGAGGAACTATAAGGAAGAAGAGGTCGATAGGACATACGACCAGTTAGAGGACATAATCGCGTGTGTTCCTGCAGGGAAACATTTGATAGTGATGGGGGATTGGAATGCGACGGTAGGCGAAGGAAGAGATGGTGACGAGGTCGGGAACTAAGGTTTAGGCACGAGGAATGACCGCTGGGAGAAAGCAGTTGAGTTCTGCAGAAGACAGGGGTTAGTCATCACCAACACATGGTTTAGACACACAAAAGACGCAGGTATACATGGAAAATGCCAGGTGACTCAGAAAGGTATTAGCTAGATTATATCCTGGTTAGACACATGTTTAGGAACAGTGTGATAAATTCGCACAGCTTCCCGGGAGCGGATGTGGACTCTGACCACATTAGTGGTTATGAAATGTAGCGTCCGTTTCAAAAAGATAAGGCAGGGGCGGCGAGTCAGAAAATGGAATGTAGAAGCATTAAATGGTTTGAAAAGGAAGGAATACAAACAGGCGGAAGAGGAAATCATGGAGGATGGTAAAGAGCTAAGTACTATCGAAGAAAAATGGGAAAGTATTAAGAAAGGGTTGCCTAAAGCCGCAAAAGACACTATTGGAACCGTTAACACTAAAAGGACTAGGAAACCATGGATCACGGATGAGATGATTACAAAGATGGATGAGCGGCGAAAATGGAAGAATATAAATACAGTATTAGACAAAATGAAGTACAAAGAATTAAACAATAAATTGAGGCGGGCAACAAATACAAGGTAGTGTTCTTGGGCCATTACTCTTCCTAATTTACGTAAACGATCTACCAAACAAGTTACATTCCCAAATAAGACTCTTTGCTGATGACTGCATTATATACAGACGGATAGAACATGTAAATGACCACGTAATATTGCAAAATGACATCGATCGCCTTGGTGACTGGGTTACAAATAATAACATGAGCATTAATATAAGTAAAAGTAAGCATATAAAATTTTCAAATAAAAAGAATGCAGAAAAGGAAATTTACACCCTCTTTGGAGAAAGAATCCCATGTACTAGTCAATGCAAATATTTAGGCATTTATTTAACTAGGGATCTTGGGTGGGGAGTCCAAGTAGATAATTTGACACGGAAGGCATTTAAAGTATTGCATTGGGTGATGAGAAATTTAAAAGGAAGTAGCGTAGCCACAAAAGAAAAAGCATATAAGGCACTGGTTATCGCTATCCTAGAATACTCCTCCATAGTATGGGATCCATATGAGGTGGGACATATTAAAAAGATAGAAAAAGTTCAAAGAAAGGCAGCAAGATATGTACTCGGAAGGTACAAAAGAACAGATAGTGTCACGGATATGTTAGATGTACTGAAATGGGAGAGTTTGAAAAATAGAAGAAAAAGGAGCAGGTTAGGCGCGATGTATAGAATTGTTAAAAAGGACGAAGCGTGGGAAGATGTATGGCTAGGGATAGAAAAGCCTAACTTTAAGTGAAAAAACGACCATAGCCACAAAATAAAAATAAGGACTCAAAAAACCAATAAGAAAAAATAATCTTTTTTAAATAGAACCATTATTGATTGGAACCAGCTGCCTGGAGGTTTGTTTGAGCCCTTTCCATCCAATTTTAGAAGTTTTAAGTTGAAATGTAAAGTAGCCACTGGGTAATAAACTTCACTGTAGTTTTGAAAATATTGTTTGTATGTGATGTGGACGGCATTTTATATGTGGTGTGGAAGTTTGTTTGTATGTGATGTGGAAGTGTCATTATGTAAAAATATTTTGTCTCTTATCTGTTTTTATGTGTTCGTATGTAATTTTCGTTGTTAGTAGTTATCTTTGACCGAACCTGACCGTTGCCACCAGGAAATTTGCCTAATTGCAACGTAATTGTGTAAATAAATAAATAAATAGGGCAAAAGAAGAATGGTGGAAGACGCAGTGCGAGGATATGGAAAGTCTGCAGAGGAAGTGTGAAAGCGGTGCGCTATACAGCAAAGTTAAATCTTTATCGGGAAGTAAGAAAGGGAGATCAAAGATAGCAGTTAGAGATAAGGCGGGTAAGGTAATAGTTGACGCAGGAAAGATCCAAGAGAGATGGAAGGAATATATAGAAGAACTGTATAGTAAAGAGCTTAGACCAAGGAAGTTAGACATAGAAAAGGAACATGATGTAGAGGAAGATAGCTTAGGTCCAGGCATTCTAGACAATGAGATAGAAAGGGCATTAAGGGAGATGAAACCAAATAAGGCTGTGGGGGTGGATAACATTCCCGCGGAACTTTTAAAAGGCTTAGGAAAATGTGGGAGGAAGAGGCTATATGGGCTGATCCGTAGTATTTATGAGAAAGGAATCTGGCCGGAAGGCTTTGTGAGATCAGTTTTAGTTCCTATTCCGAAAAAGGTAAAGGCTACATCATGTTAGGACTACAAGACGATAAGTTTGATATCCCACGCAGCTGAAGTAGTTCTCAGGATCATAAACAAAAGGATAGAGAGTAGGGCAAATGATTACTTAGGGGATGATCAGTTTGGGTTTAGGAAGGGGAGAGGTACGCGTGATGCAATTGCAGTTATGAGATTATTAATCGAGAGGAATATAGAATACAATCAGGACGTATGTCCTGTTTCGTAGATTTCGAAAAAGCGTTTGATCGAGTAAACTGGGAAAAACTAATGAGTATATTGAAGAAAATAGGAATAGATTACAGGGAAAGGAGGCTAATCCGCAACCTTTACGTGTCTCAGACTGCTCAGGTGCGAGTGGGGAACGGGGAGCCCGGTTGGGCAGTGTTACGAAGAGGTGTAAGGCAGGGTTGCCCATTATCCCCGTGCTGTTCAACCTGTATGCAGAGGAAATGATTAAAGAGGCATGGGAAGAACTGGAGGTAGAAATGAAGGTGGGCGGGGAATTTGTGAAATCAGTTAGGTTTGCTGATGACCAAGCTTTAGTTTATCAGTCACCCAAGGGGTTGCAAGCATTGCTGAGTGAATTGTAAATTCAGTGCGACAGATATGGGGTGAAAATCAATATTAATAAAACCAACGTTATGCTATTTTCCAGAAAGAAAAAGACTACGCTAAACATTAAAGTAGGAGGGCAAAAACTAGAGCAGGTAGAACAGTTTACGTATCTCGGAAGTGTTTTGGACCAACACTGCCAAAGTAGTAAGGACGTAAGGAGAAGAATTGCGCTTGGCAAAGAGGTTTTCACAAGGAGGAGGGAGCTGATGACGGGGACGTTGAGTAAGGATGTTAAGAAAAGACTCGTAAAAACTTTGATATGGAGCGTAACTATGTACGGCGCGGAAACGTGGTCATTGAAGCAGGAGGATGGACGTAGACTGGAGGCTTTTGAAATGTGGGTGTGGAGAAGAATGGAGTAGGTGAAATGGACAGAGAAGAAAACAAACGAGGAAGTACTTGGTACGGTGGGCGAAGAGAGGGGTTTGTTGGGAGAAATCATATGGAGGCAGGAAAAGTGGCTGAAGGGGGTATTGACCGGCAGCGGGATGTTGAAGACTGTAATTGAGGGGAGAATGTTAGGCAAACGAGGAAAGGGAAGGAACAGGATAGGGATGTTGGACGGGATGAAGGGAGGAAGAAAGTACTCAGAGCTTAAGAGGGACCTGATGTAGAGTAGGATGTTGTGTTTTGCTAGGGGCCACAAATTATTTAATTAGTAATTATGTCCATCCAAAAACCTACATTAACCGGTAGATTACCTAATAATAATGATAATAATATATATATATATATGTATATATATATAAACATATATATATATATATATATATATATATATATATATATACACGTATCGTATATATACACACACACAAACACACATATTTTTCGAATTAATAAAGGTTTTGCAGTTTGACATAACGCATAGGTACCATGTGAGCCATTTCTATTAATATCCATAACACGATTTTCCGTTTCAGCGTAGTTTGCATTTAATGGATCTTGCGACCCAGCTCTAATGATCACTGGTAGCGCCAGAAATCGCGTTCTTGTGGATTTAATAGCGCTAAATAGAAAAAAAATTTTGTTAGACAGTCCGTATTTCATTGTGTTTATAATGATAGACGCACTAGCGATTATGATTCATGATCTAGTTCCCATCATCATCGCGCGTAATGGCCTTCATCTCGAAATGTGATTCAGTGCGTACCTTATAAAATATAATCCTGATGGGCTTCACTCCCATTTATTCGAATGGGGGTGTATCATTGAATAGGGGCACTGAATCGAATGCCATTTGGATAAACCAAGAGGTAACTTTCCCTTTCCTTTAAAACTATAACGACCCCATAAATTCTCCAGTTCGACTTCCTCAAACTTGTGCCAAGCGGAGTGAGAATCCTTATTCCTATTATCTTTCTTTGATTTCCAGTATTTGGAGCTACGATTCCGGTCGAAGGCGGCTCGGTGCCTGGCGTCCTTCACCTATGTCCTGCGCTGCATCATCGGCCTCAGCGTAACGATGCTCACGCCCAGCATCGCACTAAGCGGCCTCGTGGGGGCGCCCCTCTGGGCGTGCATCCTCATCATCGGCGGTCTCACCGTCCTCGGCTCTCTAACGGTGTTTACTTCGTATTCTCAGCTAAAATCCACCCTCCTGGCATTGCCGTCGACAGATTCCGACCGAAGCGAGGAAAAATTGCGCACAAGACACCCCACAAACTGAATGCAACGATTTCACATTAAATGCGAAGAAATTTTGATTATAAATTGAGAGGAAAAGGAAGGCATTCAGCAAGTACACATCAAACTTCCTCCGTCTACAAAGTGAGAGGCTAGAGAAAGTTTCAGGACCAGGAAATGGATGGCATTAAACATCTCATTCAAGAAAACTATTTCACTTCAGCCGTCATATTTTTGCTATCAAAAAGCTCAAGGCAGACTCATTCATAGCCAAGCATGTGATGGCTTCCATCCTGGATAGATTCTCCTCGGTAAAAAAACTTTCTGTGACTATGGCTATCAGGAGAGTAGCAACATGCCAAGTGGAAGCTTAAAGAAGAAATGTAATCATTATAGGTTATGCTCCATTAATAACGAAAGTTTTGATTGAGGCGAGATAGGATGGAGCAGTTTCTTGGAAGAATTCCATCGAAAAGGCCCGGGGGCACGGGACTATTTAGAGCCTATTGGCGCCGGGAGCAAACAGGATTGGCGAAAACACAGAAGTTATTCATATTTATAACAAAATGTCAATATAATTACATCTTCAACAACAACAATACTTTTCTCAAAAAACAAGGCATAATAATATAATGTTGAGCATAATATTTTTACGAGGGAGCACGTGGATTATCATCCACCAGTCATTTTCTTATTTTCGAAATTAATACGTACATCCATTCGTCATCGCTAGACAGTTACAACCAGATTGGTGTAACATGCTGAAGAAATAGAGATTCCACATGTGTTATGACTTGAAGCAATTTAAAATAGGGTTATAACTGAAAATTGAATGAGAGGCCAGACCGAGGATTATCCCGAGCAAGAGTCCTCGGCTACTTAAATTTCCTAGTTCATTTACTAGTATTCATTTGTTGCTCATTTAAGGCCCTTCAAGAAAATAAATGTCACTTCACTTATCACTTACTTACATATCGCAGGATGTGATTTTGACACTTTCATGTTACGCTAATGATTTATTTTAGAGGAGTGGTAAATTAAGAATTGAGAAATTAAATCTTGGTATCAACAGGTTCTGAATGTAAAATTGAATGAACAACATACACAATTTAGCGTGGGCCTCAAAACAGTACGGTCACTGCATGGGAATGAAAGTTGAGTTCTGGGTTCAATTCACCTTAACAAGTCTCAATGTTCTCGGCAGGGCGGTCTGCGCGGAGTGGTGATCGTGGATGCCGTGCAGGGCATCATGCTGTGCTCTGTGTCCATCGTCATCGCAGCCGTCGGTTTCTACCACGCCGGAGGGCTTGCCGAAGCGTTTCGTATCACCAGCGAAAGGGGGCGCTTCAATTTCTTCAAGTAAGTGCTGCAATAACTAATTTCTGAGCACTGCCTAGCACTCGCCGAAATATTTGGTGACCCTTATTATGGTTGCTTCCTCAGCTTCATTTAATGGCAGAATAAAAACGATTTTTTTAGGAATTCCTGCATACTTAATGTTAAGTGCTAAATTTATTCGAAATTACTTAAATTTAGCTTCTAATCGTACATCAAACTCATCCAATATCACATTTAAATTGTCTTTTAAAAAATCAAATTACAAGAAGAACAATTACTACCACGTAAGCCCTAGGTGGAGGAAAACTCACCTAAGTGGTAATCGAACCCAAAATCTTTATAGACGGGGACATGGCCCAATAATTACGGAGATAAGACGATAGGTCAATACACTTGTCCGTTACTAGGAAAATTCGACATTCGCTTAAATTAGTGACGTGGGTTAAAAGTTGTCTACGGGACTGAACCTTTCACATAATTATTTCTTCGGAATGTCATGAACGTTGTATTCTGGGATCGGCATTGAACTCACTGCTACCATGGCAGTTATTAAAGTAAATTAAAGCAAAATTGTTCGGTTAAATTTTGTTTTAAAGCATGTTCAATTAAAATGAAGTGGGTTTTCTTCGTTAGATTCTAGAGTTAGTTTTTCACTAAAAGTTTAAAAAGCAAGTTATAGTATTTAGTTTAAATTAAATAAAATCAGTATTTTTTTCTTTGAATAAAATAGCAGTAAAGAGATTCTACAGGTCTCTCACGCGACATTAAAGTTTACTTGTCAACTGGAAATTTTGAAAGAGCCGTGAAATTACGGAACAGCACGATGAGGAAAACCATTATCCTTCATTCATATGCCTACAATAAATTAGGATATGCCGAACGCTGAATTCCCTGTTATCATGTCCTCCTCGTCCGTTAACTAAGCATTATGATTTTGTCAAAATGCGCATAAAATGTTTACGACTCTTTCAATTCTTATCCTAAATATATTTACTCCAAACTCCGGGTAGGAATTTTGTCTGATAGAATAGTTTCTCCACCTTCTGAGCAATATCAATCATTTTTGAATTGTTGCTATCTTTAAACAAGAACCCAAATACCATAAACATAGTGATCAGGCAAGCTTTCTATCATCGTTTAGTTCTTTCAAGGGAAAGTTCATTACATGCCTCTCTATCTTGCTCCATAAATCTCGATCGATTCCTGAATTATTCAATTCTAGACCATTCATGAAATACTTTATAATAGGTAGTTCAAAGCAGGAATTTTTATTAAGTAAAAATAGATTTCTAGGACTATACTCATGAATGATTTTTTTAAACGCCAATTTATTATTTTGGCTTCAGGTAATCGAGAAACTTTCAAATAATTTCCACTTGGTATAGAGGGCAAGGTTCTTAGTTGGTTGAAGTCATTTTCCAATGACAGACAGCCGGCAATCTGTTACACAAAGGCCTAAGCTACAAATTCACTGTACATATATAGTACCACATGACGTACCACTGGCTTTGAAAGGGAAAGATTGAATATATATTAAGCTTTTTCCTTTCCTACAAGGGACGTAGTAGCTCAGTGGGTGGAGCGTTGCACTATAGGGCTCCAATTCGATTCTTGGGGATGCCTCTGGATACACTCAGCTTCATCTTAACTGTGATTTTCGGATACCAGATCTTACAGGTAACCACAGGCGGCACAAGGAAAGGGCCTGGTCTCCCTGATGAATTTCATATGCCGTTGGACTTAGTAATAGGTGAGCTCTACCCTCACTTACGAAACCAACTGGGGTTGATAAGTTCGTTAGGTATTGATAAACAAGTCTTCTTAGCTTCGAAATGGATAAATACAAGAAATACGCGATTTTTGAAGGGTTTAAAAAATATCTGAGAGTCATTACGACTTTGATAGTCAGCTTAATAGCATTTACTTATCTCTTCCGTAAGATTAATTTATTCTTCAGGAAATTAATCGATTTCAATACTTAAACAAATATAGATCACGCCGAGAAATTAGTAGAAGCTCTTCCAGGCGAACTTAAATGTGTTTTCACTTCTTAGAATCCTCAACATTAACGGAAGATCGCAGTAACAATATAAAAACTGAAATCTAGATTGAACACTTAGAATTTGGAACACTAGACTACCTACAAGGTCTCAAACTTGTGCGTAGAAGTCGCTCGAGAATGCATAGCTTTTTCCCATGGAAATATCGTCAAATATGGTGTACAACATATTATTTTGGCGATTTTATAAGCAACGAGAAAATTTTATTTTTTCATTGCAACTTAATCGAGCGTATGAGATTCCTCTACATGACCTCAGTTCTCAAGATGAAAACCACAAGTCCAACATCCCTTATAAATCATATATAATCCACCACACAACAAGTATAGTATTACTTGACATACATCTACATCTATATAATATCCCGCAAGCCGCCGCAAGGGCGTGTGGCGGGGGTTTCAGGTCACCACCCGGAAAAGAGAACAAAACCAAATGCAAAATCCATGCAAACCTATACCCACTGAGGTGTATACATTCATGCAAGAATTCTTTCAACTTACATGCATGCATGCAAAAATACTTACATGCATGCAAATACATATACTATCAACTAAAAAACATACATTACGTGTATCGATTTCCCAGAATTCTATGAATATGCTTTCTTTAGAATTATTCGAGTATCTGCACAAGATTTGCTAAGAATTTTTAATGGGTTGAGTAGCGTTTGAAGATATCTGTCGTATTAAAAGAGCGTAAAATAGTTCTAAAAATTGCACAAGCAATTTTAACAGCTAATAAAAATCAGACTAACTACCTATGCTATTTAGAGACATTCCAGCTTCCTTGGCCCAAGTCTTAGGCTCCATATTAATTATGACTTCTCGATGGAGACCAACATGCCCAAGTTGGAAGTAACTGCTTAAAAGTGATTTTTTACCCTTACCCTTTCCACAGCATGTCCCTGGATCCGACGCTTCGTATCTCCACGATTTCGGCTGTCGTGGGGACATTGGGATCTCATCTAGTCGTTCTGGGTTGTCAGCAGAATCAGATCCAGAGGTTTTGCAGCATGCCAAGCAAGAGATCCGTTGTGATGTAAGTATTCACGACTCCTTGTTCAAATTAAAAATAGCAATAAAAGATATGATCACTTGGTTACAGAATGGGGGAGGTTGATTGACTCCCTTACATACTCTCTACTAGATTTGTGACTGTTCATACGACATGACACTAGCACGGGTTGATATAAATAAATATAAAATTTTATAAAATTTGCTATCATTCTATGAAGTCTTTATATGAATCCTGAATTTGAAAGCACATGATGTAGTTAAAGTATGATATTCAGTCAACTGGTGAAGAGGGGCCACTAAAGCGTGCATTTTGGCACCCAGTAATAATTACAGTATATCTTTTAGGTGAAAATTCGCATATGAATTTCGCACTCGAATAAAAATGAACAAGACAAGAAAGGAAATGAAAGAAAATGTATTTAGATGCTCGTAAACGTCTAAGCTTATACTATGGTCAAACAATAAACTGTCATCTACGTTAATCATTTAGACTTTGGACAATGTCGCCAATATCATCCTTAGTGATTCTAAAATACTGAGGCAAAAAATACGAATTTCTTCCTCAGCGAAGCTTTCGTTCCAAAAATGTGTACATACGGTCATTTCAATAGGTTATCAATCCGAGGATTGATAACCTATTGAAATGACCATATAGCAGTTTTCGAACAGTTCCGTTCCCAACCAAAAATTCCATCATTCCCTAACTCGTTTCTAGCAATTCACCATCTACCCTCTGGTATTATTTCCCTCCACGTTCCTTCAATTATGATCTCCAGTAAGCTATTGGTGTACGCACTAAGAAAATAGAAAAGAAAAAGCAAAGAAAAGGAGGCTTTTAAGGCCGAGTTATATAAAAAGAGGCTTTAAGCGGTTAACCTGGAAAAGAGAGTCTTAAAGCGGGTGACTCACTTCTATGCCAGTACTTAATGAATATTCATTAAACAATCATAAGCCATTAATTGAACGATAACTCAATCCAGCAATTAAAAAATTGACTACAATACATTTACGATTAATCAATACGAGTTTTTGCTAAATTGGTAGTTTAATTTAAACATTCGTTTGTTAAAGCCCATAGGATAATGAAGAGGCAAGGAAAAATGTAATTACTAAAATTATTGATTAGTACATGTTTCAAGAGAGAACAAAAAATAATTTCATAAACCATGATAATTTTTATACTCTTTCCCATTTGTACTAGTATTTTATTAATTATTAATACATGCCCTCATCACTTACAGTGCACTCCTGGGGGATATACCTCTCATACTTGTAGTATTCTCAATGCCGTGGCTGGCAGGAATCGGTATATTCGCTGCCCTCGCAGACTGTGACCCACTGGAATCTGGAATAACATCGCGAGTCGACGGCATCGTTCCTTACTTTGTGTCCAAGTATTTCAGAGGCTACCAGGGCTTCATTGGATTTTTCCTCGCCATTATACTGAACAGCGGATTAAAGTAAGCATATGTAACCAAGGCTTTAGTGAACATCGTTTTAAGGTGTCTCTTGAAAATTACGTCTTTACTCCACCATGCGGTGGCTTGGTAGCTCAGTCCCTACTTGTAGCACCACGCTACCAATCTGAGGATCCATGGTTCTTTAACTTTGGGAGATACCTTGGGCACCTTCATTTCACCCTATCTTTGTGAATACCGTTGTTTTATGGAGGACCAAAATTGTCACAGGGAAAGGAACTGGTCCTCCTTGTTTGAAGTTTGAATATATCATATGCCATAGGAATTTATACCAACTATGAACTCCAACTCCTGCATATACGGTCTTCGAGTTGAAGACCGTGATTTTGTGGTAGTTAGTGGTGAAAGAGAAAAATTCTTTCATTCCATGAAACGGGTTTTTAAAACATTTAAAACTATTTTAATTTGAGAATTTATTTTTTATTTCAGTATTCTTGTTTCTAACCTCAACGCTGTTGGAACTGTCATATGGGAGGATTTTGTGAGCAATACTTCTTTGTTCACCCACGTGAAAGACAAGCATCAGCTTTTAATCATTCGAGGTCTAGGTAAGATTTGTAATACATGAACATTGTGTCCCTAGTAACCTTTCATTTGCATTTTTGAAAAATAAATGAATAATAGGATTACATTTTCTTCAATAAAATCTTTCGCAAATGTATCAGGGTTATCAAATAAATAAAGTAAAGACAACGCTAAGTCTTAAAAGCAACTTAAAAACAAGGATTTGATAAAATTATACTTTTTAATGAACCAATATTTCCATAATAAAAAAAGCAATATCTAACTTGGGCATATCTGAAGCCGCTGTCTTTCTAATTGAAATGGAAGTTTGTAGATACTAATTATGATTAAGATTGCTACAAAGATATATTATAAAATATATGCACTCCTTTGGGAGAGAAAAATGATAACTAAAATGTAAAATAGTTAAAACATATCGCGGCTTGCTTGTATCTATTTTCTTAATGATGTATATGGTCGACGAAATTGGTTTGCGTTGGATTTGACCTAACTCAGAGTAAAAATATTTAACAAGTACTAGTCAATAAAGAAGCAGATCTTCAATAAAGATTCCATTCACTCAATAAATAAAGAGTGACGTCCTTTGCATCGATTCTACGTGGGGGTTTATACACATGGAGGGTACTTCTTCCGACGTGTCACCGCATTTTGTGGAGCAAATGCCCTTTGATTGGGAAACATGATGACTTCTCACTTTATAAATGCTATCATCGAATGTTACCGCAGATTTAACTAATGCCCACATTTGAAGAGAACAAAGTAATTTTAGAATAAAATGCAAATACTTTAAGCATGTTCGTATACGATTAGCAGGCATTCATCTGATATTTATGAACACAAATATCTCAATTCAACTGCTCATTGCCTAACTTAGGTCAAAATGCCATATTAAAGTAGGAGATCTACTCCAGGGTCCGGCATCAAAGTGAAGTTATGAAAGTAGTCGCCATGTTACACAGGCGTATGGCTCATGCGGGTAAATCTTTAGATGGGTAGACGCGATGAATAATGGAATAGACTGTCACAATCATTGAATATATTCAACCACTGCTCTATATAGTTCAATTTTAACGAGCGTAGGACAGTCACGAAATAAATGAATGCTTCTAGGCTTTGGTCTTTTACTTGCTACTTGTCTAACTCAATCTCCTAAATGCTGCAAAAGTGTGTACGGACATTTTTTAAATGACATCACACATTGGTCATAAATAATTCCAAATTTAAAGGGCACTCAAAAAGAGATCCTTCATACGTCACATACGATATAAAGTGAAGTTATCAATGACTATCCTGGGTATGTTTGACGACATAAGACAGTCGCATAAATCAACAGACTAATCAACTTCAACCTCATACTTTCTCTTTATTTTTTGCTTCAAACCTTGTTAAACGTTTTCATAGTCCGCTACTCCTTGATCTATCCCAATTTTTAAACGAGGAAGATTTGCACGACTACAAGGGGTAACCAATACTAGGAAAGAAAGGATACGAATAACTAGTTTCTAGTTATTCGCATTCTTGTTCTTAGTCTACAAGCATAGACTTTCATATTTGGCAGATTATTTTGCTTTCTAAATAGCGTATTGAGTCGTAAAGGATAACCATGATCAAAGAAACAGATCCGAGAAAAATCTAGAAAACGAAGATATTAGAAGCAAAAAGGCGACTTTCTCTTACGTCCGGTAGAAGCAGTTTAGTTTTTTAAAATCGAGAAATACCTGCACACACAAAGCAAAAATTATTTCTTCGATTGAGACCGGTGGCTATATTAAGGAATTTTAAAGATCAATTATGGAATTGATGATTCCATAATGACTTGGTCATAAGAGTTACTTATCATAAAAAATGACCTGATAGGAACCCTATAATGTTTTTGAAGACCTTGGTAATTCAGAACAGCTAACAGATGTATATGAAAAGCAATTCTTATGTTATACAACAGACGTTCTTGACTTATGGCTCGCTCATGTAAGGAATTCTATAGTAGGAAGAATGGGGTGTGAGCTATAATTAAACAATATCTTTGACATCATTTTGGTTTCTTAGATGTAATCAATTAAAATAACATCGTTATATTAATTGCATAGTTAAAAATTTCATCAGAGAAGTGAAGCCATGTCTGAATAAGGCAATGGAAACACTAACAGGAAAATTAAAGGTCATGATAAAACAATTAGTCATCAAAGAGTCATCTTGACATTGTATTGTATTGTATTGTATTGTAGTATTAGTAGCATAAGGAAAACAACTTTTTTATAATATCCTTCAGATTCCTTCCGTCATAGCATTTATTCAAATTTTCACTTCGACAATATTCCTCTTCATTGGACTCTGACAAAAATGTCTTTTGTAGGCAACTAACTTATCAACCGCCAGACAAAAATGCGAGGGTTATTTTTTCAGTTGGGCCCGTTTGGTCATAAAAAAATATATTCGTAAGAAAAAGCTTCTACTGGCGGTTTTAGTTTCCTACAAACCTACTCCACTTTTCTGCATAATCGCTGATCACTTCTAAGCATTTTTGTAACGCTGCAACAGCTCCTTTAATCCTCAACATAGATATTCGCCGCGTGGGAATTGAATAAGTTGACAACGGTGGTCTTCACTTCCTCGTCGTCTTCAAACCTCCATCAAGCCGCTGTTTTAGGTACAAGAATAGGAAATGGTTGCTAGTTTCAAGGTCGGGACTCACCCCTCACGGGTCTACATAATAATAAATGCTCTTGGTCGGTAAGCATTTTCGGTATCCACCTTTCATGGGTTACTTAATATGTGATATGCGAGCTTATCCGTAACAATCGTGTAAATAGTGATGCGTCCAGCATGAGGAAATTTATCAGCAAGAGCACTAATCGTCAATCATCGATCAAATCGCTGTTCTTGGTCCACTTACTGAACGACTTCATGGGTCTGGATACTGGCTTGCCACTCCGCTTTTCACCGTGCATATTTGTGTGGCCAATTTTGAAGTATCGACCCCATTATCTAACCTTTTCTTCACTCATTACTGTAGGCCCATGAACAAGGCACAACTTCCGATGAATTAGGGACTCCTGATGATCTTTTTGCACACAATAATCGAATCACAGCACGCACTTCGCCACTTTCGGGAGCAACGATTTTCGCGAACATTATTGTCTGCATTCACTGACAGGCAAACGACTACTGAACCAAAACAATCACTTCAGCGGCTTTGGAAACAATCAATAGTCGTAGATAGCGCTTCATGCATATATTTTTGCTCTTCTAACCGCAGTTTTTAAAACGGTATTCACTTTTCGAATATGCCTCGTATTATCAAAGATCCCGAGATGGAGATAAGTGATTGGAAATTAATGGTACTGTCGTTGATATTATAGTTATTTCAAGAGAGATCTAAGAGCTACACAATGGCTATCAATTCTTTCTCTCCGACAATAACGGTAGTTCGATGTTCACTGAATTTCTTCGTAATAACTGAAACACTCATTAAGATTTGTTAAATTGCTAAGCATCAATATATGGGTTCATTCTTTTATGGAAGTACTAAGGAAGCAAGTGGGTGGTTTAGTTCTTATGAAGCCACGTTCTCTCCAGAAAAATAATTCAGATGACCTCGGTCATCAACCTCCACATGGACCTACTTTCTCTTCCCATTGAGTGAGAGCCCCGTCATCATTCTCCTTCCGTTCAATGTTCACAAAAATTCACGTTCTATCATTCTCTGACACCGAAAATTTCAAGTAAATCTGTTCGCTAAGAAATTTACAACATGACATTATATGGATGCTTCAAAAAATCAAAAGTATCACTCGAGAGCATTTACTCGAACTATTTAAGTAGTTTAAAGTTTTGGGTAGTCTCAAACCCCCAACATATTACTTATCGCACAGGTTTCCCCCAGCTTAAACTCTTATGCATACAGTATTTACTTTTCAAATACGGTTCAAGTATTAAAACATACAAGCAGTCGATATATTAAACTTTGGCCCTAATGAAACTGGGAAAAATAGGTGTCAGATCACGCGGAATTTCTAAGCTTATATAATCTGTAATCGAGGTTTGTGTGAGTTAATTGAATGGATATACATGTAGACCTTCGATGTGACCTCAGGCTGATTGAGTTTTTCATTTTTAACATAAAGGAGATCGGTTACATAACTCGCTGTTCCGTCACGATTCTGCTCCCGCAAAATTCGTAGATCAATGCACGAAATTAAAAAGATGAAACTCTTGGTTACCGGTAAGAAAGAAGATTTTTCGGAGGTCTTCAATTACTCTATTCAAGTAGTCCATGTGATATTTGAATGAAACACTTTATCTTCATCTTGTTAAACTTCATTTCCTCAATCCCAACAGTTCAAGAAACATTCTTTATTTCATAAGTATTTAGTTCAAGGTCTGAGAATGTTTATGAACGAGCGAAAAACCTCGCCAAGTTGATCCGCTGAATACTTCATGAACGACCGTAACAGGCAGAAGAAACGGGAACTTTTTCGCAATAGAGTTAATAATTCTTTCAGTGGAACAATCATTAGTTAGTAAAAGGTTTTCCGCACCAGCCGCATCTTTATTGAAGAAGCGTTTATCGCAAGCTTGATTTAAAGGCAATTCTAGATTACATTATAGTTTTTTGCATTGCCATTATTCGTTATATTTTTCTTCTTTACCCGCAAGTTCAATAATTGGTGGTACTACTGAAAAAACTCTTAGATGTATTCTTGTTAAAGTACGCCTGTTATGTAACCATGAAATTCTAGATATTAAATATCCTTTATATCTATTGACTGTCCTTTTAAACAAGTCTCATTAATACCGCTTTGCTTTCTACTTAAGCTACTTCTTTACTGATTGATGGGCATTTGTGTTATTGTAATGCCTGGGTTCATTCATTATGTTTTCGCAGCCATCGCTTCGGCCCTCATTATCATGGGACTGACGTTTGCTGCTGCTCTGCTTCCTGGCATCGTCGAGACCTCCATGATTACCAATTCCGCCACAAGCGGTGCTCTCCTCGGCATATTTCTGCTAGCCATTCTTTTCCCGGTGGCCAACTCAAAGGTAAAAGGTGAAAATTATTCATTTGTCGGATCTCAATGCAGGAAAACGATGAAGCACTCTTATTTTCTCGTACGTTATTGAAACAGACAAAATTCTCAATATAAAATGCTAAACCCTGCCAACTAAGGCACTCAACCTAATCGTGAGTGTTTTGTCCGGCATCGGAGGAGGCAAGGCTTCCACGGTTGTCATTACACGAAGTCCTTGCAAAGCCTTATCAACAGCAGTAGAAAATAGGACACAGACGAGCACTACCACCGGTAGAATTTTGACTTGGAATGTAAGTGAGATGCTGATGACAAGAAAGTTAGAAAGTACCAAGCGAGAGAAGGAGAGAGGAAATGCGGTACAGTAGATGTCATGCAATTGATTAGGAGATATGTTAAAGCTGTGCAAGGCGAGATGGAAAGATAGTATAACTAGAGAAATAGTCCCATAGCAATAAAGTGAAGAAGAAGAGAGCAAGCGTGAGAAAGCAGGAGTATTAAACTCAATGCAGGATCAAGAAAATTAAAAATGGAGCGGATGGGTGATATTATTGGTGAAAATTAGTCTTTTTAGTAGACATTAAAGCAGAAACAACTAATGTCATTATCATCTAGGTTTAAACAAAAAACAAATTAAGGAGGTATCAGACAGTGGATAAAAGATCAACCTAAGAAAATTATTGCGAGCATATTTGGAAGTTAACGCTTGACAGTGGTGGATAATGGAACTCAGTGATGGGCTAGAATATCTTAATTTTCACTAACACCTGATAGAAACAGCACAATAGACGTAGATACTTGGAAAACCAGGAGATAAAGAATTTGTGAAATAGGTTTTATACCAGTGGGTAGGACGCTGGGCTATTGATCGGAGGGTCCGAGTTCGATTCAAGTTGACGCTTCTAGGCCCCCTCAGGTGTGCGAGTTTTTGGTTACCAGATCTTGCTGGGAAACCGGCACATTGTAAGGCAGTGCACCGGCAGACGCCACTGGCCCCCTATTATAATGTGCCAACTTCACACGCCGTTGGGCTTGGTGCTAGGTGAGGTCTACCGCACTTACGAGGGTAGGCTGAAAACTAATGCACACATGCTTGTAGACCACAAACAAAATGACCTTCAGAAGCACTCCTGGTGGCAAGTGAAAGTAACATTCCCCCTCAACATGCATGCGCAGGTTTCAGGTCATGTCATTCATTCAGCGTATTTCGGGAAGCGGAAGTGTGGAGACGTGTTCTAGTGCTATGTCACAGCGAATAAAAACTGCGCTGAAAAAGTGGCTCCTACGGTGATTCATTGTCGTTTATGATGACGATGCTGTTGATAGGTCTACTGTAAATCGATGGGTAGTACAATTTCGTGGTTGCGAGCCTGGAAAAGCCATTGGCAAAAAAACTTCTTTTGACTGGGTTTTGGGATGCTCACCGAGTTTATGTGACCAATTTTCTGAAACGAGGGGCAATGGTAAATTCTTCTCAGTATATACAGACTCTAAAACACCTCCGATGTCCAGTTTGTCGTTTTAAAGGCAGCCTGGCGCCAATAATCTTGCAACATGACAACGCTCGTCCACACACCTAGCGAACAACTGGAGAGGCTCTGCGAAAACTGAAATTTGAACCGATTCCACATCCTCCTTATTCCCCCGATCTTACGCCTCGCGTTTTTTATTTTTTCCTCAACTCAAGAGACACCTCAAGGGTTATCATTACACCTCAGACGATGAGGTGAAGACAGCCATCATCCCCTGGATTCGAGAAAAGTCGGAAGAGTTTTTCAGTGACGGAATGAAAAAACTTGTTACACGTTGGGAGAAATATGTTTGCCTTAACGGTGAATATGTTGAAAAATAAATATTAGATTTGGAAACTTAAGAATTGTACTTCAATTGTACTTTTTGTCCGATCTTGCTATATGTTTGTGGCCTACAAGCATGTGTACATTACTCTACATCTACATAATACCCCGCAAGCCGCCGCAAGGGCGTGTGGCGGGGGGTGTTAGGTCACCAACCGTAAAAAGGACATATACCACATGCAAAAGAAACAACACGGAAAATTACACCCACAGCAGCGCACACACTCATGCAAAAATCCCTTCATCCAATACTCATGCAAACACATATACCGCAAAACAACTAAAAAACTGCACCCCATGATGCAGCACGAAAGCCATCCTACAACACGGAAGCCAGGACAAAACAAGCAAGAAATTGAAACATCACTACCACATGAAAATGTACCACGAAACACTCCACCCCCAAATAGTCTGTAAAAGGCAAGGAATGCGACCCAACGTTGCAGGTAGCAGGAATTTCCCCCCACGGAGAGGGACGAGGGATTGAAAGGGAAACTTAAAAACAGATGAACAGAACACGAATGAGGTCATTCGGAAAGAATGGGTTATTATAACAAAACGCATAAGGTTAGTGGAAGAGCATGCATTTAAATACAACTAATTATTTTTTAGACGCTGAGGTTGGCAAGTGGAATTTTTGCTATCTATAACCCTGCAGTTGCTATCCCGTATTGTCCCGTATTATTGTTACTTTTCGGCTTACCCTCGTATTATGCCAACCTTCGAAATGATAAATGTGGTGGTTTATAACGTTATTTGGAATCGGGAACAATGTCATGAGTTCACACAGTGTCCCGGAGAGGATGCGAATTCGAAATACAATTTAATGTTCATTAAGAGTAATGATAAATTCAAATCCTGTAAGAAAATGAAATTAGCGAACTATTAGTGTGTGGTTAGTATTAGTAGTTATCATGAACATAACAATAACTGACATCGTTCGCTGGAAGGTAGAGAAAGTAAGTATGAACATCACGAAATTTTACCATGCAGATTTATCCACTCGTGAATTACCGCCTGCGCCTATCCCAATTCGACGAATATTGAGAAAGGAAATGTCAGGTACCTTGAGGTCTTAAAAATAAGCCTTGGTCGGTTGGCGCACATCTAACTTTCAATACCCTGATAGTCTTCTCTCTTTCTCATTCCCCAAAATGTAAAGGGACATGAAGGTAAAATCAACGGAAGAAGAAGGCAATCTGGAGGAACACTTAAACGTCGATCGAGGTCTAATCAAACGGCAACGGCTGTTTGGATTGACTCTATCTGAAGTGACTTTAAGAAGTGAATAATCGACGTAATAGTTTAGGGGCTTATGAATCTTGTTTTCTCATTGTCCTTATGGATGCGATACTGGGGAGATAAAACGGGCCATGTTAGCTGGCGAGGACACGCTCCGCGTCCCCTCAATTCGAATTCGCTGGACTAGGTCATGTTTCGACGTAAAAACTCGTTCTTTCTTTGTTTGGAAGACTGGAGGTAAGACAGGGGAGAGAGGAATGCCTTCCTCGTTCGCAAAAGGTTGACCCACACCAGAAGTAAAGGCAGGGCCGAGGTCAACTTCCCCTTCGCGTGCGGCGGCGGACGCAGTGCACCATGTTTGAACACATGCTGCCGGCCTACTGCAATGGGAGATGATATGGAAAACAATATCCACTCAATCAACCCTCATCCTTACCGGATTCCTCAAATTTACTGCTCGGAAACAATGGCTGTTCTTAAAAGATTTCCTCAGGACATATTTGGGCAAAGTTATAAAAATACTAGCATTTATGCAATATTTAGGATGGTATGCGGAGTTCTCTCAACTGCTGCAGTTGTAGTCATGTCTGACACGGGGTCTCTGTTGAGGGAGGAGTTCCATGAAACTGCAGCAGAGGGCCAGGGTATGGGGAGAAAGACCAAAGAAACAAGTTTGGGAGTGAGTAACGGTGCGGGCCTGTAGATGATGGAACTAACAGTGACCGGTATTGGTTCGAAAGAAAGTCAACTAAAACTCAATCAGTAATGTTTCTCCATGGAAAGAAGACTTTTTCTCGGTGTATAATGAAGCACTTATACAGATACTGCAGTGCTTATCAGAGAGAATTCGAATGCAGGTAGCCATAATCATTACAGGGTGTTAATCTTAGGATTGGCTCGAAGGAGCCTTCCAAGCTATCCTGTCACCTGATATTCTATTAATTACTTCATCGTCCCTTGCACATCCTACAATACTAGCATCTCATCATTCATTCTTGGATTTACTCCCGCGTCCTTTCTTTCTACGGCTTGTACGGTTATTTTATAACGGTCATCATCAATATACAAACAGTGAGTTTGTGCTTGAGGGACTCACAAACTTCGCGCATGATCTGAGCCGTCACAATAGTAGCGCTAATAAATGATATCTCGACGACTAAGGTAATTTGCACCTGACCATGGCAATAACATGAAGGCCAAAGTAAAGGATCAGATAAAGAGTAAAATATGCTGGTTCTTTCGATAATATTTCATGCACATTAATAAACTAAAGCTAAATCAATGGTAATCTGACCTGTCTCATCTGAAAGACAGATATTGGAAATCAATTAAGACAATATCACAAACGTGTTTCATTCATAATAAAAATGCCAAAACTTTAAGCGAAACTTGGAACCATGGAGTTTTCACTTTGATTATTTCATATTTTGGCGGTTTCTTTGCAACAAAACTATCGACTAATGAGTGCGATTTAATGTTGGGCTTGGAAAAGCCTTTTTTCCAACCTGACATGCAAAGAGAGAATACCAAAGGAGAACAACCTTGATTACGAGATAATACATGAAGACATAAACGAAACTTAAGCAATTGATTCTAATGTAAAAGAAAAATTATCAGGTAATCAACATTGATTCAAAGAGCGGGAAGAAGTTTGGTTGAGATGCTAATCGTCCTTTACTGCCATCATGTCGAAGAAATACTTGTTGACCGAGTCTTGGAATCAATAAATACAGTATTTTTGATTCCTAATGACATCTACAAGTTTTTTTTGAATTCTCTGACACAAGCCCTTCTGTAAAAAAATATAGGTAAAACATTCATATATTAATGATGACCACACGAAAAGATGGCTCTCAATTTGGGTCACGTTAAAGTAAACATGAATAGCGTACTTGTAAAATACTTCCGTTGTTCCGATTGTTGTTTTGCTATGATGAGAAAACAAATAAACTACACGAATGGGACGAGGTAGGCAGAAGGTAGTAAGAAAGAGCCCTCGGGGACAGTCTGTGAGAAAAAAGATCAAGCAAGCTGTACTGCGGTGGACACTCGACGTGGTCAGAAATTATGAGATGTGCCCGAAATAAGTTGGATAAAAGTCGATTTCCATGGGGAATGGAAGCCAGAAGACAGTCGGTTACGCGGAAGCTATGGGACTCGAAAGAAACTGAGGACCAAGATTTAACGCAAGACTGGTTCGAAATTCGTCAACTGCAAGTGAGAGAATTGCTAGGTCAAACATTATACTCCAAAAAAACACGAATGCGATTATAAGAGGTTATAATTTTAGCTTATACTACAGGAATATCCACAAATGACTTCCGAGGAAATTCATCAATAGAATCTTGAGAATCCTGAGATTGAAATCAGTAAATTGGAGAAATTAGGTTGAAAGTAAAGACCAGAAGTCACCTAAGATTAACGTCGATGGGAAATCTAATTTTATTTAATGTGTAAAAAATAAACTAAAAAGTTCCCAAAATTTATTTTTATAAAATAATGGAGGAGGAAAATTATGACAGGCACGTGAATCAGTATATTAAAAACCCTGAATTTTGTCTATCATGCTTACTAGGGCAATGCGCACCATCCAATTTTCTCGACCTAGCTTTTGGGATGGTGCAGCTGTTTGTATAAGAAGAGTGAAATTTTGACAGCCTCTTCCATATAGCCTCAATATCGTTTGATGAAATGATATCCTATTACAGCCTGATGTCAAGTTCGCGAAATTACTAAGTGTCGGAGGAACACAGCCTTCCACTTTTATACGCGGGAGGAAAAAAGCAAGATAAAGAGGGCGCTAAAATTGAATCTTGAAATTGTATGAATCGAATTACATTGTATTTATTTGCATAGTTTGAGCGCTGTGCGAGAGAATTAATGAAAAGAAACCAGTCGCCTACATGGAAGCACATTAGAGATAGATGTTTTTTGATACAATTTTATTCCATGGGAGCTCTTTTTAGGATGAAATCAAAATTCGTGGAATTCTTTGATATTCAAGACGCAAATGAACTTTGTATGGACTATCATGTAGCATTTTAATCTGTAAACTGAGTGCGCAACTCTGTTGCAAAAGGCATGGTGCTGTTATCAAATAAAATTATGATAATTGCAAAGTTCATTTTCATTATGGATTTATTTTCGGCGAAGAGCAGCATTGCAGAGCCTTCTTGAAGGTCGTTTATGGTAACTATAGTATATGAGATAGCAAACCCACATATCTACATGCAAAGCCGAAACATCTTACATCACTTGCAAATTTCAAACATAAACTTCTGAAATTCCACTAATAATTAAAAAGTGCTGAAATTACCCATGAATATATCAATTCCATTTTCATACTACCAACTCTTGCATAATTCGTACCAATGGTATTTCTAGCTTATCATTATTAAACTCTTTCGCTAAGTTAGCCATTTTGCATTGTTGAAAGATTACGCATATTGTAATATTTTGAAAAATTAAAAGTGAAATATTTTCTTCTTTACTTATTATAAGCTCAACGTGCATCCTTTACGTTCCCACTAGATAAGAATGACGCAATATTTTCCATTTAATTCTATTCATGAAATTTTCGCGTTTCATAAATTGACCCTACTTCCAATTTCTTTACCACTGGCTCAACTCACTCTAATTCCAACTCTGGCGAAATGGTTTATTTTTTTTAAATAAATTAGGTTTTCAGCAGTTGTCCTCGAGTACACAAGGGCACGAGGCCCGAACGACCTCGCCGACTTGCAATCGCCTCCTCTTCCTCGAAAAGGTAACATTCTTTGGAGCCGGCCTTGACTATCACTGACAGGAGGAACTGAAAAGCCCTTCTCATTGATTTTTCACTTCACAAAAGAGCAAATGCGCGATAATGACCCATATAAACGATTGTCTCCCGGCTCTGGAAGTGTGTAATGAGACCTCAACGTCGAAAATAGCTCAGAAAATTACACCGTAGGAGCCTCTTAAGAGCCTTCCAGAGTTGAAAGGCGACTATTAATACGGGACTAGGACCCTTCAAAGAGAAAGGCCGCGTTGTGAAGTGCATTCCTCCGATAAAGTTTATCCACCGCTCGGAGAGCGACTCATCGAATGCGGTGCCCTTTACCAAAGATTCTTGATCTGATGCGGCCTACACAATAATTGTGCCAAAACTCTTTTAAAAGTTCCGTAACAAATAATGAGTCATGAAGTGAAATATTTTAATTATTCCTATAAAAACAATTGTAATGAATAGCATACGGAGTTGCTTTCCAATTTCTTACAGCCAATTGTATTTTAGAAACTAGGAACTCTCAATCCATTCTCATACGATTATGCACTCATAATTTTGTATAGACGAAATCCATTTAGTGCAAGGCATCAAACTAATTCTAAATTAACTTATTACAAAAGAAAAAGTACTTGGGTATAGACCCATCAGGACGGCATTCAGAAAATGAATGCCGTCAATAAAAATATCTTAGTTTTGTCTACGTTTTCCTATGTTTTTAAGGGGGCAATAATCGGCATGGTGACCGGCCAAGTAATGACGTTTTGGGTGGCGGCTGGCGCACTGGCCGTGGACACAAGCGCCGTGAAGACGCGGGTTGACCCCTTGCCAACTTCCATCGCAGGCTGCAACACCACCTACGACTCCCTAGCGCCCTTCCCCTATGCCGATGGCCTCAACTACACGAGCGCCCACAGCGGTCTTCAAGTAGAGTCAATGCTGGCCGAGGGCTATGGACAAAGCGCGTAAGTGATGCCACAAACGCCACAGAAACCCACCGTGGTTAAACCCCTCATATGAGGTGTAACCGCGGTGGTATTTAAAAAAATTAACAATTGGTGGGTAATTTATACTTAGAATTAGTTTGCAATCAATGTAATAAACAAAAATTTGAAGTGATTGATATATTAAGTACTTCGCACCCGCGGGGTTTTTACTTTTATATATAAGAATAAATTATTAATAGGCATCAAAAAAGAACCCGCAAATATCAACTAATATTTCCAAATGTCTCCAACAGAGTCAAAAGACGAAATATGACACAATAATTATCGTGACTCCATCCATCCATCCATCAGTAATTATATTTATAATTACTAATGAATTATCTACGAGCTATCTCGTAGCTCTAAATCACCCAATTAGCCTATATATCTATCCTCCTGCTTCAATGACCACGTTTCCGCGCCGTACATAGCTACGCTCCATATCAAAGTTTTTACGATTCTTTTCTTAACATCCTTACTGAACGTCCCTCTCATCAACTCCCTCCTCCTTGTGAAAACCTCTTTGCCAAGCGCAATTCTTCTCCTTACGTCCTTACTACTTTGGCTGTGTTGGTCCAAAACACTTCCGAGATACGTAAACTGTTCTACCTGCTCTAGTTTTTGCCCTCCTACTTTAATGTTTAGCGTAGTCTTTTTCTTTCTGGAAAATAGCATAACGTTGGTTTTATTAATATTGATTTTCACCCCATATCTGTCGCACTGAATTTACAATTCACTCAGCAATGCTTGCAACCCCTTGGGTGACTGACAAACTAAAGCTTGGTCATCAGCAAACCTAACTGATTTCACGTATTCCCCGCCCACCTTCATTTCTACCTCCAGTTCTTCCCATGCCTCTTTAATCATTTACTCCACATAAAGGTTGAACAGCAACGGTGATAATGGGCAACCCTGCCTTACACCTCATCCTAACACTGCCAATCCGGACTCCCCGTTCCCCACTCGCACCTGAGCAGCACAAATGTTCATTGACTGCCCAAGCGGGCAAGTATAAACCATCCCGATGAGTGAAGTCCCACCTTTACCGGTAATTGAACATAAGAAAAGCATGGCATTGAAGAAAGAAACATAGCTGAGGTGGACGTGCGGTTTGCGAGAAGGTGAAACTTAAAACTAGGAATAAAATATGAATTCTTAATCTAACATGAGACATGTACAGCTTGCGGATTAGCCTCCTTTCCCTCCAATCTATTCATATTTAATATTAAATAAACAGGTAGAAGCACAGTCAATATAGAACAAACAACGGATAGAATATTACTGGTAGAGATAAAAGCAGAACCGACGAACTTGGTCATTGTTCAGGTATACATGCCACCGAGCAACCATAAGGAGGAAGAGGTCGATAGAATATACGATCAGTTACACGACATAACCGGGTGTGCTCCAGCAGGGAAAAATTTGATAGTGATGGGGGATTGGAATGCGACGGTAGGCAAAGGAAGAGATGGTGATGAGGTCTACCTACGGTCTAGGCTCGAGGAATGACCGCGGGGAGAAAAAAATTGAGTTCTGCAGGATACAGGGGTTAGTCATCACCAACACTTGGTTTAGGCACCACAAAAGACGACGGTACACATGGAAAATGCCAGGTGACTCAGAAAGGTATCAGACTATATTCTGGTTAGGCACAGGTTAAGGAAAAGTTAGATAAATTCGCACAGCTTCCCGGGAACGGATGCGGACTCTGACCACAATTTAGTTGTTATGAAGTGTAGCGTCCGTTTCAAACAGATAAGGAAGGGGAGGCGGGTAAAGAAATGGAATGTAGAAGCGTTAAATGGATAGACGAACAAGGAGTACCAGCAGGCTGTATCAAACACATGGAGGACGGTAAAGAACTGTGGACTATCTAAGAAATATGGGATTGTGTCAAGAAAGGGATATCGAAAGCCGACAAATACGCTATAAGAACCGTTAACGGAAAAAGGACAAGGACCCGTGGATCACGGGTGAGATGATTGCAAAGATGAATGGGAGAAGAAAATGTAAGAATGGAAACATAGTTAGGCCGAAATAAGTATAAAGAGTTAAATAATAAATAGAGAACTTGGTTATTATTCAAGTAAGTCGATAGGATATACGAACAGTTAGAGAACATAATCAAGTGTGTTGCTGCAGAAAAACATTTGACAGTGATGGGAGATTGGAATGCGACGGTATGCGAAGGAAGAGATGGTGATGAGGTGGGGGACTACGGTTTAGGTACGAGGAATGACCGCGGAGAGAGGCAATTGAGTTCTATAGGAGACAGGGGTTAGTCATCACCAACACTTGGTTTAGAAACCATAAAAGGCGTGGGTATACATGGTAAATGACAGGTGACTCAGAAAGGCATTAGTTACATTATGTTCTGGTCAGGCCCAGATTTAGGAACAATGTGATAAATTCGCACAGCTTCCCGAGAGCAGATAGGGACTCTGACCACAGTTTAGTTGTTATGAAATGTAGCGTCCGTTTTAAAAAGATAAGGCAGGGGCGGCGGGTTAGGAAATAAAATGTAGAAGCATTAAATAGATTGACAAGGAAGGAGTATCAGCAGGCTGTATAGAAAATCATGGATGAGGGTAAAGAGCTGAGTACCATCGAAAAAAATGGAAATGTATCAAGAAACAGATATAAAAAGCCGCAAATGAAACTATTGGAACCGTTACTTAATGTTTATTTATTTATCGACTTAATTGGGCGAGGTTGAGACTTATAGTCCCTTCTTCCACCAAATCATTACATTACAGACATTGTATTGTAGAAAATTACATACAGTCAAACCCTAGATGGAGTATCCACATAGGCGGGAATCGAATCCACGACCTCTAAGTTAGTAGGTGAGGACGTTAACCCGCCGCCACCGGGAAGGGCAAGAAAAACCGATAACAGATGAGATGATAACATAGATAGATGAAAGAAGAAATAGAAGAATGTAAATAGAGAGCTAGGCAAAAGGAAGTAGAAAGAGTTAAATAATAATTTGGGACGGGCAAAAAATGAAGCAAAGGAAACATGGTGGAAGACGCAGTCTGAGGATATGGAAAGTTGGCAGAGGAAGGGTGAAATTGGTGCGCTGTACAGCAAAGTTAAATCTTTATCCGGCAGTAAGAAAGGAAGATCAATGCTGACAGATAGAGATAAGGCGGGTAAGATAATAGTTGCAATAGACGCAAGAAAGATCCAAGAGAGATGGAAAGAATATATAGAACTGTATAGTGAAGAAGTTAGACCAACGAAGTTAGACATAGAAAAGGAATATGACGTAGAGGAAGATAGCTTAGGTCCAGCTTTACTCGAAGATGAGATAGAAAGGGCATTAAGGGAGATGAAACTAAACAAGGCCGTGGGGGTGGATAACATTCCTGCGAAACTACTGAAGTGTTTAGGAAAATGTGGGAGAAAGAGGTTATATGGGCTGATTCGTAGTATCTATGAGGAAGGAATCTGGCCGAAAGACTTTGTGAGATCAGTGTTAGTTCCTATTCCGAAGACGGTAAATGCTACATCAAGTAAGGACTACAAGACAATAAGTTTGATATCCCACGCAGCTAAAGTTGTTCTAAGGATCATAAACAAAAGGATAGAGAGAAGGGCAAATGATTACTTTCGGGTTGAACAATTCAGGTTTAGGAAGGGGAGAAGTACGCGTGATGCCATTGCAGTAATGAGATTATTAATCGAGAGGAATATAGAATACAATCAGGACGTATTTACCTGTTTCGTAGATTTCAAAAAAGCGTTTGATAGAGTAATTTGGGAAAAAAAATTGATTATATTGCGGAAAATAGGAATAGATTGGAGGGAAAGGAGGCTAATCCGCAACCTGTACATGTCTCGGACTGCTCAGGTGCGAGTTGGGAAGTAGTAGGGAGTCCGAATGGGCAGTGTTAGGAAGAGGTGTAAGGCAGGGTTGCCCATTATCACCGTTGCTGTTCACCCTGTATGTAGAGGAAATGATTAATGAGGCATGGGAAGACCTGGAGGTAGGAATGAAAGTAGGCGGGGAATTCGTGAAATCTGTTAGGTTTGCTGATGACCAAGCTTTAGTTTGTCAGTCACCCAAGGGGTTGTAAGCATTGCTAAGTGAATTGTAAATTCAGTGCGACAGATATGGGGTGAAAATCAATATTAATAAAACCAACGTTATGCTATTTTCCAGAAAGAAAAAGGGTAGGATAAACATTAAAAAAAGAGGCCAAAAACTAGAGCAGGTAGATTAGTTTACGTATCTTGGTAATGTTTTGGACCAACACGGTCAAAGTAGTAAGGACGTAAGGAGAAGAATTGCGCTAAGCAAAGAGGTTTTCACAAGGAGGAGGGAGTTGATGACGGGGACGTTCAGTAAGGATGTTAAGAAAAGAATCGTAAAAACTTTGATATGGAGCGTAGCTATGTACGGCGCGGAAACGTGGTCATTGAAGCAGGAGGATAGACGTAGACTGGAGGCTTTTGAAATGTGGGTGTGGAGAAGAATGGAGAAGGTGAAATGGACAGAGAAGAAAACAAACGAGGAAGTACTTGGTATGGTGGGCGAAGAGAGGGGTTTGTTGGGAGAAATCATATGGAGGCAGGAAAAGTGGCTGAAGGGGGTATTGACCGGCAGCGGGATGTTGTAGACTGTAATAGAAGGGAGAATTTTAGGCAAACAAGGAAAGGGAAGGAACAGGATAGGAATGTTGGACGGGATGAAGGGAGGAAGAAAATACTCAGAGATGAAGAAGGACCTGTTGTTAAGTAGGATGCTGGATTTTGTGTTTTGTTAGGAGTCACAAAATATTTATTTAGTAGCTGCGTCCATCCAAAAACCTAACTTAACCGGTAGATTACCTAATATGTATATATATATATATATATATATATATATATATATATATATATATATATATATATATATATATATATATATATATATATATGTATACGTACACATATACACACACACATATATACATATATATATGTACACACACATATATATACATATAAACAAATTTATGTACATATGTATATATATACATACATATTCGTCGAATTAACACGGAAGTGTTGAATAAAAAAATTCGACAGCAACATACAATATAAGAATACATAAAAAGAAGACTCAGACGTTATTTCTTTATAATTTGGACGGAATTTAGCTCCGTCTTCATCGGAGAAACAGAATTACTGACCATAGTAGTTCTGTTTCTTCTGATGACGACGGAGCTAAATTCCGTCAAAATTATCAAGAAAGAACGTGTGAGTGTTCTTTTTATGTCTTTTCATATTATTTCTTGTTGTTCAATTTATATATATATATATGTATATATATATATATATATATATATGTATATATATATATATGTATATATAAATATACATACTACCTTGATCAAAAATTTCCCGGAATTTATTCAGAAAATTAAAAATACAAGTTTATTCATCTAAATCTATATTGTCCCCTTCAAAGTAATCCCCATCGACTGCAACACACTTATGCCAGCGCTTGATCCAATCCTCGAAACATTTTTTATATTCGGTTTTCGGTATGTCCATCAGTGCTTCCTGCGATTTTTCCATTACTTCCTCTCGGCTGCTAAAACGCGTTCCCCGTAATGGTTTTTTAACTCGATTGAACAGAAAGAAGTCACAGGGAGCCAAATCAGGTGAATTCGGTGGCTGTTGGATGGTATTTGTTGCATTTTTCGTCAAAAAATTACGAATAATGATAGCACTGTGCGACGGTGCGTTATCATGGTGCAAAATCCACGAGTTTTCTGCCCACATTTCTGGTCTCTTTCGGCGAATTGCTTCACGCAAACGTCTCATAACGCCCAAATAATACTCTTTGTTTACTGTCTGGCCTTGTGGCAAAAATTCATGATGCACTACACCGTTGTAATCCATGAAAACCGTCAGCATTGCCTTCTTTTTTGACTGAAAACGACGTGGTTTTTTTGGTCTCGGCTCATTTGGTGAACGCCATTCACTTGCCTGATGTCTGGATTGCGTGTCGTACTCATAAACCCACGTCTCGTCTCCAGTAATGATCCTTTTGATGAATGTGGGATCGGATTCAGCCTCGCAAATCATGTCTTTTGCGACGTCAACACGGTCTCTTTTTTGCATGAAATTGAGGTATTTTGGCACCAACTTTGCTGCTACACGACGGAAACCCAAATCATTAACCACAATGTCTTGGGCGGATCCATAGGCAATGTTCAAGTCCTCCGCTATTTCTCTGATGGTTAATTTGCGGTTATTGACCAACATTTCTTTTACTTTATCAATTTTTTCACCGACTTTCGATGTCGATGGTCTGCCACTGCGTTCATCATCTTCGATTGACTCACGACCACTTCTGAACCGCTCGTGCCACTGGTAAACGACCGTTTTTTATAGAGAATCGTTGCCGAAACACTTTTCCAACATTTCCAACGTCCGTGCGCCACTAAATCCGTTTTTTACGCAAAATTTAATACAAGTTCGTTGTTGCAAATTTAAATCCATTTCTGAAATTGTAAAAAATCGCCAACACACACAGAGATAGATGTACTCTTGGCTACGTAACTTTTGCAAATGTCAAGTTATGACACTAAGATTTAAAGGGAATATCAACAACAGATGTACCAATTTAACAAAAAAAAAACAGAACTCAAATCGGAACGACGGGAGCGCCACACGGTGGTTATTCCGGGAACTTTTTGATCAAGGTAGTATATATATATATTTTTTTTTTAAGGTAATCTACCGGTTAAGGTAGGTTTTTGGATGGACACAACTAACCACCAAACAGATATTTTATTACTCCTAACAAAACACGAAATCCATCATCCTACTCTATATCAGGTCCCTCTTCATCTCTGAGTACTTTCTTCCTCCCTTCATCCCGTCCAACATTCCTATCCTGTTCCTTCCCTTTCCTCTTTTGCCCAACATTCTACCCTCTATCACAGTCTTCAACATCCCACTGCCGGTCAACACCCCCTTCATCCACTTTTCCTGCCTCCATAGGATTGCTCCCAACAAACCCCTCTCTTCGCCCACCATACCAAGTACTTCCTCATTTGTTTTCTTCTCTGTCCATTTCACCTTCTCCATTCTTCTCCACACCCACATTTCAAAAGCCTCCAATCTACGTCTATCCTACGTCCCTCCCCGGACTACAACCTTGACGTGGTGGAAGGGCTTGTGCGTTCCGATGACCCCTAGAGCTGTGCTAGCGGGAGTAATAAAAATTGCTCCTGGTAGGGTCACCCATGCCAGATAGGTCGAAGGTTAGGAGCCAGACGAAAGGTAGTCCACGCGGCGTCTGTCCCTCAGTGAGGCGGTTGCAATGGCGTCTGACCCCAGTGGGGCGGCCATTAAGTGATGGTGTCACGTTAAAAACACTATTGAGGAAGGCAACGGGAAACCACCTCAATTATCATTCCCTAGAAAAATATGATGGACAATATATATATATATATATATATATATATATATATATATATATATATATATATATATATATATCTTATATGACAGCCTCACAGATGTAAATAATAATGCATATGAACTTAGCACCACTGAAAAAAGACAAAAACACAGAAACCAAACAAATTGAGAGAAACTCACTCTATTTCGAATGTTCGGTGGTACAAGCCACCTCTCTCAAGGAAGAGAAGGAAGGAACTCACATACGCATATGTATGCGCGTGCGTGTGTGTTTGTTTAGTACAATTGCGGAATAGGTACCTTTGAATATAAACTTATTATATTGTTTGAAATATGTTTTAATGAAATTTAATTTGTAGAATTCTGTGAAATATTTTTAGCTGACCCAGGTTTGAATACTTGTACGGTCTTTGCCACCAGTGTAAGTGCCTCAAACACTGACGCCAAACCCCAAGGTAACTTTCAGAAAGCTTGAAGGTCCCAAATTTTCAAAGTATGTACTCACTCACACGCTGGCCTAGAAAATCCTACGCGAGCGATCCGAGCTGGAGTCGAGACAAGATTTATGGTCCCAGTCATAAAGCATAGAATGAGGTGAAATTCAAGGGCGGACATTTTTTACGGCTTTCAAACAAGAAAAAAATGTATCAATAGTTACAACACCTGGTCTTTTCAGTTTTCAATCAATGTACATGAATAATTGAAATTTATTCTTACCATTTTTAAAATGGAAATATGGCGTTAAAACTTGGTTTTTGAACATTTTTATAAAACTTACGAGCAGAAACAACCCACCATTGTTACCGTCTTTCGATGTCGCCAAACCAGAAGAAACGTGTACAATTAGTATCACTTAAGCTTTAGAGATATTAAGTTTATAGTTTAAAAGGCATCGTTCTTCTAGATCAATTGTTGAAATAGTCGCCATATCTGTTTTTATTAATATTTCACAATTTTATAATTTACAATTTTTTTGGTATACTTTCAATTTGTGCCTATAATTTGATGATGCTGCAATAGGCATTGAATATTTATGTATGTATAAACACACACACATATATATATATATATATATATATTTTTTTTTGTTTTTGCTTGATGCACACAAGCAATTAATTATGGTAAAAATATTAAAATATTTACGCAATCACAACTCACTTTGATTTGTTGGTGGTCCCAGCCACCTTCATTAGTGTATAATGGCATACACATGTATGTATACATAAATACATGAATCTACTGCAATAATATAGAAAATGTTATAAAACAATGATCCGGAATCCCCGTTTGAGGGAAAGTTCCTCTTCGAGGCCGGTGGAAAAACATACATTATATGTACATCGGTTGCGGCCATGGCGGAATAATGGAAATACAAGCAGCGTAGCGTAAATAATCAACCGAAGGATTGAATGACAAATACGCCCAACTACTAAACGTCATGCTATCTTTCGACTGTTGAAATTACAATAGGAATACTAATAACAGTTGGCAGTGAATTATTTTATTTCCACAGCGACGAAAACTTTACAAATTATTCGATGTGCTCTGGACATATACAAGTATTGTACGGTGGAAAACTTTTAGACACCCTAGACGTCACAACTCTACCCTCTAGTATACACGATACAGGTTCAACATCGCTTTAAATTTGAGCCCACCTTTGCCAGTGACTGGCGTCGGCAGGAACGCACTATGCTTGGTTTCAGTGTCCCCCCTCCTGGCCTGGGGAAGGAACGTCGACACATTGAAATCTCACTCAAAATCTTGCCGTGCAATGAAAAGTAATTAAATACACTTTTTTAAAAATATTCTGTACCAGCTCTTAAACTATTTTTCGTCATTATTCTTCTTAGCTTTTACCTATTTTTAGCCATGCACCTTTTTTTCACTTTTACAATTCTGTATGTCAGGCATGCCAATGATAAACTATTCTGAAATCCATCATAATAAAGCTTTGAAAAAACTATACGACGAAGAAAATCAACTTTCTTACCATCTAAAAATCCAGATAAAATTTATCACAAAAAGAACTTCAAACCTGTGTCAGGCAAAAAGTTGGCAGATTTAAAAAAATTATGTAATGAGCTAAAGAGCCATTCAACATGTTTATATGTTAATAATTAGGTATATAGTATTTCGGTTTAAATGACTTAGGGGATTACTGAAGGGATATTGGGTCTCTCCATGCAATGTCTCGAATATTCTTAAGTGGATATTGCTTTTCGTTCATAAAATTCAAAAAACCTGCAAGTAAAATATTCAATTTGTAGGTCACCTATGCTACCTAATTTTAGCCATGGGACAGATATATTTAGATTGATATTTACCATCCATGAAATAATGTTTTTTTATTGCTTTCTTTGGCGAAGAGTTTTTAGGAACATCCCTGGGTGAATTTGACAAATTAAATATGCAAATTAATACTGACTCTGTTGTTTTCCAGGAATATCCTGACTTGGCTGTACGCTATGTCGTTTATGTATTACAACTTATTTGGCTGCACTGTGACTGTGGTGGTCGGACTTGCAGTGAGCCTGCTAACGGGTAAGGAGTCATCTAATATTAGAAACTATAAATCGTAACTTTTCAGGACCAGCGGTCCTTTTATTTTATAAATAAACAGCTGTTTTATGTACAGAGAAAAATATTACCATCTTTATGAAAAAACTACAAATAGGATCGAATTGAGTTGCGAGGATCGATTTCGATGGGTTTAGTCTTTCATAAAGAATGAAATTTCGATAATATATAATTTCCTAAACATATAAATTCAAAGAGCAGCAGGAGTTCACGACGGTAACTTTTAACACAATCATCCGATAATGTACATAAAATGAAACACTTTCAAAGTGTAAAAATCATTCGCCTACAAATCATCCAGGTCAAGGCGAATAATTTTTATCCTTTGAAATTGTTGCATTTTCTAAATATATGCCAAGAATTTTCTTTTAGAATGGGTTTAGGGGTTTGAAAATATTTCGTTTTGCTCTTATGCTTTCACTCTTTCTCAGTCTTCTCAGTATTTTCGCTGATACGTTAAAACTATTATTAAATTTCGAAAATATTTTATGCTTCAATTTGAATGCCGTTCTGAATTTACAATTGTCATAAGATCTAGGATCTTCAATTTAGGGTTTCGGTTAGTATGTAGGTACTTAATGAACTTTCATATCGACGCTGTGGCCGTTACTCGCACATCAAACACAAATTGGTAAACCATATCAAAAAAATAAAAGAAAGTGTGCATCATATGTATCCTGATGTGAGGGATCGTAATTTTACATAATATTTGAGAATAAAACAGAAGAACAGGTACACCATAAGGCACGAGGACTATTCAACAAAGAGTAGTTATTATTTTTAATGCACATTACTCATAATGAAAAAAAATTAATATAATGTTTTATATTAGTTGCATGAGTAATATAAGAGTATACAAGAGTATTACACGTCATTGGTTTGACTCAGAATTGCGTCATCAACGACCGACCATTGCAAGTTGAAACACATTCTATTCACCTAGGGCGAGGATGGAGATAGCACGGGAAGGGCAATATGCTGCATTGAAAATTTGTTTTCGCTAGAAAAAATTTTCAGCCGGGGCCTAAGTGACGTTACGTAGGCCTCGGCTATTTAGGGTGGGTACTTTCCCAACGCACAGGTGGAAGATGGCTTAAAACGTTAATAATGGGAAGATAATCAATTTCAAAAGAAGAGAATAAAATATGACACTCTAGTTTTCTCCTTAGAGTCTAGTTACATTAAACAGGTCTTTTAACAAGTGATTCGAATTGATTCACAAAAAACCTACCACAGTTTATTTCGTAGGTTTTATAAGAAATGATTCAATTATTTCACTGGTACCTTAGTCAAGTTTTGCAGTGGAGTAAATGTTTATATGATTCTGATCAGCACCTTCAGAAGGGAGACTATCTTTGGTTTTGGACAGGGTGCACGGTGTTTGGTATTGTAATCGCTGGGCTTCACTCATGGAATGATGACGTCAATGCACTCGTTCGTACCTAAACGCGCCTAAATGTTACCACGAAATGATAAACTTGGCGATTGCGAAGTCTGGTAGCATTGCATACTATATCTTTCATTATTTGTGAGAGGCCCACAAAAGAACTTAAAAATAAAAAAATCATGAAATGGGCAACTTGAACAGATGTTATTACTAAGGAAAATGGTGATTAACCCCCTGTTAAAACTGGCCTGTTTAACATATCGTATTAAAATTTATTAAAAAATTTAATTTTGAAAGTGAACAGCATATTGGTGAAGATCAATGCAACCGTACATCAATTTTGAGTATTCCTGGTCAACGTTACCCATCCTAGAAAGCCTACTGCTGTTTCCTAACGCCATCTACAATAGCCAAATCTCCATAATTGCCGCCGGTTTGTGACAAGGCCAATGCCAAAGAATGCCAAGGAGACAAAATACATAGGCTCTCACGCGAATGGGCTCGCAAGATCTGTTGTTGCAACCGGGAAACCTACAAATCTCTCGCAACAATCCCTTCTCCGGTCTTCTCTCTTCCCTTCGCTCATGCTTATTTCTCTGACGGGGTTCTTCGCGTTTCTGTCGGTTTAGGAAAAGCTTACCAACAGATTCTCGTCTCATATTAACTTCGTCGTCAGCTGGATGATTTCCGATGACGAGGAATCATTAATATCACGAGGAGATTTTTTAAAACGCGATTTGAAAGGTAATGGGAATATCTTAGACTAGTGGGAACTAGAACGCTCTATACCCTCTACCCCGTAGAAAATTTGGAAGAAGGACGTAGATCCTAAAATACGTACTCGTAAGAAAGTTAACATTCACAGGCTTGGCACTGGAAATGGAATACAATAAGGTCTCGGCGAATTCAAAGTTCTTTAGTGAATTCGTGTAAATGGGAGAATTATTCCGACTTTATTCATTGCCTCTGGGCGTTGGTGGATCCGATGCAAGCATCTGTAGTCTCGCTAGTCCGGGTTTGCACTCGAAAATTTATTCGGGTAGTTCACGCTGTTGCTGGAAAAAATTGAGAATATAAAATGCCAACTACGTACTAGACTCTAAAAAAATTTACTCATTCATAAAATTTAACGAAGTAGTCCGATGGAATTTTAGTAGCAGGCAATATGCCACAAACACCTCGAATAATATTTATTTAGCCGGCAGAGTTTATTTGCGGAGTGGTGATGGACAAACCTCCATGGGATAGAAAACATTCCAGTGAGGGGAGAAAGAGGCACCTGCTGCAACGAATGTCTCACTCGACATTACCACAGAAAAATGAAGATCAAGGACCAAAGTTTTTTTCTATAGGCTCTGTCATGTTTTGATCGCACTCTTAAACACGTTCTTGCTAAAATATATAATCACAGAAACATTATATAACTACTCGAAAATGATAACCTTAGGGAAAAAAACATATGCAGTGACGAAATAGCTACCGTTTACACCCGGGAGAGACGATATACGTACGTACACCCCCCTTCTGAGAAGCGGGTATTGAGCTGGCATTTTGCACATGCTATGGGATGATGACCGAAAAGAAATACTGAATTTCCTCGCCGCGTTGGGATCATTTGAAGGAAACAACAGAAACTAAGTTATTTTTATTTAAAGGTCAAAAGGAAGATTTGGTATACACTGAACTCTTAGTATTTAGAGGCGACAGCGTCAAGTAAGGAGGAGTATTTCAAGCTGTATCTCAGCATGCAAACGTTATCGTGGAAAAATTTCTTGAACTTCTAATCCTTCCTTACCCTCTAAATTATCCTTTAAAACTGTTGACATAACTTTAAATGGAATATTGCTCATCAATGTAATAAAATTACGTAATAAAACTGAATTTTCCTCTGAACAAAGATGTAATTTTAAGAAGCACTAAAAACAAAACAATTTGTTATCAAAATTCCTTCTTCATATAGTACAATTAAATTCCTTTGAGGAGAAATAAAATATGCAAAGAATCAATTAAACTCTTCGGTGATGTGTTCCTACAGACCAAAGTTTCTCTAAACTGGCGAAAAATGAAGTATTACAATTTTTTAGCTTCAAATCTTACCTGTTTTTTGAATTCCGTATTTTACTTAAGCATTTCCTCGTCTAACTTCCAGCTTATTTGCCCTAGTTTTACAGCTTATTTCCAAAAGAATAACTTTTGTGTGTTTTCCAGTCGCCTTTATAGCTTTTAATTAATTTCCTTGCTGATAACTCCGACTACTGATTTTTACTTGCTAACGAATTATTTTCATTGCTGCTCATTTATATGTCTTGGTGCATATTATAGTGCCCTGACTCTAAGCACTTATTGCGTTCTGTAAACCTTACATTCATTACAATACCCCCAACATGTATATACGCAACAGACACGCTCAAACATGGATTTTGTATCAACCGGCGAACGCCTTACCTACAGGGCTAACCAGGACATATTTCGTGCTCTTTTTTCCCCCTGATGCTCATGATTTAGGCCTGGTTTTGAATTTAACTTTAAATCCAATCGTTAGTTCATATGAACTTTAACTTAACGTGGATAAAACCGACATTTCCGATTCTATAAACAAATAAAATTGCTCATTAGTTAGCTCCATTGTGAACATTATAACCATATCAAAAACATCAATCTCTCCGTCATTGGGGTCTTAAACGATCGGTTCTGAACTTAACTAGAGGTCATAAAACTGAGTTTTGGCCTTTACCCGAGATTAACCTTCAGTTCAACGAGACATTATAAAACCTGGCCTTAATCTTTCTTCTTTGAAAATGAATTTATAGTGGATACACAACTGCTCACCTTTCCCGAGAGGTTTATTACTTACTAGTATTTTTCATTGGTGATCTTGGAGAGAATCCACTTCATTGAAATAGGTATTTTATACAGATGAAGTAGGCCATTCATCACCTTTTAACAGTTGTTTTTCTCATAGTTTATCAACTATGACAAGTTTTACAAAAGTTCCATAGAGTTTCAACAGTGACTGTATCTTTATGACCGTCAATCTATCTCATAGTTTACACAATGCAGGCGGCAAAAAAATAGAAGGGGTAAAAATCTCTGGTGCAGGAATTTACTTTTATAAGAATTGCTGAAATACCAAAAAATGTCTATTTCTGGGCAATTTACTCACATGTATATTCACTATTTTATGGCAGCACCGTAAGCATACTTCATCGAGTACATTTTGCCCCAAAAGTTGTTATCTGAATGTAAAAAATTAATTAGTTATAAACATTATTTAACAATTACGATGCTTCTGAAATAATAATGATAACAGGGATATTACGGAAAATAACATTATTTATGACTCATAACTCAATCGATAGTCCTTGATAATGGCTGAAAATATCGGCATTTTCAATAAAATACCGTAGGAATAACAAGTTGAATTTAGAAAGAAAACTGAACGAAAACGAATCAGAAAGGTAACAATTTTGGACGAATTTTATTCAGTGCCTTTACCCCCTTTCGTTCTCGATAGTTTCCTGCAAACAAATACGCAACTAAAAACCTTTTAAAAAGAGATTTGTATGAATTAATACGACGAGAGAGACAATGGGATAAATATTAAGGATAGAAAAAGAAGGGAGTTGTTGAAAAAACTATTAGGCGTGTGAGGTCTTGCATGAAAAATGTAGGGTTAACGACAACTCATTTCCGAAATGAAAGATTAATTAGTAACAAAATGTTGGTACAGTTTTGGCGGCATAAATTGTATCACCAGTTGCCTTCATGGGCCGCTGATATGTAGATGGATACCTATTCCTTCGAAAGGTAATTCCGAGGGTGACGCCTTCGAGGAGAGGATGGTGCACCCAGCCGTGGTCAAGCTGACTAAGTGGCTGCCGGGGAAACCACGAGTCTATGCTGCATTCGAGTCCACGCTGAAGAGTAAGGCGGCGGCGTCACCCACCACTGGGGCGTCCAAGGATGAGGAGGGGGGAACGAAGACCAACCACACCCCCGGTGGCAAGGAGGAAGGTGGATACATCAACGGTGGCCTGGATGTAGACCGTTGACACCTTCCCCCAACCGCCAGAATTCCCTCCTCATAAATGTTTCCCCGAATATACCAAAACCAAATTGATTTGTTGAAAATGCAATCCATGTTTGTTCGGAGAGCTAACTACCTCCGTGTGTATGCACTGTAATTTAATTTGAAAAAAATAAAGCTTTCAAAAAATTCAACGTCTTCACTCAATTCTTCAAAATGAGATGTCAGAACTTGTAAATGACTTTGGTTGAATCGTCTAGACAGTTAAAATTCACTAATTGCGAAAACCTTCACCGGGACTGAAGCCACAGGGCCTCCACTTGCCGGGCCGATGCCAATGCTTTCGCCGTTCGGTGAGTTGCCGTATTTGGATGTGTATTTGACAATTACAGCTAATTTCATTCTTCGGGCTATGCGTGCCTTTAAACGCACTTTATCAACTCTTAATGACAGCGTGTTACTGTTTTCCTTATTATCCTACCTGCTTGCTTGTTCATCTACTACCTTGATCAAAAATTTCCCGGAATTTATTCAGAAAATTAAAAATACAAGTTTATTCATCTAAATCTATATTGTCCCCTTCAAAGTAATCCCCATCGACTGCAACACACTTATGCCAGCGCTTGATCCAATCCTCGAAACATTTTTTATATTCGGTTTTCGGTATGTCCATCAGTGCTTCCTGCGATTTTTCCATTACTTCCTCTCGGCTGCTAAAACGCGTTCCCCGTAATGGTTTTTAAACTCGATTGAACAGAAAGAAGTCACAGGGAGCCAAATCAGGTGAATTCGGTGGCTGTTGGATGGTATTTGTTGCATTTTTCGTCAAAAAATTACGAATAATGATAGCACTGTGCGACGGTGCGTTATCATGGTGCAAAATCCACGAGTTTTCTGCCCACATTTCTGGTCTCTTTCGGCGAATTGCTTCACGCAAACGTCTCATAACGCCCAAATAATACTCTTTGTTTACTGTCTGGCCTTGTGGCAAAAATTCATGATGCACTACACCGTTGTAATCCATGAAAACCGTCAGCATTGCCTTCTTTTTTGACTGAAAACGACGTAGTTTTTTTGGTCTCGGCTCATTTGGTGAACGCCATTCACTTGCCTGATGTCTGGATTGCGTGTCGTACTCATAAACCCACGTCTCGTCTCCAGTAATGATCCTTTTGATGAATGTGGGATCGGATTCAGCCTCGCAAATCATGTCTTTTGCGACGTCAACACGGTCTCTTTTTTGCATGAAATTGAGGTATTTTGGCACCAACTTTGCTGCTACACGACGGAAACCCAAATCATTAACCACAATGTCTTGGGCGGATCCATAGGCAATGTTCAAGTCCTCCGCTATTTCTCTGATGGTTAATTTGCGGTTATTGACCAACATTTCTTTTACTTTATCAATTTTTTCACCGACTTTCGATGTCGATGGTCTGCCACTGCGTTCATCATCTTCGATTGACTCACGACCACTTCTGAACCGCTCGTGCCACTGGTAAACGACCGTTTTTTATAGAGAATCGTTGCCGAAACACTTTTCCAACATTTCCAACGTCCGTGCGCCACTAAATCCGTTTTTTACGCAAAATTTAATACAAGTTCGTTGTTGCAAATTTAAATCCATTTCTGAAATTGTAAAAAATCGCCAACACACACAGAGATAGATGTACTCTTGGCTACGTAACTTTTGCAAATGTCAAGTTATGACACTAAGATTTAAAGGGAATATCAACAACAGATGTACCAATTTAACAAAAAAAAACAGAACTCAAATCGGAATGATGGGAGCGCCACACGGTGGTTATTCCGGGAACTTTTTGATCAAGGTAGTATTTCTCTTGCTCCACCGACTTTCATTCCTATATCTAGTCATTCCCATGCCTCATTAGCCATTTAATGCACACATACAGCAAGAAAGATCATTGATACCCCTGCCTTCGTACTCTTCCTGAAACTGCCCTTGCGGACTCTGCAACCGCCTCTCGCACCTGAGCTGTCTGAACCTAGTACAGGTTGAGGATAAGTAGCCTATACCTAAACTGTATTCCAATTGCTTATAAATCATTCATTAATTCTAGATAATTAACTCTGCCAAACACCTTCTTATAATCTACGAAACAAACAAATGTATCAGAGTTGCAATCCATGTAACTCTCTATTAGTCACATCATTGCTGCTTCGACCGTCCGCGTGCCTCTTCCCTTACTGAGCTCAAACTAACAAGCCCCTAAATAATCATTTCCTCTCTTCCCCAGCATCTTTTTGAAGATCTCATTTCGATGAAGTACTACTTTGAACGAGATTAAACCTATTGTTCTCTGAACCTCAGATTTGGCTGCCTTTCTTTTTTGGGATGTGATCACACATTAAACTGTTACATAAACTTAAATACTAAAGAATCAATGAGAAAATTATTAATTGGATTAGAGACTTATTGTCAAATCGCAAACAAATAGTAGTCATCGATGAGTTGTGCTCAACGGATAGAGATGTAACTTCGGGCGTCCCCCAGGGAAGCGTAATAGGGCCTCTTCTGTTCTTAATATACATTAATGACTTAAGCACACACGTTAGTAGCAATCTGAGGTTATTTGCCGACGACACGGTGGTATACAGGGAAAAAAGGAGGCAACTAGATCGCGAGATACTCTTTTAAGAGTTAGACACAATCCCGGAATGGTGCAAGAAATGGGTATTAATGCTCAATATTGATAAATGCGCAGTTTTGAAATTTTGGAAGAAACGTAGTGGGGAAGAGGACATAAACTACGAAATAGAGGGTTCAGTATTGACTACGGCAAATCAAGTTAAATAGTAGTTTTGGGGGTAGTTCTAACACCACGCCTTTCACGGGGAGCACATATCAGGACAATATAGGAATCCGCTGTAAAGAAACTCGGCATCATTAAACGGGTGGTGGGGAAATGTAATGAAAATGTTAAATAGAGGTGTTATTTTTCTCTAGCTAGACCTTACTTGGAATATGCCGCAAGTATTTGGGATCCTTAGGAGAAAATTTGGCAAAAAAAACTAGATAAAGCCCAGAGAAAATCCGCCAGATTCGTTAAAAATTGTTATTATAAGAACATAAGTGTGACAAGTCTTTTAAGGGGTTTAGGCTGGGAGCCACTTGAAGTACGGAGAGAACAAGCGAGGCTTAGACTTTTAGAAAGGTTCAGAACAAAAGAGTTTAACGATGACACTAAAGGAATTATAATGGCCCCACACTACTTAGGTAGATCAGACCAGAAAGATAAAATAAGGGAGATAGAGTCCAGGACAGATAGATACAAATACTCATTCTTCCCCCGGAAAATCAGAAATCATAATAGTAAAAAATCGAAGTCCCTATAGAAATATTAAAAACATTGAATTTACAAGTCGAAAAAAAATTAAACATAGAAAGGATATAAGGTGTATTTGTAGGTGCATGTGTATGTTAGTTGTTGGTTTGAGTGTTTGCATGTGTGTGGGGTGTATGTGTTCTTGCATGAGTGCATACTATGTTTTGTTTGCGGATGGTATAAATTTGTGGCTTTTGCATGCGGTTTTTTTTCTTTCTTAATTACGGGTGGTGTCTTAACACTCTCTCGCGGCGGCTTGAGGGGTATTGAGTAGATGTCGATGATTATCAGACGAAATCTTCCGGCCAATTTCCTCCCTTATCTTTTACCAACTGTACATACGAATTAACTCATAAAAACTCTTCTTGCCACGTTTTCTCATACCTTAGAGTAGTTCTACGCGACTTTGTCTACTACTAGAGCCTTATTTGAATTCAATTCCCGTAATTCCCTTTCTACCGCGCAATCAAAGGTACCTGAAGCTAAGCTATCTCCAGTTACGTCATATTCTACAGCTGAGATTACTGGCAAAATATATTTACCATATTGTTAACAAATGTTTTCTTTCCAACTCATTCGAATCTCTCCTGATTCTTTAGTTCTTAAACTTAAGTACCCTACCGCACTACCGCATCTCTCCGTTCGCCTACCGTCGCGCTTCAATTACTCATACTCCCATGTCCCCAACAATCATCTGAACGCCACGCACCCGGCCGAACTTCCATGTGAGCTAAGGCGAAAAATACTTTTGAAAACGGTCGAATGAATCGATGAACAAGTTTAATTTTGTCACAGAGAACTGCTGAATTTTCTATAGCTGCACTTATAGTTTGATGTTCATGAATAGAATACACAGACAATAAGTAAAGGTAAACTTTATTATAAGAGAACAAGTGTCGACTTTCAATTTTTGAGAGGGCATTTGAACAAAAATATCTCAATACTAGGCATTGAAATGCGCGTCATATCACATGCAAATAAGACAAGAGCACAATTTCTGTCCATCAATTTATCTGATTTTGCTTTTTTTGACCCATTTCACCGAATTGAATTTGAATAAACGGAAAAAAATAGAATTTCTATATGCCGAAATATAACCTTTGTCGTGTCGACATTTTTGGTCTCTGACACTTGAAAAACATGGATATTTTCACATGGATAAAAACATGGATATTCATTATTATTCAACCAGGCAAATTTTAATCAAGGGAAATACGACTCATCAATCATCGCTATCATAAGTATCAACCGCGGTCATACAACACATTACATTGCTTTCAGTTGGTAGCAAAATGCGTCTCCATGGAATTACATAGAAATGCGCACAAAAGGATACCATTGTATTAGATTAATTATAATTTCAAATAGCGATCACTGGATGAAAACAAAAGTAAAATCAAATTGAATCAGCAGGAAAAGTCTTTATAAAGTCATCCTAAGCAAAATACCTATATCATCGCATGCTCCAATTCGGTTTTCCAAAAGGTCGTTCATTAGTTACGTTTCATCATGTATGCCATAGCTTAGGCTGCCAATTTTAGCTATTTTCGGCCCTTGAAATAGAAATGAATGAATTAGACATAAAGAACGAGGTGAGCACGTTTTTAGCGTCGAGTACGACTATGGTTTCGCTCACGAGGACGAGGAACTCAATAAACCCAGCGAGAGCACCTTCGACCGCCGAACGATTTGAGGGGAGTTATCTCCACTGAACAGATTCAATCAGACATAATGGATGTTCAATGCCTCATTTTTGAACTTCATTTGGGACGGATTTTGGTATTGATCAGTCCGTCTGTTTTGCTACGTGCAGAAGACTTGGGCTCAGGAGAAAATGGGCACTTAAAATAAAACTGTACCTCGGATTCACCCCGTAGTTTCCCAGTTTAATAATTAAGAACTTTAAACTCTTAGAATTTTAAAGAAAAAGAATAGAAAAACCGCCATAACTAGCACCTATCAGTCTTATCCTCGGTTTGTCAAAGCGCCCAATCTCATCTCCTCACAGCTAGCTACTTCATTACGTATATTCTCCAGCATTGATGACTATGCTAGCTCGTTGTACGTAATCACTACGTATTTAGCATTGTCGCTGTTCTCTCTGAACTGTTTCTGGCCTCATAGTAGGTCAGAATTAAATCAATCTCTAAATTTCCATTTCCCGTATTTTATTTGCGCATTCAATTACAAAACCTTAGCAGTTATATATTTTGGGTTCTTCTTTTATGTACTTTTACTCAAATACCATTTGAATTTTTTATACGTATTGTTCAAATGAAAAAAAACAATATAAATAACTAAATAATGCTGGCATTGCTTCTGATTACTCGTGTGCTCGCCAACATTGAAATTTAAATACAACAAAATTAATTTACGGCTGCAAGTACAAACATTTAGAATAGCAGATCAGTTGAGATTTAGGATTCTTCTGATTATTTCAAAAATTAAACTTTTCTTTAGGCGATATTTAAAAAAAATGTTTTCCTTTTTTGTTTAAACTATGCCCCTATGTAATTTTTTCAAATTACGTAACTTTGTGATTACATGTGCATAACATCATCAATCAATGTTTTGATAATTTTTCATGCTTTTTGCACACTAATCGGGCCCAAAACAATTAATTGTGAAGAAATACTAAACGAGTACAGAATAAAGTGTTCTTCATTCAAGCTGACAAAATGAGATGGAATGTATATTTACTCGTCTGTGAGTAGGTAAGCAAAGGGGATGTGTGCTACTTGGTTTTGCAATGTTCTACATCTACATAGTACCCCGCAAGCTGCCGCAAAGGCGTGCGGCGGAAGGTGTTAGTTCACCACCCGTAATTAAGATTAAAACCGCATGAAAAACCCACAAATTCAGTTAGGAGTTACATCTATATCTGCTGAGAACAGACCATCGATAACTACTAATTATTTGTGGTTTGAAAATAAGTTTCTAACCCAATTTACTATTTTCTCAATGATACCATAGCTTGCAAGCTTGTGTAACCATTTACTGTATGGAAAATTTATCGAGGGCTTTCGTGAAATACTGCATCAACTTGCGTATTGTTTTCTCCCGATCTAAATATACCATGAATGAAAAGACCCAATTGAGTTTCGCAAGATCTGCTATTCATAAATCCGATCTGGATGTCGCTACTATCAAGGAATCTCATAATGACTGACAATAATGTGTTCTAATACGTTGCAAGAGATCGATGCTAAAGTAAGTCGGTAACTCGTTGGCTTATCCCTATGGCTGCCTTTATAGATGAGAGTCATATGGGTTAGCCTCCAGTCGCGAGGCACTCAAGCTTTTTCTGTCGATTTTAGGAAAACAATTTATTAAAACGGGGCAATATCTACAACTAATTTCTTCAATATTCTAGCAGATATTTCTTCCAAACCTAGGGCTTGGTTGGCTTTCATACTACAGAGCTGATCTTCTTTTCCTTTCTTGGGCGATGTTATATCGCTCAGTGTTCCCCGGGTGTGTGTGGAAGTTGATTTGGTGCGTTTGTGTCTTTATTGTAGACGCTCTGGAAAAACTTGTTTAAAATATTTGCCTTTTTCACGCTGTCTGTGATTAGGTCGCCGTTTTCCGTCTCCAAGTCACATACAGTTGGACGTTTAGCCTGTATTTCTCTAATATAGGACCAGAGAGACTTGGAATTTTTTTCAAGATATTCGCACAGCATTTTTGACTTGAAGGAGTGCAGGGCTTTGCGTATGATACTTTTCGTTTTACTGCGACATTCTTTTAGTTTTTGTTTGGATGCTTTCGCATGAACTACATATTCACTTTTTAAACTCTTTTCAAAATCTGATTATAGCCTTCCCATCTTAATGCCGATCTGACTCCTCCGTTGGGCCATCTAGGTTCCTTACTGTCACATTTAAGTTTGGATGGAATGTGCGCCTTCATTCCTTCGATGTGTGTTAACGCCTCTTTCAATCATGATTTGTTTAGCTTCGCGAACCCTGGTAAACACTGTTCTCTGCATGCAGAACAAAGTTACTTACGTATTATTCAGTCTGATATTCCATGGAAAGCGTTGAAATATTTCCATCAACTACCCTAATCGTGCGCTCTTTCTTTTTATCATTTGAAATACTCACCTGTATCTACTACCTGATAAATTTCCTCAAAAACCGCCTGCCAATTGCGGTATCAGCTCTTGTAGAATTATTTTTTAAGTCCAAGATATTACTAGTACTACTTCTAGTACTATTACTAGTACTACCTCTAGTACTATTACTAGTACTACTTCTAGTACTATTACTAGTACTTTAATTGAAAAGGCCTGAGATAGGTAAGCCAGTTCATGACACACTACAAAAAGACGCGAGCAAGAGAGACAAAATTGCCTGAATATTATCACCGATATGTTGAAAACAACGGGCAAAAAGGAAACTTCCTATAAAGGCGGCGGAACATTTATAAAACTGCAAAACGTACCAATAATACCTTAATAATACTTTTCCTCGTAAGGAAAAATTCTGGTCAACATGTAATTCAATTTCAAATGTGGGACTTTGCGAAGTCATTTATCTTTCCTTCCTTTTCAGATCGAGTTTATAATTACAGGTTTGTTCTAGTTTAAATAAGACCCATGATAATTCCAACTTTTCTACGATTACAAGGTTGGGTAAACAAAGCACATTATTTGTGGTGAGCATGGAAATGAAAACACAGATGAATACTGTTTTCCAGTATACATTTAAACGCGCGGACCGTGTTTAATTGAATGCCATTATGCAGGCACACAGCGTAAAATAAGCGCGGAGACCAAGGCTATAATTTCACGGAATATGAGTCGCTTCAGAAGATTATGATCCAATTGATTCTTAGTTCTTATTTTGTTGAAAAAGTGTAGTTCATTCACTGGAAATACGACAACAATTATTAATTGAGGCGTAAAGCGCTGAAGAGGGGGATGAAGGAGCAAGTCAGATACCGTTACTCACTGATAAAGCTAAGAATAAAACTAATTACGTAATTAATGAAGGGTTGAATTTTAAGTAGTGAAACTATAAGTTAGCATCAAAAGTTAACTTAAACGTTAATTTCAAGACTATTTTGAACAGTGATTTTCTCCTTTAGCCTCCTACAACACTACACAGGCAAGGGAGTAATTAAGTATGTTTTTCTGTTTTATAACAAAGCAAAATTCATGAAAATTAGCCGTACATCCTAGAATTATTTTCTTCTATTTCTATATTTCTATTTCTGAAATTTGTTCAGCCAGCATATGTACGAGGTGATTTCACTTGTGACAAATAATACGAATTTGGATTCATCCGCGATTAAAATCATCAGGGCGCTTTAACTTCCTTAAATGACTATTTAGCTAGGCTTAGAGATGAATAGATAAAGCTTTAAGTCAAAGTTCTCAGAATGAGAAAAGTATTAAACCGCTGATTCACGTAAGAACGTAATTGGTCAACGTTTGACCATGTACTCAACTCAACACTTTTCAGGCCTCGGCTATCCCATAACCTTTTTCTACACGCCTCAGTATCGTCACTGGCTAAAGAATGATAAAAATGTCACGGCTCTTCAGAAGAAATTTTTTTGTATCATTAATCATGTGGAAACGAACGCAGGCATAAAAAAGTCCAAGAAATTACTGTCGATTGACGTGATCAGAGATTAAAGTAGGCAAAGGTTTATTAAAAGTGAGACTGTTGAAGGGATTGTAAAGTGGACTGCTGAAGCGAATGATTTCGCAGCTGAATCCCCTCTCTTTCCCATAATTCTAGAGGATTTAAAAGACGGGCTTATAAAAATGAAATGGAGTGGGGGAAAACCTCTCCAAGTCCGCTTCAACGTGTATGTATGTGTGATTGTGTGTTTGGGAGCGTCGGTGGCTGGCGTTGGAAGGAAAACCTACAAGAAGCAGAGCAAGCGAGTCCTCGTCGAGGCACCAGAAGGGAGTTGCGCGTCCACTCTCTCTTTGTCACACACACACTCGACCACCACCTCTTCCCTATTGATTGCTATACAGCGACTTGCATTAGCTCTCCTTCAGGTAGAGTTGGCAACATTTTGAGAAGTTCCCAGTTCCTGCGTCAGTGAAACTACTAAGATATGTGCACACAGTTTCTTTCCTTGCGTTGTGTGTAAAGCTTTACAAGTGCCTCACAGTGAATACTTGTGCCTCTTTTTATCACAATTCGGAAAATTGCAACAAATATTGAAGAGACGAGGCTCAATATGCATGCAGTTATGGAAAAATTTACTTCTTACACATTAGCACAAATGTAATTTTAGACAAATAGAAACAACATTACGTTTTCGTATTATCCGTAATATCCACCAAGTTTCGGCAAAATCCGTCAATATTTTTAGGGATGAAAGTCTGTGCCGTTCATATTTTTATTAGAAAAATGAGTTAAGGCAATAAGCGTGAAAATTCCTCTACATGACCACACTTGCATAGTTTTAGAGCTTCTCTGTCACACGCGAAAAATAAATGATTAAGCTAGTAACCTGAATGACATGAGGCTGAACAAGAGTCTCTTACAAACTGTTAACTAAAAACTTTATAGCTTCTATCGGTGAAAAAGCCGGTCATGACTTGTTGCAACCATCTCTGAATTGTATACATAAAATATATTATTACTAAAACAACTCCTAGCTGAGCCACCTCGGTCTCTAATAGCTTTGTCGTCGTATTATATCATTGGGGTGGATATTTGGTTAATTTTACTTTGATCAAGAGAATGATAAAATCCTTACTATAATCATTCCAGTTACATATAACCCTAAAAATTGGATCAGGCATATAGCAGGCTAAAATTGCGTTGCACTTTGTGCAAAAAGGTAATCCTATCATTCGCGGATGTATCACCCGATGTAAGAATTCGGATGCGAGAGGAAAATAAGCCTAACAATGGATAACAAAGGGACTTATTTACTTTATAAATGAGACAGTTCACAGAAAATGAAGAAGCGGCGATGAGCGAAAAATAATGCCCAGATGGAATGCGCTCGGTTTAATGCTTTCATTTTTCGGGAAAATGGCGTATTTTGACGGCAAAAAACAGTAGCAAATTTGATAAGAAACATAATTTGCCTGGCTTCAAAAACCTGCCTTTTTCTGAAAAATTTTAAGAGTAGATTTGATGTTTTTTGTGATAAGGGTAAGGAAAGGGAGTGGAAAGGAAGAAAAATAAGTCGGATGGAAAAAAAATAGATGAGAAGTAATCCGGATGTTGAAATCTGAGGTAACAGATAAAATATTTTGTATGTACCTATCTACGCGAGGGAGACGAAGAGATTCTCTTCATGAGAGGGCCGATTAACATCAGTGGGCAACAATGTCGTCATGCGAAGTCCTTATGAAAGTCACCCTTGAACCGGACTTAATACATGTGTATAAAAAATTAATTTGCAGCATGAGTACATCTTTGTGCTACTCTTAAGCTTAGCTTGGAATTATGCCTCGATTCTGTGACTCTTCGTCCTAGGCGTAGCGGGTGCCAAATTGATCCGCCAAAGCTACACAGGGTGCGAGTGAAATTCACCGTGTGAGCCATAAATTTGTCAAGAGTGACCGCCTTTTCACTCTACGCTCGATAACTTGAGGTATAGAGGCCACGCGCATTGGGGTTGTTAGGGAGAGGAGAGATTAACTGCATTCATCCCTTTCTGTGCCAGTCTCATTATCCGAGTGATATCATCCGCTCTTGCGATTTCACCAATGGGAACGCTGGAAGTAAAACGAAGAAAAATATAGCCCTCCCGTGGAATTCCAATCTGATTACCCCTTCCCCACGGCGACCGCATCCCTCAACCTCCCACCCCCCGTTCACGTTTTCTTCTCACTCAAAACCCTGAACCCTCTCTCTCCCTCTTTGCCGACCGTGATTGGGAGGGTTCCACGTTTGAAGGGGAGGGAATCCTTAGCAGTGATACCCGCTTCACCCCACCGCCGAAGCGTCGCGGCTAACCGACAGCGGCCCACATTACCTAGGCCTCTCCCCTACGTCTCCCGTTCGACACCCGGGAACTCAAAGACACCAACGGCGCTGCCGACGCGATCTGCTTTCCCGTCTTTCCCTCGTCTACCCCAGCATTGGGAACAGCACGCGCGCCTCCACAGGGAGAGAACTAGCACGAAAGGCGTGGCGTCGGTGGGGCAGGTACTTACCTGTCTACTAGGTGGAGTGCGAATAGACGAAAGGGGGAGAGAAGTGGAGGGGGGGATTGAGCCTGCCTGAGGACGGAAAGGAGTGAGGGGCAAGGGGGCACTGGAAAAAGGCGCGATGGGGGGTCGCGGGGCGAGGGATCCGCATCTCTGCCGCCACAAAGAGGCAGTCATCTTCGAACTTCCGGGACGACCCTTCACCGATCACGGACCCTCGTCTCCCGCCGCCCCTAGCCCTCCCTGGGAGGCTCCCTCACCCGGAGTCGTGCCCCTGCCCCCTCGGCGCTGTGAATTACTAGCCGGATTTCGGTGCAAGCTATCTGGGATTCGCCAGGGACTTGAAGGATCCTCGACGACTGGTATCCGGCCGACTCCCGGCCAACTGGTAAGCAAAAAGTTGCCTGAGACAGGGAAATTACGAGGGGGAGGGGTATGAGTTTGGGATTTTCGTAGCCACCTACAACGAAATGGGGACCAACTGTACCCACGCGTAGAAATTTTGGCTACCTTTCTCCTTTTTTGCCCTGTCAACTCAAGGTCGCATACCGTCTCAGCCTCTTCCCTCTCCATCTTACTATCGTTACGTAACGTTTGCATTGCTGGGGTTTTCAATTATCCAAATAGTTAATCGTGAATATAATTGCTTAGTACATTTGAGGGTACATACAGTTTTGCTCCCAAAATAACTGAGAAGTGCCACAGTTTGATAACCTCTGAGGGTTTCACTTAATATGTAATTAACCAAAATAGAAAACGAGGAAAACTTGACATATTTTACTAAAAAAATTTGCATTTTTTATATTGTAGATTGGGAAAGAAAATCTATGCTTAAAAACTGTATGCAACAGAGAATGACACGATAGGATTCGCGTGCTTTCCTCTTCTTCTCGATTCATCTCCATTAGCTAGGCACGAGATTAATGAATGGAAGAACGGCTGTTTTAATGTGTGACATACTGAAATCAAAGTTGCTGCAGAGACTGTTCAAATACAGAGTACGTACGATACCTGACACGTAGACACATTTATTAATGGAATGGATACGGATGAGTTCATTTTACACCACTCTGACTTAGCTCTCAAGCTCCGCGAGGAATTTTTTCATATTTCTTGGCGATATTAAATAAGAAAAATAAATAAAATCTGGCTGTAAACCCGAGATTTATAATATAAACTGTATATTATTATGTTGATATGTTGCATAATGCAAGCATTTTGGAATACTATTCCCAAAATTTAAGACAAATGGTTAATTGACTGAGGAAACTTTTAAATTCTCAATCCCGTTCGCAAAATAAAGACCTACTAATAATAATGAGATTATTCCAGGTCTCGGTCTGGTGATAGACATGAAATTCATTGAAAGTGCTCAGCGATGAGTCCCATCCATCAAGCTTACAATTTTCCCTATTCTATAATGGGAAGAGCAAAACGAACACAATGTGTTAATTCACGAGGTCCCTTCCAGCTGACGTCTCTCGGTGATTATTTTGTGGCTGAGAGACCGCCCTTCAGCCGAACCTAGGCCATGATCCTGCAATCCACAAGAACTGGAATTGCGTCCATCATACTCGTTGATAAAATTCCTATCGTTAACACTGACTTTCCTCATGGACTAAAGGCGTTGAGTAGCACCACAGCCATATCACATGTCATGTTGAAAATGTAATGTTAGCCCCACGTGCTACGGTAGAAGAGATCATGCCAATAACATTAGAGAGATTAAGTGCAGAATAGATGAATTTTAGATATCATTATTCCCGAGAACGATGAGGGATCAGAATAATTTTATCCCCTTATTCTGATTCAGTTAACGAATTTTGTTATTTTGTTATGTTTATAAATAAATAAATAAATATATACATATGTATATATGCAAATAAACAGATGTTTATTTTTAAACCATAGAAACACAAAGAAGGGACACTCACATATGTAGTTTTGACGTTTCGACGGCAAGGCCGTCGTCTTCTATGGTTTAAAAGTCTACATCTGTGTTTTTATATATTTGTGCGTCGCCGAAGAGCGTTCCATTTCGACGATATATATAAATATAAATATATATATATATATATATATATATATATATATATATAAATATACACACACATACACAGCAATGAGCAATTAAGATAAACTTCATTTCAACACCACCCCTGCCACACACCCTAGCTGTGACTTGCAAGGTACCAAGAGATGCAGTCACATATTCACTGGTAGTGCATAGCTCGAAGAATTGAGAAATTAGCATAGGTTAATGATATAATAGAAGCCAACTTTGCTCTTTGAAGAGGGTCTTGAGAAATGGTAAACTATAGTTTAAGTCGACTTATACTGATGTCACCTTCCAATATTCGTAAATTTACAAAAGCGGACAAAATATACCGACACAAATATGGAAGAATCTCATCACTTAAACTGAATGTAGCTTCTTTGTGTGCTACCTATGTCTTAGGGTGGCAAACCTGGACACTTGTACGTATCAGCATGTACGTATCAGCTGACGCCGAACTTACAGAAGGAGCTCAGATTTACTTCGAAATTCCCTTTCGAGGGATTATTTTGTCATTTGAAAACAAAGAAGCACTAAGCAAAATGCATTTATATTTGCCGAGAAAATTTAGAAAATTAAAACTAAGTAGTTATACAATTCTCTTTGGAGAAGCAATATAAACTTGATAATAATATGCACCAACGCCAGGAAATATCTACTTTTCGCACCCATTGCAACGAAAGCTCTTTGAGAATGTGGAAATAAATTACGAGGACAATTGAAAATAAGGAGTAAACAACACAAAATACTCCAATTAATTAGTGACGACTTTCTTTGAAATATTTTGTTCACATTCAGGAATTAACATGCATGCCATGTTGGCAAATCATTGGCCGATGGGAAAAAAAGAATAATGGATATTTTACTGATATCTGAATTGCACGAAGGTCACGTGAGAAACAGGATATTAAATGAATCAAATTTCCCAAAACACAATGCTCACAACTTGGAAAACCAAAGGTTGATGAAGTAATTTTACTGGCAATATGTCATCTCTTCGTTTTGGCCAAAAGTTCTTACGTGAGGGAAATTATCTAACCAAACCAGCTTCAACATTGAGATTTGAACACAGCTGGAAACAAATTAAAACATACAAAATGCTGCTTTCGTTCGCAAATTTGTCTTTAAACCACCGAGAGAATGACGAAACGAGTTATCAAAGGATGAAGTAAAATAAATATATAAAGCAAATATATTTTTACGCTTTCTAGCACTGTTAAGTAAGAATAAAACGATTTAATTCTATACGATGAAATTATTAATCGATGTCATTCACAATTCAAGTTGAGTTATAGGATAGTGAGCAAAGCCTTTGACAGCTCACCGAAGGACGTTCAAAAGATTTCCATGTTTTATCCCGTACAAAACTGTGCGTTTTCCTAATACCAGATGGGACCCATCTTCTCTTCTCTACTCAATCCTCGTGCAAATACGGTTACTTTTGAAAGTCCGCAAGTTTCCGCGGTAGGTTCATATTCGGCTCAAAATTTGTCTGGTTTGTATTCACTCCCTGCCACACACCCTAGCGGTGGCTTGCGGGGTACTTAAATAAGAAAGTGCACAGTATCATCCATCTTTGTACCTTAAAATTATATAGCTATTACTCTGACAATACAATGTTAAGATTGAGTGCTACAGGTGCAGAAAATCTTACGTTACTGCAAACCTAAAAGCAAATAAATTAAGTGGAATTCACTGTACCAAAAAATTTGTTCGTTGCCAAATTTCTGCACTACCAAGCAGACGTAATCAAATGATAACTTCAAGGTCAAATCCAGACTCAATTTTAAATATTTATTTATATGACGAATCGCACTGCAATACCGCACACAGAATGAAGGATTCTTTAGGTTTTTTAATCAGGTTTTCTAAGAGGTCCAATGAAATGATGATAAAATTGGAGTCGAATATCGACTTTACATTTTTATTATTTCGGCGATTACTATCGCAGTTCAGCTGACAGAATGGACCAATAAGTTTTTCTATCTGGCTTCCCAGAAGCCCATGGCAGATGTGTGTTGAAATAAATTTTGACTTTTGGATTCGCGTGTAATGATGAGATAGAAAGGTGTCCAATAAATGACCTCAAAAGTGGGAGAACCTGATATACTGGCACGGTCTTTTCAGCGGTCTCACAGGGTGATAAAGAAAAGAGCTTCGGAAAGGCAAGAGTCAAACAGTGGGTTAGCAACCAATATACCGTTGGCATAATTTTCAACATATTATGCGGTGAAACCAATAACAGTCGAGTTTATTTGACTAGTAGATTGCCTGGCGAAGTTTAAACCTTGAAGAATTCAGTAAAACATTTGGCTACAGCCAAACCGGAAATGGCATGGTGATATAGGGGAAATGCGCATGCGGTAAGATGGTGCCAAGCAAAATGGTAGAATATCTCAAAGAGTGACAGGAAAACCTTATTTGTCTCTGACAATGTAGCACTGCATACAATAATACTATGTAGAGAAAGGACCAATCTCATATCCCCCGTTGATTTAACATTTCAAAAGAAAGCATCATGAAATAATTCAATGAATACACTTTCATTTTTCATCCGCAACCTGTTAATAAGTGCAGATTACGATGATAATTACTTTTGTACTCCCCAACGGAATGGACATTTAACTTGAAACATCACAAGCAGAAGAGTTTTGGACCGCGGTGAAATTTTGAGCATGGCTTTTATTGCAATCAGCTTGGTTTTACATGATTGTCATCAAGGCAATAATTGATACGAAGTAATATTAAGGTTACGTTTATTTGAACACAAAATTTGGGCTTCTGGAAAAATAGGGTACAAAATAATAAATATTTTTTGGCTAATACATACACATCTTCAAAAGACGGCTGCATTCAAGGGGTGCAGACATTTTGAATATTTCTGGAGATGTGGACCTGTAGGTAGTTTTCACGCGATATTTAAAACTTTTGTTGGCGTGTATTTTAAACAAAAGTAATGAGAATCTTTCAACAGAAAAGAAATATATTTAATATTGAATAATCTCTAGGTACTATCTTTTCAATATGAACCATTTTTATAAAACCACTTTACGGTATATAAATATTCTTAATATTTTTCAGAAATAAGTTTTCTTTGAATCAAAAAACCACTTCCCAAAACATTTTGCGAAAATCCGTAAAATCAGTAAAAGTAAAAGCTGAGCTTATGAACTTGGTTATAGCCCGAGCCTACATGTCATCAAGCAATCATGGGGGGAAGAAGCACATTGGGTATACGAACAGTTATTGGACGATCTATAGGATATACGATCAGTTTGTTAGAGGACATAACTGCGAGTGTCCCTAGAAGGGAAACATTTGATATTGATGGGCGGATGGAACGCGACGGTAGACGGCGAAGGAAAAGATGGTAGTGAGATAGGAGATTACAGTTTAGGGGCGAGGAATGACCGCGAGGAGAAAGCCAGAAGAGTTCTGCAGGAAACAAGGGTTATTCATTATGAACACATGGTTTAAACACCACAAAAGACGTATGTATACAGGGAAAATGCCGGGGGATTCAGGAAGATATCAATTAGACTATGTTAAGGTGAGGTACAGGAGAGGTATTAAGGAATAACGTGATCATTTCGCACAGTTTTCCGGGAGCGGATTCAAACTCGGATCACAATTGGGTAGTTATGAAGTGTAGCGTCCGATTCGAAAAAACAAAACAGAGAAGAAAATTGAGGAAATGAAATTTGGAAGTATTAACAGGAACGACAAGATAGGAGTATCATCCGAGTTAAGAGAAAAATATGATGAGGACAAGGGACTGCGTAATACAGTGTAAAAATTGGAACAGATACAAATAGAGATATCGAAAGTCGCAAACGAAACAATGGGAACTGAGAATAGGAAAATACAAGGAAACTATGAATTACGGACGAGATGATTAGAATTAGATGAGAGAAAGAATTGGAAGAATGCATATACATAGGTAGCAGGAGGTATAAAGAGTTAATAAATCAATTGAGGCGGGAGTCAAGTAGAGCAAAAGAGACGGTGGGTGGGAGACACAATGCAAGGATATGATAAGTTTACAAAGGGAGGGTGAAATTTGTGCGCTATACAGGAAAGTTAAGACACCGTCAGGAATTGAGAGAGGCAAAAATGAGTGAACAATCAAAAAGATAAGTCAGGAAAATTATTCACTGCACCACTGTAGATTCAGTGGAATTGGAATGAATGTATACAGGAAATACACGACGAAGACATTAGCCCTTAGCAAGACGCCAGCAAGATTAGACAGGGAAAGAGAATATGACCTAGATGACGATAGCTTAGTTCCAGGCACACTCGGTGGCGAGATAGAAGGAGGTTTATGATAATGTGGGAGTATGATCTTATGGACTAATTCTTAATGGGAGAGGAATTTAACTGGAAGACTTCGTCAGATCAATGTTAGTTCCCATTCCAAAAAAGGAAATGGAAGCAATATGTGCAGACTACGGAGCAAATAAGTTTAATTTCGCACAAAGCGATTTCTCCTACTTCTTCGTTTCATTTTCCCCTAAACTCTTTAATGATTCCGTAGGGGTATTATCTATTTTCATTGCCTTGTCCGACATCATATCTTGCAATGAATTTTCTATTTCGCTATCTAGTAATCCTTGACCCAATCTATCATCGCAAACGTCGTACTGCTTTGTATTTCTAGCCGACCGGCCTAATATCTTTACCATAAAGCTCTTGTACAAACTATTACGTGCGTAGCTTTATGTATTATTATTACAATAATTTTACCATATAAGGTAGGTTGTGAGTAGACCCAGCCTACACAACGTTACCACAATTCTTTTCCTTACCTCTCCTAAAACAACCTGGAATGCGATACTACAATTAACTCTTTCTCAATCCTACAGGTATATACTTCTGTCTTCTCTTTACTCCTCCCAACATGTTTATTATTGTTTTACATCTTTCTCAATAGCCTAACGTTTTCCTTTCCAACACAGCTTTTAACATCAATTCCTTAAGTCTTAACTCTAATTTTTTTAGGAACTTTTAAACGTATTAAAAAACTAAGAAACTTTAAAAAATAGAAACATATATGTGTGTGTTTGAGGGTCGCGGTAGTCCAGGGGGTAGAGCGTTGGACTACTGATCGGAGGGTCCGGGTTCGGTTCCCGGGTGAAGCTCTCTGGGTACCAGCAGCTCCACCCAAGCTATGTAATTTTTCGGGTATCAGTTCTTCCTGGGAAACCATAACCGGCACAGGGAAAGGAACTGCCCCCCCTACCCTGACGTGTGAATTTCAAACGCCGTTGGGCTTAGTACTGGGTGAACTCTACCATCACCTACCAAACTGACCTTCGGGTTGATTACTGCGATTATCGTTACATACATACACGGACAGATACATTTCACGCCGTGAATTTTTTGGCAGGCGCAGTCACGAGAAACAGGAGTTAAAAAATGATAGCAAAATGTAAACTTATATACCTTGTAAATTGTAAACCTGTATGCTGTATAAAATTGAAAACCTGTAAACTGTAAACCTGTATACTCAGTACTGACCTACTATTGCTTACTTCTTTCGTCTCAGTTATATTGATACATTATTCATACATTTACCAATATCGTTTACTGGGCTGATCACTATATGCAATGACAATGTTTTCCCACACATTCACTTCTGCTCAATATCCGTATGCCCTTGTGACTATTCACCTATCACAAGGTTGATCTAGTATATATAAAACATTTCTCTCCACCTCTCCCCTCCTTGTGGTGGCCTGGTATCTGTGTCCTCTACTACCTCAATCCCTAACCTTGCCTATTCACGGCATACTACCCTTTCCTCTCCTCGTTACCTACCCTTGTTCACCCTTCCCTCTTACCGTAACCTTTCCCTCCCTTTCGTCCCTCCTTGGGGTGTATTAAGTATTAATTTGAATGCTAAAATCGGAATTTTTGGATCGACCAAAAAATTACGATCTCAAACGCCTGCAGCCAACAAATCGGTAATACAACGTTGGTGCAACACTTGGCAATTAGAATTAAACTTAAAAAAAGTGCGTATTCATACATTTTTGGAAAAAGAGTAATTCCCTCCCGAACGCCTACTGCGTTGGGAACACCAAAATGGAATGTGTAAACTCTACTTAATACCTAGGCATTACCCTCACTCACGATCTCACCTGGGTGAAACACATACGGGGAATATGTGAAAAAGCCAACAAAAAATTACGATTTATTAGAAGAGTACTTGGTGAATGTGATAAAAAGGTCAAAGAGAAATGTCATCAGTCGTTGGTTAGGCATCATTTAGAATATACATAAGTATAGTATATGGAATCCTAGCGAAGTTGGATTAATTGCCGAATTGGATCGCGTGCAGCGTAGAGGAGCTAGCTTTGCAAAACGTTTCTATGGCCAATTGAGTGGCGTATCAATATTATTAGAGGATCTCGGTAGGAAACCATTCACGGAGCGAAAGTTAAATCACAGGTTAAATCTCTTGGATAAATCGAATGGATGTATCTTTTGCAATGATGTTGAAAATGTGTTATTAGCCCAATCGCACTACAGTTGGAGGAATGATGGCAATACAATTAAAAAGATTGAGTATAGAAAAGATAAATTTGAGATATTATTTCTCCCACGAAGAATAAGGAATCAGAATAAAATAACGTTTGTCCGTCAGCGCTAGGAAGGGAAGGTGTTTTGGGTAGAGGGCAATTTGTAATAAAACCCTGCCACACACCCTAGTGGCGGCTGACAGGCTACTTAATAACAAACAAATAAGTCAGGAAAACAAATCAAAAACATGTTTCTGCGGCAGCCTTGAAAAATATTCTTTTCCTCAGTAATATTTTCAACAATAGCAGTTCCTGTGATTTATTAATGTGACATTTAAAAAAAATTCTAAGTTAATGAAATCACTATTAAATTTATGATCTGACACAGTTCCGGACTTGCTAAGAAGAATTCGACGGTATAGGACGCGATTAATATTGATGGCTATAATGAAATTCACTTTAAAAAGTAGATTGAACTAGATTTCTGAGTTTTTTTCTGAGTTTCAGGGTGTACTTATGAATCCATACGATTCTTAAACTCTGTTTTAATGATTGATTGTTTGTACTGTATTTATATGCAGAAAATAGGAACTCATTAATTACTTTAGGTAAGATTCACGAAATAAGAGTTTTATACAACTGTTAATTTCACTATATTAATTTATATAATCTGATGCAAGTATATACGTAATCATACATAAGTATATATGCATGTAATACTGCAAAACAGTGGCAGGCTTTCATGGCACTACGAATATATTAAATTGTAACAGAGACGGTTAATATGTATTCGGTCGTTTAATCCCAGAACTTAACAATAATTTAAAGCACTAAAGAAATATTTAAAAAGGTGATCAAAAGGTGTAGAGGGTCCAATATTATAGAAAATCAATACCTTTCGCTGAGAATTCCTGAACAAGAAAGGTCACATGACTAACAAAACCGTCACCGATAGCAGTTCCGTGCAAATTTCCAATACTTTAGTAATTAAATAAATAAATTTAGTAATAAATCTTTACCAAGAGCTAAAAATCACGATGTACTTCATCAATTTTGTATTATTTTTCCGTGTGTGTGTATATATACTATATGTGTGCGTGTGGGTGTATATATATGTGTATGTATATATCTATATATATATATAAATATAAATATATATATATAAACACAGTAATTAACCCAAAGGTCGGTTTGGTAGGTGATGGTAATAGAGTTCACCCAGTAAGCCCACTAAGCCCGACGGCGTGTGAGATTCACCCATCAAGGTAGGGGAGCCAGTTTCTTTCCCTGTGCCGGTAATAGTTTCCCTGGAAGTTCTGGTACCCGAAAAATTACATGGCTTGGGTGGAGCTGTAGGTGCCCAGAGAGGCTTGTCCGGTAATCGAACCCGGGCCTTCATATACACATATATTAAGAACGAAAGAATTCAATCGCAAAACCGCAGATCATAATCCATGAAATTAAAGGTTGCGGGCACTTACTGAATCTGTACTTGTACTTTTCCCAAACGTAGCAATAAAGAAGAAAATAGGGCGTCCGTAAAAAACATTGACTTTTCTGATCCACCATAAAATACGCTTGGACGTTTTATCTAAGGTGCCCGTCATTGCGTGCATCACTGTACATGTAAGTGTATATGATAGGAATTTTGAAAAATTAATTCAAAATCTATTAATAAATAGAAATTAAATTAAATTCAAAACCTACTAATAAATAGAAATTAAATTGAAGACTTACTAATAAATTCAACACAAAATTTCAGTTCGAATATTTTTTCAAGATTAGAAACATTATTCATATTTGGTTAAAGCTAACTCACGGAAAATAACATTTTACCTTAGTTAATTTGACTATGTTATGAATTTTTCAAGCTTTCATTTTTACACTTATGTGGGTCGCGGTAGTCCAGTGGGTAGAGCGTTGGACTACTGACCAAAGGGTCCCGGGTTCGATTCCCGGGCAAGGCACTATGGGCACCTGCAGCTCCACCCAAGCTTAAGTGATTTTTCGGGTAACAGGTCTTCCTGGGAAACCATAACCGGCACAGGGAAAGGAACTGGCCCCCCTACCCTGATGTGTGACTTTCACACGCCGTATAAGGCTTAGTACTAAGTGATCTCTACCATCACCTACTAAACCGACCTTAGGGTTGATTACTGTTTATGGTTTTTTATGAAGAAATAATATTTTAAAATTATAGTTAATATTCTCTAAAATTTAATTATATTTTGACTAGTTAAAACAGTATCAAATTTTGGACGTAGTTTACGAAAAGTAATTACTAAATTGATTTTTATGCCTCAATCTAGCTTAAAATATTAGTAATATATTACTTATGGTACCTAATGGTTTCTTTCTTTCGGTGTTAACTTATGATACCATTTATATAAATACCAAATGGCTGCGGTCGAACTTCCTTCATTCATTAGCAGCTAAAATAGCGCCTACATTTGGATGCTATTCAATTATTTATGTTAGGCTTGCTTCACATTTTTAATATTTTAATTTGTAAATTATGTAAAACAACATTCAAAGAAATCACACACAATGAAAATGTATATAACGAAATAAGGATGGTAGTGGTGAAGATTTCCGAACACTCATTGATTAAGAGAAATGGATACGTTTTTCGCGGTGAGTAAATTTCTTGAGATAAGTAGGTGTCAGAGCCTTTAAAAGTTTATTCCGGATCTAGTCGGGGGGTTTAAGTTTCATACTTATGTTGAAATGCTTAAAATGAACTTTAATCGGTCTTCTCAATTATTATGTTCTTTCGGTTAAAATCGCTTTCAACGGTAGCACATTCGACACCACATAATCAAACCTAACATGATCACGCTTGCCGATTGATGAAATACCATGTGAAAAGAAGCTAGCAGAGATAAAATCCTTGATGAAAATGTTATGATTATTTCATATTTGATTCATTCATTTCATGTTTTTCTGCACGATTTATTAGCTGCAAATTTAGGTTTTTAATTATTATTAAACAGGGTGTAACGTGTTTCTTTGTCTTAAGTCACAGAAAAATTTAGAAATAAATAATTACTATTAAGTACCATTTTCTCTCAAGCGTATTTCAGGAATTAAACGAGTGCAAATGTGAACGATTACCTGTTCTTTCCTTACCCTGTCAAAGCACCAGTCACAGATATACGAAGTACAATCACTTAAGTCGACACTAAGGGAGACGAAACCATGGGCTTCTGCGTGGGGAGCTCTATTTATGTGGCTCGTCCCTGACCTAGAATCCTCCGCTATCCGTAGAGCTTCTTAGCGCAGCCAGACAAGAGGAGGAAAACAAAACAAGTGAAGGGGTACGGGCTTGATCTCCTAAGTGACGGCTGACGTTGATTCCTTTCGGAATGTGTACTGTTTCCGAACGCAATATGGGAGGGCTTACAAATGGAATCTACGAGTAGAACTGATCGGATAGCCTCCTGTGAAAGTTATTCTGGTCATGTCTTGCAAATCATCCACGAACTCATTTAAGAAGCTAACATTTCGACTTGAAAAGTACGAAAAATTAACAAGACGGATCACCCAAGACAACAGTTTATGCTTGCTGCAAAAAGTTAAATATTGATCAGCATACCGGTGGCGGACGTTTAAAAACCGAAACAAACATCACCATTTAGGAGGATTCATACTGCTCGACCGTACGCTTAGCAACGTTTTTTCGTTCACTTGATTACGATTTAAAAATATAGGTATCATTCCTGGTATAAAGATTTGGCCTCTGTTTATATCTAGCCTTTTCTCAAATTTCTTCATTATTTTTTTTTCGACAATTGTAATGCGGTAAAATCAGTAAAATGGAATGGCTATTTCTTAGAAAACCACTGACGATTTTGAAAAATAAAAAACACCCCGATGTCAACCATCATTTCTTTCAGAATCATGTCAAGTTATGCAACATATGCTTGAAAGGTACTTTCAGTATACGATCTGGAACGTAAGTCAAACAGTGACATTTTCAGCGACGGAATTGGCATGTTGTGGTAAGTAGTGCAGCCTTTTCTCTCATTCCTTAGGGGAACTGCTCGCATTCCTCGGCACGTATATCGTGAGGATATGGCAACTCTTTTCTCTGTGCTTTAAATGGGAAGCAATGGAAATCAAGTGAAACTTCGTCTCAGCGATAAAAAATTCATGAAAAAGGAACCGAGATGAACAGTAGCACGACTCGTTAGGTAATGAGGAGTTGGAAATTGCCTGAAATATGCCTGGGCAGTCATGCTTTATCATGCATCATAGGTGACCAATAGGATATTGACCCATCACTGTCCTCAAGGCAGATGATTTATCGCTTTCGTAGTGAATGTTCTATCAGTGAGTTACAGCATTTTAAACTGCAATATTTTGTTACTTTTCGCAAAGAAGAATATACGAAAATATGCCATCGGTTTCTAGTCGCTCCCGAAAATCCAAAGTTTCATTAAAATGGAAACTGAGCACTCAAAGGAAGCAAAAATGAGGATAGAACATGCTGAATTTGATGAAACTTAAGTTCGTAGAATTTAAAATCCTACAATTTATTTGTGTGCCTCCTTTTTGTTTGGGTCTACGTTTGGAATTTTCCCCTGCCAGAATTAATTTTGAATCTTTGGAAGAGAAAAAAATCCATGGGTTATCAACAATGAACATGATGAAGTAGGAGTTCTACAATCCCACAACCAGTTATTGATATTAGAACACAACCTTTTGTTGCATCATAACTTGTGGATGATTAAACAATATCAGGGTATGATGAAGGCAGTATATATCAATGTTGAGTTGCTTGACTATTTAAATTTAGGAAAAAATAGTATGAACAAAAGTCCGCCTGTAAATGTAGTCGTAGAATCTTAATGAATCAAAGAGAAAAGAGTTGACCACATTTAGACCCCTTCAACGCCTTAACCCCACCAAAAACGACACAATACCTATGCGCCATGCACTGCTAAAAACCCTCTACAATTCAGCATGATTTTTGCCTCCCTTCATTCTGTCCAATGTGCTCATTCTATTTTTCTTCCTCTGCTTCACCTGCCGATCATTCTCCTCTGCAAGCCTTCAACACTCTGTATCCATTTTTCCTGCCTTATTTGATATTAACAGGGTAACATATTGTCTTCTACTTTATCTTTTGGTTTTCTTTCTAGTCATTTATTTTTGCGATTCTTCTTCGCATTCACATCTCGAATGCCTCCAATGCCCCCAATTATTAACTTGCAGGAATGACTCTTTAGGAGCCATACAAAACTATATACTCTTCACCTTCGTTTTCAATGATCATTTTTATACACATTTATTGAACACACGTTTCCTATCATCTCCTTTAAAACCTTCTTTATCTAAAGCAATCTGGCCGTTTTTCTTCTAAAAGACTTACTAATTGAGTGACGTGCTCTACCTACCTAAGTTTATGCACTCCAATGTTGAGCTTATTACCTTCATTTTCCTATCATCGATTCTTTTCCCATTCATAAGGCACATACTAATTTAATAAGGCGCCAAGCAATGCTTGTAATTATTAAGTTGCCTAGCTAATTAAAGCGAGGAAATGAGCAGCAGTGACCCTCAAATGATCCTTAATACACTAGGCAAAATAAATGTTTAACCAACTTATTTGCACAAAATTCCCCATGGGTTTTCGCAAAAGGATACCTCCTTTTAAGATCTCATAGTTAATAGCTGTGCGGGGAAATTACTTTCGCCTAATGACTTGCCATTAGTTTTCAAAATAGACTACCTGTAGCAACGGATTATTAGATTTAAAATCATACGCCTTCTTGCAATCTGTACAGCGTGCTCACATTCTAAACCAATGGCGAGGCCGGTTACGAGATGATCACGTTAAAAGGGTTGATTCATTTAAGCGCCAGCATCTTTTGACACAGAGTAACAGTTGATGCACATAGAATGAAGGCAAAAATTGTTGTGGTTTTCCATTCCTCACTATATGAGCGATAATGATTCCAGGCTTGCCGGATAACTATGTCTCACCTAATCGACTATGACTCATATACGAGGCATCTTCATAAAGTAACGGCCGTTTGCTTATATTTAAATATTGGCGCTAAAGAGCACAGTTTCACTCCTGCAGCGCTATCTACTGATTCATTGAGAAGCTGTAGCAGCATTTGTTTTGTTTCAGAAGTCGTTTGCTTGTTCGTGCATTCAAACAACAATGTCCGCGATAATCGTTCATCCCGCCAGCTGTGAAGTGCATGCTGTCATACGATTCTTGTATGCAAAAGGATTGTCGGATACTGAAGTTCATCGGGAGTTATGCCTAGTTTATGGACCTACAGTTATGAGTGAAAGAAAGGTTAGACAATGGTGCCGTGATTTTAAAAATGGACGAACAAATGTCCATGACGAAGAGCGAAGTGGCAGGCCCAGTATTCTGACCGATGAAATTGCTTCGCAAGTGGAACAAAAACTGCGATGTGATCGTCGATTGACGATTAATGGCCTGGCTGAACAATTTCCTCAACTTGGACGCTTGTCACGGAAAACCTCGGATACCACAAATTGTGTGCAAGGTGGGTACCGAAACACTGCTGCCAAAACCAATAAGAAAATTCATGATTTTCGTTGGGAACTCTTTGACCAACCACCGTACACTCCTGACCTGGCACCTAGCGACTACTTCCTCATCTTGTACTTGAAACAGTGGCTCGCTGGACAACGTTTCGAAACCGAAGATTAACTCAAGAACGACGTTGTCGATTGGTTCAACTCTCAGGCGGCAAGCTTCTATGCAGAGGGATTAAAAAAGCTGGTGCAACGGTACGAAAAATGCTTAGAAGTGAACGGCGATTATGTGAAGTAGGTTTGTAGCTACCTAAAAGTGCCAATAAAATGTGTTTCATATGAGTATATTTTCCCTGTGACCAAACGACCCTTACTTTATGAGCATGCCTCGTACATACATATTTTGCTGATTTACATTCGGCAAGATCCCGTTGCTGTTCGATGGAACTCGTCGTGCCCATCGGATAGCTCAATATGCGTGAAGGGAGTGAGTTGTGCGTGTGTATGTGCTAATGAACAGAGTTGAGTTGACCTACCCGACTTGTTTGAATTTCAATGTTGCTCCATTTCCCAAACGGTCACTATACGCGAGCGGATTCGAAAAAGGTGGTAAGTCTTCGGGTAACAACTGGAAAAATGTTTAGTCCAAATTAAGTGCCCACAAGATACTCCACTTCAAATTTTACACATATTATTGAATGTATATCCTTCGATGACATCATTAAACTGGCAGCCCGACCAAAGTAAATTGTGAATTTATTCGTACCATTGTTCCAACAACTTTATTTCGCCAAATAGCATCCTTTAAGAAACACTATCCCCATCGGAAAATACTCTTGAGAATGATTTTTCGGGAGCGAGCGCAACCCACTCATGGGCGAGGCTGGACTAGGGACCGGGCGGCCTCGCCCCCACCAGCCATTTATCCGCGCGTGACATGTTGGTTCGCGGCTCAAAGATTGAAGATGGTAATGCGCTGTTTTTGTAAGTGAATGAAGAAAAGAAAACGCTTGGTTTTTAGGGGTTATTTTTTTCCACTCTCTACCGAGAAATCAATTCACTTATCCTGGAATAAAACTTGCCTCGAAAACCAGAAATTAAAACCGACGTTCGGATCCCATGGGCGTCACCTGCAGGTCATGTGATTGACTAAAATTATACTAGAATACATTTTCAAGCTTTATAAATACGTCTATAAAGAAACATGTTCAAAGATATATCTAATATGTTCTCTGGAGAAAGTCAAAGGGACGAGGGCATCTTACTCCGGCCGCCATTTTGATGGTGTTATTCAAGGATACGAGTATTCACGCTGATTATCTTCGGGTGAATTTTGAAGCGGAGTATTTAGAGAGCATGCTCTTTGGAATAAAAACTATTCCAGCCGATCTCCGAAGACCTGTCACCTACTATCTTATTGGACAACTTTTGAACTCGACAATCCGCTAGCCTACTAGGTTCACTTTGAAACTATCCTACTTTGAAATCCTAAGACTCCTGGGCCAAACATTGAAGGGGAGGTTCGCTTTCTTCTTCAATCAATCAATAGAGTGAATTTTTATGAAAACCGCTTTTTAACTTTGTGCGCGTGAAAGTAGTCGCAACAAATCCAATGAACGAAGGCGTTTACCGACATTAAAACAGATCCTTAAAAGAAACAAGCCAGAACCTATCAAAAAGAAGGATAATGTCAGTCGCGTGAAGCGAAACACAGATCAAGCATTATTTCAGAATGTTTTACTGAACAGGGAGAAAAGGTCAAGAAAAATGTTTTATCCTGAAGACTCTGAATCACCCATTATAGGTATAAAATAATTTTAACTTTTCTTTAATATCGTCTGCACCTTTCAGAATGTATAATGTCGAATTTTTATTTCAATGAAAAAACTTGTGGCTAAGAGAGAACTTCAAAATTACGCAGTGAGATGGGAATGGAAGAAAAAAGGTGTGGAATAATGAAAACAGACGAATGATTGAAGGATAATAAAGAGAAGTGAGGGGAAGAGGATGGAAGAGACAGAAGAATGCGGTTATCTCAGGGCGAGGAACATAAATTATGCCACGTGCTTCCGATACTTATAAAGTGTGACGCTGACGAAGAGGGGGAGGGCTGAGTTTCATCATGCATGATACAATGTCAAGTAAAAGTACATGTAAGTGGAGAAAAAAATCCCAACTCCCCCTTCCTCTTAACTAGACCTCACATTGGAAATGATTTTAAAGTTTTAACAAACGAAACGATACGCTCATTACTCCAGAAAATGGCTGTAATTTTATCGATCGCCATTTTCCACACATTTTGATCTCAAAATGCGGTATCTTTCTTCAGCAGGTGCTCTGAGAACTCACGCTATGCATTAATCATGAGAGAATTATGTTTTGCATAATATATGGATCTCAACGATTGCAATTAACAAACATAAAATTTGTAGCAATACTAGCGTCATTTCCGAGTGCTTTCTGTAAGCAAAACTTATTCACAAGTGTTAGAAAAACATTATGGATATAATATGAAATATTTTACTACAATCTTACAGTAAGAAAGGAAAACAAATTTCAGCATTTTAATTTTCATTTGAATACGCTACATGAGTTAAATAAAGAAAGGTGCATCAAGAAAAGTATCGAATTATAGCTTTCATAAATAGGCATAGGAGTGAGTAGCAAGGAAATCGGTATCTCATAGGTTAAAACTGCTACCTTCAAGTCCAATGCACAAATAAAGCCTGAACATTTGGATTTCAGGGAAATATGTCGAACAGGAGAGAATTAATGGCGAAAAAAACGTTGAGGAGGATATTCTAAAACTGAAAATCATGAAAGTTCCTGGAAGATTCCCTTGAAATAAATAGCAGCGTCTCTCGAAGAATGTTGCCCTTTTCAAAGCGTCACTCATTCCGTAAGATTAACAGGAACATGAGAAATTCATCACACCGTAAAAAACCGGATTTTGAGCAATCTTTTACAGATTTCCCACCAAACAATAAATTTCTTCCCACCTGCAGATCATTAACTTATATGAGTGTTCATTTGGGTGCTTCCTTTTTATAAGCTCGGGGGTTCATATAAAAACCTACTCTCTGATTGAAGTAAATTTCGTGACTTTTCTTTTCAAAATGTACAAGTTTTTCTTGACGTTCATCATTTAAAACAGCAGGATCGACGACTTGAATTTAAGGACCAATTGATTTCAAAGACCGAATGAAAGAAACTGAAGGCAGTCCTAAAGCTTTATTTTTATGAATCTATTTTGGACCAAGATGGCCGAAGTAGGAGGGACATAAAAAATAATTGCGTTAGACAAAGATGGAGTGAGTTGATGACAGAGATGTTGAGTAAGGACATTAAGAAAAGATCATGGAAAATTTTGATAAGGAACGTGGTATTTTACGGGTTGAAAACATGGTCGTTTTAAGCAAGATGACTGGCGTAGGTTAAAGGATTTCGAAATATGGGCGTGGAATAGGATGAAAAAGGCAATGGAAGGAAAGGAAAACCAACGAAGAAGGGCTAGGTATGGTGGGGGAAAAGAAAGTTCCATCTAAAACCTACCTTAAACGGTAGACTGTCAATGGTAATTATAATAATAAGGAATAAACTAAATTTACGATTATAATAAGGAAAAGGTTTCCATTTCGAAAAACACCGGAAGGAGAAAGAAAATATCATTGATTTAACGGGCTCAGAAGAGAGGTTTTTAATTTTGGGATTGGAAGGCTACGCTGAAGGTAGCCCATGTAACGATTGGCGTATAATTGGATTATTTCTCGTTCATCACAGTACGTTTTACCTTTAGGTAGATGGAGCTGTTGACTATAAATGTGTTTTTCGTTAGGGCGAATTCTGATATCAACGGAAGAGGTGTGTGGCGTAGGTAGCTGGGAGGGGCAGTGCCTTAGGCAAATGAAGCTGATAATGAAGTTGAGAATGCATGTATGGTGTCATGGGTTTCCACTAGGATATTAACGTAGGTGGAGAAGTCCCAAATACGTACCTCCGTACCTCCTCAAATACTGAACAATTTTTCGCTAATTTTGACATTTGTAGTCAAATTTTGTGCCTCCAACACATTAGAAGTATCGGTAGCAATTTTTTCCTTACACGTGCGTGAAGTGCTGAATTCAGACGGTCGAGTAAGTGTGCTCATGATCGCAGATCGTATTAGTATTGATGATTGTACACAATTGTTACTGAAAATTTGGCTATGGGAAAGATATGTTCTAAACTCGTCCCGAAGATTTTGACAGACGGCCTAGGGCAGAGTCGAGTGTCCGCTTGAGAAGACCTTCTGCAACGGCATTTTTCCGAAACCCCTTACAACTCTCATCTACATCTACATAATGCCCCGCAAACTGCCGCAAGGGCGTGTGGCGGGGGGTGTTAGGTCAACACCCGTAAAAAGGAACATAACCACATGCAAAACATTACTCGCAGTGGTTTATACATCCATGCAAAAAACCTTTCATTCGACAAGTATGCAAATAAATGTACTATTATCTAGCAAATAATGGCACCTTAAGTTGCAGTAATAAATTTATCCAATAACGTGCAATTAGAAAAGTAGGAAGGCGAAATACCACTACCACATGGACATGCAACATAAAACGGTCTCTTCCCCAAGGACACAGGTGAGGAATGTGACCCAACGCTGCAATCCTCACCAACAGACTATTTCTTATTCCCAGCAGTTAAATCCTCCTCCAAACTGCACCAACATGTAACCCTGTGTGCCGTCAAAGAAGCTTGCACGCGCACCCTTAAGAACCTTCCAGAATCCGCCTACTAAGGAGCCTTCGAGTCATGAGGAAGCCGCTGGCTGAGGTGTCAACGCTCAAGGGATGTACTTTGAAGAATGTTGAGGAATTGTAGCGATATCTGAGATAAATCTCGTTTTCGGAAACTATTCCCGATAATTTTTATACAAACCTATTATGTGATGCTTCCTTTATCCCCGATGCTTTGAACAATTTGAAAAATGACGTCAAAACCGACAGGGCCACTTGCGGTGATTTGAGTCCCCGATATCATTTGGGAGAAAGGCCTTCACACGTGCTCTATCAGAAAGTGGTAAATGTCTTTTTGGAATTCAAGGTTTGCGTGGTGGGGGAGGTGGACATGGCAGTTGTCGCTTAATTGGCGTGATGCTTCCGGTATGTAATCGCGTTTGCCAAGTATGACGGGGGAGGAACTTTTGATCTCCTTCGTGATAAAACTGTTTTCATTTGTCGTCAACTTCTTTAAGGAATGTGCTCCAGAGCGATTGAGGTTGCTTGGAGGATTAAGGGATTTTAGAAAAAAATATGTTAGCGATCCGGTGACTGGGTTATTGGGTGAAAGAAGCTTAGATGGAGGGCGAGACTTCGCGAATGCGGTGTTGATTGCGAGGGTTTTGAGTAAGGCCGAGACTGCCTAAATGCGGGTCAGTCACAATTACCCCTCACACTACTGAATTAAATTTTCTTTAACGCTACCTAAAGGCCATATGGACCAGCTCCCGGGAAAATTTGATGTAAAAAGCAGATTCCACGTAGTCTGCGCGGAAATTTCAATACTAAGTTTTACAAAGCAGATAATACTTCGCACTCTGCCAAAAGAAAGTATTTTTACGAGAAAAAATAAACATTTTAGAGATAGTTGCGGACTTCAATAAACGTGACGTAATGAATCTGTAAGAATATATAAATTTAATGACCAGTGACCTTTTGTCCAGCTATATACGAGGGTAGGCTCAAAAGTAATGCACACATGCTTGTAGAGCGCGAGCAAAAATAAATAGCAAGATCGGGAAAAAAATACATTAAAGCACAGTTCTTAAGTTTCGAAATCATATATTTATTTTTCAACATAGTCACCGTTAAGGCTCACACATTTCTCCCAACGTGTAACAAGTTTTTTCATTCCATCACTGAAAAACTCTACTGACTTTTCTCGAATCCAGGACTTGACAGCTGCCTTCACCTCATCGTCCGAGTTATAATGATTATCCTAGCGGTGTCTCTTTAGTGGAGGAAAAAAATCGGGGGAATTAGGAGGGTGTGGAATCGGTTCAAATTTCAGGTTTCGCAGAGCCTCTTAAGTTGCGCGCGAGGTGTGTGGTCGAGCGTTGTCATTCTGCAAGATTATTGACGCCAGGCTGCCTTTAACACGAAAAAAGTCTTCTGCCTTGGATATTCCAATATGGTTTGAAATACTGTTTTGAGTGATTCGCCGGTCATTTGAATCAAAACTTTGATGAGTTTACGATATTTGTCGTCTGTGGCAGTGATTTGACGTCCCCTGCGTGTTTCATAAACAATTATGGCCTTTCCAGGCTCGCAACCACGAAATTTTACTACCCACTGATTATAATTAGACCTATCAACAACAACGCCACAAAAAACAGCCTTTAAACGACGATGATTATCAGTAGGAGTCACTTTTTCAGCAGCTAAACATTCGATAACAGCACGCTGTTTAACTCGCGTTCACATAGCACTAGAACACGTCTCCATACTTCCGCTTCTCGAAATACACTGGAAGAATGAAACGATCTCAAACCTGAGAAAGCATGTTGAGGGGGGAATGTTACTTCCACATGCCACCAAATGTGCTTCTGAAGTTCATTTTGTCTGTGGTCTATAAGCATGTGTGCATTTGTTTTCAGCCGACCCTCGTAGATTTCGAATCTGTAAGTGTGTATCTACGAGGTGTACAAATTAAGATTGTATTTAAGGAGTACACACTTGTAATAAAAATAAATATTTTTATAATTTGTGAAGCCAACGGCTTAGACTTGAGTAAATTGAATTTTCAGTCAAGAGACAGGTAACCGGATTCCCATTCTAATATGATTAATTCCTTTCTCATCTACCATATTATCGAAATTTGTTTGAATTTGATTGAGTTAACGCTTTACCTAAAAAAAGAAATTTATAAATCAGTTTATTTCACAGACAAGAATGGAAACGATTACTCTACATTCTTGTTTTTAATCCCACCATATCTCCACGCTTGCTCGATTGACCATCCGACTAGAATATTACTCGTTGAGTCCATTAGCTGCAAATGGAACCGTATGCAGCATTAGTAACTTTTGGTTTTAAATTTAATTATTGAATTATTCTTGAATGTAACCAGGTAGGAGGGAGTAGAAAGCGAGCGAAATGAAATCGGTTCACAAAAAAGGGCCTCACTCACTAACACAAAAAAATATTCGTGCTTCTACTTTTAGCGAGCACAGTGATTTGAGAGAGACATGGCATGAGATGGATGGATGGAGGCATTTGAGATGCATGGCTTAGATTAACGTCTAGAATTAGGAGCCACTGCAGGCTTTGAAACTGCCATGCATTTAAATTCAACAAAAAAACTGTCGGTGCTAAAATTATTTAGGGGAAGGCAAGACATTTAGAGTGTCGCAAAAGACCTGCCCATATTTTATACGATAGAACTAGGTATTTAAAAACAAGTACTGGTTTATAACAGTATGAGCCTGAAAACCTTATCCCTGAAGTTATATCATTTTAAAGTAAAATAAAATGATAAAAATATCAAAGCATATAAAGTGTCGCTAGTAAAAACATTAAGAGGAAATTTTACAAATTTTCATGCTCCCCTGAAAAAAATTACAATTTAATAATTACATAATTAAAGAGACAAGATTTTTTCACACAAATTAGAGAAAAAATTAAATAAGTGAGTCATAATGTAGGAATAATGGAAGCATTATTCTAATAACCGAAGCATATTATCAATCCTCGCTCTCCTTGTAGTCTATATTAAGTATAATAAAATAGCAATACCATTATTTTAGCAACATGGGTATCTAACCACCAAAAATACACATTATCGATGATTTCCATATTAATAAGTGCTTCAAGAGAAGAACAAAAACATAATACGTCTTCGATGTTCTTCATTTCTCTTCTTCACACATCTGTCAGTATTTAAGATTTAATCATTTTTTTATCAAATAAGAACTTTCTGTGTCTGAGGAAATTGTAAGAAAATTTGATCATTTTATACAATTAAAAAAATCTCCATTTATTTACGTGTTCCGATTCGAAACATGAATGCATTACTTCCAACAATTTTACTCACACCTTCGTAATCTTGAATTACCTCCAGCTTATACTCGGCTTTCAATGTTTTCACTTTATTTTGAAACTTTTAAAGATACATAAATCAATTTAAAATAGAAGTACATATATCTTAAATTTAGACCACACTACACACGTGTCGTAATTTTGAGTGATTAAAAACGCTCCTTCTAGAAAAACAAAAACAGAAGGTTTTACGAAGTTCAGTTGCGAAGCTGGTAGAATATTTTTCCGGCAATTTTTTAAATATTTACTAATATATTAAAACAATTTATGAGCTAAACAAATTTCACTAAACAATATAGGTAATATAATCATTAAAATCGTGTATTAATGAAAAATCGCTAAACAACGGATCTTCATATTCGAGCAGTGGTAAGGTAATAGATTTCAAGTTCAGGAAGGGAAATTTGAGGTTTGTACTGAATTGATTTACAAAAACAAACTCATAGCATAAAAAGTCATCCTAATTTTAAGACTAATTTTAATTCGGGGCGCGCAAAGTCGAAACATACTTTTATAAATTCTTTATACAACCACGTCAATTAAATATCTATATTCTCCTTAAAACCACAACTCTCTTTTTTTCCGCCATGTGCTTTCCTTAATTTCTATCCTCTCTCTTACAAAAATGTATCTAATATTTTACCGTCCTTTTCTCCTCCTTCCAGTGCCTAAAGCCTTGCTTTGGACAGTTTTCCATGAGACTAACTCTTGTCTGATGAAACCGCGGACGATAAGGCGTAGTAGACATTTTGAAATCCATATAAATAATTACTGTGATAAAAAATCAGTTAATAACTGTCAGTATTTGAATTTTTATAAACATTAACCTAAAAATCACGTTCCTGAACGCTGAGCTTGGAAGAATGTCAATCATGGTTTAGTGATAATGGCAGTAAACTGACAAGTATGAAATATGCATGCATAACATCATCGGAGAAAATGTGTACCTTCAGCAGAAAAATAAATTTTTAGAGGAACTAGATCGTGAGGAGAAAATGAAATGACTGTCGTGCTAAAGTTATTAAAACAGAGTCACGTTTGATTTTTCGTGAGCGTCTACGAGTCATTGTCTACGTACACCCATTTGTCTGAAAATTTTAAATGACGCTGAATATAATGGCTGCACTCATTGTGCAAACTTAGGTATAAAACATTGCTGCTTCTTTCCAATCCAGGGCCACGTTAACCAACATGATATTATTTGATGCGCAGAAAACTATCTATCTTAATGATAAAAGGGCCTCGAGAATGATTTTTTAAGGAAATAATGTTGAAATATTCTGTTTCCGTCGCGGAAGTATAGTCTTGAGGCAAGATGATAGGGGGAAATTTATTAATTTATTTAACGTCTTCATTGGGGCGAGAGTCTTAGAGTCCCTTCTTCCACTGGAGAGTTTTGAAATGTGGGTGTGGACAAGGATGGATAATGTGAAATTGACAAAGAGGGAAACAAACGAGGAAGTGCCAATATTGGTGGGGGAGGAGAGAAGACTGCTGGTAGAAATCTGAAGGAATACGGATACAAATAATTATGATCGGCAATAGGATGTTGAAAAATACATGTATGATCGAGAGAAGGGCGTTAGGCAAGCGAGGACGGGGTAGGAATAGCATAGGCATGTTGCACACGGTGAAGGCAGGAAGTATTACGAATTCAATGGCGGGCTTATCGTAAAGTCAGATGTCTGATTGTGTTTTGATAGGAGAGGCGTATAAATGTATCGTCATACCGTTGTTATGTGTTCCCATATAAAACTTACCTTAACTGGTTGAATTACAATCATAATCATATTTAAACAAGCTCGAATCTGTACTAATTTATGTAAGTAATGCATTAGAAAATAATGAATGATCAAACGGCCTATCAGGGTCTAATGATCGCAGAAATGAAAACCTTAATCTTGGGAAACCGGAATTGGTCGATATTAAAATGCACCTACAAAGCACTCTTCAAGCCATCAGGACGCATTATTATATAGGACGAAGATATATTTGTGGCGGTGGTGTATCCACACCAGGCATACTCAGCACACGAACAGACAAATAGGTGTATCTCTATGCAAGAGATACACCTAAAGAAAAGAATTCCGGCTTGAAAATGAACTGGTAATCACTAATCGGACTAATGAGGAATGCACATGGCACCGCCACCATTTCTAGTTAAGTCATGCAACAACAGTGATAAGCTTAGTGCTGTATACAGCCTCTACTACTTTCAGCATATGCACGCATACATAAATAGACACACATGCATACGCATTGATTAAAATATATACGAGGGGGGACCAAAAGTAACGGGCATTAGGTTGCGGTGGGGAGCGAGAGTGGGGGAAGCCTTTGTTCGGCCGGTCGTACTTCAGGCTCACGCCATCTGCGTCAGTATACGCAGAGCCGTCGCTGTGACTGGATCGGTCCTTGAGAGCTGTTTCAGTGAAACAACTTTTTTCACTTCGGTGAAAAACGTGATGGCGGATTATCAAGAGCAACGCGCTGCAGTGAAATTTTGTTTCCTGCTGGGGAAATCGGCCGCGGAAACTATTGTAATGCTCAAGACTGCTTGTGGGGAAGCTGCCCTAAGCAAAACCAGAGTCTACGAGTGGTTTACACGTTATAAAAATGGTGAAATGTCAATTGAAGACCAACCCCGTTCAGGCCGCTCTTCAACAACAAGAACTGAAGAAAACCTCGACAAAATCAATCATTCGTGAAGACCGTCGCAGAACCATTGATCAACTCTGTGAGATGTCTGGAATGTCATGGAGTTCAATTCAGAGGATTCTATCTGAAGATTTGCATATGAAAAGGATTGCAGCCAAATTTGTCCCTCGCCATCTCACTAACGAGCTAAGGGAGCGTCGAGTTCAGGCAAGTTTTGAGCTTCAAAATCAGCTCGAAGAGGACCCTGATTTTTTTCCAAGGTGATTACTGGTGATGAATCGTGGTGCTACGGATACGATCTTGAAACGAAGCAGCAATCAAGCCAATGGAACACAGCTGGCTCTACTCGTTCAAAAAAAGCTCGCCAAGTGAAATCAAAAATCAAGACAATGCTCATTTGTTTCTTCGATTGCAGAGGTAGTGTGCACTCAAGGTTCGTTCTCCCGGGTCAAACTGTCAACCAGAAGTTTTGCCTGGAGGTTTTGAAGAGATTGAGGGAGAGTATCCGGAAGAAAAGAGCAGATCTTTGGCACTCGGGCGACTGGTTCTTCCATCATGACAACGCGCCGGCTCATACCGCTCTTTCATTGATTCAGTTTTTGGCAAAAAACGGCATGACATCAATTGTCCACCCCCCTACTCAACAGATTTAGCTCCCTTTGACTTATTTTTGTTCCCCAGACTCAAAACGGACATGAAAGTAAAGCGTTTTGACACTCTGGAGGAGGGAAAACAAAAATCGCTAGAAGGCCTAGAGGACATCCCGATAATTGAGTTTCAGAAATGTTTCGAACAATGAAAGCATCGTTTGGAGGAGTGCACAGTGGTCAATGGGGAACTTTGAATGTGAACAAAATTAAATGTACATATATTGAGAACTAAAGAATCTATAACAACATTCCTGTTATTTTTGGGTCACTCCTCGTACACACATAAATACACACGTACATACATATGCATCTCTAGACACATAAACATTGTGGAAAGAAAGATATAGTGCGGTCTCGCAAGATCTATCCTTTCGGTATCCATACTGATTTCTTATCAATAAGTCCTGGCTGCCGATATGTCCCATAATTGATGTGACAATTACGTGTTCTAGAAGCTTACAAGAAAATATTTGCAGAGAAATTGGTCTGTGTAGTACTGGGTTCTTCTCTATCGCAACTCTTAAAAACAGGTGCCATATTAGTTACGTATTTTCTATTCTTTGGGTATCTTGGGTTCCGCCAATGCGGACAAGAATGTCATCGAGCACGGGAGACTTGTTGAGTTTGAGTGTTTCAAACTGATGGAGTTTTCTAAAACACGATGTATTAATTTTGCTCAAACAGAATCTTACCAGCACAGATTGCATTGTTTCATAAAACAAGTGTGATAAGATTTAGATTGGCGATCACAATATTAGGTAAAACTTTTACTTGATAATTTAACATTTATGAAATCATGCTTATGCGTGAGGGTCTACGAGTTCTCGTATAATTTGATATTAGCTAGACTAACTCAACTTAACACACAGAGTTGAGATATATTATATTAACACTGCCATAAATGGAGTATCACATGCTATTTTTATAAATTTTTGAGTTTAAATAGTTGTATAGATTGTAAATCTCCAAAGAACCGTTGTCCAATGAAATTAGAATAATACTAATAGGAAAGGAAACAATGCAAACGAGGATAAACAACCTAAAGGGTATAAAAAAAGACGTAAAACGATGCTGACATGGGTAAAGAGGACATAAAATGGCAAACTATTAAAACTGTACTAATTGAAGCCGCAAAATTAGCTGCCATGAAAAGGAAAGACTCCGGGAGAAGGCCCAGGATTACGACGCATTGTTTAACCAGTGACGACGATGGAGAAAAGGACTTCACTCGAATCTTCAAGGAAATTAATTTTCTACGATGATACCAAGATATTTCCGCATACACCATCCTCTTTAAAAAACGGAAATATACCGTAACGCTATATTAGTACCCCGCAAAGTAGTAGTAGTTGCAAGGACGGTTAGCGGGGTATTATATAGAGATAAATGTAGAATATAAAAACTTTATTTTCTTATCATAAATAATTATATTTCAAGAGTAAACGATATTATCCTGGATTTGGCAGGTAAAGAAGAATGCGCGAGATTTTGAGCATTTCGTTTCGCCAGCCCACTCAGTTTCCTGGTCCTGATAACTTCAATTGAAAGAAGAATAGAATTACGTAGACGAGTTTTGGCTGGCCAATGGTGGTAAAGTGGGAGAGACGAGGAGTAGGATGAGGGATTGGTTTGCATTGAAAAGGGAAATGTTTACTCACGACGTTCGATTACTCGCTGGAAAATCCGTCGAAGATTAGCACCTGCACTCAGCTTTTGATGGCACTTTCACCGTTTCCAAGTGTTACGAGATAATGGGTGGTCACCGGTGTGAAGGATGGTGTATTGGAAGGGTAGGCTGTGAGGAACAAAAGGCATTTAAGGAAGGGACAAAGGGAAAGGAGAGAGAAAATAAGAGGGAGTTGCATCGCCGTTGCGATGGCAAGGCCAACTGCGACAGTTAAAGAATGATTACGGGATGACTACACGGGGACGTAGCTCCGCCCCCTTCCCTATGTCCTACACACTTTCACCTTCCTTCCTCGCGATCTATAGTGCAATCACATTCCGTAATCATCCTTGGTCCGGCGGAGCTGGCCTTACGATAACGTGCCCGTTCTCATTCTCGGCATTTTGATAGCAAAACATTGCTCATTTTTCTTTTTACTACATGCTGTATGCATTAAGTTTACATTTTGTATGCACTATGCATTTGAGTTATTACCGTTTATTAATTCAGTCGACATAATAATTTTCTCCATTTCACTGCACCACCCCTCTGCACCAACAAAATATTTATTTTCACTGAGAAAAATGGTTAGGGAAACAATGCAAACCAATCCCTCAATTAGGGTGATTGGAAAATTCCGTAAATCACTTTGTTTGTAGCCGGGTTATATAATCCCCAATTTATCAAAAAACGTATCAATATAGGTATAGAAGCAGTAGTAAGCACAGAAAAATTCAGAGTGAAGTGATCCTCACATAAAATATCAGTTTAATTGTAATGCACGCTTTGACTGACCCTTTGCCGCATTCGCTCGGTTAAACATGGCTATTGAGTTACAAAGAAACTCCATCAACCGATGATTACAAGTCTAACTAACTGCGGTTCAATTTTCAGCCTCAAATTTTGTTCAACTAGTGCAATAGAAATGCTTTGAATATAAGATAGATATTTATGAGGTGCAACCTTACAGAATATTACTGGCAGATTAAATGCATCTGTGAAAATCTGAATCAACATTAATCCGTGCCCTACTGAAGCCACAAAATAATCCGTCGGCAAAAGGAATGAGGCCAGGAAAAATCCCAGCTCATGGGGAATATCAATAGTAACACATTATTATAGAAAACTCCTGTACATAAAATCAGCGCCACGATAAATTAATATTTTTCAGCGATTACTCGTAATCTTGGTGAGTTATCACTTTCTTCTCGCAACACCATTTCTTTCCTCTGAGAATCATAGAATTTTTCCATAACTTTCTTGATGTGACGACAGTATTTTAAGGAGGCATTTACACGGTGGCAGCACACACAAGTATTTAAACGTACTTTCACAGGCATTAATCCATCGGCAAGTAATTAACAGGCATCACGGCACCATCAAGACGAGCATGCCTCATCGGGCAAACTTTGTTATTTTGAGCGTGGAGGAGGCGCGAATCTAGCTCGGAGACAAGTATATCCATCAGTGTAAGTGTGTGGAATCTGTAGAAGCGCAAGAAAGCAGCCTCGTAAGATAAATCGACGGGAAAAATATAAGTTTTTTTTTAAAGATAACTCACCCTTATTTAAGTAAGTAAACGCATCAGTGGGAGAGAATTAAAAAGCGGGTGGGAGATGGATTGGGTTCGGCTTTTGAAAATAGGACATGTTTTGCATCTAGGTTTATTGCAAGGCATGGGAGTGATTTTGGGACAGGGTGGGGATTTAAGGAGTGGATTGGTTGATTTGAGGAGTTCTGATGAGTTGTCGGGGTCTTTGAAATCAACGGAGGGGTATCTGGAATAAAGGTTGGTGGTGGAATTATGGTTTTTGAGGATAGGGTAGAGGTTTTTAGGATTGATCTCAGAGACTTTTGGCCAGGGAAGTATGTGGTACAAATGTAAGGAGGGTGCGTTTCTGCGGTGGATGAAGGTTTTGGAGTGTAAGCATGTCTTCCCATTATTTTGTTTAAGAGGGATTTAGAATGACCTCTATGGAGGAGGGAATGGTGTATATTTGAGAGGAATTTATCAATGGAGTCGGGGTGATCGCAGATTCTGTGCCCTCATATGGAAAAAAGAATAAGGAATGGAGCGTTTGGTGTGATATCGGTGGCAACTGTTATAATGTAAGTATTGTTCTTTGTTGGTTGGTTTTATATGTACAGAAGTGTGGAATGTTTTGTCTCTTAATAATCTAGAAAGTGATTTCGGAAGAGGAAACGGTAGAATTGAAGGAGACTGAGGACGAAGCATTGAGGTCGAAAATGAATGTTTCCAGGGAATCAGTACCATGTGGCCAGAGAAGGAAAATATCATCGATGTGTATGAGCCACAATAGAGGGTTCAGGGGTAGTTTTAAATTGCAAAAAATCCTGATAAACTCTTATTAATTACACTCCCAAATCTTCCTCCACCGCAAAAAGCCACCCTCTTAATTTGTACCACATACTTCCCTGGCCGAGAGTCTCAGAGATCAATCCTAGAAGAACCTCTACCCTATCCTCAGAAACCACAATTCATCAACTGAAGTGGAAGCTCTGACCCTCATCCTACGTTAATGCACCCCACCCCTCAACATCCTTGCAAACAATTACCACTCCTCTTGCAATCCGTCTTCCGCATCCGTTTCTCCCTCCTCACCCTAACTTGCCTCCCTCCACAATGTTTCATTTAATGACCGTTTCACCGTATCAATTATCGCCTCCCTCCCCACATATGACAAACCATTAATCCTCAAAACCCTCAAGGTGATACACATTTGGCCCCTGTGAGCATGCTCAGATTCAGACTTCAACCTTGAACCCTAAGGACGCCCCCTCTCACTTCCCGTCGATCCCCATTCCTGCCGCTCGCCTCCCAAACCCTCCCCTTCTCCATTCCTGCTACTCCGGCTCTCCCCTCCAGACCATCTCCCGAGTCTCAGTTTTCTTCCTTCTAATGAAAAAGGTGACTTTGTCACCGAAATATTAAAAAAAACTGTCTTCAGTGGCATTTTGGGTTTTTCTAGTGTTTGATACCACCGTTACGCCTGGGACTATACTTAAATTCACGCTTGTGAACTTTTTTCTTTAAACATAAATGACTATCGTTGGAAATTTATAGAATGAGTGCATAGTGACAATATATTTGTATACTAGCGTTAATTATATAGCCAATTTTTCAGCTTCTTTTTCCAAAATTTCACCATGCCACGAATCCCTTGTTTAATATAAAACAAAGGTATAAGCAAATATTAAGGATCCGTGCATGAATTTGTAGTTCAAGATGGGCTAGATTCAAAATCCGATTGTAATGTGTTCAGGAATTCATCTTAATCAAGAGGGATTTTATCCAAAATGACAGCGAAGTCGGTCGTGAATTTCAAAATATATTCACAGAAACTTTCTGTCACATCTTAAAACCCTTATAATAATGATTGAATGTATACTAAATTGCAAACATAAAGGCGAAATCAGGAAGATACTTACTTATATATTTTCATTTTCTTAAATTCAGATGTCTTACTCATTTATGGACGATCCTTACCAGAAGTGAATCATGCAATGTGTAACGAGTCGTTCTTCTCGAACCTTGGTATGAGTAAACGAGAAAATATAAAATGAAACATTTGCAAACAATAGCTAGGAAGAATAATCGAGATATTATAATTATGACAATAATAGAAGAAAACATTGAAATAAAGTAGGCAGTTCCGTGATACTACGGCAATTGCCGCTTGGGTTGCACTGGTTAGCAAGTTTGATCCCACCACCTTCCTTGTTACGAAGGTTTGAAGAAGAAAAGATGAAAGTTTCCAGTAGACGTATTTAAAGTAAAGGCATTGGAAAAGCAAAACATAATCATGGCGTTTAGAAAATCCCAGATGAGATGCCCATGCTGAGGAATAATCTGCTCGTATACTAGTATGCTATATCATTCACAGTTCAAAACGAACAAGTTAACATTTGGATAGCTGGTCAAATTTTAAGATATAATTCTTTTAAGGACCACCCTTTCATTATCAGACCTTTCCATTACTTTATCAAATGCACTTATGACTTATCTGGTCTTTGGCAACTTTCGGATAAATCGCTCTCGTGTTCTAGTAAACCGGCTTCTAGAGATTTTAATTCTCGATTCGTTCCTTCTGCTGGTTTATCCTTGATCGCCTTTATTGACATATTCCATTAGCATCTCTGATACCATTTCAGTTATTTTTCATTTCACAGAGTGATTATTTACGTGATCGTATGCCCTTCCGGCGTTTGTCCTTTTTATGCTTTCTTTGATTTCTTTCTCGGCGATATTGATATGTCTCTTTCTTGGATTTGTCTCGACCTTAGAAGTTGGTTTTTTCATTTATCATAAAGCGATTCTTAGCCTTCTCGTTTTAGGCTCATGTATCTCCTTAATTTTTCGTAGGCCTTATCTATGGCAGCCGAGTACAACTTGTCGGAATGTTTTTCTACTGCTTCTGTAATTGGCTTTTCATGTAATTCAATAACCTTCAGCGGCGGTTTTGTTACCTTTCTCCGGTTTTTCATCGATAGCCATTCTAAATCTTTATCAGTAATCTTGTCTCAGAGTTTTCGAGTCTAAAATTTACGCTTCGCCCTATTCATTTTCTCAAAGGCTGTTCTCCATGACCAATTTCTCACGGCCACCATTTTAATCTACAGGAAGATATCGCTCGCTCCCAATGGGTCTTCTGAGTCTTACTCATCCTATTTCCTCCTGATAGATGTCAGTGAAGGACGTAGTCGATTTGAGATCTGGTAGACCACAGAATAAACCATGATCTTCTTCCCCGATGTTACTAAAAAGCCTTTGCTTATCATTTTCCAATTCTGATGGATTTTCGAACGCATTTCATCGGCATGAGAACTTAAATATCGAAATCTCAAAAAAAATTTCATTTGAAAATGAGCAAGGATATATGTCACCGATTTGCTGCCTGTACTAAAAATATTTCTTGGATATAAATGGATTATAGACATTAATTTATTTCAACAAAGAACAATATTGCGACCTTCCAAACGATTACCTTTCAAGAAATTCACGTTCGATAGATTCAGTGTTCTCGTGGTTTCTGATGAACTTGACATTTCTAAAAATGATGTGCATCGACTTGTGATCAAAAACATGGGTATGAGAAAGACGTGTGCGAAGTTGGTTCCGCGAGTGTTCGCTGAAGAACAAAAGGAAACTCGAATGTAGACCTGCCAAGAGCTTCTCGAGCATATGAGTTAGGATACAAATATTTTTAGCCCCACAAGACTCCTTCCTCTTCCCTCGTCTCAAATCCGTGCTGAAAGGACGTCACTACGGCCCGGTAGAAGCGTTACAATAGGCCGTGACGGGGGAGCTTAGCGGTATTACGGACGCCGCCTTCCTAGAGACACAAAAAGCTTTTCAAACCCGTCACAGTGGTGTATGGACGCAAAAGGGTGCTCCTTCGAAGGCTTTTGAGTACATGTATCATTTCTGGCAATTGATATTTTTTAATCCACTCAATCCTACTACTATGTGGACAGAACTTGTATATGCTAACAGGCATACGACAGGAATTTCTGTTTAATTAACTCTGTTTAAAAGTAAATTTTGGTTTTTCAATGCAGTTATTTGGGCGCTTGGGTTTGATTTTGTTACGAATGCGTATCGTACGAGGGGCGACCGAGTAATTGAACTTCGGTGATGATGTATGGATATTTATACTAATTTTTCTCAATGGTCTAATCAAATATATATAGTTTTGAGCTGTAATAATTTCTTCGATATCACCAGTAAACTCAGATATCCCATACTTTTCTAAATTGGTTAACCTTACCTGTACTAGACTAAGGGGCTCTCAATTTAATTCCCCCAACATTCCCCTTACGCTCTCTTCTGCAAGCAATTTTAAATGTATCTGGTTGATTTTCTTTGAACATGTTTCAAATTCTTAATTGAGGTCTTCTCCTATTGGTCTCAAATACTTGCCGCGTATTTCAAATCAATTAAACCGGAGTTGCACCTTTCTCTTACCTTGTCATTGCATTTTTCTGCAATTCGTCTAATGAAACCTAATTTAAGTCTGACCCGCAAATTCTTCCACGGAGTGTTCCGCATAAAATATTTGATATCAGTTTAATACCCAAGTATTTGTTCTGTTTAGAGTTTCTTGATTCGATCATATCTATTTTACAATTAACTTAGCATAGAAATCACCTTACAGCAAAATTTCAAAGTGTTGCCCATCGCGTAATGCATTTTTCCTGGGTACTTATTAGAAAGCTACGGCCAAGAAATTTATTTCCTACTCTACCTTAAATGGATCATATTACATTAGCTCTAAAGAATCAAATTTTACATATTAATTCGAGCATTATGCTCTGTTTAATATTCAAAATACTTATATATTCTATTCTTTCAGGTTTCACTTCGTGGAAGTATTTAATATCCATACTAAAAAGAAAGACTTGTACTTTTCCACAGATTTTATTATATGGTACAACGCGTTTCACCGAATTGCCTCATCATCAGGTACAAATTTACTGCAAATTTGTACCTGATGATGCCGCAAGTCGTTGAAACGCGTTGTACCATATAATAAAATATGTGGAAAAGTTCAAGTTTTTCTTTTTAGCATGGATCAAAATACTTCATCTAAATAATTTCTAGCATTAAATTGACGTAAATTATTCATTTACCACGTTTAATGAAAAATATGTTTCAGTTAAAATTGTAGCTACTTAAATTGAGGATGGTGTTAGCCTTGAAGGACAAAAAATTAAATACGATTTGGCCCAAGGACGCTTGGAATCTCAAATGTAACCATACAAAATCTCCTTTGGAGAAAATAGTGCCCGGAGGGATATTCCGCCTTTTCATACACTAAACGAACTTATTTCGAGGCTTATTAATACGTTGTGCATATGTGACTCCCATTATTACATAGATACCATTTATGAGTGAAGTTAAAAGACGAAATATTCAGTCATATGGAACAAATCAGCTGAAACTGTACAGTAGCACAGCATTATTCTAAGAATTTTTCGTAAGAAAAAAACTGAAGCGAAGAAATAGCCACTCATCACTTTAACTTTCTACTTTATGATTTCTACCTGATCCTTCTAGCTTTTGGATCTAGAGGAATCGAGAAAACCAGTCAAGCGTGAAGCAGCAAAAAATCACTCCATAAAAACAAGAGATGTGCACAAGATACATCAGAAGAAATAGGAAGATAACAGAAACAGAGATTTAAGTATTAAATAAAGGACTGCAACAGCTATCTGGAGGCCGATGTCAGCAGGGACCCCAATTTAATTCCAAGGACTGTTCATCTAAAAATAAATAAGATAAAGAAAAAAAGATCAATCGCTTGTAGTTAAATTGAAAGAATCTGAATCAATGATTGATTAAAATGAAAATTGAAAAAGGAAATGGTAGTAACCCTGGAGTTATCGTAGACTAATGGTTGCGACGGTAAGAAATGATGACTGGAGTTTCAGAAGCCTAGAACAAAATCAAGTACGGAAGAATACCTACGATTAGGACACCGTAGATAAGAAACAAAATGCTGTACCTAATAGAAGAGAAAAGAAAGTAAGAAACCTCAAAGACTGAAAAGGAAAAATATGTTACCAAACGGTACGAAATGAAATTAGCCTAAAAGCGAGAAAAGCCAGAGAAGAATAGGTCAACACCTTGTGCGAAGAACTGCAGCATATCCTTGTCCAGGGTAAAGTTAAGGAACCTTAACAAAACTCGATACACTATTGCAACGAAGGAAGAGCAAACGTTCATGTATTGCGGACATTAATAGTGAAATCGCTACATGACACTGGATGATGACGAGGAAGCGATTTATTTATTATTTTATGTTGACGGAAAAGAAATCCACGCTCAAATAATGTAAGAAGAGGAAATTATCAACATTGATGAGAAAGGAGAATGTCTTCGAGTCAAAATATAACACTGCACAATGGGACTTCGGGGTAAACGACACAACGCGCCCAGACGATTTACACTCGGATTTCATTAATTCTACCTCCGGTTGCTGAAGTGAAAGGACGTGCCTCAGCGTGCCCCTCTAAAACCGGTTCTACCCACCTGCTCCCTGTCCTTCCCATGACCCAGCAGAGCAGTTCCTCTGACTGCTACCTATTGTGTATTGATCTCTACATCTACATAATACCCCGCAAGCCTACGGAAGGGCGTGTGGAGGGGGCGGGGGGTTAGGTCACCCCAAGTAAAATAGAAATAAGTATTATCAGTAAAGTATTATAGGTATTATGCATTTTATTTACGCTCAATTATGAACAATTACAGTGTTTTGTGCTTAATAGTCTCCGCGTTCGCGGGAATCAGAACTGTTTGAGGGTACAGATATTTTACTTTGTGCGTTACCTAGTTACTTAGTGCGATCTATCTTGTTATCTTGCATTTCGGTGTTATTAAAATTGTTAGCGAGCCAAAAAAGTAAAACCTTTGTGTTTTCATCGGTTTACCTTGAATAGGTCTTTGGTATATCTATTCATCTGAATCAGTAGGAACGTAGCCGGTGACAAATTCTTTATTTCCGGAATTTAGTTTAAGAATTGCAGATCAGCCTTTATTTATAGGAAAATAACGTGAATGAGGATAATTTTGCGTAGGTCTCCTTTGCTATACTTGGAGTGCAGGCGATTGCACGGCTACAAGAACCCGTGACGAGAGGTTGCAGAGGATGGTGCAGGAATTCCGACGCAATGAAGAGGGCAGAGTGGTTTCTGCTATGAGCAATACATGTATGACTCAATGTGGGAAGTCAAAAGACCACATCACCAATACTGCGCGGGTTCGCCCAACTGCTAGCAACGGCTAGGTGATTTCAGACCTGCCTGGGGCTCTGTCCCCCAATGAAGGATGGTCGCCTGTCCGTAGATCGGATAACTGTTGTAGTTTCATGGAATAAAGCTACCATTTGGTGCATCCGGTCCTCCGTTCTGTTTTTGCGTCAACGCATGTCCAGTTTTCAAGCTTGCGACAGCACAGGACGAAAACAGAAGACGGCGCTGACTCGTACACTGCGTGTTTTGATGGGAGATGAGCAAAATAATAGAGAGCGGGTGTCGGTTTACGCTGCAACTGCGGGTGAATTGGGAGGTGGCGAGAAGCGGAAATGCGACAGCGGTCTGCTCACTGATTGGCTGCGCTGTCTGCGGCACTTCAGAAACGGATGTCTGGAAGTACAGCTTAAAGGAAGGCCAGACTGCGGATGGGATTGAAATGTGCGTAAACAGATCCTATCCGTCTCCAACAGGTACCAGGGACTGCCGCGTGATAGCGCCACGCTATCTGCAGCCCCTACCCCGAGGCTGATGAATAATAAAACCTGACAGCGTAATGGAAGGGAGGGAATAGTAAGTACCATATTTCCCATCTTCAAAGATGCACTGGCGTAAAAGACGCGCCCTGATTAATAAGTTCAAAATTTAAGAAAAAAATACTTGCGTCAGATTGAAAATGTGTAACAATTTTGATTTTTACACTTAATACGAAGAAAATCGAATTTTTACATTAAAAAATCAGTAGCTACTCGTATATCAACGTTTATTCACTGCCAAAATATCTTCCAGCTGCCTTGTTTTCGTGTTCTGAAGCGTAATTCACGAACCGATACTAAGTTCAGCGATATCACCGCCACGGTAATGTTTTTCCCATAGTAATGCGGGAAAAAATAAGTAATATCAAGCATTTTACCGGCGAACCGGCTTGCGCTCATAGGTGATAATTCAAAGCGTGTCCCCTCGACCCATAAAGCGTAGGCTGGTTTTAGATCATGCTTAGAAGTAAAAATGAAATTGTCTCATGCGTCGGAAAATACGGTAGCTAAATAAGAAAACGAGTGTGATAAGTCTTCTTTTAGAGGAATTAGGCTGGTAGCCACTTGAGATACGAAGAGAACAAGCGAGGCTTAAACTTTTAGCAAGGTTCAGAACACACGAGTTTAATTATGGCACAAAGGGAATTTATGATTTATCTTATGATGGCCCCACACTATTGGGGTAGGTCAAACCGCAAAGATAAGATAAGGGAGATAGACTCCAATACAGATAGATACAACTATTCGTTATCTCCTAGAACAATCACGAATCATAATAGTAAGATCAAAGTCATGATAGAAATAGTAGAGGTAATCTAATTACAAGCGAGGACACGATTAAACGCCGCGTAGACATATGGTACATTCGTAGGTACATGTGCATGCGAATGTTATTTGCTAATATGTGTGTTTGCATGAGTGTAAGTTAAAAAGGGTTTTCCATTAATATACACGACTCTTTGGGTGCGAATTGGTATGCATTTGTTAGTTGTGCATGTGGTTTTTATTCTGTTTTACAGGTGGTGCCCTAAATCCCCCCGTCACACGCCCTTGCGACGGAGTACGTATTGTGTAAATGCAGGTGTGGATGATCTAGGTACAACAATTTTGAGGTAGTGCTTAAGTAAACCATTTAGGATTTCCTGTGATTAGCATACTGTATTTTGCAAGGGCTCCCGAAGTCAAACAAAAAAAGATTTACCAAATGAATTAAATGCTTTCATTCCATGAATCTACATCTTGACGTTTTGCTTAGGGGTTGAATCTTTGGAGGTTGAATGTTCATTTAGGGTAAAAACCGCCTTCAACTCCGTTCTCGAAATAAATCACTAATTTCTTTGATTTGCCCAAATTCCACACAACCGTTAGCACTACAAGTGTTTTAAAATCTAACGGTTTCCAGTAAAAAATTGCGATTCCAGTCTCGGATAACTTATTAGCTTAATTGTTGATTTTTGAATAATTGTTGAATTCGAATGCCTTGAAAATCAGAATAGTACAATTTTTCAGCTAAAATAGCTGTCTTCCAGGACTCAATTCGCACAATGAAGGAGTAAAACATACGTAGTCAGTCATAAAGTCGGATCTATCATCAGACAAATATTTTATCAATTAAGCATGAAATTGATATTTCATATGTGCTCTTTTTGCTGGCAAAGATATTCTTTATTCATAATTGAAAATTTGTCGCCAGCCTTTTCCTACAATAAATGTGAAACAACCATTTTTCACCCATTTATCCATCTCAAAAGTTAAGACATTCTTGTAAAAAGTCCTCTGGCTTATCTGGTATTCATCATCACTAGTATTTCAATCCTGGGATTGGTTTAATGCAGCCCTACATTCTACTCTATTTTATGTCAATTCCATAGACCTGATACCTTCTCTGTTTTGCGTCCTTCTTAATTTGTCCTATGTACGAGGACAAACACATACATAAAGGTACATGTGTCGTACATGTCTTTTGGTCTTCTTCGTGGCACTTTCCCTTCTATTATATTCCTAATCAAACCATTGTGCCGCAATGTGTGTGCAATCCTTCTATTTCTTCTTTTCCATAGAGTTTTCCATGTGGTCCTATCCTCTTCTATACACGTATACTTCCTCGTTCCTTACTTTGTCTGTCCATTGAGTCTTCAGCATTCTCCTCCAGCACCATATATCGAAGGCTTCTACGTATTCTTCGATGTTCCAAGTCTCGGAATCATAGAACACCATGCTCTACACGAAAGTATTGACAAATTGCTTCCTCATTTCTAGCCTTAGGTTCTTTGAAAATAGCAATTGCATCTTCTTCATGAATGCGTTCTTAGCTCGGGCTATTCTTCGCTTGATGTCAATCGAACTTCTTCCTTCCCATATTATCATGCTGCCCAGGGAGATGAAGGATTCCACTTGCTCTAGTTTCAACCCTCGAATTGTGATATCTGTATTCAGCTTCTCTCTTCCACACACAAGGATTTTAGTTTTCTTCTTGTTGATGCTCATATTATATTCCCCCAGTACTCTTGATCCATAGCACTTAGAATTGCTGGTATTCTTGATGAAACAAATGTTCAGGAGGGAACTACTCCTATTCTAAATATTCATCATCACGACACTTTTTTTAACATTTAATGCTAATCAACAAGGGCCGCACGAGCATTGTATAACATTGAGGTCATCTGCAAAAGCTAATTTATCCTTAGAACTATGAATAGCTGTGTAAACTACTCCATCGTCGGCAAATAAATGAGTCACACTATTTATTTATTTAGCATTAGTCCGACAACAGCATATTTTGGCCTTTACATCGGACTATTATCAGTGATAACAATGGTCACATTTACAAATAATTTCGTTCACATAAAGGAGGAATAAAAGAGGTCCGGTCCTAAGGTTACTACTTCTGTATTTGCGCAAACCTCTAATTCAGATACCACAAAGGGTAATATTAATTTGTTGCCGTCACACCTAGAATTTTAAAATAACAGAAATTTAATTAGTACATGTTGAAATTCCGAGCCACTATCTACCAATTAATCTTAATTGACAGACTGAGCTTGAAATTCTTATCTAAATTTAATGAAAGACATGAAAGACAAGAAAAAGAGAGAGTTAATTATTTCCTCTGATTGCAAAGTAAAGGCCCATAAAAAGTTATGATTATTTCATTTCATATTTATTCACCAGAAAGGTTGACGCAATTAAATTTCTCTTAAAATATTAATCTGCAGGCGCCAATCAATCTGAGCCTTAAGACACCACGCAGCAACCAGGAATAATGTGACGGGAAAGCAGTCCAAGGAATGGAAAGGGTAGGACAAGAAGTAACTGAGAGTGTTACTAGGAATAAATACACGAAGCATCGGGGATGGTGTCTCGTTGGCTTTCGCCTTAGAACAAAGAGTCATGCCAACGTAGCGTGACGAGTTTATTTTACCGGGAATTAACTCGATCATCCAACGGAAACAGGTGAAGGACACTCCAGTCTTCAAACTTTTCCTAATTCTTAAAAAAAGGATTTTGTCGTCAAGACTCTACTCCAGTATTCCATTGTTAGATGGAGCTTTCGATTTTTTCGTTAGATCCTTGGCAGTCTTTTTTAAATTCTATCTCGAACGATTGGCTAAGGCCTCGAAAAAATAATAGCTTTCATTCCAGTCTAATGACTTAACTGAAAAGGTTAGGAGCCTCATTTCCTAGTTATCTTCCTGGGAGATACTTAACTGTCAAGGGAAAGGGAAAGTCTAAAAGCGAATGCCCAGAACATAAACACTGTAAGTACTTTTTGTCGTCTTCCACGCGAATGAATTCGTGCATTCCAGTAAACGGGCAAAGTGCCCTAAGGAGAACACGCCAGGAGGGAGCTGTTTCATCGAAGGAGATAAAATGATTGCAAAATTTAGAAAAGAGCACATTAAGAAAACTAACTTTAAAGAATAAAAAATTTAAATCTTGTTTAAAAAATGCATATTAATTGTGATTTGTTTTATCGATGCGACAAATACGGAGATATTTGCAAACCTTAATTGAATTTTAGAGTTATCAATTTCTTCCTGGAATTAACGATGCCAAAAGAAACATAATCCTCTTTTTATACCATGAATGAATTCGAAGGACAAGGATTACAATTATCCTCTTCAACAATTTATTTCGCAAACCATTCGGCGTCAATTCCGTAAGTGGAGTTTGCTTGCGAAGTAACTACACCATTGGGAAATGAGGCCAGTGCAAACAAGAAGGGCGGTAATTAAGAATGCATTTTTGAGTATATGATAAATGATAATTGTTAACCGACAGCGCAGAGTTAATGATGGACTAATTCATTGAACGCGTCCACGGAGGTATTCTTTTAGTTATTTAACTATGAAAATTTCCGTATAGTGTACGCTTATCTTTATTAAATTTTCAATTCACTAGCCGAGAGCGTTCGGATCATCCGGTGCCGATTTGAACGCTGCGAAATGTTAAAACAGGAGTTATTCAATGGAAGATTAACGAATGCTATATTATTTTTTAGTAAATAAATTTTAGCTTCTTTTTTGCTTAATGCATTTTTCGATCTCGGAATTTTAACTTGTGATCCTGATTTTTAGATAACTTTCGCATTCCACTAGTTTCAAATCACTCAGCGCCAGAAAATGTCTCTTTGTTTGTTCGCAATTATATCATCCTCTAAAGTTAATGACCCCATAATGTTCATTCGCCTTCATCGCCTTCAATCCAATTCTGAGTCACGAAATGGCCATTATCTTTAGGTACTTTCTTCAATTCTGTCGACAGGAAGTATTGTTCGTATACGATGGTTTCTGGCTCAACTTTGTGGAAGTTCATGTTCATGAAGAGATGAAAACAATATATTGTTCCACTGTTCTTTATTTTGGTACTTAAAGTTTCTACGCTTAGGAGTCATCATCAGCTACAAATTGCTCAAGCTGCGGTCCAACTATACTTATACCATTCTTGTGGGGGAATGGAAGGGTGAGAAAGGGGGGGGGAATGAGAGGAGGGGAAAGAGTTTCAAAGAATTAGTTTCAAATGTATTTTTAAAAATTTTAATGAAACAAATTGATATTTTTAATTTGAAAAATATCCCGCAGTGTTATATAGATTTGCTTACGGAAATTACTTGTCAAGCATCGACCCCTTTAAGTACCTTTAATAGATTGAATTTTTTAGAATAATTTAGATGTCACCAGGCAGATTAGGGTAGTATTTTGGAGGTCGTAGCTTTAGGATGAGAATTTTGTTGTCGAAATAAGAATTAGTAAAGAGAAGGGAGTTCATGAGAGAAAGAGTAAGTAAAGTCATAATATAGAGTTAAATAAACACCTTAATATGGATTGTGGCAGGCATGATTGGGGAGCTTGGTCTATGAGGAAAGAGAATGAGCGTCGATTAGGGACTTGAAGAATGTAAAAAATAATTTAGCTAGCAAGGAACGAAAACGACGGACAGGTTTAACGCACAATTTGGGAAGCGAGAGGGCACAAAAATATATTTGGTCGAAGTTCGTAAAATGCAGAAGAGTGGAAGGGGTATTAAGGGATAGTAGACTACTGTAGACCATGGTAGAAGGGAGAATGCTGGGAGAGCCGAAATGGGAAGAAAGAGAATATATTTTTATGGATGCCATAAACGTAGGTAGATGATAGGAAGAATTAAAGAGGAAATTGTTTTCGTTCAAATTATAGTTTACTATAGTCTGACGGAATAAACTCTAATTTGGGCGTGATATATCATGATTTTTAGAAGCCATATTAAATATAATTTTTATGGGTCACTCATAAAGGCGATAATGTCGTCTGTTGCTTGACTATCGTGGCTTGAAAATTCTAGCTCGTTTCCATAATCACTTGCACGCTCAAAGTAGCCACGAGAATGAATGCTTAAGTTCAAGACTGCAATTGGAATGTTGTTGCGCTCCTCTTAATAAGTGAGGAAACCCGCCAGGAAGAACAAATATTATCGGTATAATGCACACGTTCATTGAAATATCCGTGATAAAATAGTCTAAACTGGAACATTTTAATCACCATCAAGGGAATTCCAGGATTCTGCAAATATGTGATACAAAAGGTTTACTAAGTTCGGTTAAATACCTTTAGGAAATGCGACCAGTATATTACATTAGAGACATAATTTTATACTTTAACTTTCTCGGAGAACATTGGTTTGATTAAGATCTCCCGGGAATTCATTCGATTTTATCAAATGGGATCACTTTGGGAAGTGAAATGTGGCATAAGCAAATTCATATCTCCATGGAATAAATGAATGGTTGTCTCTCTTTATGGCAGGGGGGTCGGAGGACCATGTCGGCTTGCCTAGAGCTCACCAAGGGCGCCAAACCATGCAGGAGAACGCACCGCCATGTCCCCCTGATCGCCTTCCTACTCGCCCTCTTCGGCTCCGTGGTGAGCATATGCCCTCTACCACACGAAGGCATTATTGGGGAGGCGACCGTTGCGGCCCTCCTGGCCCTGCACCGGGGCCCAAACTGCTCCCGTGTGGAACTGCGGGGACTCCAGCAGGCAGCCGCCCTCGGTCTGGCCGTCCGGAGGGTGAACGAGCTTCACGCCGAGGCCAGGGACGGCCTTTCCTTAGGTAAGAGCCGTACACGTCGACACCACAAACTATGCCGGTGATCCACTATTAGGAGTTGATTTTATGCCTTGATCATCCGACCTAATGCCCTCTTGAAAACAGGTCAATCAAAGACGCTCCCAAATTTCGTGACTAAAGGCACTGTTTCTAATACACAGTTACCAGCTGCCTCTGCATGTACACCATGATGGTCCTTATTTTTTAAATTTCTAAAAGTTTAGCTCCCACCCACCTATCTTGTTTTAATCAATAAAAATACGGTAAGTGCGAAAATTTAGCTCAATCGAATAACTGCGAGGCGACCCTGAAGTTTAGAAATTTTCCCTCAGAAGGTCATATTTTCATATACTTTGTTTAGTTATTTTATTTTGTGGAAGATTTTCTTTGTCACTTGTTATTTCTTCAGTTTTTAATAATCAATTAGTAAAGGAAATTAATGCGAAAAGGAGTAAGACATACATTTTTTTCCATAGCATGTGGTGTTCTATTCCTTTAATATAAAAAATCACTAAATATTAGCCGTATGAATTACGTCATGTAGTTTATCATTAAAGATAAATTTATACTATTATTTTTGGGTGCTTCGTTTATTTATTTTGAACCAAGTATGATAATTGATTTTTCAATTATCGTTTCAGAACTGTTTGTGTGGCTGGTATACGGTGACTTTTACGAAGTGTTCTTCCTAGACTTGTGAAATGGTAAAATGGCATCAACTTTTTCAGGTCGTTCGGCTCACAAATTAAGAAAAGATTATTCTGTCACTCTTGCTGGCTACATTTCCAATTGAATCGTTGGAGCCAAACTTCCTTCAAACAAACAAGTTTTAAGCGTCTTTTTCTACAATATAAGAGATATTACAACGAAAAAAAGTGCAGCATTGGTGATTCACGAAGTTTGTGTTTTTTGGCCAAAAGCACGAATTCCTACTAGAAGAACTGACCACTGCATTGACAAGTTAGTTGAATTCTATGATGAATGGAAGCATCTACAGAAAAAATATTCTAGAATTACAGGCAAAAGAAAAAGAAAAGAGATATTTTCATGAAACTCTGGGCGATTTGTTTGACATAGCTATTAAAATGCTTTGGGACACATGACAAATGAAGAGGACAAACATTTCTTAATGCTTCAGCACCAAAAAGGACGATCGGGCTCCATGGTTGGTGTAGATCGAAAACCAAAACACAAGGAAGAAAGAGACACGGCAATAAAAGCTGCCAGGAAAAAAAGAACGTATGAAGAAATGGAACGACATTTTGAGATATCAAAAACTGATGATTCTACACCAGTTTGCAGCAAAAGCAGTGATGGTGATCATGGCAGTGAAAGTTCTTCTGCCATCGATAAGGAAATAAAAGCAACAACTACAGCAGCAACAACAGTTGACACCAGAGATGCATTGCAGCTTTTTACTCCCAGTCTCTCTGAGGTTTTTAATAGGTACAAAATCACTGATAGAAATGGGGTTTACATGATTGCTGTAGATTGATGGCTGCTGCAGAAGCTTTTGGGTGTGATACTAAAAACCTGGCAATAAATCGAACTTCTTTTCAACGCCTTCGAAAGAAATTTAGAAAAGTGAGACACACAGAAATGCAACACAAATTCAAACTAAACGACTGCCAAGAATTAGTGTTGCACTGGGATGAAAAGTTGCCTCCAGAACTCGCAGGTATTGAAGAGATTGATAGACTGGCAATAATAGTAACTTTTGAAGGCAGGAGCAACTGTTTGGAGTCCCCGAAATCCCAAAATATTTAGGAGAAGAGCGAGCCATAGCTGTTTACCAAGCAGTGGAGAAGTGGGGTATAATCGATAAAATTCAGGTACTTTACCGTGATAAAACTGACTGCAAGCAACACGGGTGGAATGCATGGTGCCTGCAAAAATCTAGAAACATTGTTCAATCGTAGTCTGTCCTACCTTCCTTTGCCGTCAACACATTTTTTGAGTTAGCTTTGAGGAGCTGTGTCCACTCAGTGATGGATGCAACTTATGGTCCAGATACGGCGCTTTTCAAAGATTTAGAGAATCCTGGAAATTGTTTTCTGCCCGGTAACGCGGTGAGTCATGCTAGGTGGATGGCCAAGGCAATTTATTTACTCAAGATTTACCTATTTTAAGATCAATTTCAGTTATCTTATGGGGAGAAGAAATCTTTAAAAATATAATGCATTTTTCTTGCTCGAGTTTACGTTTGAGCCTGGTTTCTATCATCAGAAGCAATAAAGCACCTTATCACGATTTCTTATTCATACGTCCATTGTTAACTTATCAAGATATTGATCCAGAAAGGCCGCTGTCAAAATATTTTCAAACCATCTCTGGTACTAAGCTCCCGAAACTGTGGTTTTATCCTTATTTGATGACAATGTTCCAATCACGGTTAAAAAATATAAGACCCAAGTTATGCTAGAAGCAGAAAAGGGTTTAGAAGAAAAATTCAACTAAAGAGGACAATTGTGCACCAAAATGATTTTTCTCTCTTTACAAACGAGTTTTCGTCTTTTGTAACTCTCGTGACAAAAACTTTCTTTACGAGATTCTCTGTCAGCACCGATTTCCTCGACAAAGACCCTTCAACATTGAAGTATGAGGCTGATTACAGAAGTGCAATTAAAAAACTGGAGAAGAAAGTTGTTGTGAACGATGTTGCAGAGAGAGGTGTCAAACTAATTCAAGAATACAACAGCATTCTCACAAAAGATGCAAATGAAAAACAATATGTTTTGCAGATCGTTGCCCAAGACCGTAAAAATTACCCAACTGCTACTAAATCTTATCCAAAAATAATATTCAATGTTCGATCGTTCACATGTGAATGTTTTGATTCCATACAAATTATTTTTCTAGATAAAAATGTCTTCCCCTTAAAGAAAATTGTAGCTTTATTAAAAAACATAATCTTTTCGCAATTTCCATGTATTTCAAGGTTTGTTCCAACTACAAGACTTTTGAGGGTCGTCAAGTAGTTGTCCGATTCAGGTGAAATTTTGTACAGCCTGTTTTTTTGTTTATTAGGATATGATTAGGGGGTGGGAGCAGCAAAATTTTGACTTTCAGAAAATACCCTATAGCTAAGGGCCACCCTAATCTACACGGATAAATACACATGAAACTTTGCGCCAAAAAGATAAATAAATTAAACACAGCATTAAATGCATTTCATTCTATCGTTCATCGCTTAGTATCGTACGCTTTGGAAGCATACTGAAGAAAATTTCATGGTAATAATTAGCGGTTCTGTTGCGGTGCCCATGAGGATTGTCCCCAAACTCTCCAGTCACCACTCGTTTGTTAACACTAAGTTTCCCCAAGAGCAAACAGAGAAGGTCTTATCGTAAATTTCTAACCAAACAGCTTCCAAACCGTTAAATGGCGACTCGTTCGCTTAGCTACTGCGATCACTAGGCGTTACGCCAGTAGAATTCTTCCTTATCGTTCATCAAGGACAGGGTGTGTACTGGTACCAAAATCTATTACCTCCGATAAATGGTGTTCTTATACAGGGCACTTATTAATTTCGTCACGCTAGAAATATTGCGAAGAACCTTGCGGTAAACCGGCTCTGCATTAAAATGCTCTCTTAAAGAATTTTACTCAATTATCGATGAAAATTGCCGAGTTTTCCTGGGTGAAGATAAGACTTAAAGCCAGCTAAAATTAGACAGTTAAAATATATCTCATCCAGCTAATTTAGCACCAGTTAATGACTTCCCGCTCACCATGCTGAAGATTTCTCCGTAATATTTCTGCATAAAACGCATTCAGGTTAATTAAGAAACTCGCGAAGCATTCATTGTTCCGCATCTGACGTTGGATAGCGGAATTTTCAAAATGCCATGTTTTTGAATTTTTGAAAGGTTTGCTAATCATATTTTGACCCTTCCACACATGAATTTTACGCTCCATTATCTTGATTCAGGAACATTATCACCATCATAAATCATTTCTTCCCTCAATATGTTTCATTCATTTGAGACAATTCTCCCTCAACTCGAAACATTACAAGATATCCAGAATATAGCATAATAACGGGCAACAATCACATTTAATCCAAGGTATATCAGATGTGGTTAACATCGGAAAAGTGCCATCCAATACTTAAATGAGCAAATGATAAAATAATGTAATAGCTGTAACTGAATGATCCCTCCACAGTTCCTAAAAAAAGGGAGACGCGCTGGAGTAACAAGGAGGATGAAAACTACAGGAGATCTTCAAAGACCTCTCGACGACTCCTGCAGTTAGATTTCTCTGACAGACTCCTCGACAAGGGTACATCATTATAAATCAACAGACTTTTGAGTAATATTCTGGCAATTACTACGCAAGCTCCAATTTTTTTGGAATTTTTTGAAAAAGAGAAAATTAACTATTGTCAACCAACCATAACATCTAAAATTGCGCAACACATAAATTTATTTGAAACCGTAGCCATCGATAAATAGAGGGGTGACCATGTTTTTTTGGGACTCTTCATATTTAATCATTGTAAATAAAGCATATAATCTAAAGTTTTAGTTACATGGAAACACACCGATAATCTAATGCGCAGAAATTTATATATGTAGAAGAGATCACCTTCATATAAACTCTGTTATGTTCATAATTTTGCAAGAGGTGTATAAAAATTGGTAGCTGAAGGTTATTAGTATCTTCATTGCAAGTTGTAAAATCTGCAAAACCATAGTAGATGGAGAAGATAGTGATGATCCTTAATGTGAACCTCGAAACGCCATCTGATTTTGCGGTTTCGTACAGTTAAAAGACAGTTACATACACGCTAGTAAGTAAGTAAACGAATTCGTACCGTGAACACCGATAAAAGAGTGCAAATCGAGACATGCAGACTCAAAACGGCGTGAATTTCTCCCGCCGTCGGGGTTAGTACTGGGTTAACTCTACCATCACCTATCAAACCGACCTTCGGGTTGATTAATGTGTTTATGGTTTATAATATAAAGATTCAAATTGAATACTTGAAGCTGATTTTCAAATATTAAGTAGTTTCTAATATTATTTTCATGAACTACTCGCATTAAAGCCTTTCGACGGCTTAAATCACAAAATTTATGACTTAATTAAATATTATAGTAAATTGTGAAAGTTTCGGCGGTTAAAACAATTTTATACTCTTGGACAATGAAATATTTTGCACTTGTATGTATGTGTATGCATATATATATATATATATATATATATATATATATATATATATATATATATATATATATATGTGTGTGTATCTATATACATATATATATATGTGTGTGTGTGTATATGGGGGGGGTCACGGTAGTCCATGGGGTAGAACGTTGGACTGCTGACCGGAGGGGCCGGGTTCGATTCCCGGGCAAGGCACTCTGGGCAACTACAGCTCCACCCAAGCTATGTGATTTTTCGGGAACCAGACCTTCCTGGGAAACCATAACCGGCACAGGGAAAGGAACTGGCCCCCCCTAACCTGATGTGTGAATTTCATTTCAATTTCATGTGTGAATGTGGGCTTAGTACAGGGTGAGCTCTACCATCACCTACCAAACCGACCTTCGGGTTGATTACTGTGTTTATGGTTTATATATGTGAGGTTTATATATATTATATGATATTTATATTATATATATATATATATATATAATAAAATCTTGATACTGGATATAGTACATACTTTTGCATACATACGATACAATACTAAAGACGAGATTTCGCTTTTCGAAATATTCAACCAGACTAATTTATGGGGAAAAATGACAAAAAAATGAAATCGTTCCTTCCAATAATTCTTATTTGAAAGTTTTGGATACGATCCTGAACTTGTTTTTCCTTCATATTCTATAGTATTTCATTAAAGATACAATGATCAGGAGCACATCTAAGTCATATTCTATATTTTCAGGTCTTCAAGTCTTGGACACTTGTTCGGAACCTGAGGAAGCCGTTAAAATGGCACTTCGATCTTTGGTCAGCTCTGTCCAAGCGTCGCCCCTCCCTCCACCCCTCTTCCTCGGTAAGTTTTCGTCCGATTTACACCGAGGCAAAACGCCACAGGTCTAATGGGTTGACGGCTGAGCGCACTTTGAGAGAGCGGGGGGTCTACATATTTTGAAAGGTATTAAATTGTAGCACAGAGCTCATGTGCACTTATTCCCATCTTATTTTTATTCCAATCCTGATATAGCTTGAGATCAAGTTAAATTATAAAAGTAATCAGTTGACACTCAGTTGTCAGATATAATGTAATCAGGAGAAAAATTAATTTCGAAGAGAAATAGAAATTATAATGAGAGAATGAATTTATATCTCAGTCAACTAGCTCACAGCGTCTCGTGATAAAATGATATGACGAATATGTTCAAGCGATTATTGATTAACAAAAAATATATGCAATGATGATTATTACATTCTGGAAAAACTGTCTCACATTCAGATAGAAAGGAAATGTCATATTTTGGGTACTAATTGTGGAGGTTCAAGAAATTATGTGTTATCGGGCTCTGTATCATATGTGTTTTATGTAATTAAAAGAGACCTAATTATCGAACCACATCGGACGTTATGAATATACTCACTTATATTCAAGGAATAATTTGGGATGATCGATTTCTGCAAGGAAGATTTTGCCTGTCTCAAGGGTGGCATACCACGACATTCTGTTGATTGAGAGAGATCGTTGTACATCTCAATCATTATGAGTTTCTGTATCGACGCGCCTCGAACTACATGAGCTGTGGGGAAAACCTGGATACACTACTACACTTCAGAGACAAAGGAATAGTCCAAACTGTAGGTGAAGGCTCCTGCTCCAAAGAAGGCGAAGACAGTAAAATTGATCGGTGACAAAGTAATGGCCACGGTTTTTTGGGAGGCATGCGAAATCGTCAACAACGACTACTTGCAAAAAAAACAAACGATTCACAAAGTGTATTATGCGTCGTCGTTACAACTGTAAAATTCGCACATGACGGTAGGAAAGAGGCCTCGTGCCGCTTGTGGTTTCCCAGAGTTCTAACTAATAATATATATAATATACATTTTCATAAAGGAGCGTGCAAGCCTAATGAGTAGAGAATTCGGCAACCCAACTGAAGATTCCGAGTTCATATTCCGGGCGGTGAAACACTCCATTAAAAACCAATCGGCTTGATCCTCTGGTTACAAGGGTAACCGATTCGGCACAGGAAAAGGACATAACATGAGGTGTTTGAATGTGCGCATTTCAAATACATTTAAGCCTAGTTATGGGTGACCTCTACCCTCACGCATAAATAAATAACCTTCATGCTGGTTATTATACAAATACTTTTGCTAAAAAAAAGTCAAATAGAAGTGGAATGGTTCAGAATTAATAACTGACAAGGTTTGTGGATGTATCTTACCTGCAGGATGTTCTTTGCCACAGGAATATTGTCGCCAATTGTGCCAAATAAATTAATAGGATGCCTTGCAATTATACAACAAGATCACTTAGTTGATAGTAAGAAAACTATCCATTCAATTTCTAGGTATCAGCCATGCCGAACATAAAATTTCCTCATAATTTTGTTTTTTTTTGTGGGAAAAATATTTTCTCCGAGCATTGTATGAAGCATTTTTCGCTTTTCGTATTGGTTCATCGGGTCTAAGGGCCGAATGCGATTAAAGTCTAAATATACTGTTTCGATTTCACTGTAATCGAGCTATGGGCAACTGAAATAAAACACATGAATGGTACCAGAAACAAAGGTGTGAAATGGATGGCGATACAGAACGTTTGTATAAAAAGTATCGGGCAAATTTTTAGAAAATTGATTTATTTCAGGTACTGCTACAATGCCTCAAAATTTGTCAAACTACATCCCTTAAGCTCGAGATACTTTTTCCAGCGGCTTTTCCACACCTCTAAGGCTCCCTGAAAGGTGGATTCCGGAAGGTCCTTAGGGGTACTCGTGCGAGCGAACTACGACGCACATTCAAGTCAGGAAAATTTGTTCCCGATACTTTTTATGTCCGGTACAAGGTCTTTTCCAAAAGTAGTATGAATTGTTTTTTCCCGGATAGACGGACGGATGTGCGTCATGAAACGGTTATTGGAACAGCGATACACCATCAAATTTAACATGAAATTGGGCAAAATCGGGAAAGAAACTCATGAAATGGTCAAGGTAGCTTAAGGTGATAACGCCATGGGTAGATCGGGTGTGTTTGAGTGACACAAGTCGTTTCGGGAGGGTAGAAAAGATGTTGAAGATGCCGAACGTTCAAGACGCCCTTCGACATCAAAAAGAGATGACAATCTTTCAAGAGTAAAGCTTTGTTGAACAGGGATCGCAGATTAAGTGTTCGCATGATTTCTGATGAACTTACCATCCCTAAAAGTGATGTGCATCGACTTGCTACCAAAAACATGGGTATGAGAAAGATGTGTGCGAAGTTGGTGCCGCGAGTGCTCACTGAAGAACAAAAGGAAACTCGAACGTGGATCTGCGAAGAGCTTCTCGAGCATGTGAGTGAAGATCCAAATATTTTTAGCCCCACAAAACTCCTTCCTCTTCCCCCGTCTCAAATCCGTGCTGAAAGGACGTCACTAAGGCCCGGTGGAAGCGTTACAATAGGCCGTGACGAGGGAGCTTAGCGGTATTACGGACGCCGCCTTCCAGGAGACGGAAGAAGCGTTTCAAACCCGCTCACAGCGGTGCATGGACGCAAAAGGGTGCTACTTCGAAGGCTTTTGAGTGAATGTATCAATTTTGGCAATAAATATTTTTAATCGACTCAGTACAACTCCTTCAGGGATAGACCTTGTATAAGCCTTGTATTTACTGAAAAATACTACTACCAAATAAGATAATATATTACCAATATATTTTTCACATCTTGAATTTCGCTTGAAAATCATGCGTATCAGCCAGTTCATGTAAAATATGGAGTAAGAATTTACTCATTTTTGGGTCTGCTGGTGTAAATAGATGATTAATCTTATCAAAACAGAACGTCAATTACGAACCCTACTGAAGGAAGTCAATTTAAGCTTCCCCTAAAGATGTGCTGTATTGTTTTGAATCGATAAAGTGGTATAGTGTTAGATAATGAACGAGGTTAGCACACAAATTACACCACCAAAATGTCCCATAGATTAGCGGTCTCTCTCCATTGCACTTACGCAAATACGCAATCTCTTCTATGCAGCATATTTTTTGTGGGCACTGATTTTATGTGCTATGGTACTCTTCGTACAGGAATTGACATGCTGATGCATCAGTGGAGACCTACTTGCATTATCAAAAGCATTTCAGGAAAAACTTAGGCCAGGTACCTTAAAAGAAATTCCTACAATATAAAAAGGTATGAATTAGAAAGTGACCAAGTCGATAAGGGACTTCTTATCCAACCGTACACAAAAAGTGGTCGTCGATCAGCTGAGTTCATCTTTCATTTCAGGTGTGCCACAGAGACTTGTCATTGAGACCCTACTCTTATTGATATACATTAACGACCCAAGTTCCCGCGTTAGCAGCTGTTTAAATTTATTCACACACGAAAAATTTATTAATAGAGAAATTAGGACACCGGCTGACTACGAGCTACTCTAAAGCGATTTGGGCCAGATAGTGAAGTAGCGTAAGGAACAGAGTTTAGAACTAAATGTAAGAGACTATGCAGCACTGAAGTTTTAGAATGAAATAAAAGTAGAGGAAGGCGTAAAATGTAAAATATGTCAGATCAAACTAAAATAATGCAGTACTTCTGGAGCTAATTAAATAAATTTCTGTTGTTCAAATTTATGACAGGCATGTAAGTTGGTAAAATGTTTCCATATATCGCAATAAATTGAGATAGTTGATGGGTACTCGAATAACATATGTTTTTCATGCGCATGATCACTAACACTTCCAGCGAGGATTGGAAAGTACTCCTACGGAAATTACACTAATTGTAGTCGAGGTTTCATTTGATTGACTGTTAAACGCCCTCAAAGTCATCTGAGGTATTACAGCGAGTGCTAGGGCCAAATAACGTAAGGGTATCAGACCTGATGTGGTGGAATCGTTTCATGTTGCAAAAACACGCTTGAATTGCACCATTTAATAATGCATTAATGCGATGGGAAAATTATATATCGCATGAAAACTTGCGATAAAATAGTATCTAGGGAAAAATTACCAATTAACTCTTATCCCTTCAATATATATTTTTCACATTGTTTAATACCAGGTTATTATTGCGTTAAAAGAATGCACCGAGAACTTGTGTATTCCTCCGAGTTTTCAGGCATCCATGAAATCGAACGAGTACATAAGATTCTGAAGTAACTTAACAACCATGCTCTGAACTCTTCAGTTCTAGACAACTATCGACACAAAATATGAGGTATTTGACCAAGTTTCAAAGTCCATGCACTCATAAACAGATCGTCACGCATTTGTTCCTGCAAGTACTAATTTATCCCCAGAAATTAGGTGTGTATCCTCATACCCATGTTTATACTCAAGTATTAAGTTTTTATTCTGGTACTCAAGTTACTAATAATGTATACATTTGGGCCTCTCGTTGATGGAAATAAAGAGCTCTCAACAAATATTAGCAAAAAAATTACTTCCAACCAAGTTAACATGGAAGCGATGAAACACAATCCCATGGAAATGATCGGAGTGCGGAAGTCCGAAAGTGGCTTGCCCTCATTTGCACGGCAACGAGACGAAATAAAAAATATCCGACCCGAAGCCCTCAGCTTCTCGGTCCCAAGTTCAGTTATTTCTGGTTTGAAGCGTATTTGTCGTTTTGGGAGAAAGATTTTCCATACTTCAGCGAGGAGAGTCGTGGGATTAAGAGGCCTTCAGTTTTTTTCTCCTTGACCGAAGGTTCTGTCGCGGTGACGCTTTGTAAGGTTTGAGGTTATCTTAAGAAAATCAAAGTCTGAAGAAAAAAATCCTTTTGATATATATGTCACAGTAAACGAATAAAAATATTAAAACAGTCCACCAAAATACTCAACTTCTCGAATTAACCGCACTTAACTCAGCGCAACAGATTGCGCTGTCATGTGCCACCACGTATATTTATGTTCAAAGGAGGGTAAAATAAATTGGCCTTGAAAGTTAAAACGTTATTCTTAAAATAATTTCAAGCTAAGGAATGCGAAATATTCAATACTTTTTGAAGACATTTATGAGAACATTTACCTCATCACCAACAGTATTTAAATCCTAAGATTGATTTATTGCAGTCTATTTAGTTTTAATTCCCTTAGCCCCCGATTAAACGTAAGTATGGAGCCACTTCAGTGTCTTGTCCTGTCCACTGGCATTTTTTATGTGTATTTTCTCCTTTGATGCTGTTCAGAGACTGTGTTTGCCACCACCACGTTTTTTTGTCTCACGTACCTGGACCGTATGCTCCATATCTCTATCCTGAATTTGTCCAACTTGACTAAAGTTTCCTTCCCAGTAGTCCCCACCCAGGGATCCAATTTGGGAACTATTTTGTCGCAGGAATATTTTACTAGGAGACATTCCATTACGTTTTATTTGAATGAAAGGCTGCATAGCCTAAGGAGACTTACTTGGTGGTTTCCCATTGCTCTCTACATTGCAGTACTGCGACCGACACCGTGACTTTCACTTCCTCCTGCAGCCGTGGCATTTGATATCGAACCGATCTTCTTGATCTGGGCCATCAGTACCTAATGTTGAAACTGTTGAAACTGCCTCTCCCCACTGGTCCTGGGTAATTAGTTGTAGGAGCCATTTCTATCGTGGATAGTTCGGAAAAATCATGAAATATGAGCTTTCCAAAACCTGAAAAATTTTGGCGCCTTTGGGAATCAAACCAGCTTCGTAGTCGAACAGACTCGCAACCTCTGGGCTACCTCAGCCCCTCATAAACCTATGAGTGCTGCACTTTAGAATCCTGAACAGATTGACCTATGAAGCCGGCGACATCACAAACATATCAGAACCTTTAATGGGTCTCCACTTATAGAATGTCTAAAATGACTAATAAGCTTACTAAAATCAGAATCAGGACTAGAGAATGCGACAGAATCATTATTTAAAATCATTAAAATCTTCATCAACTGCGGAAGTTTATTCTCGATAATTACCGACATTTATTTAATAACTAGAGCCACTAAGATTATTGCTTTATGACTACACCCATAGGATTACTGAATTTTTCAGCGGAGGTGTCTTCATAGAAAGAAGGCACAACGACTGGGTACATTTTTACGCTTGCTAGGTTAATATTGCCGTTTGCCAGTAGCGTTTGGTACATATAATAATAAATAACTTCATGTTTTCCGCTCTTTATGGACAAGTCCAGTCGCATAGTCCATAACAGCTTTATTGATGTGAAACCTGGTGACATCAAGGGTTGAAATCACAGTTAATGGCAGGTTTTTGAATAAAATATGAGTATTATTTATTGCTTTCTTTGCAAAAATAACCTCGAAAGCGCGACATTGGATTATCCCCAGAACTGTAACATATTTTGCCATCTGAGTAGGAAAGTGCAGTTAATTTGATTATGCTGCAGAAAAACGACAACGAGGTTTGTTCTTCTCTCCTTTCATTCGCCTCGCCATGAGGAACGCTCAAGAAGACCATACGGCCAAATAGCACAAAAAACATCTTAATGACGCACGCGCCTCACCTTACTTCCCTTTCGTTGTCCGAGGCGTCCTTGCCGCTCGAAAGAGCGCCTTTGGCTACCAGGGCGACTGCGGTGACGTCTCGCCCGTGCGACGGGTGTTTGTTCTGGCAGTGCCCAAGGCCCTTCTCGAGTTAGAGATATTTTTTTACCAGTCGGCCACTCAGTTGATTCGGCAACTGAGCTTAAAAAAACGAACAACCTGAATATATAAATATTCGGACGTCTTCATCTCATGCGTGGAAATTGCTTTAATATATACACTGCCAGAAGCACTATTTACGTTTAAGATAATTTGCATGAATTAATGACTATGTACATGGTACAGTCCCAGGCAACCGAAAATGTTTCACCTTCTGAGCGGAAGTAGTGATTAGAAGACAGCTTTTATGCTGGAGTGAGCCAGGAAATTATACGAAGTTTTACAGCACCAGCTCCGATTTTGCCTTTTCAAGTTACACCTTAGTCTCCTCAAAGAACACGTATGACTAGAATCAATATTATTTTGGAGGGTAGGTGAGTAGATTGGAAGGATAGGTGACTTAATACACTGTGCACATGTCTCAGATAGCTGAGGTCCCAGAAGGGGTGGGATAAGATAGGGGTGCCCTTTAACATATGTGCGGAGAAAATGGTTGAAGGAGCATGATATGAACTGGAAATGAAGGTCGGTGAGGAATTAATAAAATTAGTTGGGCTTACGAATTATCAAGATTTAGATAGCCCGGTAGTACTGGGGATACAAGTATTGCTGAGCGCATTGCAAAATCAGTGAGATAGGTATGGGATGAGAATAAATGAAAAAAATCGAGACAGAGGTTGTGCGGTTTTTGAAAAAGAAAAAAGCCAAACTAAATATTACAATAAGAGTTCATACACTGGACTAGGTGGAACATATGCCTATCTCGCAAGTGCTTGGACCATAATGGTAAAAATAATAGGGAAACAAGAAGAACTGCGTTAGATATAGAAGCTTTCCAAGTATGCGAGAAATGATGACAGGGACATTCAGTAAGGGCGCTAAGAAAATATTAGTGAAAACTTGGATACTAAGTTTGGTTTGTTAACGGTGCAGAAACATGGTCGTTGAAGCGAAATGATAAACGTAGGTTGGAATTCTTTTGAAATGTGGTCATGGAGAAGGGAGGCAAAGGTGAAGTGGAGAGAAAGAAAACAAATGAGAAAGTGCTAGGCATAGTGGGGGATATAGTCGATTGTTGGTAGAAATGTAAGGGACGAGGGTAAGATGGACACAGAGTACTTTGATTGGCAATTGAATATTGAAGACTGTGATAGAGGGGAGAATGCAAACAAGAAAGGGGCACGAATAGGATAAACATGTTGTATGGAATAAAAGGGAGGACATAAGTAAGAATGCAGAATTGAAGAGGGGCTTAATCCAGTGTCGGATGTCAAGTTATTTTCTAAGGAGGGACAAACAAGTTTATCGTTATCAGGTCTCTGTCTATCCACACCCTACCTTTGGCGGTAAAATACCAAGTAAAATATTGACAAGCGAGTTTAAAAAATTTTACGTCTCATAATATTTTCAGAAGTTCATTAAAGTTAAAATTGTTTTTTTTAGAAACGATTGGAAGTCTTAATGGAGAAATAAATAAAATTATCAATGTGTAACAATACGTGTTCCTTGAACATTGCTGCTGTTAAGTGATGGCTTTTCTTGTCTCACTGATATTGATTTCGAATTATGATGACGTGCTAAAATGAATTGCACTTTGACATTGAAAATACTGCCAAATTTCGACTAAGTGCTAACTTACTTCCGTTTCTAAATGAATTGTTAATTTAAAATAAAATACTGTTAAATGAATGAAATTTACTTTTCACAATGGAATTAATTCCATAAGTTAATTAATTAGTCATAATAAAGATTTTTACTTAAACAAGCTAACAATTTCTAGCTTCTTAACCGTGCCTGTGAACCAAGATTAATGCTGGATTCCATTGTAATGACTAGATACTCTCAAATATTGACAGTTGAGCATTGTAATGTTTACTGAAAACAAGACTTAAGCTTTGTCAGCATATGAAATCAAAACAATCTCTCTCTGTCAAGACGTGCTAACTCTGCAGAGAAGAGGTTTTTCACAATTATTTGCAAGATAATTTTTAAATATTTATATTTTACACAAAAAATTGAGAAAAGGGCAATTGATACTGATCCAAAAGGAAGAAAATAGCCTATTTATTTAATTACTCGATTACCTCAGCTAGGCGAATGAGAGGAGTATGAAAAGCATTTTTATTTGGACTACCACTCCATTTGAGGAAAGAATTAGGAAAAATAAATGCAAGAATTCGGTAGAAAACATTTGGGAGAACGTAAAAGAGAATCGCGAGCATTGGTCCCCAAGTTCACCGCTGAAAAATGTGAATACAAAAACAGGGTTGAAATTATTATTAAATTGATCAATTACCCTGCAAAGAACTTATTCATTAACAGTCTAATCAGTTCTTATAACACCAGGGGCTGAATTAGAATCACGGGGATTTTGCCCGATACTCTGACGTGAATACCCAATATTCTACTGGAAATCGGGGAGAGTAGTGATCGTGAAAGAAATATGCAAAACAGCGGAACATTTTTGATGCTTTCTGAAGATCTTAAGCGATAAGGATGAGATGATGGAGATGTTGTAGTGACATTGATCAAGCGCAATTCAGACTAAATGATTTGCGGCGAAGGCGGGAAAAATACAAGTTTAGGGAATTAAGAAGATCACAAATCGACCACACTTTCGAACGATTTGCCAGTAATTCCTTCATGAAACATTTATTCTGTCATCCCGCCTACCATTTGTCAAAACTATAAAGTTCTTTGATAGTAAAGGAAGCTGAGAGATGAAAGTTACTAAACGATTACGTAGCGATTGTACATCATTTACCAATGGCAATACATTAACCCATAAAATGATAGCTGTACAATGATATCGCGTCAACTCCCGAATAAGAAGCAGAGCTGTACGATGGCTATGGAAAAAACGTACGCACGCATTCACTTTATTATTCCGTTGCTCACGTTCTTAGCAATTACTACTCCACTCCCCCAACTTTGTTTTCTATTACGTGTGATAATGAAAATTCCTTCTATCTTCACTTTCTGTGCCACACGGTCGCTCCTATACGTATTTTGCATTTTATTACTTTTGTCTACTCACCTGGAACCTGAATCAATCTTCTGAGGAATTTTATTAAAACAACCTATTACAGTACCTCATAGAATCATTTTCTAGATCTGCACAGTAATGAAGGTAGTTTAGAATTTTGTACTATTATCTCATTGAAAAATCTTAGAACACGATAGGTGATCTTAATTCTATAACTTTTTCAAATAAAAATGATTATTATTGGATTAAACTTCCGTTCCCCCCTTTATCCCGCGATAGGTTATTCCGCTAAAATCCTCGCTCAGTGCTTCCTAAGGCTAACTGTTGAAAAGTTCTCACATTTTACCCTTATATCATTTGGTAGTGCAACCAATTGCTCTCTCTAGATAGTCACTCGGCGTTTTCCTTATTGTTATCCCTAATTGGAGCATCAAATTCGTCTTTGATTGTTCCTGATCATCAAAACTTCTTCTTCGACGATCTTGTACCCATACCCTCTCAATCATCTACATCTACATAATACCCTGCATGCGGTCACAAGATGGGACGGGATGTTTTAGGTCACCAGTCATGCATGACAATCATAAGCCTATACACAGATATCAGTTCGATCATTCTCTCGAACAAGGTTTTATTTCCTAGATAAACCCTTTCCAGTGTCTATCTGTTACCAATTATGATGATTCCCGTTATTCAGAATTAAATAATTAAAAACAAGCACGGTTTCCACAATGTTGGTGCAACGCATGGAAATAAAAATTAACTTTATATAAGTATAGAGCGATTAATTTTTGGAATAGTAGTAGTTCCTTCCCGAAAGCATACTGTATCAGGAATACCGAAAGACAGGGTGTAGACTCGATCAAAGACTCCGGCTTCCACGATTTTGACCACAAATTACCCAAATACTCTTTCCCTTTATTTGCAAAATTTCATTTTTCAGCATTCGCCATTGCCTCATTTGAATGGCTTTAAATTTTGAATCATGTTAAATGCAGTGATGCATCCAACATGCTAACTGCTTCAGCGTTTCCTTGCTTAAGATATTTTATTATTTGTTTACTTAGGTCCTTTGTCCACTATTACCTGACACACATCACTAATAAGTGAATACCATTTTTTATTGTTTTGTAACATTTTCAATTACTTCTTTGGCTCAGTTTCGTGCTCAGTTCTTGTTATACCTATTTCCCTATATCTGTCCAGACGTAGCCATCGGATTCCTTCTTAGATTTTTTAGATCTCTTCCACTGAATATGACTGACAGATAAAGATAGTACAGCTACCGAGGAGGTACCATCTTAAATTAAAGAATAATATAATATTTGATTACGGCTTAGGCAAAGATGAATTATTTATTTATTCGACAGATAGTTGAGGCCCATACTTTGTGGAAATCCATTTGTAAAGCTTGAAGTAAGAATCAAAAAGATTTCGCGTTTCCACAGGAAAGAATTTATTACTGTCGACTAGTTTCGCTACGCTGAATAATCACTGTAGCATAAGTATTTTATTTATTCATTTATTTTTTGGTTTGAGACAATCTGAAGTAAAACTCATATAAAGCAATGCATTTTGCTCTTGCACTTCAAAACAACAACGACACTCGGACTCCCAACTCGAAAAGTCAAAAATTAACCATCGGAAACTAGAGCTCATGGCATCATAAGGCACTTCAGTAGGAGGCGACTCTTCAGGTTTATTTTCTTCTTCTATAGCTATTTTCCTTCAGCAGCCGAAGTAACTGAGCATATTTTAGAAGCTGTACCATTGATGGGCTCTCTCATCTCTATGTACGTAGGCACTTTCAAAGCGCTACACGTTACCAGGTAGCGAGGGCAAATGATGCTGAAAATACATTAGGAAATGCCTATAACCCTGATGACTAAATCCTCAATTTCATGCCATACTCAGTAAAGGGACATCACACCAATGCATTACTATACATTTACTACATTACATATATTACTACATTACTATCATTTCATGTTGCTGTTAATTTAGCTATTGTCATGATAAAGATTTTATTGTAGTTATTTCCTGTGAATGTCATTTTAGAGTTCACATAACGTTCTTTGAATTTATGGAAAGTCATTAACAATAAATCACCTAAAACTAAGTTCTTTTCACGGGAAGCATAAACCTTCAGGCTATCCATTTAAATTAGATTTGTGGCCTTAATGTTCCTGTTTGACGGGATACCGCACATGTATCCACTTCCATGTTTCAACTTGATCGAGCGTGGAAAGACGGAAATACAACAAGGCGGGCTTAAGCTACCGCATCGGCAATCTATACGTAACCAACTCAGCGGAAAATATTTTCTTTCCATACATGCATTATAGCGCGATACACAGAGTAGTACCAGTGTAATGTTGGATGAAATGGCTGGTTACACTTTAATCGACTTGGATATTAGTAGCTATTACGAAATAGGCTTTTAATTTCTTTTGGCAGTTACTCCAAGTTTAATAATAGCTTAAACGAATGTAATAAAAGTATTTGACTATATAATAACAGTTATTTATTTCACAGCCATTTATTTATTGAACTATTTAATAACAGTCACTTTATTCATTAACAATGAAATAGCAGTCAGTCCACATCACTTGTATTCCCACATTGCCCCTCAGTTTCGTTTAAACGCCCGTCGAACTTGCGAGACATCTTCAAGTCGACAAAACCACTTGCGGGCACCCCTGTATCTTGCTCCTGTACCGCACCCCTGCATCCGTCCCTGTCCGCACCATGCAACCGCCCACGCTCCAAATACTGCCATCTTTCAAGTCCCGCCACCTCCCTTACAACCGATTCCCAACCCGATGTCACCTAAACCTCAAAAAAACATTAAATATCGCTTCTCCTGTAACTTCTGCCCTGCCTTCTACGAGGGTGAATGCATCACTACCCTTTCCTTCCGCATGAATAACCACTGCTATTCCACCAAATCTCCCATCTTCCTTAATTATCCCATCCCTACTCACACTACTTCCCACGACCAAGCTTTCGCTGACTGCTTCTCCGTTTAGGTGATTGAAACCCTTCCCAAATCTGCAAGTAGCATACTTGTAGAAGTGAGAACCCGCGAGATTGCGCAAAGCTGGGTGCTCCGGTCATTTAAACCTCCCGGACTGAAACAAGCTCACTGAATCCATCCAATAGCCGCCGACATATCCCTCCCACTCCCTTTTCCGTTTCCTATTCGCCCTTTACCTATCCTCCCCTCACCCTTCCCCACTCATATCCTCTCCGCTCTTACCCCGAGAACGTAATTCCGATGATGAGGGCCGTGCCGTCGAAACTGCATATGTGCGTGTCCTTTCTTTCTATGTTTTCAAAATCTATATCAGTATATATATATATATATATATATATATATATATATATATATATATATATATATATATATATATATATTAGAAATAATATATATATATATATATATTATTTCTCAACCCATCTGCTCGCATAACTGGAAATAGAGGATGGTCGTGAAGGCCTTCATAACTTGATTGCTAATGCAGACTCAAGGTCGGGAGATTTTCGTCCACAGTTCTCACTGTAAGAGTATACACCTGCGTGCCGAAAAATGCCTCCCTTAAATTGCTTTTTTGGACTAAAATGGGACTATCCACAGGTAGTGGTCGAAATTCCCTTTAGAGTGGGCCAGGGCTCCGGCGTCTTTTTTTAACGATTTCGAATACTATTTATCGACCACTTGGCATAAATGGCAAACCATAAAAGTTCGACCTAAAGCGCAGATGGTAGAAGTTTCGTAACACTCATAGTTGGAGGCAACGGACGGAAGGCCACTGTTCCAGTGACTATGTCGCATTTAAATAATGATTTTGATGTGAACTTTTGAAAATGTTTTTCTGGTCATTTTTGTATTAAAAAAGTTATTACGCAGATCCTGAAAGCTTCAAGAATACGCAACATGAATGGCATAAAATAAATTGCGTATTTTTTAATGGTTTTTATGAAGAGAAGACCATGCAAAGTGAAAAGCAAACGCGAAATGTGCGTTATGTCGAATATCCGTGATCATGCAGGAAACAATGTTTCGTTAAAGCTGAAGAAAACTTCACCGTGAACAAAAAAGCTACACAAGTACTGCAGATGCTATTATTGTGAATAAATAGTGAATATAACAAAATATTGATTCATTCACGAAAAATCGTTGCTGTAGCAAAATCTGTATCATAGACCTCACCGTAGTATTTTTGTCGAGATATTTGACATTCTGCTGAAGAATATTTTTATGCAGTAACAAAGAGAGCATAAACTGTATGAAATCCTGCCAAGTAATATATTTTGAAACTATTTTGTAGCTTCCACATCACACCTAAATCGGTATCATTTTAGTGGGGCTCGAAAACAACTACGAGCGTTGGATTAAGATTAAAAGAAATTTCTAGGACTGCTACAATGAATTAGCCCGACAATCAATTCTTTTTCCACAAAATTTACTTCCAAATCGCGATTGTCTAACAAACATTTGAGTGAAGTCCTTAATCCTCCCTATTGTTCACGACTAGCACCATGTGACTTTTTCCTGTTGCCAAATGAGAAAAAAACACGTTTGTGGAAATCATCTTTCTTTATCAGAAGTAGGGTAGGCGAACTGAACACGTTTCAAATTGCAACGGTTCCTGCTATCGTAATATAAGAATAAAGTCATTGAAACTTGTATTGCACACTAATCACACATTAAGACAGAATCACACATTAAATTAGAAAAAAATAAATTATAGAAATAAAAAATACATAAAAACTCTTCACAGAATATTCCTTAATTACTCTATTATCCTCATTAGGAATACTTTTCGGATGCAGGCCATTATTTTGCTCCTCTTATGTTATTGCTCGAATTTCAGGATTATCCAGTAATAACGCATTAATGAGCCAATATTTAGCAATAAACTTCTGTAAATATTTCACTGCTTCATCTGTGTTTCATTATATTCATTGACCGTAGTCCTGAATCAGATGTGAACTGTCGTCCTTCGTCTCCATTTATGTCATTTACCGCATTGGGTGAGGCGTCTAGGTTACGGCTGCCCGAGTATGCGGAGCGAGTGGTTTGACCGGTGGTACGTTACTTCGGGGTTGATGTACATGTTTTTCCGCATGTGTCTGGCGCATTCCCATGCTTCTAATGTCATCAATTCAGAATGCTATCCCACGTCTCAGAGAATGCAGCCGCCCCATGTCTCTCCTAAGATTGATCACACTGGTTGATAGCAAAATAGGTCATCCCTCAGGGCTTTCTTCGCCTTGTGTGGCCTTCATGTCTATCTGGTTTTATATATGTACCACTCTCATCTCCACCAGGGTTGCTCTCGAGGGGGGTCGGCTGTGGGTGGCACCTCTTGATTTATACTGAACAAGGTATTCTCGTGTGTCGGGAGGTTTACCGATTCTCCTACGCGCACCATCATCTAGTCGAACCTTCAAAAGAACATCTCGATGTGGCTAATGGTCTTTATTTCATTAATATTTTGTTGATCTATAGCTATGAAACCAAGTTTAGCTTGAATGGGAGGGATAAGATAGGTGTCAGGAAAAACGACGCAATGTTCCCTGCATCACTATGTACTTGTATGAAATATAGTATTCAAAGAGTTTTTTTTCTTTGAATGAAAATGAATTCTTCATTTTTTACTCCAATTCTTAATTTTTATATTACAGTGAATTGCGAAATTGGAAGTGTTCAGGAAAGAACTTTTGAATGAGCGTGATCCCGGTGAATAGCAAAAAGTGATAGCGAATTTAATCGACGGCTAAGACGCACCTCTCGGTTTGTACTGTGAAGGATATGTGAGTAACATGGTGGAGGAAGAGCAGAGTCTGTGAACCAGAGTGAAAATTGCCTTCCTTGAACGAATTCTGCCAAGAAGTTCACAGTTTAACGTCCCATCCGATGGATTGCGAACTCCAACTGTAATGCCCTCCACATAGCACTCCCAACCAGGGATCGGGATACCACCGAAAAACCCTGCCACCCCCAAATGAATGATAATTGCTGAGTGTTTGCATGGCAAAAGAAAGTTTGCTCAGAATATGTTGTTAAAGTATGAGTACACCCATTTTAATACATGACATGGGGTAACTCGAGGAGCATTAATGGTTAAATGTTTACTGATGAGAGACAGATTACTGAAATATACGATTTCTCTTCAGCGTGCTAAACGTGATATAGTGGGAGTTACCCGTGTAAGTGGTTTCATGATGTTCTCATTTCCCCTCCCCAAGACCACTGAACCCAAATTTACTCAATTAAGGATACAGGGAAATTCATGAAGATAGTACTAAACATAAAGGTGTGGTTGAGCATGTGAATTAAGTATTTTTTTGTCCAATTAAAATGCAGTTAAAATTCCTTAGTTACGGAGTAATTGCAACGCAAATATTCAATAGGAAAAATCATGCCGTTTCCATGAAAATTGTAAATTATAGTGGGCCATGTCCATACAATTAATCTTATCTTTTCTTAGAAGTTGAAAAAATAGTGTCTTTGTAAAAATCTACCGTTTTTTAGGTACGCTTCACAGCTTTCAAGATGACACCTCAAATTCCTTGCAAAGTTTTCCAGTCAAAAGGATTTTTTACCATTATTTTCTAATTAAAAGCTATAACACGGTATATATGATTTTAATTCATTAAAAAAGTTGATTTTCTACCTTACAGCGATAGAATAATTCCTTCGCCTCTGTTTATGGCAAAGATATGAGCTATTTTGTGATAGCCTGACAAATCACGATTGCGGTTCATTAATTTTCTGATATATTTAATCAGCAATGAGGTCATGATAGACAAAAATTAAATACGCGAAATAAATCTTTGTGGATTAGCATATAAACTCGTACAATAGCAAAGGTTTGGAGCAAGGATGAAATTTGTGGATCCAATATTTGAATTTAGTACATTGTCATGGGAGTAAAACAATTGATCATACAAACATTTTGTAATTTTGATAACTCTCCAATGGTATTCCAAATGAGAAGTAGGGGAGGACTCTTCGTTGATTGACGCCGGGCTCTACCTTATTTCATCCTTTCATTAGCATGCATTGCCTGATTTCGAACAGAAAACTGTTATTTAATTTACCATTTTTTCTTCATTCCACATATTTGTATTTTGTGCACTCTGCAGTAGAAATATTAAAATTACGTTTGCTATCACCTAGATTAAAAGGCATGAATATAGAATAAGAGTATAACACGCAGTTAATCAATCAATAATAAATGTATAGCACGAGTAATTCTGAGGCATTATATTTCGTCATATTAAATTTATTTTTTTATCTTGAGAAGGCGAATATAACTTGCGAAGTAGATGAATGAGATTTTGGAACACTTGCTTCACTCAGAGTTGCTTCAATCCTCAACCAAACTTCATATTTTTCAAATGAAAAATCAATTTTCTCAACGTATTATCAACGAAATGATTTTCCACAAAACATCATAGTCTCCAAATCGTCAACAAATGATTATATGTTTCCAGCCTATGCAAATTGGACTCATGAGAGATTTCAACGAGAAAATAAAAGATAATTTCAAAGGTGGTATCTAACGCGGAGCCATGGTAAGTAGATTTCTACATGTAATCGCCTTTGGCGTGAAGAAGGTGCAAAACACGGTTTCAGGATAACCACTGACGAGTGATTCACGAATGCCTCCCCGTGAGCCCACCCGTCTCTCAATTCACCCTCAGGGTTCCTCGGACCCGACGAAGCTATCACACTGGACGCCGTGCAGAAAGTCACCGGGGTGTTCAAGCTGAGTCACGTGACGCCCATTTCACTGCGCGGTCGCGTGTTCAACCCGCTGCACGTCGTAGCAGTGGATCCGAGGGAAAAGGTGAAGGTGAGGAAGTGTTTTCGCCCGCCAAAACTCTTCCGCTCTCCTTTATGACCTTGTCTTCCCTTAATCGCCACTCAATGTTTTATTTGCGTACTTTTAATAGGAATTTTTTATTATCGCTCAGCATCTATGTTGATTTTGTTTTATCTTAGTTATTACTCGTTAGAGTTTTTAAAATTAATTTTGAAGTTTAATTAATATTAACATACTACTAATAAGTGATTATTATGCCGATATACAGTTATGGTAAATAAGAAAGATTGAAGAAGTTTTAATATCCTGGGAGATTGATTTTATAAATCGTGAGGACAACCCATGAAAATGATCGAGTAGAAAAATACATGCCAATTGATTTTCAGAAGGCCAAAAATTATTGTATAGTTAGATTTTATTTCTTTTTAATTGCAGTGATTAATATATTCCCGAATGCCGAAGATAAGAGTAAGAAAGAGTTTCTCGATGGGAGGGACCCAGAAAATTACATCAGGAATGCATTACTGTAGGTACACTCATCAAAAGCGTTCGATTTTAAGTTAAATTGATGACCATAGGGCACTTATAGTAATTCATAAATTTACTCATTCAAATATAACCATTGTTTTTATGACATAATTTGATTTCAACAAGAATTCATCTAGACTTTTTTCTACACAAGGGGCAGCACACAAGGCTGAAAAGATCTGAATTAGGCGAGCAAGTATCCGAAAAGAACTTTTGCAATTAAAATAATGAGATTTAAGGCACATAACCAAAATCGATTAAATACCATATTCTACGACGACGCTAATAAGGTCAAAAAGTTCGCCCTTCACTTATAGTGACAAAAAGCTTTCTCTCGACATTCCCAATCCTGAGGAAAACTGACAGCTTAGAATCTGTTATGGCCTTTAAATATTAATTCATAGAGAGTTATAATTGATTTTATATGCTATTTCATGAAAATACAGCGCATGAATATTCATATGAAGAATAAATTGGAAATGCATCCCTACCTCCAGTCCTTTCACTGCCTCTCTTATAACTTTATCCGTGTACACCAGGAGCTAATGCGATAAAGCACAACCCTGATTTATACTCCTACTTATCACTGCTCATCCTCACTCCATATCTTACCTACCTACACTTGGGCAGTCTGGGATGCATACAGGTTTCGGATAAATTATCTATGCCTCCTGTATGTTCCTATTTTGTGTATTAAGCCAAAGGCATTCAATCTAAACTGCCTAACACCTTCTCAAAGCACGCGAAGCTGACATATACTCGTATATCATGATTGAATTTATGCTCTTTTTGATCACTGATCTCGGGACTGTTATTTCAATGCATCATACTCTACCCATTTTAAACCGAGTTGATATTTCTCGACGTAAAAAAATTGCTCTCCCCTCTATAATTTTATTGACGATCCTTACTCTACCGCTGGCAAAATTAAAATGATGGCCCTATAGACCAAATTTGCAACTACTCTTCTCTTTCTTAGAATGAAATTACCATTGGACAAACAAAAACTTTGACATTTGACATATCCCTCCCATAAAATCTCTTCCTCCTTTTTTTTGTAATGCGCAAGGTATTTATACAGCTATATTAACTGTCATCAACGGGAAAGGTCCATCTCACCTCTAGGTCAGTAACAATCATTTCAGTAATTACCGCATCACGACGGCCCAAATCAATGATCAGCTTTCCTTCTGAGAGTACGCATTCTATTTAAAATATTTTTATCTAATGTAACTGGGAAATTCAAATCGGGAAATTATTTTCCGATCTGATGGAACAAAGAATGAGAAAACTTGCATAGTTGCTCGGTTACCCGCGAAATAATACGTAATAATTTTCATGTTTTCAGTAAATTATCAACTGACCACTCAAGAGCGATGAGAAAATATATCGCATTCCCCCGCCTTCGGTAGTTTGATTCATTGGTGGGTTCCCTTAGTGTCCAACTCTGATCTAAGAGCGAGAACACAAGTAATATTCGACTAAAAGCCACTGGAGATCGTTCCTTGTTCGATGGCTATGATCTCCTGCGATGAGCAAGAGCATATTCACTGCCAGTGGTCGACGCCTTCGTCATCCTGACCACCCGATCTCACTTTGGCTTTTTCTCCGTACGCACAGATGATCCTGACGTTGCTGAGGCGCCTCGATTGGACTTCCTTCTCCGTGCTGCACACGGGCGACGCCGTCTCGTCCGACGTGTCCCGCATCCTCGTGTCCGAGGCGACGTACTCCGTCGAGCCCATGTGCGTGCTCTCGGTGCAGGAGCTACCAGCGACGTACGACGCAGAGGACTACGAGGAGATTGTCACAGAGCTGGCCACCGCCAAAAGGAAGGGAGGCGTCACGGTGGACCTCAAGGGAAAGCAGGTATCCATGCACTCCCTCCTCGCCATCGGTTTCTGAACGCAAAACACACATTGGTTTGGTTTAACAGTTCATTTGTTTGTTCATCTGTCTAGGATTTAACTGCTTCGGGAAGCGGGAGAGACACGCGATTCAATTTGCGTGGACGGTTGACTTTCAAGTATCCCGTATGCTCGAAAGTTTTTGCCATTTTTCAATACTGGATGTTTTTATAGAGAAATGTGATAATCAAGAAAATGCCGACAATCGACATAAGTGGTCAACGTCAGCGGTAACCAATGTTGTTATTGACTCGTATTGATTACGTCAGTGAAATCTGTAAGAACTAATTCAAAGAAACTGCGAGAGATGATGCGGCAGTACCTTTAACGGAGTTACCTTCTAATGATCATTACAATGCAACATTTCCAAAGAGTTGAAATCAATCGTCTTGACCAAGTTGAAAGATTTTTACGCTTCGGAAATATTGAATTGGTAAGATATATTCGAGATAAGATATAAAATAATCACAAATTGGCAATTATACCAATGATATTCAGGGTATTAAAAGAAAAAAACAATACTTCCGACCTTATAATGGATGTGATTTTGAATTTTTTCTATGCACATATCCTTGAAAACCCTTAGTTACAAGTTTATGTTAACGCAAGCTCTTAATCGAGTTTTTCCTTTAAGGAAATATGAATGTTCATAACAATAGATTTTTGTCTACTGTATACTATTTTCAAGATGGAAGTCTGAAATCACAATATACATGTGTTCTGTCGTTAAAATTTAGTTCCCGCATCAATTAAACAATTTCACAGATACGAAAAATTGGTTCCCATTAAATGTTTTAGTAAATCTAATGATATTTAAATAAATATCTCTTTTCAATGAAGAAATAGTTACTATTATACCATGGTCTGGGCTTACATGCAGATTACCACGATCTAATATATGCGTTAGGGCCTAGAGAGATTAAATTTCCGAAGGCATATTTTAGTACAAACACATTTTTCTGTCGAATATAAACAATATAACCTACCACACATGCACGCCAGGTTCGTTTAATATATTTCAATATAAATCGATAATATGTGTTTGAAATTTATTCCTTAGCTCGTCCAGCTTGCCGAAGAGTATGAAATGTTAAATTTCAATAATTATGCTGTGGTGTTATTGGCATTGAAGTAGCTAGAGGTGGGTCTGCTACTTATTAGAGAAAATACTGTATGCCAGTATGAGAAAATGGGAACAAATCCTCGATTCGGAGACGGTGAATGGGGTAGGCTTATTCTATTTCCTTCTGTACATGAGTAATGTGTTAAATACTTACTTGAAATTTGGGTTATTTTAAATACAATCAAAAAAATCCTCCTACACTGATATATTAAATAAATATTCAACAGTTTCAAATGAATTTCGCTGTGAAGGTTTCCGCGAAGTGTAGCGAATGAAGATTCAAATCTTCCGGGATTTCTTCCGCGTGGGTCCATTTTCTAGGACGCAAAAAATTGGCCCCAGAAAATGGATCAACGCGAAAGAAATCCAGGAAGATTTGAACCTTCAGTTCCAAATTAATTTGCATAAATAGTTACTAGGCTAAAGCCTCACTAGTTGTTGAATCAACGGAGTGCCTTTATCCATTCTACACTGATCTCGATTAATATCCCTTTACCTTCATCTATGGCTTGGAAAAAATTTAGTCCCCGGATGAAAATATCGTAGCCTAAATTATGCGTATGCCATTCCTATGGTATTAAAAATCTAAAGTTGTGAGAGATGGTTTTTGAAGAGGATGCTAAGTGCTTAGATATATGATTTCCAAAAGTATGATTGGAATTGTGCAAGGGCATATGTTAAATTGGAAAAATAAATGGTCACTAATGAAAGCAAAATACATTTCCATTGTTTCGCCATCAATTTGCGATTACCAGAAATCATCGTATTGAGAACTATAATGCAAATTAAAGAGGTTAACGGTAGGCATAGGAAAGTGTGACATATAGGTAGTCTATCAATGGGTACCGTTAGGGGACCCTGAACACACGCTTCTTGTAATTCCATTTGATCTGTACTCCCTTGTTTGAAACCAATAACTTGACTACCACCAAATATTTACGGCTTGACTGAACGGGCGCTGTTCCATGATACAGCTCCTAATATGATCTGTAGTAATTGTAGTGATCGATTTACATGGAAATACGTAGGCTATGAGTTGCCATGTTTTCGACAATTGAAGGGTGCGTGCAAGTCCTGTAGATAGACGCGTTGGAATGAATTTTTTTCGATTCATTATGGTTATCATTTGCTTTTTTGTCTTCTTGGTTTACTTAACTAGAACATGGTTTAAAACAGTTCGAATCATACTGTAATTAAATCAACACAGTCCATGTTTTAAAAAGATCCACTTTCAAAGAAATATTTTCACCCTAAAGAACTTCTACGCTCTTTATTCAATTCATGTAATTAACTAGGGCGTTGGAGTCACCAAGAAAAATTATTTCCGCAGGCAGCCTTCGCAGCTGCGGCCGCTGCCGCAGCCGCAGCCGGCCGAGGTCCCCCCGGAGTCGTGATTATTGGTTCTCTACCCGGGCCGATTGCCGACTTCCTCCGGTACGTGGAGGTTTGGGGGCTGAGCAGGAGCTCGGCCGTAACCCCTTCGAACGCAGCCACGGCCCTTGGGGGCGTAGTGCAAGGGCCGGACGAGGCCGCCTTCGTGGTCAGCGTGTCTTCCACAGGCTTGCTTCCTGAGCTGGCGGCCTTACAGCTGGGGCCTACGACGAGCGTACTCGTCATTCAGGAGACGGTGGCCGTGCACAACGGGGACGACGACGACGACGATGAAGAGGTGAGACGGTCAATGGCGACAAATGCCACCATTTTAATATTTTAACATGTATTCATTTGCGTCTCTGATTATCGAGGTTGGCGATGCAAATGCCGATTATTTTAATTATTTATTCTGAAGTTCCAAAATATTATTACTGTAAATAGCCGTTGGTTATAGCTTTCTCTAGCCGTTTTTCAGTTGATAAGGGATTCGAAATGGCATTCGGGAATTGGAAGTTAAATTGGGAGTTAAAAGAAAATTTGGAATTTAATTTTAATCAAAAGGATAAAAGACCGTAAATGATTTCGTAGACTGGAGTTGCTTCAAAGTCCCGAAATGGAGTTCCCCTGCTAATTCGCTGACTGGTAAGGAAGTTGAGAAGCTCTGGGGAGGGTGGCTAACTATACCTATCTTCTCACCATTGAGTGGTGTCCACTTCCTCCTTATCCCCACAGTTGCCTCCTGCGTTGACTCCGAGGAGAGAGATCGAACCTCCTTGCACTCTCGCAGCAACCGCGTGGGTCACCTCGCTACAATCATGCGCACTTTTCTACTCAAAAGCCAGGAGGCTCCTCTCCGCCTTACTTAGGGAACCACTACAGGGATTCTTTCCTTCTGAGTGCTCCCAGGCCGAACTCTAGTTTGTTTCCCAGGGACCGAGACCCTGCCATGTAGTCACTTTTTTCAGCATGAAATTTAAAAATTTAGCATATGGTCGCAGCAGAACCCCAGAAAATAAATAACAAGCCTGTCGAACTATTATGGAAGCTCTTTATGCACTGGCGCTTTTCGGTTAATGTACTCAATCCAATATTGTGTTATAAGGCCCATCGGCGTTTTCATCGTTGCAGTAGACCCCTAACCAGAATTGTTTCAAAAAGAAATTAAGTAAGTAGGTAACATTAGCAACTGCATAGTCTCCATTCTGCTCTAACAGCACACTGATCCCCAGATGTGTTAACGGAAGAAGTCGCTTCGGTCGTGACAGATACTTTTGCAGTGCTTCCTCCAGATGTCACAAGTGCGCGGAACAATATCTGGGGAAAGGCTACGACGAACCAAAGGAGCTGTTTTGCTGCATATGTTGCCACGAACGCCTTGCCTTTTCAAAAGGCTATGCAGTGTGGTCCAAGAATGTTGAAAAATAACTTCCAAATTGTGTCAACGGAGGATCAAGATCTCGAACCAACCAGTACGCTAAAGGAGCCGGAAAAGAAATCTTCTACGAACACTCATGGACCCATAGCACCGCCGGAGCCTTCGCTAGGGGAGCACAGCCAATATAACCCACGGACACCTGACAAGACAATCGAAAAGACAAGAGCCAACAAATGCGGCAACGAATAGATGCTGTTTTCCTTGACCTCCCTCCTCTGTAACACCGAAGGCTGAGTCTGCATCTTCGCTTTGGATCCCCCTTGGTCAAAATAAATGAAACTTTTTAGGGAACGAACAACCACATTTAACGCAAATAACTCCCAAATATGGGACATACTCGTAAAGCTTCTGGGGGACACACGAGTCTTCCTATGAGATAGGTGCCCTCGCTCAAGAGTGGCCACAGGGGAACCAGAAGACCCGCCATAACAAACCACTAAAATGGAAAACGGCGGAGCCAACGGGTTTAACCGAAAACTAACCCGGGGAATAAGGCCCGAGACACATGGCAATCAACGCTAAGGAACGCCTCCTCTGAAGAACCCGCGTGTTCCGACCAGAGACCCCATCCGGAAAGAAAGAACCGCAGACGATATCACTTCCTACTTCCGCAATTTATTAGCTTTATTTTGAATACATTACTTTACAAGTTTTATCAAAATATTATCTAGTCCACCCGTATTTCCATAATTTTTCCCCAAAATTAACATGCCAACAATAAAATTAACTATGCTAATTTCAGAGTGCCATATGAGCTAATTTACTTTTGATTAATTGGAGTGTTATACTATATTCTATAATGACCTTCAGCAAGCATTCACTTGAAGTCCAACTAACCTTACCCTTAGTAGTAGATTTAGGGGAGGCGACCGAAAGCTAAGGTCACCATTAGGGATGGATAAGAAAGAAAGAGAAGTGAAGACCCGAGGATCATTAGCCTACTCTTAACGAAAGGCGCCAAGGGGTCCGCAGCTTAACGTCCCATCCGACGGACGGCGTAATCACTCTCCACAAAGCAGCTCAAGTAAGGATCGAGATACTACTGAAAAAAATCTGCCGTCTCCAGGATACCAATGAGAAGCCAGTAGGTTAGCCACCGCACCATCCCGATCCCCAAACCTAACGTATGCTAACACACTTGGTTATACTGTGGCTGATTTACTCAATGCCACGTACCCTCCACCAGTAATTCATAGTCACTGGTATTGCAATTACGGTAAGATATATTCCACACCAGTTAACGGCCCCAAGCGTTCTACCAAATGGTAAGGTTCTAACAAAAATTGGATCTTCATTCCGTAAAATTCGATTATATTATAATCTCGTAATTTATGCGCAAGTACTCAGGATTGAAGTGACTTCTAAATTAACAGCTTTTCCTAAAGCTTATGTGGTCTTCGTCAAGTAAGTCACATGAGTCTTCGTCAAATAATCCTGGGTCTCATTCTTACAATAATTCTTATCACAACTCTCTACGAATAGTAAGCTCATTGTTTTCAAATTATCTATGTCAATAATGATATACAAGAATTATTTACTGAAATGCCTTTCAAATTAATTAAATTAAAGTTTTGATCCTAATTAAGACTCTTTCATTACCGGACTCGTTTAACGAGCGGCGGCTTGGCATCTTTGGCAATTGCATCGCCAGAGAATCTGGGTGGTGCAATAATTAGTCTAAGGAAATTCCAAAATGTTATAATTCTTGAATAAGTGCACAGCGCAGACCAATAACATCCCGAGGGAACTCTTGAGTCTCTCTCTCGAAGTTCACATAGCAGTAATGAAGATGACCAATGATACCAATTGAAAGGCTTCAATAAATGTTTTACCTACTAAATCTACATTGGCGCTGTCTTAATCCTCAGAGTGGAAGGGATAGTAATTTAAAATCGTGCTCTGCGATCTTCTATGATTTTGAAATTTATTGATTGTAATCTTTTTTGAAAACTAAAGTAATTATCACTAACTCGTTCAAATACACGCCTTCATTAGGGATGATGAAACCACGATGGTGCAAATGGCACGGTGGTATGCTCTTCGGTAAAGTTCAGTCAAAAATTTTGAAATCGAGCCTCAGGTTACATCATGGACGACTCGAAGGGACCCGGCCTCGACGTACCGAGTTTTTGATTCCACAGATTAAGCTCGACGACAATCGGTTTTTGCATGAAAAATTCAAGTCCCTGCAATTTTGGAGGCTCAAACATTTCGAGGCCTTCCACAGTAAGCCCCATGACCGATAGATATTTCCTGGTTCCTACTTGGAGAGAACCCAAAGGCAAAGGAGCCATCTAAGCATAATAATATTATGCACAATTCAAAATACCTTAATGCACAATAAAAATTTCATATTATTGTCACGTTATACTAAGTCCACAAAAACTGTTATCAATAATTATTTTGCTCTTTCGTTCGCCATGAATAATTTAATCAAATATTTAAAAAAATATTTTCAATTATCAATTTTATATAAAATCAATATTCTCACGTTTCAGAAGGATGAACATAGTATTTTTCTACAATTTGCAGCTCCATGACGATCGAGATGAATTCCATATGAATCCACCTTAAATTTTCATTTCTTTTGAAAAGAAGTGATATCCATGTTTTTCTTCCTCCTATCGAGATATTTCAGTGGGTAAAGTGCTGGGTAACTGACCGGAGGGTCATGCCTCGATTCCGGGTGACGCTCCCGGGCAAACTTAGCTTCACCCAAACTCTATGATGTTTTGGTTACCAGAACTTCGTTGGAAACCACAGACGGCATAGGGAAACGATCACCTCTACCCTTTACAGTAGATATCACACTCCGTGTAGGGCTTAGGATTACACGTAGCTGAGCTTTACCCTCACCTATCATACTAACCACAGGGTTGAGAACTAGGGTTAATATCACCCTTCATACCTTTCCCTTCAAGAATAGGCAAAGTCAAAAACACCTGATGTCAGGTTGTTTCAGGAAACCTGTTAACTTTTACTCATTTCATTCATGCTTTCCCATTATTTCATTATTATTATTATACCCTCCCATGGACTACAACCTTGATGTGGTGAAGGGGCTTGTACGTTCCGATGAAACCTAGAGCTGTGCAAGAGGGAGCAATGATTATTGCTCCTGGTAGGGCCACCCATGCCAGCTAGGTCGAAGTTTACGATCCAGACGAAAGGTAGCCCACGCAGCGTCTGTTCCTCAGTGAGGCGGCTGCTAAGGTGTCTGACCACAGTGGGACGGCCAGTAAGAGATGGTGTCACGTTAAAAACACTATTTAGGAAGGCAACGGGAAACCACCTCAATTATTATTCCCAAGACTTTTATGATGGACAATATAGAGAATATGAGTCATGGAGACTACGGGACTCGGCCCAATCGGCCGTTTGTCGTGACCGGCAACGGGAGAGGCAAGGCTTCCGCGGTTGCCATCTACGGAACCCTTGCAAAGGAAAAACGACAGCAGCAGGACAGAAGACACAGAAAAAGAAGACCGAATTAGTTAGAATAGGATCTTGGAATGTTACAACAATGTTAAGGAGAGGAAAATTAGAAAATATAAAGCGCAAGATGGGTAGAGGAAACAGACATTTTAGGCCTATAAGATGGAAGGATAACGGATATTACTAGAGTGATAATTATTGAGTGGTGTACAGCGGAGGGGCAACAGCCAACTAGAGGTTGGAATAATATGGAATATAATGGAGGAAAGAGCGTAGTCAACATACAGAAATCAACGGACCGAATACTAATTGTAGAGATGAAAGCAGAAACGACGAACTTTGTCATTGTTCAGGTATACATGCCAACACGCATTCATGAGGAAGAAGAAGTCGTTAAGATATACGATCAGTTAGAGGACATAATCGTGCGTGTTCCTGAAGGGAAACATTTGATAAAGTTTGGGGATTGGAATGTGACGGTAGGCGAAGGGAGAGATGGTGATGAGGTGGGGGACTACGGTTTAGGTGCGAGGAATGACCGCGGGGAGAAAGCAATTGAGTTCTGTAGGAAACAGGGGTTAGCCATCACCAACACTCGGTTTAGACACCACAAAAGGAGTAGGTATACATGAAAAATTCCAGGTGACTCAGAAAGGTATCAGTTACATTATATTATGGTTAGGCAATATCTGGACTGATTCGTAGCATCTAATAGGAAGGAATCTGGTCGGAAGACTTTGTGAGATCAGTTTTAGCTCTCATTCCGAAAATGGTAAAGGCTAAAATCATGTGAGGACTACAAAGCAATAAATTTGATTACCCAAGCAGCTAAAGTTTTTCTGAGGTTCATCGAAAAAAGGATGGAGAGCAAGGCAAATGATTACTAAGGGGATGATCAGTTTGGGTTTAGGAAGTGGAGATGCAAGCGCGATGCCATAGGAATAATGAGATCACTAATCGAGAGGAATAAAGAATACAATCAGGACGTATTTGCCTGTTTCATGGATTTCGAAACGGCGTCAGATACAGTCAATTGGGAAAAACCAATGAATAAATTGAAAAAAATAGGAGTAGATTGGAGGGGAAGGAGATCGCAACCTGTACATGTATCAGATTGCTCAGGTGCGAGTGGAGGGCGGTGAGTCCAGATGGGCAGTGCTAGGAAGAGGTGTAGGGTAGGGTTCCCCATTATCAACGGTGCTGTTCAACGTATATAGTATGTGGAGGAATTGATTTAAGAGGCATGGGAAGAACTGGACATAGGAATGAAAGTCGGCGGGGAATTCGTAAAATCAGTTAGGTCCGCTTATCATCAAGCGCTAGTTTGTCAGTCAGCCAATGGGTTGCAAATATTTCTGAGTGAATTGGAAATTCAGTGCGATAGATATAGGATGAAAATATAAATATGCATTAACAATAATAAAGATTATGCAATTTTCCAGAAAGAGAAAGCCTAAGTTAATCGTTTAAATAGAAGGTCGAAAACTAGAGCAGTTGGGACAGTTTTATGTATCTCGGAAGTGTTTTGGACCAACACGGTCAAAGTAGGAGGGACATAATGAGAAGAATTGCGCTAGGCAAAGAGGCTTTCACAAGGAGGAGGGAGTTGATGACTAGCAAGGATGTTAAGAAAAGACTCGTTAAAACTTTGATATGGAGCATAGTTATGGTGTGCGGCGCGGAAACGTGGTCACTGAAGCAGGAGGATATGCGTTGTTTGGAGGCTTTTGAAATGTGCGTGTGTACGATGGAGTAGGTGAAATGGATCGAAAGGAAAACAAAGGAGGAAGTACTAGTTCTGGTGGGCGAGGAGAGGGGCTTGTTGGGAGAAATCATAAGGTGTCAGGAAAAATGGATGAAGGGCATATTGATCGACAGTGGGATGTTGAAGACTGTGATAGAGGGGAGAATGTTAGGCAAACGAGGAAAGGGCAGAAATAGGATAGGGATGTTGAACTGGATGAGGGGAGGAAGAAGTACAAAGAGATGAAGAGGGACTTGTTATAGAGTAGGATGTTGGGTTATGTTTTGCTAGGAGTGACAAAGTATTTATTTATGAGTTGTGTCCATACTAACCTACCTTAACCGGTAGATTATCTAATAATAATTATTATAGCGCTATCATTCAGGTAGATACTCATTGAAGATCACAGATCAGTCCCTGTGATTACAATGATTTCAGGCCATCAGAGTCTCTTAACCATGTTAATTCATGATTTCCTCCAGGGAAACGTCTACGATTCTAATGAGAAACCACTTGCGGTACAGGGAAAGGAAAGCATGAATGTCATAGGCCACTAGGTTTATTGCAACGTGCGCCCTAGCCAATCAACCCGACCTTGGGGTTGACAACTGTGGTTTTCGGAGATTAATTGTTGATACAATCCTATAGGGATTAGCTCTCATTCTCATCGCTTTTGAAAAATTGTCGCTCATCTAAAGGGTGGACTCATTACTGCCTGTTGGGGTTAAGGAAGAAGTCATCATTAATTACAAATATTTTTCAAGTAAAATATATAATATAATCTGAAACAAGATTTATGTATTTCTCTGCTTTGATGATAAAGTGAAGACATACGTTTATCATTACGGCAACAGGAAGGACAGCCTGTAAAAAGAGTGGATGGGAGGATTACTCAGGGATGTCACACCCTTTGTGTTTTTTCCCACCTGCAAGGCTCGACCCAAGAGTTTTGGTCCGTAATTTTCGTAGTAAAAACTTCGTTTGAAAGTGATTTGTATCAATTTTTGGATTCAATTATTTTAGTGAAACTTGGAACACATGTAATTAAATAGGGATTGTTTTTAAATGAATGAAAGAGAGAAAGTGTGCACAGGCTATATACTTGCTACGAAATTATTTGTCAATTGAACCTAATCAACGCAACCCTAATAATTTATATGAAATGTCTACATTAATTCAAAACTATAGATCTATAATTTTACCTAGAGGTAAAAGGATAAAAAGAGATGTACATTAGTTTTAATCAGATTATGTGGCAGCCTTAAGTTTTTTTATAAACACTGAACTAGAAAGGGTATGCGGGAGTCCGGGGGTAGAGCATTGGACTGACCGGAGGGCCCGGATATGATTCCCGGACAAGCCTCTCTGGGCACTCTCAGGTCCACCACCGCGTGATTTTTCGGGTGCCATAGCTTCCTGGGAAATCATAGCGGGGGAAACGGGGGAAGAAACTGGCCCCCTACCCTGATTTGTGATATTCAAAAGCCGTATAGTGCTTAGTACTGGGTTAACTCTACCACCACCTATCAAACGACCTTCATGTTTATTAATGTGTTCATGGTTTATAGGACTAGAACTATAGCCGTGCTTCAGAATTTCGCCAACAAAAGAACAATTAATCAAAAACGAAAAACATTTCTATCCATTCATGTCGCACAATTTCCTCAACTAACTTATAAAACGAGTAGATGATATTAACAGACAGGTGCCTAATCTTTCCATTCTGACTGCTTCCGTTGAGGTGGGAAACGAGATCGGGAATGGACAGGTGAGACCGAGTATCCACCGACTGGCGAACACCGTGGCCAACTCCACACTCTGGCCGCCTTACCTCTTGGCGACGCGCGGGTGCGGTGTCGCCAACGGCGCTGCCGCCGCCTCCGTCGTCTCCTCTTGCGTGGACGCCGTCGCCCGGTCCAACGTGGAGGAGTTCTACTTGGTGCAAGACCCCTCCGTCGTGCCCGTCATGGATGCCATCCGGCTCTTTTCCAGCGCCCTCGGCGTGGCACATTCCGCTAAATGCGGCGCCAGTCCTGGAAGGTGAGAAACGATGCAAATAGCGCGATGCCCCATGCTCATGGAACTTAAAAACGAAAATGTTCCTCATTCAATAGCTTTCGCAACCACATTTCCAGATTCTAATCTCTAGCACTGTTTTTTATCTTATTTATCATTATAATGTCACCTCTGCGAAACTCTTACGGTGGCAGAGAACTAAAACTACAAGTCGGATAAGTACATACTTAAGCTTTCAAACCCGTTGAAGACTCTCGAGCGGACGGAATGATGACCACATTCTACAATACAGCGCTTTAATCGCGAGATGTCTGTGTTTCATTTAAAAATATTGACACTATGTTAAATACCTTTTTTGCCGTTTTACATCAAATGCATATATTGTTTCCACAACTGATAAACAAAATATCAGAAATTAATTATAATCAGACATGGAGACGTGCAATACTAATTTTAGTACATAATTGTCGTTAAATTGAGTACAAATATTTTAATGTCTAATTTTTTAGTTAAAATAAGGAATATTAAACAGCGGACCAGAAGAAAGCACTAGGCAAGGTACTACAATAGGCCACTCTTGATATCTGCCCCCAGATAGCTATACTATAGTAGTCCTTTATCTGATTTCTTAAATTCTCCTTTAAGGAGCATAGTGGCCTCTGCTTCTTCTTACACCCTCTGGCACCTTTCATGTATATTTTCATTTTAAATGGATTTGAAATGAGGGGGTTTGCTATCGCCGCACCATAAAAAGTTATATTTAATAAATTTAATGTGCTCTAATATGATCAGTAGTTACTCTAATCTGAAGTCACGTTTATTGAGATTCGAGCAGTGATTAAATACTTAGTAAAGAAAAGTATCAAAGCAAAGGAAATTCATGCCGACTTTCAGAATACTCTGTAGGGCTCCGCTCCTTCATAGGCAACTATTGCCAAGTGGAAAAACGAGTTCAAGTTTGGTCGGGATAGCTTATATGGTCACCCGCCTAATAGTCGGAAAAAATGTGCCACTACCTAATACATTATTGCAAAAGTGTATAAAATGGTCATTGAGGATCGTCAATTGAAATTGCGAGAAATCGTTCTAGCTGACAGGATGTCTTTCGAACGGATAATCCACAATTTAACAGTGGATATGGACTAGGAAAATTATCTGCTAAATGGGACATGCAACTCTTGAAGCAGGATCACAAACGCATCAGAATGGAAATTTCCGAGCAATGTTTGACCCGTTCTAAGAGTAACCAACAAGATTTCCTGCGCCAGTTTGTGACAACAAGTGAAACTTGGGTCCAGTACTAACCCCAGAGACAAAAGAGCAGTGGAAAAATGCCCTGTCCAGGCAGTGGGAAAATGTTGATTCACCTCCACGGAAGAAAGCAGAGACAATACGGTCGGCCGGAGAGGTGATGGCTTCAGTTTTCTAGGATGCGAAAGGGATTCTGCAGATAGATTGATTATCTTACCACTGGCCAATCAATTAATGTAAAATACTACGCTAACCTCCTGGACCAACTGCAGCAAAATATAAACGAAAAAAGGCCAGGTTTGGCAAGGAAGAAAGTTATCTTTCATCAAGACAATGCACGCCCATACACAAGTGTCGTTGCCATGGTAAAAATACGTGAACTAAAATACTGAGAACTAAGAACTGTTGCCACACCCGCCTTATTCGCCTGATTTGGCTCCATCAGATTTCCATCTCTTCCCCTGGCTCAAAATTATCCTCGAAGGACGGAGATTCTCTCCAAACAAAGAATTAGCGGACGAAGTAGACGGAAATTTTGCAGGCTTGAAGGAATCTAGTTTTCGAGATGGGATTAAGACATTGGAACATCGCTGGACCGATTCTATTGGTATACAGGGAGACTGTATTGAAAAATAAAAATGTTTCACAGAGGAAAGTCCATTATTTCCGTTCCATTCCGAGAACATTTCAAATTACCCTCGTACTAATATGTATAGTCCGACAGTTTCAATTACTTCTTGTTCCAGTTTTCCTCATTATCATTGTTTCCTACTCGTTTCTTCACCACACATTGCTCTTATCCTTGCTGGAGCAGTGGGAGACATGAAGTGGAGTCGCAGGGATATTCTCATCTACAAGTATGAATAAGTCTATTGAAAAAATGAAATTATGGCATACTCTTTTACCATTCCTATTTGCTTACGTTCAATTATAGATTTTACGGTTGTTTATTGGTATTCCTAACTAGCTATTTATTTGGATATACAAGGCAATTTCTAGTTTCAAACCATTCTTAAAATCCTTTTAATGCTCCTACTTTTTTAAATTAATAATTATTACCCGATTTTTATTCACCCCTGAAATTGAAGCAATAATTGATTACGTTCTTCATATAATCTTTTCAAAAAATTATAGTATAACTCGCCTTGTATGATCTCGGAAACTCGGAATTTTCCCTGATTACCTGCGCCAATAATGAAGTTCCACCATTTTTTAGGTATTGGTAAACATCTTGACTGTTGGAATTAGATGTCTCACCACTAGCTTAGATATGACACCGTTTATTTTTTTCTCGTACACCGTACGCCTACATCAGTGTCATCTCACACTTACAGTCCCAAATCACTATTTTTTTTCTTCAAGGGAAATTCCCTATTACTTTCTCCAGTAGAGCATACATCTCATATACTTCTCTCTTCCATGCATCTTCATGCTGGTACAGGATCTGTCCCACAAATAAGTACCATGCTTTTTGCCATTAATGCAGATGACTGGAGTTGGGTATTTTGTGGTGGAAAAAGTAATGGGAGATCTTGGGATAGCAATGTGACCTACGTCAGTTAACTGTGGGCATTTACAGTGGACGGATTGCTGCTAGAATGGACCCCTGTACGATGGTCACGTCACGAATTCAAGATGCCAATTCCCATGGATCAATGATATGCGATAAAATTGTGTATTAAGCTGGGAATATTGGGTTCAGAGACTATGACCATGGCTAAGGATGTTTATAGAGATAGAGAACTGTCCCAAGTGATGGTTTTCTGCTTGCAGAGGATTTTCTGGGAGGGTAACAAGGAGGTTGACAATGAGGAATACCCTGTACATCCATCAACAACACAGTGTGATGAAAATGTTCAGTAAGTGAGACACGTATTCAATTCTGATTGGCCCCAAAGAGTCAGGATGTTAGCAAAAGAGTGCAATATTCAGAAAAAACAGTGCATTGCATTATTACAGAAGATTTAGCCATGAGTGAGGTGTGCCAAGATGGTCCCCAAGATACTTTCAGAAGAATGCTAGTGTGACAATCTTGCTTTGGACCTCTTTGACCACGGTGAAAGTGAACCTAATTGCTTACAAAAGGTGGTTACTGGTGACGAGACAAGGATAGGTCTTTGAGTACGACCCAAGTACAACCCTTTTGAGTACCATTTTTGACGACTGGATTGTGTCAAAGAGGCCATGACGAGGTGCCTGAACGAGGGTCCTATTGATGCCTTACAGGAAGTATTCCACAACTGGCCGAGGTACTAGCATTGGTGTGTCAATATATAAGGGTGCTCTTATGGAGATTTTTAGTGATTTGTACTTTGATCTGCAATAATTTTTCCCCAGATTCATTCCACTTATTTTTGGTACAGACCTTGCCTATGCATTAGTGTTAATATTAGATTAGAGGTCTGCTACCAGACAAAATATTTCTCTAAGAAACGAAAGAGGAAATGAAAGTTTTTACAGATAACACCCACGAAAAATTGCTCAACTGCTAAAAGAGAAGAAGAGCGATAAGAAGAAACCTCATTAGTAGCATCGATAATGACAATTTATACACGTATCAGTTTAATTTCACACGCCACAATGACTCCAAAGAATCACTAAAATAATAATCTAGATAAGGATCAATTTATATTTATGAATAGGGGGGAACACGACACTAATTTGCAGAAGAGAATATTTAGAGTGATTTAAGCAAATATAGAACATAATCAGAACTTCTTTGTTTGGTTCATGGAATTATAAAATAGCTTTGACAGAGAAAATGCGATCAAGTGAATGAATGATTAGCAGAAAAAATACCTAAACTTAAGGATAAGGTGACTGGTTTGAAAACTCATTATGAATTATAACTCTAGATGAAGAGTACACGGATAACTGCTCAGCGAGTTACGGGCAAATGAAAAAGAAAGAGCCGCACTTTATCACCTGATCTTTTTATTTAATCCTCTTGTTAATATTGAAGAGAGACGGAAGGGGCTATAGGAGGAAATAAAAGTGGGCGGGGAATAGACCAAATTTGTGGGATTTGTAAATGACGACACACTGGTAAGCTATTAATTCAAGGAATTTCAATTATTGTTGAGTGCATAACAGAAACAACGCAATTATATGAAAATAAGCCTCACTGCGAATGTTATTGCGGTTGATGCGATGAAAATATACCACAAGAAACGAAAGTCATCAAATTATCAAGTAGGAAGGTTAAGCTAAACTCTGGAATAGAAGGGCATGCGTTAGAACTCATGGAACAGTTCATTTCGAAGCAGTACTTTACTATAAGTTAGGGGACAAGAGATACGTTATTGATGCCGCGGTCTTTTATAAAAGGCTTTATAAAAAGTAAGAAAGATATATGGCAGACTTAATAGGGTACACAGCGCTATATGACTCTGAACCTGGTATTTCAGAGAAGATGGCTAACATAGTCTTCCGGAATGTTGGTGGGTAGAAAAACTGAGAAACTAAATGGGATGCAAAGGTAAACACATACGAGTTATATTGATTCAAATATAAAATTCTACTATGAAAACGTCAATGATGAATTTTTTCTTGCAAACATCTGTAACAGTTCGGCGATCAACTCGGTCACTTTGGTAAAATACGGTGGGTAAAAATGTATGAGATTCCCAAAATCACCGCCAATTCCATTGCATTCCTTTGAGGAATTATTGACGTCAAAATCTTTTTCAGTCGTAGAAATAATCATACTTAAGGTGAGTTTTGTCACGATATAAGCAAAATATCCGTGAAGACTAACACGCAGCGTAGAGCTTTACGACTTAGAGCTAGGCGCGTTTTCAGTTATTTTCATAATGAGTGCGAGTCATATTTACCGTTATTTACGAAATGAATAGCGATTATTATTACCGCTCTTCAGAGTTCGCGAATCGGAAACCAACTTATGAGATCCCTAAGACCGCCACGATTAATCGGAGCGGGGTTGCAATATTAGTGATTCTACACTACAAAGCACTAGTAGTGATTCGGGAACAGAGGAAAATCGTGCTATGAGTAGCGATAGTGGGACCACGAAAACAAGGCCCATGAAGTGTACTACACGGTATTTGTGGAAGAATATGGGGACAGATCCGAGGCTTTTGAGAAATGGAATTGGAAAAGAATATGCCAGTAATTAGGCGAAAAAAAGATAAAGCAGTACTTATCTTGAGAGAAATAGATAGGCGGAATCCAAAAAAGGAAGAGAATGTGGAGGAAGGAGAGCTTCAGATTGCTAGAATTTGAAGATTAAAAATAGATTAAATTCCTGCTGTTGAGTTTTAGAAAATAATTAAATGTTTCCCAGACACAAAGTGATAGGCAAATATAAGTGATTCTGATAATGATCGCAGGCATGCTAATCAATTAACTTTCCCATTTCCCCAATTATATTTCTACGACTTCACTCCGTTCAGTAAATTTAATGAATTCCATGGTTTCCAGGATTTCTACGCTTGGAAAACTCCCTGTACGATAAGTTAAAATTTTCAATTTTCTACATTTTAGTTATTCTTACATAATTATTTATTTAATGACTGTTATTGAGGCGAGATTGAGAGTTTATACTCCCTTCTTATAAATAACCCCTATACATACACCCAGTTAAGACAATTACAAACCCAGCCCTATGTGGAGAAATACCCACCCGGGTGGGAATCCAACGCGCGACTACTGAGTTGGGTGAGGATGTTACCCCGCCACCACCGAGGCCGGGTTACATGTCGTACTCACTCATTATTTAAGCAACAGTTTTCTCGAAATCCCCTATGATTTTAAATTTGAGACAAATCGGATGGCGAAAGTACTTACCCAAAATGTATCGTTCTCTTCAGAGTACGTAAAACGGGAGATTGGAGGCCCACCAACGCGAAAGCATAGACAAGGAGACCGTCAACCTAAAACCTTATGGTACATACTTGGGGCCAGCAGTATGAAGGAGCAAAGTTAATGCCGTTCACTGATCTTGAGAAGCGTTTACAGAGAAGTATTTCTTGGTTTGCTTATTAATATATATTTTCATCATTGAATGTTTACAGCCATTGCCAGCATCGGATATAGTAATATTAGATTTTGGCACCCTGGACTTGAATATCCGTTAGCTTCAGTGATATACATACGTAACAGTCGACTAAATACTTAATCAGAATCACATTAAATGCAAATCTATTGCACGAGTATGCTGAGATCTACTACACACGTATTGTATCGTACTGGGAGAGAAAGGCAAAAATTGAAAAAAATGTTTTACCTGATGCTTAAATCCTTATTTTTCATATATTTTATTTACTTCTTGAATTTATAAAAATAACTTTCTCTTCCCCTCCATTACCCTCTTATAAAATCATCCTTCGTAACCTTTTCTTTTGCCATACCCTTGCCTGTTGTCGAGTATAATCTCTCTATGCTGTATGCAATAACGCCTCCTTGTTTCAGCTATTAGTCCTCATTCCTCACATAAATAAACCACCACTTCATTGATTTTTCTAACCATCTAACCGGACTACAGCCTTGACAGCCTTGAAAGCACTTGCAGGAATTATTTGGCCCTTTAATTACGAGGTCTAGAGAAATGATTCCTCAAAATATGCCCGACCATGAGAGGAAGGTCGATTACGAAAAGAGGTAGAAGCATTCACCCCAGTGACAATATACCAGGCAGACGTCTTATAAGGAATACGATCTCATGACTTCGCAATTTAAAAGGATTGTCACACTGGAAATGTAATTGAAAGAGTCGGCGGTAACTCATATTAATTAATTTCTTTCATTAAACACAGGTAGGCAAATAAATTTGCAGAACTACAGACCAAAATTGGAGAACTACGAGTATGAAGGGGTGCGGGGGTGGGAGGGATCAAGGTGTACCCAGCCGGCATCACATGGAATTAAGTACGATAGGCAGGGGCATGAGATAAATTTGCTTAAAATCTCATATACCGTTTAATTTGTCATTATTTGATAAAAATAAGTTCAAAAGCAAATAGAATTGAGTTGTAGTGAGCAAAAGAACGGGTAGGAGGGTTATGATGAATTAGAAAAGAAACAAAAAATGTCTCAATAATCCAAGAAAAAGTTCCTTACTACTAATATAGTACGGGGAGAAAATAAAACCCACTTCAAATAGGAGGTAAATCACACCCAGCGCATGGAGATCTAAGCAAAACGTTAAAATCCTGCTGTACATAAATCTAAATGCTTAGAAAAATAGACACTGAGGTAAGCAGCAAGAAGAGAGGAGATTCTTCTCAATTTGTATACATGCCCACACATTGCAAAGATGGCAATTTGCGTATCAACAATTTTGCAGAATTTATAATTGGTAAAAATATTATTTGATTAGTTTTATCATAACTTAGACTATCTCGAATACGCACGGAAGGCAATGCTCTAATCCTAATGAAATGACGGAATTCTGGGTACAAAAGTACTTGTCAACTGTCAAATGTGTAGATGTAAATGAAATCTCAAACTTAAATAAACTAGATGTAGATGCAATATCAGATCGAAATGCGTTATTCGGCACAAAGTAGAGAGAAGATATAACTTCACCATCCAAAAAAAAAATCCCAACCGCGATTCTCTGTGCCTCATGCAGTCCAGATTTTTCCCTTCCGCTTTCAACAGAAGTGGCACCTTCATTTGATTAATAATTCCGCCCACACTTGGAAGTTGAGAGTGCCCAGTGGAGGGCAAAGGCTTGCGTAAACCTCAAATAGCCACCCTACTGGTGCAGTTTGCTTAAGTGGCTCTTTGTGGGGGCGTCACCTCGCTCTTGGAAATGTACTAAAGCGTTTTATGGCTTCCGTAGGTGAATATTATCGGGATTGTTCTTGTGTAACGCGAAGTGGCCTTTCAAATACAAGAATTCCGAGGCTCCTTTGATCACAAAAAGTGTAATCAAACATGAAAAATGCATTCCGTTGAAATTATCCATTGGTGCAATATGTACGTTGAAAAATCAAAACAAAAGTAATATGCCTCCCCCTGCGTAGACGACCTTCACTTACAGGGATTTTCCGCTAAATTATGACTTAATCTTCTCGAATAACTGTAGTTTTTTGCGTTTTGAAAATGCCCAATAGGAAGCAATGGACAGTAAATTAAAGCCATTCCAATGCATTCTCTTTTGTAATTACGCCATCTGCGATGCAAACGTTAGGCATTTTGATTGTAGCCTACGAATTAAAGCAGCGTAGCTAATTAAAGATATAAATCTAGAATTGAAATTAGCTCATCGCATACTATATCAATGAATTTAAAAATGTTCGAGAAAGGATTTAATATTTAACCTCCCCAGTACGATAATTTACCCTACTTCAGGATCAAATATTGCCGAGAAACATGAAAAATCACCAATCGCAAATTCATTTGCTTCACCAACCATACTCTAGTTTGACCCCAGTAGATTATTGGGCGTTTTGAATATTTCTTGAGGCCACAGTGATTATGAAACAATCATTTATAATGAGTTTTTCAAAGCATACTGACGTATACCTTTAGGAAACAGAACAGACATAGTGAATTTTCAGTTTGCTTTATTCCTGATGATTCTTAAGACTACGAGTATTATAAGGTTGTAAAGTTTGGTTTCCCCCTAATATATGGGGAATATTACACTTCCTTTTCAAAGTACTGCACTGAAGATCCCATAGTGGAGTACATATAGACCAAGTTAAGAGCAAATTTCGGATGCCTCCATTTAAGTTGATGCTCGCCCACCTTCAGATAAGAACATTTTGCAAACATTCTTGAATTAGGTGAGAAAATAACTACGGAAAGATAGACGACTTTATTAAAAATATTTTTATCACAATCATTCTCCAATAAAAGATCTCTACTTATCTAATTAGCTTGGTCTTTGGTGGGAAAAATAAGTAACTTGCAAAGTTACATCACCAATAGAATATTTACTGCATATTTTAGTCTAGAGATGAGATCACCTGTGTGCACGTGATTATAAATCATAGAATACAGCAGTGCAGTTAATATTTTCGTTCATTATGTTAAACTAATTCTTCAATGTTTTATTCGCCTTAGAAACTATTTTCACTTTAAAAGGAATAATTTTATTTTATTACTTTTGTGATGAGAAAATGTGAATGTATTATAATCTAAAAATGAAACAAGCCATTCACACGGTCAAAACCATACGTCGTTCCTCAGTTAAAAGTTTGATACTTTTTAATATAACTATAATTCAAAGGAATTTCACCAAAAATTTAAATTCATTTTGTTACTTCAAATCTATCAATGAAAATATATCTTTAAGCATGAAAAAGAACGAGCTTTAAAAAGAAAACGTTAATAGGAAGGGACTAAATGTCGTAAATGCATGCTAATACCCACTTAGGCTGCTCGATCAATCATTCAGCCTTTCACTCGCATGTCCTTGTTTAAGTTTTTACGTCTCATTTTCTACGATGTATATCCCCCGCTACCTTTGAGTCCTAGCTCTTTGTCCGGCCAGATCAACGGCTTCAGTGTTCTTACAAAAGTTGACCTTACACCTTTGGTCTTTTTAGTTGTCCAAGCAATACGGAAGTTAGGAAGAGTTTTCCCTTCCTGTCGTGGGAATATTGGATGCATTGGAGCACTGGCTCTCTCAAGCCGAGGGAGGGAGAAGGAGGATGGGTGTTGTGAGGGAGAGATGTGGACCCTTAAATTGTACGTCATCGAGACCATTTTCACCCCTAAACTCCGGGTAGAGCACGCCCTCTTTCCCCACTCACTCCAGTCGAATGGTTTTTCATTGGAGCTCACACAAAAACCTTGGTTGATATAGCAACCTTGAACGAGGGTGACGAACCTCTTTCCTTCAGGGTCGGAGGGTAAAGAGAACGGAAAGGGACACACAGACTGACTCGAGGTCTGTCTCCATTTGTTTTAGTTTGTTTTACTTACCTCCCAGGTATATCTACGTTTCGCTTTTTCTCTCGATATTCGGTGCGTGAAACCTCGGGGCCGTCAGATGTGTCATGTAAGATATTCTAGCAATGAAGAGGTTTTTTTACATTAGAGTGTAGGCCAAATACTGGGTCTCTCAAGTCCCCCATGCAAAATAATTTAGCTTTAAGTGAAGTGAGGATCTGTGTTAGAGAAGTACACAATAGGTCCTTTAACGTGATTCATATTACGCTACACGGAATGTATTCGATAATATCAAGAAAAAGATCCCCGCTAAATACTTAGGCAGCCATAATAGCCAGAAAACATTATCTAATCGACATAAATACCACGCGATCCACCAAAAAGGTGTGTCGCAGGTGGTGCAAGCACCAGGCTGGAAGGGTAAGTGATAAAGGGGGATATGGGGGAGTAAGGGAAAAGTATTCAGTAAATAAACTATCAAATAGCATGCAAATTTGTATGCATCTGGAGGAAGACTCAATTCAAAACAAAAGTTTATTCACCTAATAAATATGTCATTTGCTAGGCAAAAAAGAGAAAAAAATAAACCACTACCAACATAGAATTGTTCTCCAACATTGGAAGACAGTTCATGCAGAATTGAAAACTAAGAAGCGGAAATTCTACTATTATATGGAAATGCAGCTCATAGTCTCCACCATTAAAGTCTGTATTGGGTGAAACCACATCATTTACTACCGGGAAACTGCTTAATAATTACGCTGTTAGTAAATCTGTGCCAAACCACCATACAGTGTAACTGATATCTTTCTGAATCCACGGTTTTTTTCCACCTTTGTTTCACGAGATAAATAATTGAGGTGGTGTCCCGTTGCCTTTCTCAAAAGTATTTTTAACGTGACAAATCTCTCAAATGGCTGCCCCACTGGAACCAGACGCCTTTGAAGCACCCTGAGGAACATATACTGCGCAGACTACGTTTCGTCTGACTCCAATTCTTCGACCTATCTGCCATGGGTCACCCCTACCAAGAGCAAGTAACATTTATCCCAATAGCACCGGACAAGGGACCACCAGGACGTGCAAATTCTTCCGCTAAGTCAATGTTGTAGTCTTTGAGGATCCAAATATATATAAAAACCTTTTCTATAGACGGAATTCATTATTATTGCTTTTTTAATTTCATATAATAAAGGTGGAAAAGTTTTTAGATGATTTTCTCCGCTGACAAAGACTTTCCAGTCCAGCCTAGCTTTCATTTTCTAATTGTGACGGCATTTATCTTTTTCTTCACTTGAAACATGCCTTTCGGAATGCAATCCTTAAGGAACAATTTTATATTGATGAATAATGAGTATTAGATTTTTCTTAGAAGGTGAAAGTGGTATTAAATATTAAAGAGGATGAAAAAAGTCTATGAATAGTTTACTTAAGTAAATCCTAATTTTTTGCGAAAACTAATTGCATATAACGCAACATCTTGTATGATTCATTGCGCAAAAAGCCATTATTCCCGGCCCCGAAAACAATTGGCTGTACTTTATCTTGTGCATGACACCACTGAACCTAAGCACCAGGAAACTAAGAAAACATAAATGATCTACTCTGGTCAGGCTTTTTGATATTTAATGATTCACAGAATCGATGAACCTGAGAAAGTTTAGTTTGCGAGACACATACTGAGTAACTTTTAAAATTGAATGATTATATTTATATATATAAAAAAGAAATATTGAAGAATACCAAAGCCCTAAGTTTTTGGACTGTACACATGGCGGGATTTACTGACCGCAATTCATGGAGATATTAGTTATACAGTGGAGCATACTTTGACGAGTACCTCGCACAAAGAGTGATTCGCATAACGAGCAAAAATATTAGGCCCTAAAATGGCTCGCTAAAAGAGCGAATTTTCCTACAACACGTGGCGAGGAATCCCGGATTCATGGCGCGCCTACTGCAGTTTGTCTCTAGCACTCGTTCCGCTAGCATCTTAGCGTCGCTAGTAATCACACATTTTTCCAAACTTATGTTCAAAGATATTATTAGTGATTTATATGTGCAAAATAATGTTGTGTGTATTGCTTTAAAATTGACCGCAAAGAAACATCCATCAGTAGAAAGCCATAAGAGAATAAAAATAAAAAAATAGCATTAGAAATGAAAAGTAAAATCATTGAAAATCAGGAACAAGGTGTGCGCGTGGCTGATCTAATACGCACATCAACAATCGGTCGTCATCAATGATTGGCCTTTTCTTCAAGAATACGGGCAAGACTGAGGGAATAGATGCATAAAAAAGAGTGAAAAGAGTATCTACACAACGGTTACGTATCCTCAACGATATTGAAAGGTTGCTTCCCATTTGAATAAACGAAAACTAATTACAATGCGACACCATCCACAATAATGCAATTTGTGAAAAGGGGAGGGTGATTTTAGCCGACCTTGTTTATTAGATGTCAGGACCATCAACGGCCGAACAAGTCTTTTGGGAGAGCCATGCGTGGTTCGAGAAGTTAACGAAAAGAACCGTCATACACGGCGTTGGGAGGCATGGTGAAGCAGCAATCTCTTGGTCAATGGCTTCTTGGCTGAGTCAACTTCATCGGTGACTTCAAATAGCTCGTTGATTCTGAGGTTTATCGGCCAGAATATTTTTTTAATTGTGACGAGACGGTTCTCTTTGAGAAAAGATACCGAGGCGAAGCTATATTTTTGCAAATACCAGGAGTAGAGAATGCATTGCCAGACCACAAGGCAATGAAAGGTCGTCTCATGCAGCTAGTTTGTCAAAAAGTGAGGGGCGATTTGAAAATCAAACCCCTGTTTGTTTAGAAACTCCACGAGCCTTTAAGAAGGGTTAGGTTTAAAACAGGATGCTAAATGAGATGCGGAGGTCACAGGAAACTTTTGCATCGTCCGCACCATGCGTGCGAGGCATCGCTCTAATGAGCCAATGGCGATGCGCGTCATAAATTTACTAAACGATCATTCTGAGTCGCATTTGTATCAAACTTTGAAGCGTCGGCAAAAACAAATATCTCTAGATAGCTTTCTAGTAAAAAGAAATCAGGAAAATATAATAAATAATTAAGAATTCATTTCCATTCTTTTTTTGATTTTACGAATCGATTTCGCATTCCCAATTGCTTCATTCCGCGATAGAAGAAAAGATAAACGTGATCCACGATCCTAAACAATGCATACATAATTTTCTTTAAAAAAAACCTTGTGCATAATTTATTTTTTGGCATGGAACGCAAGCGTATTTTACATTAACTTATATGCAAAAAGCTCTTTCACTAAACAATGGTTCCCTTTACGAGAAAGGTCGCGGAACGGATTACGCTCGTATTATGACGTTCCACCGTATATTAATACTTTTGACTGGAGAAAGTCCATGGAGATGAAGCGTCACTTTTCCCGCAGCATTCAACTTGCCACTGCCCTCATCAAAATTCGTCACGCATGAGCAATTCGAAAGGCGACGACTGATCAAAAAAATAAGTGATTGTAGAGCAAGGTTCCGACTCCACTGAAAGCGGAAATAATTTTCTAAGCCATGCCGTTTCATCGAGACGGAAGAAATTAGCTCTGAGGTCACTCTAGTTCGAGGTTCTCACCCCCTCGGAAGACTGGGTGAGATCGGAGAAGGCATGTTCTCTGAATGGTATAATCACGTTCCGCATTGAGCAAATTTCGAATAGTAGCAATTACTTCATTTGAAAGCAATTATCAAGAGCAAAGAGGTGCAATGAACACGTAATGGATACCCATTACCATGGCGTTTAACGCGCAGAGAGAAGTAAACATTTATCATGATCGTATGTTGGCACACCCCCTGACTACTGATTTCACCGCAATGAATATCAGTCACGTTTTCAGTTTAAACTGCCTCATACGATACTACAAAGCTTCTGATGATTTAAAATAATTCAATATGCGAATAGTTTTAACATTGAGGAAAAGTAGCCTGATTTTTAAAACTTAAAAGATGGAAAAGAGAAAAATCATCCTTGGTCCTTTCAATGCCAAGGGGTCACTCTTATCAGAGGCATTCGGCGATGGTGACCTTCGAGAATAAATAAATATTAATGCCCCGCCTACTCTTAGCTTCCGTCAAGTGGGTTCCCGCATAATACAGGTACATCGGTCATTCTCAATGTTCCTCTTCGCTCAACAGAGTTGCTAGTTAACATGACATAGAGAAATGATAATGAATCAACCATTGAATGTTTAATGAGCAGAAATCTCTATCTTACAAAAAAAGGGGGTTTAATATCATATTGTAGAAGCGAAAGACGAGTCCCCACGTGAGTCGCCAAGTTTTGTGGCACCCGTAAGCTAATAGCGAGGCCGACCCTAATTTTTGCATGCCTTTAGATTGTATCCGCACTCACTTCAATTATTTACTCCAGCATCATACGTACTCCGGCGACTAAGTCACAGAGGTGGAAATATATCATAGCTACCATCTGCCCAATTTCGCTTCGTCTCCAGGCATTAAGCAAATAATCCTAAAATAATGCAAAACATTTTATCTATGACGCGCAGTATGTTTAGCCCATTTAATTATTTTTCTGGATGCTGTGACCACTTGACTGTAAACGAAAGAGACTTGATGGAAAAAAAGAATGCATATTTCGTCACTTTAATGCCAAAACAACTGCTATCTGATTTTAAACAGACTGAGATAATATTTGGGCCATATTATTGACATGAACTGACGCATTGAAATATTTAAACAACGACCGCTCATTCTAAAGTAATAATAAAGTACTCACAAATATTAAGGTACACAGGTTATTTCATAAAGTTACCACCACTTCACGTTTAAAAATTAAGGTTATCTGGAATGAGGAGCAAGCAGGACTGCTCAGAAAATTTGCAACAAAACCATTTGTTGTTTTGCCATTGATTAATTGCTTCGTGTAGTCCCAAATGCTCAAGCAGTAATTGTCCATAGAGTATGTGCAATGTGATAAACCCAGATATTAACTACGTCAATGTAAAATTGACTGACTCATGGGTCTAACATACTAACATGGGTCTAACATCTCTGACATACGGATCTAATTTATTACGGAATAATATTATTTATTCACACTTTACAAAATGTCAACGCTACCTAGACGCTGTCAGATATATGTGCTATTGAAGAAAGATAAAGAAAAATACGAATCAAAAGTGATTAATGCAAGAAGATAGCACATATTGTCCAAAATATAACTTTTAAATGCCAAATTGACGATTTAGTTCGTTAAAAGTGAATGTAAAAGTGTAGAGGGGAAGAATCAAAATATTTGCAAAACTATTTTTCCATCAATAGTATAAAAATTAACATATATACTTAAAGTAATTTTACTCCAGTATATTAGTTGTGATAATTAATTATCCTGAAGGATATATTACGTTTGTACCAGAATATTAAATCCCTGAACATTACCATAGGTGTCCAGAGCTGGTATCCATGTCGGCCGATGAGTGGCGAGCTTTGCTAGCGACGGCCACGATAGGAGGCAAAGGCCGCAAGGTCCACTTCCAGATGCGGAGCGAATCTTCGGCGCAGATCTACTCAAAAACGCCTTCAGACTCCAGCCCCGCGTTCCTAGTCGGAACAGCACCTGGCGTACGATTAAGGAAGGTAATCGTATTGCGTCAAAAAGTAGTCTTCTGATGAAAATCAGCTTTTTTCTTTTTTATGAACTTAATAATAATTTTTATTCAAGAGTTTATTCCATATTTTATAAAAGAAAATTTGACTGGTGGGGTAGAACAATGATATCTTCATGATAAATGAATACATTATGAAATTAATAAATGGGCAAATTAATGTCATGTAACACCATTTTTTAATAATAAAATTTAATCTTTAGAAGAATTCTCCAGAATTGGGGGTAAGTTTTTGATGGATAATGGCACTACACACTCCTGAGAGAGACACAAAATATCCTCGAATATGATAGGAGGATGTAAGGGCCGCAAGGCCCATTTCAAAATGCGGCGCGACAAAAATCATTCTTCAATTCTCACCTCTTAATAAAGGATTCTTTACCGAGAGAAATTCTTTTTTAATGTACCAACTACTATGCCCACCTTCTAAAACACTTCCTTTAAAGGTGACATACACTATCTGTTCTCGTTTATGTCCCCTAACTTTAACTTTTACCTAAGCCTTCCTATTTCTTGAGAATCGCATTATCTTCTTTTTATTATGATTAATTCTTATTCCATTTCCATTTTCTTTACATACTGCTGCCTTTCTCTTTTTTGTGATGGTATCAATACTGATCTGACGAAGTTTGCCGAGCAAACTCCTCCCTGATAAATGAGCACATAAAAAGTTTTACTTTCCCATTTTCCTAAATTCTTGAGTAGTTCGATGAGGATATTATCTATTTCTTCGGCCGTCTTCCATTCAATTATTTTTTATGCCTTTTATATCTCACAGTCAATCCCGAGACAGTTATTCGTATCTCCCGAAAAGAATACTCAAGAATCTCCTAAAAGAGCTTAGGCTTCCAACCCAAGTCTTTAACCCGTTTCACCCGAGAAAGAAGATAGATGAGTGCCCTGGAGACACCGATTAACGCAGTATAAGCCGGTGACTCACGAAGAAAAAGACCGGGAGATAGAAGGCCACGTTAGTCCAGAGTCCATCCTTTTCTCGTGAGAGTTTTTTCTCGAGATGAATGTGCGTATTTCAACAGTGATTTGCCGATTTTTCTGAAGTTTTGCCTTCCATGGTGCTGGACCGGTGGAGTTTTATTTCCGCATTTTAGGAGTGTTGAGATGACGTGCAGTAGCACATACTTCAGCAGAATAGTGTTTAGATCGCAGAGAACTTGCCCGTCATAAGGTTAAAGTATTTTGGTAAATTCAACCAGTAACTTTGTTTACAAAGGATTTTTATTTTATTATTTTGTTTCAATTTCACGAAAATATTAATGATAACATGAAGTACCTGGCAGGCGGTGGGTGACCAGAATTCCAAATTGTTGCAAGAGCAAAATTGCAGCTAATGTTGAGGAAGAGAGTACTGTCCCTATAAACATTATTTTGAGAGATAGTTGAGGCCGATACTCTGCAGAAGTCCATTGTAATGCACGAGGAAGATTCAGAATAACTTTGCGTTTCCACAGAATAGAATGTATACTGTCAACTAGTTTCACTACACTTTAGCCCTAGGTCCAGATTATGCTACAGGGCAGCGAAAATTGTAGACAGTAAAAATTCCATCCTGTAGAAACGCAAAGTTTTCTGATTCTTCATCGTGCATTATAAAAGCTATTTTTCGTGCACGTAAGCCTCACTCCAACTTTTAGTAAATGGATACCATTTTCCACATACTCTTAAAACAAACCATTTGACTATCTTAATTTGATATCAGTCAGTTTTCAGATAAGGTATTTTAAATGGACATCGACCACATTCCTTCTAATGTTGAGGCACACATCAGGGGAGTTCTACAGGAGAAAACGCCTTTTTTCTTCCAGAGAGAAAAGTTAGAGAAATGGTACTAAGCTATCCTTATCAACATCATATTATACGAATTAATTATTAAGGAAAAATACGCAAGAATCCACTTAGATAAAATAATGAACTATTTCACTTGTTTTCAGTATGACAAACGCCCGAAGTGGAGCAGTATAAAATAATAAAACGGGTAAAAAAGAAAAAAAAACTTATTGCGTCTCGGCTTGAAAAATAAGAATAGCATATCACAAAATATTTATCGGCGCCTTGCGACAGAATTGCCACTAAAACGTGGAATGCAACAAATAAATTACTTCAACTGCATCTTTCAAGTAAAGAAATAATTTTCATGGGTTTAAAAAAAGTGCAAATCATTCAAGATATTTTTAATGTCTTTACCATAAGTCCATATGGCCTTGTTTCAGAATGACAGATCTCTTTATGTTATTCTTTATTTTCAAAATAATTTTGAACGTGAAGAAAACAGATCAAAAGGCCAACGTTTACAAGAGAGCGGTAAACACAGTCTTTAACAAATCTAAAATATTACTGCATTTTGTATACCCCATTCGCATATTTTCAATCATTTGTCTGAAATACAAATTAATGAACATAAGCAACATATTTTTATGTATTTTTCTACTTTAAAAAATCTAATGAAATTCAGATCCAGTTTCCCATTCGTCATTGAATGCGAACTTTTTAGTGTAGCGAGTCTCTGAAGAGGTTTTTAAGCATAATAGTTCTTATTTCTTATCTTAAATGGCAATATTAAATTTAGGACAACTTTCTAATCTAACATGGGCTTTCTGGAGCGATTACGCCGCCAACTTAATAAGTTCCCGTTGACATTGGCGTCCTTTCTAGGGTGCCAATGCCGAAATCGCACGAGGTCCCCAGTTGTTTCCTCCCGTGATTATCTCCGTCACGATAGGGCGTGACTACGATGGCCATAGGAAGCCCACCTCCTCATCGGAAATGGACTATTCCTTTCCTTCCGGGAAGAACGAAAAAGGCCATAGGCAAAAGAGAAGGGATAAACGAACCTCAATTTTTTCCTGCCCTCTGGCTAATTCCTTACTCGAACGAATCACCATCGCATGCCCTTGGGCATTCCTGTTCGGAATTGATATTTTTTTTATTTAACGGGGAGCGTCTAGTATCGATAGTGAAAGCTCATTCTACAAGGAAATCTTTCATTAATAATCTCTCGGGATGGGCGTATTGCACTCTTCACCTCGATAAAAAATGTGCTCATTCTATTATCAGATGCCAAAACCGATGAGATATCTATAATAAACCACCTCTACTGCCTCCCCTCCAACCCATCCGAGGCCACAAGGCAGAACAAAGTCCATGACCTTCCTGATTCAAGGCCCAAGAACTTGTCTCATTTCCCACGGTCTTGTTTATCTAACAGTTCTCAAATGATGCTAGCCGGGACATCTACCACAAACATTGGAAGTTGTCACAAAAACAACGAGGAAGTAATGATGATTAAATCCTAAGTAATTAGGCATGCCAATTTCAATAATTTTTGTCATAGATCTCCACAATACTACATCTATGAGTATTTTTGAAGACGATAAGCGTATATTATACACTTGGACTGGAAGGAATATATAGTGTAAGGAAAAGAACTTAGGCCAAAAAGCTTAGACATTGAAATAGAATTTGATGTATATCAAGAGAGCTTAGATCCAGGCATATTCAACGATAAGATAGAAAGGGCATCAAGGGAGATGAAATCAAGTAAGGCCGTGGAGGTAGACAATATTCCTGCGAAACTACTAAAAGGTTTAGGACAATCTGGGAGGAAGAGGACTGATCCGTAGTAGCTATGAGGAAGGAATACGGCCGAAAGACTTTGTGAGATCAGTGTTAGTTCCTATTCAGAAAAAGGTATAAGCTAAATGATGTAAGGATTACAGAACAATAAGTTTAATTTCCCATCCAGCTAAAGTGTTCTCAGGATCATCAACAAAAGGATGGAGAGCAGGGTAAATGCTTTCTTAGTGGATGACAAGTGAGGGTTCAGGAAGTGGAAAGGAACGCGGGATGCCATTGCAGTAATGAGATCAGCAATAGAGAGGAATGTAGCATACAAACATGCAGTAAATGTCTTTTTCGTAGATTTAGAGAAGGCGTTTGAGAAAGTGAATTGGGGAAACTAATGAATGCATATCTATTACAGAAAATAGGAATAGATTGGTGGGACAGGAATCTAATCCGCAACCTGTACATGTCTCAGACTGCTCAGGTGCGAGTGGGGAGCGGAGAGTCCGGATGGGCAGTGTTAGGACGAGGTGTAAGGCAAGATTGTCCGTTATCACCAGTGCTGTTAAACGTCTATGTGGAGGAAATGATTTAAGATGCATGGAAAGAACTGGACATAGGAATGAAAGTCGGCGGGGAATTCGTAAAATCAGTTTGGTCTGCTTATCACCAAGCGCTAGTTTGTCAGTCAGCCAATGGGTTGCAAATATTGCTGAGTGAATTGGAAATTCAGTGCGACAGATATGGGATGAGAATCAATATTAATTAAACAAAGGCTATGCGATTCTCTAGAAAGAAAAAGGCTATGTTAAACATTGAAAAAGGAGGGCAAATATGTGAGCAGATAGAACAGTTAACTTATTTAGGAAGTGTTTCGAACCGACACGGTCAAAGCAGCAGGGACATTAGGAGAAGAATTGTGCTAGGAAAAAAGGCATCCACAATGAGGAAGGAGTTGATGACGGGGACTTTGAGAAGGATGTTAAGAAAAGGCTAGTCAAAACTTGGATATAGAGCGTAGTTTAAGCGTACGGCGCGGAAATATGGTCATTGAAGCAGGAGGACGTTGATTGGAGGCTTTAAAAATGTGGGTTTGGAGAACCATTAAGAAGGTGAAATAGGCCGAAAGGAAAACAAATGAGGAAGTACTAGGTATGGTGGGCGAGGAGAGGGGATTGTTGGGAGAAATCATAAGGTGTCAGGAAAAATGGATGAAGGGCATATTGATCGACAGTGGGAAGTTGAAGACTGTGATAGAGGGGAGAATGTTAGGCAAACGAGGAAAGGGCAGAAATAGGATAGGGATGTTGAACTGGATGAGGGGAGGAAGGTAGTACACAGAGATGAAGAGGAAATTGGTGTAGAGTAAGATGCTGGGTTGTGTTTTTCTATGAGTTACAAAAGATTTGTTTGGTAGTTGTGCCCATCCAAAACCTACCTTAACCGGTAGATTACCTAATAATAACTGCTACCCAGGAAATAAATACGATCCCGCTATGATGTATGCATTAGACTGCTTAATCTTTGACATTTGACCGAAAAATACAATATATAAATGCAAAAATATGCTAAAAATATCAGTTGAAACTGGTGTCAGAAAATTTAACACAAATTTTATATTTACGCTTAACACAATGTATAGGAAATTCATTTTAGAATATTTTGAGATTGCTTTCTCAGCCACTGCTCTCTCCATTTTTCGATTTATTTACCATTCCCTCTCCCGTTGACGCTCAAGGTACCGATACTCGTATATCGGTCTCCCATATTTGTCTTACAAAGCTCAAGCTTCCGATACATTGGCTCTAGTTTTAAACTAATTAAAAAGTGTTTAAAATGCAAATAAAGTATTTATCTCAGTTAAACTGATTATGATATGTTTCTTTATTTATTTCTTCAAAATACGAGTGCACTTTATAAAGAATATATTGTACATTTGCAAAAGTAATAGTGAGTATCATTTGACATTTGTCGGACGCAGCTAATTGCCATGAATCGTTTTTTAATTTTTTTTTGTCTTCACGTCTATAGGCTTCGCTATATGGATTACGCAATTTCTTTCATTCTTCTTCCGTCGTTTCGTATGAACTGCCTGTCGTGCACTTCTACCAAAATGTTATCATTCGTAGTCTGATACTTTATGTGAGGCAAAACGCTAGCTAAAAATTCCGTTCTTTTTCCGAGAAAAAACAGGTCAATAGAACAACCAAAACAAAAAATATGAAAACCTAACTGCAATGTTTACCTAACAGGAAACATCATTGGTATGGGGTTAAATTTTGGAAGCTATGCGATTCTGTGTCAAATTATTGCCTTGCGTTTCTTCTACAAAGGGGCCAAGTGCAAAACAAGACAACACTGAAATACAAGATCATGGATTGGAATATTCTGCGGGAATGAAATTTTTGCAAAGAGGGAATTATTTTCAGAAGGGTAATCATAGATTTGTCAACAATTTTTTTATGTGTATTCCACTTGTTCAAAAACTTTACTCTTTTGGAACCTATGACTGGTACAGTGAGAAAAAATGGGAAACTCCTTCCAGAAAATTTCAAAAAGACATTTTTAGCAGGGCAGAAGTTATACTGTCGGGCGTGACCTGTTCTTGCCTGGGGTTTCCGGGAAAACTGACCTCAAAAAAGGCCTGTTCTTCTATTAACGATTAAATTATGCATAAACCAAAAATAATTTGCCATTGTAATAAATTTATTGAGGGGATTGAAACTTCTAAGATGATACTAAGCAATTTATACGGATGAAATAAAGAGCGTAAAATATTGGAAGAAAGTTGCTCTCAATATAATATCTAAAATGGTTTTCCATAGTTATATTTCATTTAAGGAAAATTAAAAAGGACCAGGGAAACCTCAGTCAATAGCATTTGTATCAGTATCATTGAGCATTTGTGTAAAGAGAGGGCTTCAATTAGTTACATCATTTGTAAAAAAAATTTGATGTTTCATTAAAAAAATATTTGAACTAAATATTTTCCATAAAATTACTTTTTATTTTGACGTATCCAAAAAAAAATGAAATAGACACTAAATTATGTTTTTCATTTTCAGTTAAAATTTCAATATCCTTGACCTAAAAACAGAAACAAATATTAATTTAAAAAGATTGAAATTTTCAGAAATAATGCGCGAGTTTTCTGGGCTTGAAAACCAAAAATGGCGAGAGAGTGAAAGGGAATGGTGCTCTTCCTTTCTCTTTTCCTTCCTCTTTAATGCCTCTATGATTCCTATATAGTTATTCTTTCTTTTCTTCCTTCAATGGTTCTCATTAGCAGATCCTCCTGTAGTAATGCGTGTTCAATAAACTTAACTCTATTATTTTACCTGTGTATTCTAGAGGATTTTTTATCGCCTATGCAATTAAAAATGTCTTAATTTGTCACACGATCCATCCAGCTCACTTACAGCATTCGTCCCAGACACCGAATTTGAAACACCTCCAGTCTCCTTATTTCTATAGCTTCCACTATTCAAGTTTCAGTTCCGTGCAAATACACTTAAGACACATTTTCATTGCGCCCTTTCTCAAACAAAAGATTATACAATTAAATAAAATACTACCTTGATCAAAAATTTCCCGGAATTTATTCAGAAAATTAAAAATACAAGTTTATTCATCTAAATCTATATTGTCCCCTTCAAAGTAATCCCCATCGACTGCAACACACTTATGCCAGCGCTTGATCCAATCCTCGAAACATTTTTTATATTCGGTTTTCGGTATGTCCATCAGTGCTTCCTGCGATTTTTCCATTACTTCCTCTCGGCTGCTAAAACGCGTTCCCCGTAATGGTTTTTTAACTCGATTGAACAGAAAGAAGTCACAGGGAGCCAAATCAGGTGAATTCGGTGGCTGTTGGATGGTATTTGTTGCATTTTTCGTCAAAAAATTACGAATAATGAGAGCACTGTGCGACGGTGCGTTATCATGGTGCAAAATCCACGAGTTTTCTGCCCACATTTCTGGTCTCTTTCGGCGAATTGCTTCACGCAAACGTCTCATAACGCCCAAATAATACTCTTTGTTTACTGTCTGGCCTTGTGGCAAAAATTCATGATGCACTACACCGTTGTAATCCATGAAAACCGTCAGCATTGCCTTCTTTTTTGACTGAAAACGACGTGGTTTTTTTGGTCTCGGCTCATTTGGTGAACGCCATTCACTTGCCTGATGTCTGGATTGCGTGTCGTACTCATAAACCCACGTCTCGTCTCCAGTAATGATCCTTTTGATGAATGTGGGATCGGATTCAGCCTCGCAAATCATGTCTTTTGCGACGTCAACACGGTCTCTTTTTTGCATGAAATTGAGGTCTTTTGGCACCAACTTTGCTGCTACACGACGGAAACCCAAATCATTAACCACAATGTCTTGGGCGGATCCATAGGCAATGTTCAAGTCCTCCGCTATTTCTCTGATGGTTAATTTGCGGTTATTGACCAACATTTCTTTTACTTTATCAATTTTTTCACCGACTTTCGATGTCGATGGTCTGCCGCTGCGTTCATCATCTTCGATTGACTCACGACCACTTCTGAACCGCTCGTGCCACTGGTAAACGACCGTTTTTTTTAGAGAATCGTTGCCGAAACACTTTTCCAACATTTCCAACGTCCGTGCGCCACTAAATCCGTTTTTTACGCAAAATTTAATACAAGTTCGTTGTTGCAAATTTAAATCCATTTCTGCAATTGTAAAAAATCGCCAACACACACAGAGATAGATGTACTCTTGGCTACGTAACTTTTGCAAATGTCAAGTTATGACACTAAGATTTAAAGGGAATATCAACAACAGATGTACCAATTTAACAAAAAAAACAGAACTCAAATCGGAACGATGGGAGCGCCACACGGTGGTTATTCCGGGAACTTTTTGATCAAGGTAGTATTAATAAAGATATAAACTCTGAAAACGTTTTGCTAAAAAATGAAATCACATTTGTTTGGAACCTATGCAAATTGCGAAAAACCATAATGCAGTAAGATGTAATTCTCTTCGATAAATGAGCCTTTGTAAAATCCTTAATATTTATCCATGCATAGAAAGGTATATAGTATCATTGAGACGAGTTTGAGATAGCACTATGCCATCTTCTGTGTACCTCAATCCGAAATGTATGGACCACATAACTACACATGAACTACTCTTCATAGAGGTATTATAGTATTATTCATACAGTATTATGCCTAAGAATGGGATATAGGTAAACAATTAAACTATATTATGGATATTTGAAATTCTAGTGATTTAATTCCAATGGCTAAAAATATAATTCTATAAAATCTCAGTTCAATTTTAAATCTGCTTTCGTATTCCATTTACATAGAAAACTAAAATAGCCTAATAATTTGTGATTCATGTCAGGTTTTGAATTCACACTGAATGAATATCCCTACATTTCTTAGCCTCGTCTAACAAGGTACAGCTTGGGATCCAATATTACAATTAACTTACCTCAATGTCGCACTCATTCTACCGCCCATTAAATTTGCCTAAGGTCCTCTCCATTCCGCACTTGCCTGACCTTCTCCCCTTCACCGCATTCTTCCAACATTCCACCGCCTATTAAAATGTTCTTCATCCATCTTTCCCGCTTTTTTTTGGATTTCACTACCCTGTTGATATCGCCTAATTTTTCACCATCGTTGTTTAAATCTAAAAATTGGTTGACTGCAGTCCTCTCTTCCTAAGTTTTCTTTATATTTACTGTCGTACCATAACTCTCAAGCATTACGCCCATTGTGTCCGATAATAAGTGAACATTTTCTAATTTTGATTCCCTTTCGCTTCGATAGGTCTTCCCTAAAGTCCTAATATCCCTATTTATTTGGCATACTTACTTGATTCTCGACCTGCTCTATTTTGATGCAAAAAATCTATTATGCCTCAAGCTGTCTCCAACTTATCTATTTATTTTCCTTATTATGACCGATATTGTTTTATACACCTCATTTTATCTGTCAATTAGTATTTACCTCCGGCATTAAGTTTCGGCGATCCCCTTTTTTTGGCCCCCTTTTGCAACATTCTATGCTTCACATTTCCACAGTCTAGGAATGAATGCGTTACATGATATTATGCCACTAGTAAACCTACCTTATTAGGGGATATAAGTTTTCTATTCACCTGCTATTTCAGAGCTCCAAGGGATATCCATTGAGTCTTTTCATTCAATTCTATGCTATAACATAGGTAGATGAAATATTCCATTTCTATCAATTTTTCTACTCATGACAAACATCTGCCTACATTGTTTCTCTTCCCATACTATGATTTTATTTCTCTTTATATTTACTATTGTATCATAGCTCTGGAGCATTAGGCCCATCGTGTCCAGTAACAGCTGCAGCCTTTCTGCATTTTCTGGCGTGACTGCGCGTCCCACACTAAAGAGACCTTGTTAATTTCTATTCCATTCACCTTGATTCTTTTATAAATTTTATTGCATTTTCCAAGAATATTTGACTGGTGTTGGATAGAAGTTGTCCATCCTTGTCTAAGTTATTTTTTGATTTTTTCTTCAGTTATTTTTCCGCCATTTTATCAAATTGCAGAGAAGTTTTTTGGTGTAGTTGATACATTATTCTACTGTCGTTTTAATCAGTGCAAGTTATCCAAAGAAATGAAAATTTTTATTCATTCGAAATTGTCAAAGGTCGAAAATTCTACAAATTCCGCATGCTACTTGATGGTCTGAATGTATTTATTAACGTTTGCTTCGGTTGTTGGTTCTTTGCTTGAAGAGAATCTCCGTCCACCGATGATAATTTTGAGGTTGGGGAAGAGATGAAAATCTGATGGAGCCAAATCAGGCGAATAAAGCGGGTGTATCAACAATTTGTACCTTTGTTCACGTATTTTTGCAATGGCAACGACACTTATGTATGGGCGGGGATTGTCTCGATGAAAGTTGACTTTATTCCTCGCCAAATCTAGCCTTTTTTGTGTATCTTTTGCTGCAGTCGGTTGAAGAGGTTGGCGTAGTATTTTCCAGTAATTGCTTGATTATTGGGAAGATGATCTATCAGCAGAATCCCTTTTGCATCCTAGAAAACTGAAACCATCACCCTTCCAGCCGACCGTATCGCTTTCTTGGAGGCAGTGAATCAGCATTTTTCCACTACTTGGACAGCTCTTTTGTCTCTGGGGTATTGTAGTGGACCCAAGTTTCATCTGTGGTGACAAACCGGCGCAGGGAATCTTGTTCATCACCATCATCTGCAGCTATACGGCCTGGTGTGGGCCTCGGCTTCCTCTATGATATGCCTCCATTCAGTTCTTGTTCTTGCTTTTCCTTCCATCTTGTAACTCCCATTGCCTTCACCAACCAACAAGGAAATCTTGTAGGTTGCTCTTAAAACGAGTCAAACATTGTTCGGAAATTTCAATTCTGATGCGTTTATGATCCTGCGTCAAGAGTCACGGCACCCATCTACAAGATGATTTTCCCATACTGTTCCACTGTTAAAATTTGATATGCCCGTTCAGATGACATCCCTACAACTTCAGCGGTTTTTCGCACTTTCAGTCAGCGATCCTCCATGACCATTCTAAGTATGTATATTAGGAATAATTTCTGAGGTAGTGGTACATTTTGGCTGACCGCTACGGAAATCATCATCTAAGCTGTACCGACCAAACTTGAACTAGTATGTCCACTTGGCAACAGTTGAATATGAAGAAGCAGAGTCCTCCAGAGAGTTCTGAAAGTCGGCATGAATATCCTTTAATTTCATACCTTCCTTTACGAAGTATTAATATCACGGCTCGAATCTCAATTTTTTCCACCTTCACAAATCATTACACGGGAACTACAACAGAAAGGCCATACCACAGATCTCTTCCCAGAGCACTGACGCGTTACGTGTTTAGTCATATAGGATTATCTTTACCACGCGGGAAACTCGTTGTGCTAACGCTGACATCTGGTAGCGATTCCTAGAACTCTCAAACTACCCTCGTAATTTAGGCAGTAATTTGAGATATGTATCTTTATGTATGGAATCGAAGACAATTCTGGCATCGAATGCGCATTTACTACCCATTGACTTCTCTCCAGGTGGGGAACATGACTGGGGGAGGAGAACTAAATCTCGCCGTAGCCTTCCACTTCCCCGTCTCCCACAACGCCGAAGGGGTCAAGTGCGCCGTCACGCCTGACCTCCCGCCAACGGATGCCGCGGAGCCGGAGGAAGTGGCGGACGAGGAGAGCGCGAGCGAGGAGGACCCGGAGGACGAGTTACCCGCGACGCCGCCCAAGCTGCGTCCCCCGACTCCGCCCCCCGCTCCCCCCAAAGGAGGAGAAGGTGGCGTCAAGGTGGACGATGACGACGACGATGACGGTGGGTTCACGTTCGACCTCCTGGAGGCCCTCAACGGGGACAACATGTGGGAGGTGATCGGGATCCTGACAGCGGCTGGGATCGCCATACTGCTCGTCTTCGCCTGCTTCATTTACGCCGTCTACGCAAGCTTCCGCGTGAGGTCGGAGGGTAACGAGGGCAACCGATCGAGAAGCAGGCCCGGCACGGGCAGGCGGCCACAGAGGAGGGGCTCCGGAGGATCTGTGGAGTCCATCCAGAGCTAAGACGACCCGAGATGCGATTTCGAAGGCGCATCCGCGGAAGAAGGCAGGGGAATGGCGGGGTAAGGGAAGGGGAAGTGAAGGGGCAGGGCTGCCCTTTTCGAGTGATGCCAAACGACGAAAACCTTCGCCATTCGTGTCTTCCCCGACCGAGACAGTCTTAGCCAGGAATGAAAACGCTGAGGAGATCATGTATGTGGGGATGTCCGCTCTCAAACGGGCATATTGGTGACCTTTACAGTGAAGAACGTATTAATGAAAGATTGTTAAGCCATCGTGCCCTCAAAGTATTCAAAAAACGTTTCTTTAATTCACATGTCCATGGAGGGTAGTAGGAGAAGAATAGCACGTCTCACGAATTTTGGTATCAGGCACCAAAGAAAGAAAATCAGAAAAGGCGTAGGATGAGAAAAATGAAAAAGTGAGAGGTTGTGGAGCCAACAAATAGGCTGTGTGGGCGAACCACCGTGCTGTTACTCGACGTTCTATTCTGCTGTAGAAAAAAAATATTTTTTGTGAATAATAAATAAACTATGAAAATCGTTTTGATCAAAATTTGGGAACAACATTATAATAGTTGACATTACTGAATGAAATCTATCGTATCTCCCCTTCGGCAGTTTTTAGAGCCTTCCCTGTCTGATAAATGTAATGGGGGACATTAAAACGTAACAGACATTCAATAAATTCTTACGAATAGAATTATGATAAAATGACCTGGGTGGGGCAATGCCTGTTATACGAACTCCCAACGCACGGTCAAAAATATTTTTACGGCACTCTGAATGGCAGCGAGGGGACGCCTCGTCTTATCTTGTTAACTACCTCCTATGTGATCAATGAGTCATGTGTTTCATAAATCTTCTAAACCATTTACTCAGCTTGATTCAATAAGTTCCATTGTACCCATCAATAAGTAAGTTCAATAAGTACCCATTCATGGACGATTTAGATGTGTATTTGTAGCCCATATAATATTTATGCATGCATAACATTGTACATACAATTTTACGAAAGACAGGAAGTAGAAAAAGGCAGTGTCTAAGTTAACAGAGATCATTGTAATTTTGTAATGACTGAGAATATTTTAAAGAATGTGTGAATAAAACTGACCGAGTATGTAATAATATAAAAATTATGCATTACACCAAGGGAAATTGTATTAGTATAAAACAAACATATATGTTACCGTGAAAAGTCAATTATGTATGTACATCCACATAATATAACTTGGAGCGAATGAATAATTTCTTAACTAAAGCAGTTAACCTTCTCAAAAATGGGGAAAATTTCTATGTTCTTTGGACTTTTGCAAAAACTTCATATGGTCCGAAACTTCCATTAAATCTCTTGCTTAGATCAAGCAATAGAAAGCATCAATGACTGCGCCATAGTTTTTAAATTATTTATTTAAATGTTTTCCTTTAAATAATTGAATGGGTATTTAAGGACTCCACGACTAAGGTTGATATCTTAAAATACGATTAAAACTTTCTGTAAGGTTTCTAAAAAAACATTATAAATTACTCCAAAACTTAATGACGATTGATCAAGACTTTTGTGTTGCTCAAAAAGCGAACTGGAATAAGTTAAAGCATATGCATGAATATACATAAGCAGGGACGGGATATAAGCCTTGAATCAAACCAAATATTCCATATTAATTTCTGCTATAAAAACACACATCACATAGAAAGAATATGTAACTTAATCCACACCTTTATTCGTGATGAAATAACCACAGCTTTGAAGGAAACTATGCCACATTTTCCGCATGAAAATGGATTAGTGAGATATTCTAGCATGAATAAAATTTAACAAATTTATCTAAATGGCCTCATCTGGGATTTTCAATGATAACTTGTACGCATGTATATGTATTTATATAAATATGTACACACAAGCAGAGAAAAAAAATGTCCTTTTAAAATCGACCTCCGTATTGGTATCTATATTTTTTAATATAAAATAAAGGAAATTTATTAACTGAAAATTCTTGCGTTTTCTACGTCTGCTCTGCTTCAACTTATTTGAATCAATGCAGACCGGGTGGAATTCAAGGAGATGACCTCGTAAATGCCTATCAGCAACTGAGCGAGTTGCTCTCCATGCCTTTAATTAGACACAGAAACCATTAAAATGTATTATTGCCGATCTGAATCTTTTAAGAATATGGGAAGCTTAACTCTTAAGAGCGCAGCTAAATATTTATTGGTTGAACGCAAGAAATACTGATATGAAACAAGAAATAAACGTTCCTTAAACAAGAAACTAAACATTTTTATTTGACGCAAGCGTATTGAATTTTAAATGAAATTAAAAATTTTATCTTACAGGCAAAGGAATTCCAATAAAATATATTTTGCATTAACATTAAAACACTGCACACATATAGTAGCTATTAGTATGGTTTTCCCAGAGCAGTAGTTTTACGTTCGTTGTTTAAAAGCCAACCCAACGGCGCGAGTGGGCGAATTAGCATTGAAGCCTAGCGATTGAAAAGGATTTTTTAAGGCATAACGTTGCGATCGGCCGTTGGAAAAAGTTTAATTCCAAAATTACTTCATTTCGAGTAGCTGAAAGGACTACTATTCGTGGATTCTGTATTGATTATCTTTATTTTCGAGGCGATTAAGAACATTTTTATTCATAATTTACAGACGAGACTAAATGAATAGAAACTAATGAAAATTCCTTCAATTTAAAATGTATTCTAGATTAATAAGCTCTTATACTATACATCGAAATAAAGCTTGATGGTAAAAGTTCCAGTAGATTGGTAAAACCACGCCTAACATGATTGAATAAGGAGTACATCTTTTATTTTGACATTACAAGAACACCATATTTCTGGTGTCTAACATAAAGTAGGCCTATATTTTGGGTTTTTTTTAAATATTTATAATAAACTTCGTATTTACAATGGCTTTATATTTGACGATTTATAGTGGGACGTCTTAGTAGCCTATTCGACCGAACGTCCGACTACTGACCTACGGCTTCGATATAAATTCGGAGGCTGTCGTTGGAAAATAAGGTAAGATTTGAGCAGAGTGATATTCTCGATATTAGAAATTTATGGGAGTCGGTAGGTGTCATAAGCTGAGCTGAGCTAGTAAAGCCTGAGCCTTGAATATGTAAATTTTACAAGTCGCCTCAAAGGCATTAGATATAACGTTACCTATTAAAAACAAAACTTCAGGTAGATTTTTATGCTGACGGATATATGTGAATGAAATAATTCATATTCAAACAGACGATTGCAGCAAATGCTAATTGATGATGTTTTATAGGAAATTCCACTGATTTAATCGGGAAATATGTATTGGTGCATTTCTATTAAGGACTAACCTTTGAGTCTACATTATGTTTTGAGTAATTTATATATTTATATAATGATGAAGACAGTTCGACAAATCAGTGCCCAACCTCCAAGATACTCATCGATATTCTGAACACATTCAGTGCTTCCTTAACATGTAATCCAGCGCCATCATTTCACCTCAACTACTACTTGATCAACTTGGTGGAATGCATTACCCACCCAAATTCGTACCACGTTTAAAAGAGGTCAAGACGTTCATTTTCCCTCCAGATCGATGGGTAGAAAAACAGTCTACTTTAGGAACAAGTTAACTCTTATTATATCTCGGTTAAAAAGCAGTGTGTGTGTACCTTCGGCGCTTAAATAATGGAATCACTTTCACAGAAATAACTTAACAGTATGTTAGTTCTCCACCACGGTAACTGCCTATCATTAAAATTCTATTTACTTGGAAAAATATACTTAAAATATAATACTCATATTTACAAGATTTCACTAGCCTTCCTTCTTACTAGAGAGGAACTGCCATAAAAGGATAGTTATATAAAACAGTTTTAACTCGATCCATCATCTACTGGGTTTAGTTGCATTTTGTTTCATCGAAGCTCTAAGCATTGTGTTTAAAACCTCGTATTAAATTCCAATCCTAATCCCTCGTATTACATTCCAGTATCTTTTTTCTTAACTATACTATGATAACGTCCGCATTCAATATTATCAATTGCCACCAAATAATCTTCGTATGACGGTAGCATTGAGGATGGCACTATTTCCGCCCATGTTGTACAAAACCGCGTGAAAAGCTTACTCGAATTCCGTTGGCTAACTTTCTTGCATTCAGGTGCAAAACAAATAAAGCTATAATATTTCATACAGATTTGCACCAAAATGAGGGAAATGTTTGTGCATTAATATTTTACGCTCGGAGTGCACTATTTACAACACCCAGGACTCAAACCAGCTGGATTATATGGCCAATAATGTTGAAAATATGAATTCCTTTTTGTTAACATGGTTGATGTGTACTCACGAAGACGAATAGATAATTTAGCAGCCCAAAGCCAACCAACGCCGTACCCATCCATCTGGACGAATTTAGCTGCCGCTGAAATGAAGAATACCAAGTACTGAGGCGTAAAATCATACAGCGACAATGAGTCATCGTACGTGACAACGTCATAATTTGACGTGATGTACTTTGTATATTATGTGTTTTATAATAAACAAAATTTTAATGACCCATGCTTTTAATTAGAAACCATCAATAATATATGTATATTTTATTAGGTAATCTACCGGTAAATGTAGGTTTTTGGATGGGCACAGCTACTAAATAAATATTTTGTGATTCCTAACAAAATACAAAATCCAGTATCCTACTCTACATCAGACCCCTCTTATATACTAGTATATACCCGGCAAGTCACCACCAGAGTATGCGGTAGGGGGTGAATACACACCAGACTAAATTTTACCCGAACGACCATACCGCGGTCGAACAATGTCATTATGATCCCCTATCGTTCGTGGAAAAAATGGCATCTTAAATCTATCTGTTCTACACTTAATCTCTCTTATTTTACTAACACGACCTCCCCTACCGTAGAACGATGGGGGCAATAATACGTTTCCAAGATCACTGCTAAAGAGACTCCAATTTATGCAGGAGCTTCAATCTGTAATTTAACCTTCGCTCCGTGAGTGATTCCCAGGCTAGCTGCTCTAATATTGTGGATACACTACTAAGTTTAACATAACAACATTTTACAAATCTAGCTCATCTACGCTGCACGCGATCCAATTCGGCAATTAATCCAACTTCGTGAGAATCCCATATACTAGCAGCATATTCTAAATGTGGCCTAAACAACGACAGATAACACTTCTCTTTGACTTTTTCATCACATTTACCTGGGACTCTTCTAATAAATACTAACTTTTTGTTAGCTTATCCACATATTCCCTTTATTCGTGAGTGACGGTAACACCTAGGTATTTAATTGAGTCTACGCATTCCATTTCGGTGTTCCCAATGCAGTAGGCGTTCGGGTGGGAATTGTTCTTTTTCCAAAAATTTATGACTAAGCACTTTTTTACGTTTAGTTCTAATTGCCAAGCGTCGCACCGGCGTTGCCAAGCATTAAGGTCATCTGACAAAGCTGCTGTGTCCTCAGGATCACGGATATCACGGTAAACCACTGCATCATCGGTATAAAACGTATATTACCAGTGACTGCGGAGTCAATGTTGTTAAGGTGAAGAAGGAATAAAAGAGGTCCGTCAACACTTCCCTGGGGAACCCCTCAAGTAACTTCTACTGCATTTGAGCTAACTCCATCTATCGTTACCCTTTGACCCGACCATTCAAAAAGTCTTTCATCCAGCCCCGGATATTTTTATCTAAGCCATATGCTTCTAGCTGTGCGAGTAGTTTACTAGGAGGTACTTAGTCGAAGGCTTCAATTCCTCCTTGCCTGCGTTTTAAAATATTGGTGTTACGCTAGTCGTTTTCCGAAAATTTTGGATGAGACGAATTAGTGAGGTTAACAGTAGTCATTTGTACTAAATTGAAGTTTTACTAGACCAGTGCCATTATATAAAAATTACAATTTTAAACTCAAATAGTATATAATATTTGCGGGAAAACTAATTAATCGGGTGAGAATTAGTTCGCCGGCAAAGTGTGAAATACACAAGCTATCTGTTGGGTAATTCTAAGAAATTGATTGTTATCCGCGGTTTACCCTTCATGATGTTTGCTTGACTGGAATATTAATTGCGTGAAATGACGGTAAAACTACTCGATGTCTTTATCCTATGATCTAGCCTCAATATGGGAAAGCATTTTTCAGGGGAGCATGGTGAAATTGATTTTAAAAAATCCGTGTCAGAACCAGATTCCAAATTTGTAATATTCTGGTTAAACATATATTCCTAAACGTAATATCCACAATAGCTTTAAACAAAGCCATACATACAGCCTTATACAAGAAAAAAATCCTAATATCAACCCCTTCAACATGCTAAAATAAAATAGCTTCCAAGTTACGTCCCTGAAATTCTGATTAATAATTTCACTAGCACCTGGCCCCTTTTATAATATAAAATAAACTAGAGAAGGCATTGATTGCGAAAAATTCCTTTAAACAGAAACTTTCACATGTGGAATTACCGCGGATATGTTACCATATTATGCTTATGAATCTTTTGGCGTTGTCCTTGTGATCTCATATGATAAGCATAGGCTGTCTAACACGGAATTGAGGGTATCACAGTGAAGTGGACATTCGTCGGGGGAGTCGTGGGCTCAGTGTCAATCCGAGGTATTTAAGGTCCTCCAGACGAAAAAACCGAAGCCCAGGCCGCACCTTCATGATGAAATGTACAATTCTTGTGCATTTAAAATTTATATAAGGTTCAAATATTTATATTAAGTTCAAAAAAGCATTGTTTAACTTAATGTAGTAACTAACTGACATTGGTTCATGACGATTGCCCTGAACGAGACTGAAATACTCACGATGTTAGAGCAGCCTTTAGGGAGAAAAGACGGCAGGTACGATTCAGTCAGCGTTAGCAAAATAGCACCCCAAAAAGTATTTTTTTTACACATAAGGGTATATCTCACCTCGTGCTAAGGTATATGGCATGTGAAATCTACACTGTCGGAGCAGGAAGACAATTCCTTTCTTCTGTTCCACTTTGTGCTACCCACGATTTTGGCATTCAGAAATCACGGCTGCGCTTTAACTTAATGTGTCAAATTCCCTTTTGCCATCCCATGTTAACTTTTCACGTTCCCACGTTAACTTTCCGCCAAACGTTTTACATTGTAGAAAATGATTTAGCAAAAAAAAAGAAAAAATCGTGCGCACAGGTTCCACCGGGAATGAAACGGGGGCTCATCTTGTCTTTAGCCGAACACTCTAAGCTGCCGAGTCTCTCAGTTTTTATTTAATCGTCATAATAGCCCTGGATCGTTAGCCATAACACCGCCACCCTAACAATTCACTTGAAATCTCACTTTTTTATATCGAAGAAAACTTTTTTATGCGCTCTCTCCCGGGTTCATCATTCTGTCGCCCGTTGTACTCTTATCTGCTCAATTTTACTTCTTGAGGCTACTTCTACCTGTTTTTTATGATTAGATTAGATTTTTAGATTAAAATATGAGTATGATGAGAGAGTTCGAAGTAATCATTCTAAAATTGCTAAATTATATCTCATCCCACTTTAGATGAATGGAGGACGATGACTTGTGTTCTGATAACTATCAGCTCGTAATTTATTTCTGTTCTATATAGGGGGGTCGCGGGCGGAAACTTGAATTAGCCTGGCCTCATATTTCCGATTTATTACATTGCTTTAACGCCCGAAATTTTGGCGACCCGCCCCTTCATCCAGTCCTGCGTGGGACTACGTTTTCAAGTGTACCGCTCGACGAGGAATGAAGAGAGGGGTGAACGTTTTACTAAACGAACAGCCGAAGGTCATTCGGAGAGTGAGAGAAAATGCGAAGGGCTTCCTGCCCATTTCGATGAGAACCGAGCGGCCAGTTGCTCCCGTCAAGCTAAAAACGGGGCAGGCCTCCCCATCGGGACAATCTTCTCCCCACCCGACACTCTGAGCGGATATTGGGAATCAAAAGGAGAGGAAAGGGGATCTCGGAATAGCGATTGGCGGGCGGTCAGTCTTCATTGTTTAATGCGCCGCTTCCCCACTCTTCGCCCTCGTAACTCACAAAAAAACCTTTACAACTAACAGGGAAACCGTGGTGAATTAAGATAGGTCTTTCCTTATAAGAGCTGGGGTGAAAACAGTTAATCTCTGCCACGTTGACCACAACGCGTGGCAGGGTTGCCGGATGTGTCGTCCTTAAAACTGCAGGTAAAGCTAGTCGGTTACTTCAAAAACCGCAGAAATCATTGAATTTTTGTTTTGGACCTGGAATTGGGAAATGGCCCTTTGCAATCAAATTTGTATTAAGAGGAGCAAATGTAAAATCTTCATTCCAGTAAGAAAGATATTTAGCCAAAAATTAATTTTGTTGCAACCAGTGATCACAACTAAATCGTTTGATCAACCATTATTTACCGTCATGTTAACACAAAGTAATTTAGAAGTGTTCGTCTCTCGGTACAACGTAAAAATAAGAGCTCTCTTTTTCTGCATAATATAGGATGAAATTGAAATTAAATCTTAAGAGGCGACGACCATTGGTGCATTGGAACTGGTTCATCATAGATTTAAGTCGTCGCCCAATTGCTATTCTTTTTAAACTTAGATTTTCACACTCTCTTCACGCTATATGATCGAATCAATTAAAAACATTGTCATACAATATAAAATCATTCTTATTAATTATACTTGCACTAAGCCCTACCGCGTGCGAAGGGTGTTTGAAGTCCCACCTGTTGTTTCACCGGCAGTTGAACCCGGGATCCTACCGAACAGCCCCTGCTTCAGCTAGCTCTCCCAAATTGGATACCGCGGCTCTTTTCAGTAGTCGCAATGAAGGAGACAAAGCTAAACCCAATAAATACCAACCACAACGAAGTGAGTAAAATGAGAGCATTAAAAATATTAGCATAATAGAGTTAAACATTTTCCCTCAACGTTGGAAGTTAACCATTAAAAGAAACTCATTAGAAAGAAGCGCAAAGAATGCATATTTCAAAGTATTTCTAATTTTATTTTCAAAACACCCACGACATCACTTGGATAACATTTTATTCAACTTATTTTTGCAAGTCCAAACTCATGAATAAAAGTAATTTTTTTATTGATCAGTTTTATGAAGAGTCTCCTAACGACTTGCTTGGGAGTAACAATTGGTCTCACTGAGAGATGAGTTGCATTAATCAAGGATTTTTTGTGCGTGTCATACCTATCTTAATTAGGACCTTTAGAACATTTCTTGATCATTTAATCCAGTACCAATGAATCACTAGAAATATTTACTTATTTATTTAGCCTGAGTCCGAAAACAGCACTTATGGTTTTTCACATCGGGCTATTAATAGTGATAACAATGGACATAACTATGGACGCCCAAGCGGTAGGTGGAGGAAAACCCACCCAGGCAAATATATTCTCTAGGAAGCCATTTATGTTGAATTTCCAGTCAAAGAATTAAGTATTTCAGGAATAGTAAGAGAATACTCCTTTTTCATCGTTTCAAAATGATAATGACTTCATTAATAAATAAATCAAAATGTTCACCTCTGATTGGTATTAGGGGTACGTTTGGAGTGTTTCAAAATCTGCTGGTAATCAGAAAAAAATGTTTCCTTTCATATATGCAAACATTTCTAACTTTTTACTCAGAGAGATATGGTAGTTAACTTCCGTTTGCGTATTTGAAAGGATAAACACCTTATATTTGCCAAATGGCATTCACTAGCTTGGAGATGAAAACATTCAATTAATCATCACCTTAAGTTACCGCCGATTACACAGCAATTTACAGGGAAATGGAAACATCAACAGGGGATGGGCTATCCTTTTGTTATTTAGGCAACACTTTGGACTGGTCTCAAATGAGAGGTTACATGTAAATCTCAATTGAAAGGTAAAAAGCTTTATCCAAACAAAATAAGTAATGGGGAGTCACCAACTTTTCATGAGAATCTTGCTTATGGAAAGCTTGAGATTCTGCCTCAATGGCCTTTCATTCGACGATCTCAAGAAAATTTACTGATTTAAGGATAGGCAAATTATTGCTGAGATTTGATTATAGCTCACATATGCGAAAGGCATTTTTAAAGGAGATAATTTTATTCAAGAAATTAGATAAAAATAAAATATCCTAGATTTGTAAAAATAGCTACGATACGAAATTCGGCGTGACAGATAGTAAACGATAAATTAACGTAGACATGAAGACCTTTAGTGTGTTTTCGAGTTAACGCTGAGGACTTATTCATATGCCACCCTATTACAATAGATAAGAGTACATTCATGAAAATTAAAAAATTACGACCCAAATGTGTTGCAGAAAAAAGGAGTAGTTTGAAAAGATAGGAGACTTTACCGCAACTTGTACATGAATCAGACTCCTCAGATGCGGATGGGGGATGGAGAATCCGGATGGTAGTAATAAGAGGAGGAGCGAGGCAGGATTGTCCATTATTTCTGCTGCTCAACGTATATGTGGAGGATATGATTAAAGAGGAATGCGAAGAGTGGTAGATAGGAAATAAAGTCGGCGGGGAATTCATAGAATCAGTTAGGTTTGCTGATGACCAAGGTTTTGTTTGCCAGTCAGCCAAGGGGTTGAAAGCATTACTGAGTGCATTGGAAACTAAGCACGATATATGTGGGATGATAATAAATGGACCAGAGTAAAGTTTATGAGGTTTTCCAGAAAGAGAAAGGCTGAAATAAATTTTAAAATAAGAAAGAGAAACGTTAAAAAAGAAACCAGAGCACATGGAACATTTTACGTATCTCAGAAGTGTTCTGAACCACAATGGTCAAAGTAGTACGGACATAAGGAGAAGAATCGCGCTAGTGAAAGAAGCTTTCACAGAAAGGAGAGAACTGATTACAGGGACATCGAGTAAGTATGTTAAGAAAATCCTCTTCAAAAAACTTTCATCTGCAGGGTAGTCATAGGGATCGGGACGGTGCGGTGGCTAACGTACTGGCGTCCCACCCAGAGGTTCCGGTTTTGAATCCCACAGTCATCAGATATTGTTCAGTGGTATCCCGATCCCTAGGTGCTTTGTGGAGAGCACTGAGTGAGTGCGCCGTCCGTCGGACGAGACGTTAAGCCGCGGACCCCTTGGCGCCTTTTGATAAAAGTAGGCTGATACCGACGACTTTCTCACCACCTTTCATCCTTTCCCATTTATACCATATGGCGCAAATGACCTCAGCTGTCGGTCGCCTCCCCTAAATAATACTAGGATGGTATCGTCCGGCGCTTAGATATGGAGCGCAGTTATATACGGCGCGGAAACAAGGCCATTGAAGCAGGATGATAGGCGTAGTAGCTTTTGAAATGTGGGTGTGGAGAAGGTGAAGTGGACTGAAAGGAAAACAAATGATGAAGTGTTAGGAATGGTGGGGGAGGAGAGGGGATTGTTGAGATAAATCCGAAGGAGACAGGAAAGATGAATGCAAAGCATTATAATTGCGAATAGAATGCTGAAGAATGCGATAGAGGGGACAATGTTACGCAAACGAGGAAGGAGTAGGAATAGGATAGAATTTGATGTAGGACGGAATGAGGGGAGGAAGGAAGTAAACGGAGATAAAAAGGGACTTTGTTGAGAGTAAGATTTGGGATTTGTTTTTGTTAGGAGAGGCAAGAGAAATATTTGATAGTTGTATCCATCCAAAACTTACCTAAACCGGTAGATAACCTTTATTAATGATGAGCACCTTTCATCGGAAAATTCGCGATTACAACAAATCCAAGGTCAAGCATGTAAACGACTGTAATTGAAAAGAATTGCCATGTGGCATTCCTTTTGGACCCACTTCTCCCTTTTCTACAATTGCATAGTAAAAGCCAGCGTATTCACGCCCTCGTCAGCGTGGCCTCTTGCAGGCTGGGAGAAGAGGTGTGACGTAGAGGAAGATCCACTGAAATTGCTTTCCATTGCATTTCCATCTCTGTTAACCTTTCATTTTGGCCATAGAGTTTCACATTTCAAGTTCGTAGTTATCATTCGTAGTTCCTTCTTGGATAATCATATAATTTTTCCTTTTCTTTGCTCCGTCGATTCCACTCTTGTACTTTCTCTCCCAGAGCTCTCAAACTGTTGGAGCAATTTATCAAGTTTTCCTTTCCTTTCTTCAATCACCATCTTGATTGAGGGTCCAAGCCTCCCAGCCATCTTCAAAGGATAAATTTAGTTGCTTCGTCATCACGTCATTATTTCACTTCTCGCAAATCTTCTGAAACATCACGTACTTTTCCATCGTTTCCGATCTCATTGTCCTTGCTGCTATAATTGCCTATGTATCTAGCAGTACAGTCTTTAATATATTATCATAAGCAATAATTCAAAAGCTTTAATTAAATCAATGTATTTAATAAACCCACACCGTATGATGCAGTATCACGTGTAGCAATCAACTTAACCCAGAACCCAAGGCCTATGGCTCGAAGGTTACGTGATGGAAAAAAAAACGTCTCGCCCACTTTCAACTCCTTATTCATCACTTGTATGAACGTAATATAATAAGTAAATCTAGCCATCATCGAATTTAAAAGCAAGCCGCTAGGGGCAATGTAGCATTTATTAACTTTTCCCGCGCCACTATTTAAACGTAATTAGGTTGCATGCAGCTTATTATTATAGCTGTAGTAATAGGCTGCATACAACTTAATGTAGTTTATTGCGATAATGCATGCATTGACATGGTGTGCTGAAAACAAGCTTACATAATGAAATTGATTGGATAACCATACCATACATTCTGATTCAATGCGATAAATAGTTTTGCAAAAACTTTTTTACAACAATTTTGTGGCATCAAAGATGAGCTGTTATATACAGCATGTATAGAGTGAGCAATTTATATGTATATAGGTATAGTTCCCTGCGGACGTATCTGTTCCTGCCTAGCTGCCCTTAAAAATAATTCCCAATCCTTCGATTCAATTACCATCACAAACACCGTTCAACCCCATAACCCACCATCCAGTCTCCCCATAATCCCTTCAACTAGTAAAGAGCACTTACCAGCTATCCAAAAATAATAGTTATTTCATCTGAGTCTAATCGACCGGCCACCTATTTCCTTCCTCCCAAGTGTAACCCAATTTCTCATCAAATACCATCACGACCAATTTTATAACCCATATCCAGAACTCCTCGACAATTTTGTATCCTAATAAATCCAAGTCCTCAAGTGATCAAGGACCCTTTAGCAATACAAGACTGGGAACAGACCCACTTTAGACTGACGGCCGAAAAACATCCCCCGAGCAACGCTTCCCAACTCCTAAGAAGTGCAGCATTTTTCCAGGTGGATAAAGTGGAATCGCCGCTTCTGACAATCAAATAACGTAATCATAGATTCTGAAACTCGACGTCTCTTCTGAGTCAATGCAATCTAAAATCCAATTAGTATCAGTATCAAAGAATAACTCCAATTACTCCCATCGTATTTGGCAGGGTACACATTGAGTTAAAGCAATACTTAAATTATATCATGAAATATATGATAGTACGTGTAATAATTTGACTATTCGTAATTGAAGACATTAGACAAGGTACACGTATTTACTGAATTTTCTTCTGAAGTCCATGTAGTCCGCTAGGTACCCTTACCCCATATTTTCTCCTCCCACCTTCTTTCCTTCCCTCGTATGAAAATACTTCCCTCAATCCTCTCCTCCATCTTCCACCTTAATTTCACTCGTCTCTGTTTCATCCTTCATTCCGTCGAAGGTAACAGCTCCACCAGAAAATTTTTAAATGTTTTTATTTTTCGTGTTTTACGGTTGATTAGATCTCGTCCTTGCCAATTTTCTATTTCGATTCGATTTCAGACACATGGAATTGAATACTGAAGTCAGTACAAATGTTAATTAATGGCCTTCATTAATTTATAGCATGTATATGGCCTCCACATTGGCAAGGAAAGCCATCGGAACTCTTACGTAAGTTCTAAGCGGTTGTTATGAGATACATTCACCGATGAATACTCAGGGCCAATTACTGAAACTGACCGAGAACCTAAGAAGAAATCAAATTTTTCTTCTCTTTCTTCCAAGTAATGGTGCGGGTAGCGATGAATTCCAGCTGCCAAGGGCATTAAACATACAATGGGTTCGTCTCTGTGGAAGATATGAAATGAATGAATGGAAACTAATAATAAAAAAAACGTTGCTTTCCGGATGATCATTACATTTGTACATTCATTACATTTCCTACATGGATGCACGAAGTGATTCTTGAGAATAAAAAAGTAGTTCTTCACTGTCAAAATACAGCTTCTGCTGAAGGTGTATCTTATCACGGCCATTTCGAATGGGATACGTGTTACAGAAAGACGAAGACAATTAATTAAAAAACTTCACGTGCTGTAGCAGTTTCACATTTTCTATAAGTTGATAGATGTATAGCCATAAAATTCAATACTTTGTAAACAAAATGACCTTAAACGTGATTTATTTCCCACATTGCAATTCAGACTACATCTTCTTGACCATATTGACCAAGGACGATAAGAAGGAAAGTAGTTTTTATTTCCAATTATTGTGAAACATTTAAAATATGTGATCGCAGGTGTTCTGTTGTCGGAAACCGGTCAATCAAGAGTAAATGCTCCCAAGTCTTGAAATTCTAAATTGTTGGGTGAAACGCGAACAAGATTGTGTGAACACTTAATGCATTTCTATGTAAATACATTTCATTGGTTTACATTAAATTATGTCTAAGTAGTTATAACACGATTGGTTGGGTGACTAAGAAGAAAATTGACGTCACGGCCGATGACTGGGAGAGAGATTCCAAATTTTTTATCAAACATTCCATTACCCAATAAAAGTTCCACGTGAATAAAGACTCAACATTTTACTGCCCATCACATGGGAAGTAGAACTGGGATTACCCTCTTTGAACCCAGATTATTTAAAGCGAAGACTTGGTGCCAAAAAGTATCAAAGGTGGTAGTAGTAGTAGTTTTAGGGGAGGCGACCGACAGCTGAGGTCATTTGCACCATTAGGGATGGATAGGAAAGGATGAAGGGTGGAGAGAAACCCGGCATTAGCCTACTCTTAACGTAGGACGCCAAGGGGTCCACAGCTAAACGTCCCATCCGGCAGACGGCGTACTCACTCAAAGTGCCCTCCACGAAGCACCTCAAATAAAGATCGAGATACCGCTGAAAAAATTCGACGTCGCCGGAATTCGAACCTGGGCTCTTAGGGTGGAAAGTCAGTCCGTTAGCCACCGCACTTGATTTTGATCCCCGTATTATAGGTATAATCAACATTTTTAGAAGGCTAACGCTTCCATTTGCATGTGCAAAGTGCGAACAAACGGCATTAACATCAAAAATATTTACTCGCTGGGGCCAAAGTATATTACAAAATTAGCAAAAATGTTTAAAAGGTTTTTACGAGGTGACAAGGGGTCACAAAAAGCTCGAATGCCGGAAGTTTATAATACATCACACTTTTGTCACTATCTTAAACATCCCGCCGCGAATTAAAATTCTCTATATCCACCTTTCCTGCATCCTTTGGTTTTAATCTAACAATCCTCTCCCCTCCACGCCATGCCAAGCACTCTCCCTTTGTTTATCTTTTTGTCGATTTCAACTCTTTCATCCTTCTCCACACCCACATCTGAAAGCCTCCACTGTATGCATATTATCTTTTTTTGACGACCACGTTTCCGCGCCGTACAAAAATACCCTCCATATTAAGGTGTGAACGAATATTTTTTTAACGTTCTTACTCTAAACCCCTCTTATTCATTTTCTCTTCCTTTTGGAATACACTTTACCTAATGCAATTCTTCTTCTGATTTCCCTGTCTTGTGCCCAAACCCTTCCAAAAAAAGGTCATTTATATCTCTCGCTTTAGTTTTTCCCATCTCATTTTAACGGCTAATTTATCTGTCCTCTTTATCGTAAACCTAAAAAACATTTGTTTTACCTGTCGTTCATATTTAAGGCTAGTCCGCCCTTTAATTCGTTAAAAAAGACTAGCCTATTATAACTGATTACGTGTATACTAGACTGACCTGTTGATCTATATTTTATTAAAATCAATCAGAGACATAGAAAATTTAAAAAATATATAAAATTTATTAGCCCATTCTGCTACACGCTGCAACATTGATTAATATTATCATTATCAATAACAATTTCCGTATAAAATATTATGAAGATTTTATTAGCTCGCTAATGCAATGCATTTGACAGAATAAAATTTATGATGCTGGAGAGAGTACTGATCCCTACAAGTTGACATAAAATTGCTTTTATGTCAGTTATTATGATACCAAAGTAAGTTTTCTCTTGAACCACATTTGAAGAAGAAATTCACAGTTTTTAAATTTCCCAAAAGTTCATTATTTAAGGGCTTAGTGACTAGCTATACAAGCAAAGATATTCCCGTATGACTAATGTTTGTGCGCGATTCACATTTTAAGAAATGAAGACTAAAATTACAACGCATTTCAACAGCCATAAGTTAAATAAATAGTACGGAATAATACGTTAAAACATTAAAAAAGATAAGCTACCCGTAGAAATTCGCGTGGGGTAAAGTTTTAATAAGACCTCCTACGGGTTCGAATTTATTTCTTTATATTTGTGAAAAAAGAAGACAGCAATGTATGCAAACAAAAAATTTAGTACAGGTGGCACTGTATAAACAGTAAACTAGAACATAGTAATCGAGTTTCGAAAGTATTTCGCATACGTATGTGCCAACTCAGAATTTTTATGCAACAAATTTTAAAATTATCATTGTACATTCAATTACTCGTTAAATTAAGACAATTACAGATGGATTTATATGATATTTTTAAAAGAAGCACAAAACTTAAGAGTAATAAATCATGTGGTTAAGTGTCTCCTCACAAAAGTAGTAAACAAGTGATTGTAAAAAACTACACACCTCTCCTTGAGTAGTGTACTCTCGAAATTGTTTCAAGCTATGGGACCGGGAAAATATCCATAAACATATTTTTTAGAAGAGATATTTGTGGGAAACCCAAGTGAATGGATTTTATCGGAACTTGGTGACGCGGGAAGCAATTGGATACCAGAGTAATTGACTTTCCTGAAGGCAATTGGCGCGGTAACCCATAACGAACTGCTTTATAAAAAATATTAAATGGGTATACAATAGAGAGGATATTTTGAGGAATAGGAAACCAAAGGTATATTCTAGACTTCTCCAGGGTCGCGATAGCATCTATATTGATTCTAATTTTTATAAATCATATTTTAATAAAAAAAACCATAATGTTCACCTGCTTGGTGATGATTGTGTAAAGTGTGGTTAATGCATGAGATTTTTTACCGCTGAAAATTATTTGGGCATACTTTAAGCTTGAATTAAAGAAACTTGAACGTAAATAAACTAAGCTGAAAGCTATCTAATAAATTTTACCGAAAATGCTTTAAATATATAAAAATTAGGTTCGGCTAAAAAATGCAGTACCTGAGATAATTTCTCACGAAACATCTAAAGTGGAGCACTACTCGTACATCGAGAAGGCATCAATGAAGGCCTATATGACTCTTTATTTTGTTTAAACGAAATGTTCTGGATCATAAATCAATTTATTCAACAAATCTTGGAACCTTTAGTAGTTATCATGTAAATTCACAAAATTAATTTTTGGGACTCTAATGACAAAAGCTGCAGTTGCTAATAGGGAAATTTCAAAGAAAACCTGCTAGAATTATGAGAGAAAAATATGGGAAAAAGTTGATCAACAAATCGGATCGGCAGAGAGAGAGAGACGGAATATAATCCGGTTATGTGGAATTTTTTTAGATGTCCACATGAAATGTTACATACTTTCATTCAGAAAATGAACTCTTTTTATGGGAGTGTCAAGGAATGGATGATGTGGAGAAGTGTTCCAGTTTTTCCTAAAACTTAAGTGTTTAAGGATGATGCCGAATGAACAAAATCCATTATAATATGATACAATCCTCTTACTCATACAGGCATGTATTGGTATTTTTAGCCCTCCGGACGGCACAGGAGGTCCGTGCGCTCATTGAGATGCCGATAATCCTTTGCGTTGTCATCAGATTTCCAGGAGGTCGAATCCCCAGGGTTGGCACAACACCCACGCCGCATACGCGACTCAAACCGCGAACTTTAGGTTGGCAGGTGAGCATCCAACCCACCTGGCTAACCTGGCCAGCACTGATTAGAATCCTTAAAAAAAACTTTCTTAATACTTTGACTTTAAATAAAGCTTACTTTTAGCATTATTTTCCCATTCCACCAACCTGCTTACTCTTTTAAAATATAATATTGAATAAATAAATAAACTGTAGCAAGATTTCTTTCAAATGTAATCAATTCCGTAGTAATATTTATGCGGGAAGAATGTGTACAAGACAATGAATATATTCTGGTTCAGTATCTAAAATGAATGCTACATGGAAATTTCTTCTTCCACTTTATTTTTCAACGCGAATAAAGAGGACATCTCTCTCCTAATATACCCCTATTCCCATGCCGATTTGTACGAGTACCAAATCTGGTAATATTATCTGAAGTATTAATTAAATGAAATATATACTTAGGTAAAATTAAGAAAGATCCTGATACAATAATTTCACTTAGATACATTAAATTCGTAATTATTCTAACCTCCGCCTCAGTATTTTACTCCATTTTCCTGCTCTGGTCAATTTTCCAAGAGAATGCACAGCCTTTCACATTCATCCCATTAATCTACCGTCTACCCTAAAAACCTCCTCACTTCCACCCGCCAGTCTTTTCATTTTCAACAGAGGACGTCAGCACTGCGTGTTTCTCTCAACGTGCTCATCAGCGTATTCCATGATCTGCCTCACCAATTTACCTCTATGCAACCTTCAACTCATATAGTGTTACATCTAAAAACTGGTTCTAAACATATATCTTATCTTGGCACTCGTTATTTGTACATAGCAGATTTCTCTAACACATCGTGAGCGCTCATTTCGCTTGGAATTTCTCGCTTTACATCCCCATTGGCCATATTCTACTTCTCGCTAATATTCTTCCGAAGTATGTATAATATCTTTTTCACTGATTCATTACAAAGTTATTTTTTTGGCAATATAATAACCATTTTTCAATAAATAATTATTCCGACATGTACCGAAAGTATTCTGCCGCAGGAGTGTGAGTTACTGACTAAGGTATGTTGTAATGAATGAAAGATGACTATTACAGAACAGGTTATAATATTTGAGATTTTACATTATTAATTCTATTATATTTACATTACAAGATAAAGACTTCACAAATCTTGCACAACATTAATCGATTATTAACAACTAATAATGAACTAAAATTACGTGAACAACTTCTACATCACTTCTATTAACAAGTTTCTATTTGGAACACCTGAGTTCCATGGTGTTCTAGGGATCATTGAAATTACCAACCGTTCAAGGGAGCGCCAAGGGAGCGTGCCGAACAAAACTAATTCTAGCATCGCTAGTACGAGTTTGTTCAGTTTTTCATTGAGGGGTGCGGAGGGAGGGCCGATGGGCATGGGACCGCAAGGAGTGGGGGGCTGTGGCGGAGAGTGGTGGGTAGGGGCGGCGGGAGGGACGGGTGGGTGGGAGCGAGGCCGCATAATAAGGAAACGCTCATCATCAACGCGCCGTTCCCCTTGGAGAGAGCGCATCGCAGCAACGCTCCCCCGCGGCGCTCACCCCAATTGCCATGTCACCGTCAATTGTTGCGCACATTTTTTTCTTACCTCCACCCGCTTAAAGAATAAATTATTCCTATACGAGCACTCCAGGAGCTCATCCCAATAGTCATTGAGTTAAACTATTTCAACTTTTATCCAATAGGTTAATTACGTGACTTGTTTTATTTGGCTAACAATGGGGTCACCTTCGGCATTCGTTTTCATCGGTGAACACGCGCAGTACAAAACAGTTTAATTCTCCGTATGCCTGGATATCCATAGCGGTCATTTCAAGCAAGAGATGGAGAGATAAAAATGCGCGTACATGGTAGGGTAAGTAAAATTTGATGCGGAATCTTGAAAAGTATAAATTGTGAAACGTATAAGCAAACCGTCATGTTTTCCACCAATTGTTTAAATAAATTGAATTTTTTTCGGATTTCCTCGCACCTGTTGATAACAAAGTTGTTTCTTGGAGCATCAGTTAATCCAGCGTAATCCTATCAATATCAAAATGTTCAGCCTTTCTTAAGTTCGGTTTAATGTTTAAAATTGGTCAACACTCAGACGAATTAATTTTGCTGTGAATGTGGAGCCTGTAATTTAACGTTTTAAAATATCCCAGGAGACTATTTGTTGATTAACTACTGAAATACAATAAAAATGGCCTTCCAGTAAAAACATAGAAAGAATGTATATCAAGTAATCATAAAAAATAGTAAACTAATAATAGTAAACTAATAATAGTAAACTTATTATAGTCTATTAAGCCTATTAAAATTCTAAGCTAAATAACTTCATTATATAAACGCTATATCAGTCCGAGAGTACCTCAATAGCTTATTTTTTAGTTCAATGTGATGCGAAGCCAGGTAGTTTGGATAGAGCTGTTGCGAAAAGCACCGCCTATCTTTATGCAAATGGCTGAATTTAATTGCGCAAAATATGTAGATGAGTGATGAAAAAACTGTTTAATGAATCTCCACCGCATTTTATTTATTTAAACCTAACTTCGGCTGCTCTTAAGGCAATAGTTTTCCGAATGGTAATTAGGTAACCGAGTCGAGTTTGATAGAAGGGCATACGTCTAAAACTATCGCAGTTCACTTGAAATTGTTTTGTAACTCCTTTTCCAGAACCAAATTTTGTCAGCTCATTAGTTTCTTTTTAATTCCCACCTCAGGGACTACAAAATGGATGTAGTGTGATGGCTGGCGCGTCCTGATGGCCTGCAAAGTTGTGCTGGCGGGACAAATGATAAATGTTCCTCGCAGGATCATCCATGACAAGAACATTTTACGGCTTTACGAGGTGAGGTAGAAGGATAGCGGGGATTATTGGAGCGGCACGAGTGTTATTATACAGTAAACATGTATTGAAGGACATTAGAGAATTATACAGTACAGGGGAAGAAAGACAATGAGGGGTGGCAGTAGTATATAGACGAAAAGTGTCGGAATACGCATGGTAAACATACTCTTAGTGCAGACTAGTGATAGAATATTAGTACTAGAAGTACGTAAACCAATATACTTCGCCATTATTTAAGTGTTACCTACCAACCAGCAATTTTAAGGAGGAAGATATAAACAAAGTATGCGACTAATTAAAGGAAATAATAGCGAGTGTCCCTTGGAGGAAACATTTAACAGTTGTGGGGGATCGGAATGCGGTAATGGACAAAGTGGATTGAGGTAGGCGTTTGGAACAAGTAATTAACGTGAGAAATTGATAATGTTCTGCTAGAGTCAGTGTTTATTCATAATGAACCCTTAGTTTAAAAACCACAATAGCGTAGATAATGCAGGGGATTCAGGAAGGTATCGGTTAGGCCATATTATGATTGAGCAAACATTTATGAGTACTGTGATGGATTCGCATATATTCCTAGGAACGGATGCAGATCATAATTCAATTGAAAAATAACGTCAAATACAAGAGGACAAAACAGGGATGACAGTTGAGGAAATGTGGGGTAGAAGCATTAATTGTGATGATTGGAAAGGTATCTCAGCAGACTGTTCATAAAATTATGAGGTAGAAATGGGAGAAAGTTACGATAGAAGAAAACTAGGACTACATCAAAAAAAGACATCAAAAGCCGCAAACGAAACTATAGGAGCAGTTAAAGGAAAAGGACAGGAAACCTTGGATTACACACGAGATGATCATAAAGATAGATGACAGAAGGAAATGGAAGAATTACATCAGATTTAGGTAGAAGAAACTAAGAAGCATGGTTAGAGACGCAGTGCGACGAAATGGAGAGTTTTCAAAGGAAAGGTAAAACTGGTGCCTTTTACAGGAAGATGAACGCACTATAAGGAAGCAAGAAGGAAAAATCAATGCACACACTCAAAGATATGACAGGAGATTTATTGACTGAACCAGGAATTGTACAAAAAAGATGGAAAGAGCGCTTACAGGATCTATAAGGTGAATATATCAGGTCACCAAACTTGGACATTGAATGGCAAGATGTTGTGGATGGCAATAAGCTTAGGTCCGGGCATTCTTGTTTGCGAGGTAGAAAAGCCATTGATAGAATAAAATCAAATAAGGCTGTGAGGATAGAAAAAATTCCAAGGAACTACTTAAGGAAGTAAAAAAACGTGAAGGGAGAATATTTGTGTGCTGATTCGTAGCATTTATGAAGGCGGAAACTGGCCGGAAGATTTCGTCAAATCAGTGTTAATTTGCACCCCAAAAAAGAAAAAAATTGCCGTATAGCAACAATATGTTTAATTTCGCACGAAGCTTAAGGGGCTCTTAGATTCATGTATACAGTATAAGAAGATGCAGAGGAGGGAAATCATTACTTACGGAATGATAAGGTTGACTTCAAGAAGGGGAGAGGCATGATTGATGTCATAGCAGTTATTTAAAAAGGGCATAAAGGAGAGTACATAAAAACATATATGTATACATATATATAATGTATATGGAGTCAGCACTAGCGAAAAAAGAAAAAAACACAGAAACACAAAAAAAGAAAAGAAACTCACTAGTTTTCAAATTTTTGGCGGTACAAGCCCCCTTTCTCAAGAAAGAGAAGGAAGACAGGTGCTCCTTCCTTCTCTTTCTTGAGAAAGGTGGCTTGTGCCACCGAAAATTCGAAAACTAGTGAATTTATTTTTTGTGTGTTCCTATGTTTTTGTTCGCTAGTGCTAACTTCATATACATTATTATTCACATCCATGAGACTTTCACATAAGTTTTATAGATATGTATATACATTAAAACACGAACACCTGCCGTACGGTGAAAAAATATTCGTTCACATGGAAATAGACATAAAGAAAAGGAATGGCAACACATATAAAGGACGAACACAGGAGAGTTGGGGAAGGCGGAATCCAGCAGATCACAAGTGTAAAAATATTTCCTTGACCGGGACTTGAACCACGGATCTGAGCATCGGCTCGGCAAGTCGAAAGATACGTGGTTCATGTCCCGGTTACGGAAATATTTTTACACTTGTGATATGCTTGATTCCGCGTTCCCCACCTCTCCTGTTTTTGTCCTTTATATAGTATGTGTTTCTATTCCCTTTCCTTATATCTATTTCCAAGTGAATGGATATATATCTAAGTGCATATATATGCATATGTGTGTGTATATACTGTATATATATATATATATATATATATATATATATATTTTTTTTTTTTTTTTTTAAGGTTATCTACCGGTTAAGGTAGGTTTTTTCGATGGACACAACTACCAAACAAATATTTTGTGACTACTAACAAAACACAACCCTAAATTCTACTCTACACCAGGTCCCTCTTCATCTCTGAGTACTTTCTTCCTCCCTTCATCCCGTCAAACATCCCTATCCTGTTCCTTCCCTTTCCTCTTTTGCCCAACATTCTACCCTCTATCACAGTCTTCAACATCCCACTGCCGGTCAACACCCCCTTCATCCACTTTTCCTGCCTCCATAGGATTGCTCCCAACAAACCCCTCTCTTCGCCCACCATACCAAGTACTTCCTCATTTGTTTTCTTCTCTGTCCATTTCACCTTCTCCATTCTTCTCCACACCCACATTTCAAAAGCCTCCAGTCTACGTCTATCCTCCTGCTTCAATGACCACGTTTCCGCGCCGTACATAGCTACGATCCATATCAAAGTTTTTACGAGTCGTTTCTTAACATCCTTACTCAAAGTCCCCGTCATCAACTCCCTCCTCCTCGTGAAAGCCTCTTTGCCTAGCGCAATTCTTCTCCTTACGTCCCTACTACTTTGACCGTGTTGGTCCAAAACACTACCGAGATACGTAAACTGTTCTACCTGCTCTAGTTTTTGCCCTCCTATTTTAATGTTAAGCTTGCCCTTTTTCTTTCTAGAAAATCGCATAACCTTTGTTTTATTAATGTTGATTCTCATCCCATACCTGTCGCACTGAATTTCCAATTCACTCAGCAATGCTTGCAGCCCCTTGGCTGACTGACAAACTAAAGCTTGGTCATCAGCAAACCTAACTGATTTTACGAATTCCCCGCCCACTTTCATTCCTACCTCTAGTTCTTCCCATACCTCTTTGATCATTTCCTCTGCATACAGGTTGAACAGCAACGGTGATAATGGGCAACCCTGCCTTACACCCCTTCCTAACACTGCCCATCCTGACTCCCCGTTTCCCACCCGCACCTGAGCAGTCTGAGACATGTACAGGTTGCGGATTAGCCTCCTTTCCCTCCAATCTATTCCTATTTTCTGCAATATACTCATTAGTTTTTCCCAATTCACTCTATCAAACGCTTTTTCGAAATCTACGAAACAGGCAAATACCTCCTGGTTGTGTTCTATATTCCTCTCGATTAATAATCTCATTACTGCAATGGCATCACGCGTACCTCTCCCCTTCCTGAACCCAAACTGATCATCCCCTAAGTAATCATTTGCCCTACTCTCTATCCTTTTGTTTATGATCCTGAGAACAACTTTAGCTGCGTGGGATATCAAACTAATTGTCCTATAGTCCTCACATGACGTGGCCTTTACCTTTTTCGGAATAGGAACTAAAACTGATCTCACAAAGTCTTCCGGCCAGATTCCCTCCTCATAAATACTACGGATCAGCCCATATAGCCTCTTCCTCCCACATTTTCCTAAGCATTTTAAAAGTTCCACGGGAATGTTATCTACCCCCACGGCCTTATTTAGTTTCATCTCCCTTAATGCCCTTTCTATCTCATTGTCTAGTATGCCTGGACCTAAGCTGTCTTCCTCTACGTCATTTTCTTTTTCAATGTCTAACTGTGTTGGTCTGAGTTCTTTACTATACAGTTCTTCTATATACTCCTTCCATCTCTCTTGGATCTTTCCTGCGTCAACTATTACCTTACCCGCCTTATCTCTAACTATTAGCATAGCTCTTCCTTTCTTACTTCCCGATAACGATTTAACTTTGCTGTACAGCGCACCGATTTCGCCCTTCCTCTGGAGACTTTCCATATCCTCGCACTGCGTCTTCCACCATGCGTCTTTTGCCTTATTTGTTGCCCGCCTCAATTTATTGTTCAATTCTTTGTACTTCATTTTGCCTAATTCTGTATTTATATTCTTCCATTTTCGCCGCTCATCTATCTTTGTAATCATCTCATCCGTGATCCATGGTTTCCTAGTCCTTTTAGCGTTAACGGTTCCAATAGTGTCTTTTGCGGCTTTAGACAACCCTTTTTTGATCATTTCCCATTCTTCTTCGATAGTAATAAGCCCTTTACCATCCTCCATTATTTTCTCTACCGCCTGTTTGTATTCCTTCCTTTTCAACCCATTTAATGCTTCTACATTCCATTTTCTAACTCGCCGCCCCTGCCTTATCTTTTTGAAACGTACGCTACATTTCATAACAACTAAATTGTGGTCTGAGTCCGCATCCGCTCCCGGAAAGCTGTGGGAATTTATCACACTATTCCTAAACCTGTGTCTAACCAGGATATAATCTAGCTGATATCTTCCTGTGTCACCTGGCATTTTCCATGCATACCTGCGTCTTTTGTGGTGTCTAAACCAAGTGTTGGTGATGACTAACCCCTGTCTCCTGCAGAACTCAACTGCTTTCTCCCCGCGGTCATTCCTCGTGCCTAAACCATAGTCGCCCACCTCATCACCATCTCTTCCTTCGCCTACCGTCGCATTCATATCCCCCATCACTATCAAATGTTTCCCTGCTGGAACACACGCGATCATGTCCTCTAACTGATCGTATATCCTATCGACCTCTTCTTCCTTATGGTTGCTCGGTGGCATGTATACCTGAATAATAACTAAGTTCGTCGGTTCTGCTTTTATCTCCACTAGTAGTATTCTATCCGTTACCTGCTCTATGTTGACTACGCTTCTTCCTACCTCTTCATTTAATACTATGGCAACCCCTCGTTGGCTCTCGTCCCCACCGCTGTATATTATTCTATACTTATCACTCCAGTAATCCCCGCTATCTTTCCATCTCACCTCGCATAGACCTAAAATATCTATATTTCCCCTTTCCATCTCTCGCTTAACATTCTCCAATTTCCCTGTCCTCATCATTGTCCTAACATTCCACGTTCCTATTCTAACTAATTTTGTCTTCTTCTCCTGCGTCTTCTGTCCTGCTGCTGCTGGTTTTCCCTTGCAAGGGTTTCGTGGGATGACGACCGCGGAAGCCTTGCCTCCCCCGCTGCCGGGCACGACACACGGCCGATTGGGCCGAGCCCCGTGGTTGCCAGGACTCAAATTATCTCTATTGTCCATCATATTTTTCTAGGGAATGATAATTGAGGTGGTTTCCCGTTGCCTTCCTCAATAGTGTTTTTAACGTGACACCATCACTTACTGGCCGCCCCACTGGGGTCAGACGCCATTGCAGCCGCCTCACTGAGGAACAGACGCTGCGTGGACTACCTTTCGTCTGGCTCCTAACCTTCGACCTATCTGGCATGGGTGACCCTACCAGGAGCAATAATTATTACTCCCGCCAGCACAGCTCTAGGGGTCATCGGAACGCACAAGCCCTTCCACCACGTCAAGGTTGTAGTCCGGGGAGGGATATATATATATATATATATATATATATATATATATATATATATATATATATTTAGTATACATATACATATATATGCACTTAGATATATATTCATTCACATGGAAATAGATATAAGATATATATATATATATATATATATATATATATATATATTTATATGTATGATACATTTAACACCTCAGTTCACATTAAATCGACCAACAACCAGCAACATCTTAACTTCAAAGCTGCCACCTATCATATACAAAACGCTCAATCCCTTTTTCAAATTCAGTCCGTGGCCTGTCTCTGCAACAACACCCCCTCCCAATAGAAATACATGGACCAGCTAGACGACTCTCTCAGAAAACGCAGTTACCCGGGAAAACTATTGAATAATAAAATACTCAAACGCTCAACCCAATAAACCCACCTTCCCAAACCAAAATGCCCTGACGAAATCACCACTTTCTTCTCCGGAACCGAAAAAATCAAATTAAAATCCGTGAACTCTGCCCAGTTAGTCGCAAGAGTCAGTTCACATCACCTTTATTACCCCATTGCCCATCTGTTTCGTTGAAACGCCCATCAAACTTGCGAGACATCTTCAAGTCTGCAAGACCACCTGCGGAACCCCCTGTCTCTTCTCCGCACCATGCAACCATCCACGCTACAAATGCTGCCATCTTCATCGACCCGCCACCTCGCTGAGTACCGATTTACAACCCAAGAGCTATTCCTTCGTACAGACGGATGCAAAGGTACACCCTCACCTGGACGAGCATGCCTGAATGTACTTGTTTGAAAAGCTGGATATGAAGGAAGAGAGGAAATCTATCAGTAGTGAAAAATCTTCTGCCTTCTTTTCTACAGTTGCTGACTCGGTTAAGGAAGACTGTCCAGTGATGACGACCTCGGGGGCTGTTCTCCCGCCACGTTTAAACTAAGGTACAAAACTCTTCCCCACCCCTAGTGTACAGCGGTCGTCGATTCCCCGGATTCATGACCCTATTCATTATTTCATGGGAAGGTAATTGAGAAGGTTTCTTTTGTCTTCCTCCGTTGTCTTTTTGCGCGTAGGAATAGATCGCACATAGGGTTGCGGCATCACGGCCAGACACTTTTATAGCGGTGTCATTGAAGCACAGTGGGATACCTTGCGTTTGCATGCCTCTAGCCTTCGAACTATCTGACGTGAGTGGCCTATTGGGAGCAAGCATAGTTCCAGCCAAGGAAGCTCTCTGGGGTCATGGAAACATGTCAGCCCTTCGCTATCCACAACTTATAATCTAAGCAAACAAAACATAAATCTCGACCATATGGTCAGTAAAACTAAAAAGTATAATCAGGTAATCATAGAGGAAGCTCTAACAATCCGGCAGGACACGGATGGCGGCAATACGTAACATTGGTGGGAGGATGTCACTAATGATGGCACGCATGATATAGCGACAGCGATTCTTAATTAACAGGTTTCAGTAAACAAGAGTGATTGATGACCAACAGTGATCCCTTATCCCCCGGTAAGTGACTCGTTCTCAGGGGATTCTTTACCAACTTCTCTCTTATCCAACCTCGCCGGAAAGGCGTCGTTCGATGAAAGTCCACACACCACACAAAAGAGCACAATAGACGCCTGCTGAATGGCAACCTGCTACGCATCGAAGGATCTGGTTTCTTTACGTGCCCCGTTTCTCCCGCTGCATTCGCCTCGTCAGGAGACGGGATGCATGTCCTTGCGACGCCATCGCGAGCCTAAAGGCAACCAAGGAGGCGTTAGGATCCAAGAGGGAAATCGTGGCTCGTAAGCGAATTTATTAAATACCTTGGTTGAACTGGTGTCGAAATTGTATTTACCGTTTTAGCGTTCAGGGTACATAACTTCGTCGAAATTTCAACGTTCATTCATTCAACATTTTCAAAAATAGATATATGTATCTATATCACATCAAAGGTTTTTAATCAGTGACGTTCATCTATTCCCAAGCCTGACGATGTTTACCACAATTGTTCCATTACTGCGAAACTATTATTTTGAGTTGTAGTTCTTTGTGCCGTAATATTGAAACAAAACGTAGAATTGGCATCCAAAAATATTTTAAATTACAATATGCTAAATACCTCGGGTAGTTAAATTCCATCGTACGGTTTCGCTCCCAAATCGTACGCCCGATACGTAATACGCTATAAAGACTATGATTACACGAGGTTTAATCCAGGTTTAAAAATGAAAAAACCCTTTGCTGGAAAACTTGGGTCAACTCAATCTCCTGGTTAGTTTAGTGCCACGTAAAAAAAACACAAAATAAACACCCCGTGACTTTTAAAGATGTTTTATCGATGGCTACATATGTTGTGACACACCACACTGAAAATAAGGGAGCCGTAGTCTCAAGCAAGGAGATTTACATTAATTTCTGTTCTTACTCCCAATAACACCATCAATTAATACCTATTTAGGCTGATTTAGGCCTTCTATATGTTGTGACTGGTGCAAAGAAAGATCACCAGATTATTCCTGTCTCTGTGAAAAGGTGATACTTTAGGCATTTCAATTCACTTTCCGTTATAATTAAGAAACATCAAATCATAGTCCAGGATGAGTGCTTCAATTTTTGAATGAAAACCTGCCAGAAACCGAAGCCTATTTCACTTCCTGTCGAAATAGCGATAAGCTCTTGCGACGAAGTATTCGTGTGATTCATGAGCCCGAAAAACTATTCTATCAGGACAAATGTTATTTTTACAATTTTATCAGTGTTAAATACTATTACTCTATGCGAACATCATTAAAATATTGTACAACAGAAAGGCAACGCAACACAAAGGCATATGGGATGCAGTTAAACTCGTGACTGAGGACTGACGCTAACAGATATTCCCTCATTACGTATCAATGGCAACCTTTATGAATTAGGAGATGTGCGAGCTTGGCTTTGAGCATTGATATGGATGCAATAATAGTTATAGATAATTCTCTATTTGACCCTGGAGAAATAAGAAGGAAGAGAAATAGGAGGGAGACCAATAACACTGCGGAAACTGATTTTCGCGAAATTTCTCTGGCACTTTCCACTTCAACAGTCATTTACCGTAAGTACGGAGCATCAAACATAGAATTAAGGATTCCAATACCATATTCGGCCTACCGATTAAACATTCCTTCACAGTTATACCAATATCAATGAATACATGTAATTAGAGTTGTTAAAAACAAATTTTTAAACGTCTTTTATCAGATTAGCCGTTCTTCTTTCCGAATATTCGGAAGTAGAAAGTAACGAATGTTAGCATTCGTTCGAGGAAACGAAGCACTTAATATAAACCCAAGGGTTTGACAATACAAACCGGTGAAGTTCCCGACTTTTCCCTCATTTAATTTACAGACTTCAACAAAAATGAAGCCTTCATCATCTTTGAGATTAAACACCCTTCCCGCACCACCAGACACAAAAATGACATCTTAAATCTTTGGCCTTTTCATCACATTTACCTAGGACTCTTCTAATATATCCTAACTTTTTGTTAGCTTGTCCACATATTCCCCATACGTGTTTCACCTGGGAGAAATCGTGAGTGAGGGCAACGCCTAGGCATTTCATTGAGTCTACACATTCCATTTCGGTGTTCCCGATGCAGTAGGCGTTCGGGAGGTAATTTCTCTTTTTCCAAACATTTATGACTGCGCACTTTTTTAAGTTTAGTTCTGATTGCCAAGTGTCGCACCAGCGTCGTATAGCATTAAGGTCATCTGACAATGTTGTGCTGTGTCCTCAGGATCACGGATGTCACGGTAAACCACTGCATCATCGTCATATAAACGTGTCTCTTAATGTAACTACGGGGTCAATGTCATTAACGTAAAGTAAGAATAAAAGAGGTCCGATAATACTTCGCTGGGGAACACCTGAAGTAACTTCTACTTCATTTGAGTTCAATCAAATGGGGACAACTTCAAAGGATGCCACGACCCGAATCACGAAGATTAGGACCAATGCGGAGATATGAACGCAGGTCGGATAGTTTTCGGAAACACCTCGTATTTATTAGGCTTGATATTGAATTGACCGGCACGATTTGGTAAGCTATCGGAGGTATTCTGAGGGATATTAGTGAAGACGCTTTGATAGAAGGAATTTAATAAATTTGTCTTTTCCAAACTGCTGGTTACTCTTTCGCCTTCATCATTTTGAGTGAATTAGAAGTTGACTTATTCCGAAATTCATTCTTTGCATTCGCCCTTGATATCTTATAATCATAAGTAGTCACATTCTTTTTGTCGCTAGAAATATCATCCCTAATATTTTTCATTTTGGCATGGCATAGCCTTTGACGTCGCAATGCCTTTCTAACATCCGCGATGTACCATCTAGGTTCCGTGTTATCATTAAAAATTTCATGGGAATGAACTTATTGACTGCTGAACGCGGGATCTCAAGGAAGCGATTCCACGAATTCTTAGTATTTCGGTGGTTACTATCTTTCTTAAAACTTGCAAATAAATTCTGTAGCACACACTTTAGGCCATTGTAGTCCCTTTCCTTAAACATGTAAATTTCGGCATTTCATGCAATCATCCACCATGTAACCGCTATCCCTAAGTCAAAATTCAATGTAAGTAAAACTTAATGTAATTAAAACGTTAGCAGTAAACAATAGTTATTCAAAAGATCTAACAAACGTTACCGGAATAAACTTACAAAAATAGCCTTAAGCCACATTTACAACCCCGAACATTTAAAAGATCCCACTGCCAAATGACGAAGAATACTGTGTCTACGGACTATTTCTCAAAAAGTAATTAAAAATTTTCCTAAAGAAAAAATTAAATGTGCCTTTTACTGTGGTTTATGCGTTAAGAACTTGATACTTCATACTAAAAACAAAGTCCCCAAAAATGAGAGGAGTGGAGTGTATGGCTAAAGTGCTCAACATGTAACACAAAGTATATTGGGCAAACGGGACGGAAATTTAAAGAAGGAATTAAAGAAAACCAAACTCGTGTAAAAAATAAAAACATAACATCCCTCTTTGCAAAACACCTCATCGAAAGTGACCACAAAAGTGACTTGGTGACTAAAATTATTCATTTTGAAAATAAAGGTCAAAGGCTCGATTCTTTGGAGCAGTTGGAAATTTTGAAATGCGTCCGTTGCAAAGATGAACTTGCCAACGAAATTTTGTATTCCTCCCACTCCCAACTCCTAGACCAACCACTCTTCCAAGTCAACGATTGACACCGAAAGATGTAATTCTCTTTTCTTCCCAGCTACATTGTAAGCTTTTTACCCCTCCAACCTCCCTCTCTGACCAACCCCCCCTTCTTTGATCGGAAGGTATATATACTAAGTTTGCTTCTATGAGGACCACCTGATGATGACGTTCAACGTCGAAACTTGGGTCGTGTTTATTAAATAAAGTGTGTGGAACTACAAATTAAATTATTTCATTTCATTATGTTATGCAAATCCCATAAAGTTACACCTGAGACAGCAATTTTTTTTAGTAAATTTTCCTTTTAGGCTTCTTATTTCGGACTCAATGTAGCGAAAACTTAGCATTTACTGCCCTGTGGTCACTAATTCCTTTTATAGTTTCTAAAGTTAAGACCCTTTCGGGAATATTCGTTGCTAACAAATGAAGAATATTAGCGTCCCAATTTGGTGAAGTGACAAGTTGATTCGAATAGTTCGAAGTACAATAATTCAATAGCGATTCGCAGATATCTTTGTCCATACCGCCCGTTCTAAAACTAAATGTGCCCCAGTCAATAGATGAGACATTGAAATCTCCACCAATTATAACATCGCGAACATCGTGTTGGGATAAAAAACATTTGACTTACTGATCTAATTCGAGTATTACATTGCCTTTGTCGACTGGCGGTCTGTAAAATGAGTATGCATAGATTCTTTTGGATTGTGGACTTTAAATTGAGCACCAAACGCTTTCGAAACCATTACCCAGGACTACCTCAGCCCTGCTGTGGCAAGAATTTTTTACTGCTATAGACACCGCCTCCGATTCTATTTGTTCTGTCATTTCTGTAAATGGAAAAGGATTTTGGGAAAATTTCGCCGTCGGCAATATCACTGAATAACCAGTTTTCTGTCCCAATAATTATATCTGAGCCTGTGCTTTGAATAAGGTATGATAAGGCAATGATATTCCGCGACTTTATTTTTTTAATTTCGGCAATTAACTAACAATACAGCCTGCATAAGCCACGACCCGCAGCCTGGAACACTTCGTTCCCGCAGCCGCCGCTCCAACCGCCTTCGTCACATGGGGAACGCCGCCACTAGGAATGCACCATACTGTCAGGCGCTGCCGCACATCCTCATGACCTGCCCTCTCCCGCAACGGGACTATCTCACGTCTGACGTTACTGCTGCCAATCTCTAGAATCCCCCCTTCTCACTCTGACGGTTCCCTCTGGGTGGTACTCTCACAGGGGTGGAGGTAGGGGCTGCAGATACCGCTGGGCTATCCTCAATAGCATCTGCTAATTGTTGGAGATGGGAATGAGGTTTGTCTTCGCATCTACCATCCTTCGCCGCAGCGTTAACTTTTCCCCACTACTGCGCGAGACAACCTTCCAATACTCCGGTTTCTGGAACGGCACCTCGCCCCATCAAAGGATCGGACTTCGGGCGGCCTCTCGATCACTCCGCCGCATGTTGCATTCGGACGAATCCGTGCGGCCCCATTGGCGCGGCGAGATTTGGCAACTCCACCCAGAGCCCAGCCCTCCTGTGGAAAAGCAACCTTCCCGTCAACCTTAGACCGAAGCTCAGTCACGATACCCTCCAACGGAGCCCTACGGACCCTTAGAGCCACGCACTCACCAGCGCAGGCGTGCATCGCGACAGAATACATTACACCCGCAGCGGAGAAATTGTCATTATCTGTGTTAATGATGTATTTTAATGGATTTTTTGGAATTCCTTGCTTGGTTTAACATAGTTACAGCGCGATATAATCTCAGCTGTTGAGAATTTTAAAAAGAAACTACAGCATGCGCACAATCTCATCAGAGCTTAACGTGGAATAGTTAAAATTTGATTAAAAGATATATCCTTCAGTAAACTCCCATGTGGTGTAATGAAAGACTATCATATGATTTAATAAAAGAACGATAACGTGTGTTGACGATGGGTAACGGCAGCTGTTTCCAAATAGATTCGTGTGCCATGATTTTATGAGAAATTGTACACCTCACATATCAGCTTAAAATTATTTAGATGATGTTAGTGCGCAGTTTTAATCATTCAGATTTCAATGGGTTACTTCAAAGCGTCGCCTTCCTATGAAATGTTCAAATGTTCTAGAATTACACCACCTATGCACTGAAATTCGTTACTGAATGTAACAATTGATAGGTCGGTCCACTTGAGCTATCGAGGATAGTCAATTTACCCTGAGATCCGTGGGTCTAATATGTCGCCAAGCGCCCCGATTCTTTCAGCCAAGAGATGGCGTCAGGTTAAGAGCATCCGCCCGGCAAGTGGAAAGGTCCGGTGTTCGAGTCCTGGTTGAGGAAATATTTTTACTCTTGTGATCCGTTCGATTCCGCCTTCCCCACCTCTATTGTGTTCGTCCTTTATATGTGTTCCTATCCCTTTTCCTTATATCTGTTTCTGTATATATGAGTATTTATTCGCCGTTTGGCGGGATTTCGTGTTTGAATGTGTATTTGGCCAATGTGGCTCATCTCTTTCTTCTGGCTATGCGTGCCACGAAACGCACTGTTCCTTTCCTGTATGATGTTGTATGAATTCTAACCCACTGTCCTTTCCTTTCCTTGTGTATTGTCTATTTCTCCTTTGGTGGGTGAAACTGCCCCCTGACGCCATCTCTTGGCTGAAAGAATCGGGGCGCTTGGCGACATATTAGACCCACGGATCTCAGGGTAAATTGACTATCCTCGATAGCTCAAGTGGTTAAGAGCATCCGCCCGGCAAGTGGAAAGGTCCGGTGTTCGAGTCCCGGTTGAGGAAATATTTTTACTCTTGTGATCCGTTCGATTCCGCCTTCCCCACCTCTATTGTGTTCGTCCTTTATATGTGTTCCTATCCCTTTTCCTTATATGTTTCTGTATATATGAGTATATATATATATATATACGTACCAAGAGTTTAAATTTTTCCAAATAAATACAGGCATCGAGAATATAAAAATAGAAGGTAGTACATTATTGCATCGTAAATTCACTTTGTTGCCCATTAAGGAAGGAAGACTTTCTAATGGCACTGATTTACCTTAAAATAAATTATAATATGGAAGTGGAGCAGTAAATCTCGAGATCTAAAACACCAGAGTAATTTTATTCCTTTGATATGCACCTACCGCAAGATTGCAAGCGTATGAAGGGCGCACGTAATCGTGATGATCGCCCACGCTGAGGGACCACCGGAGTTGGATGGATTTTTCATTACATCCTTAAGCCGAATTGTTCTCTAGTCTATATTTGAACTATATTAGACCGCCCATTTGCTGAAGTGCTTTTGCATTGTATCCGTTCTAACCATGTGGCTCCATTAGAGTGGCGGCTCGTACACAATAGCTGCACCACTTCCATGAGAAAAATCGCTCTTTAGGCGATGTAAAAGCTTAACACAAATGGTGAAAGTAAAGAAGATTTAGAGGTACACTCCTACTATTTAGAGGTGCATTTTCACAGCGCCGCCGTCCACAATGTAACATTGTCATCCAGCGACGTAGACGGCGATATACGGAGCGCGAAGAAAGCTTCCAGCTCCTATTTGTCGACAAGGGTGGAGGAACACGACGAGGTGGGGAAGGTAGAACGAAGGTGAAACGAGAAATATGGTTGACAGGTTCCGCAGCGTCTACAACAGAGTCGACCGAACCATATACAGGCCGACTGTACGCCAGCCGCGCTGGAGCGAAAGAACTACATACTTTCAGGGCGGAGAGTGGGTGGAACTGTTTTGAGAGGGAAGACTGGAAGGGCTTGTGACGGTAAACAGTCATATGGTATTAAATAAATTATTGAATTATAGACATTTTAAACACATTTGGAAAGGGAAATTCCTAAGAACTGGAGTCGGGAACTGCTACTCGAGAATCTTAATATTTCTCAGCAGTGAACTTTATATTAACAATTCGAGTGGTGCATAAGCAAATGCCCAGAAGTTTTATATCCGCGTTCAAAAAACATAAAAATACCTAATTAGTAATTGCAAGAAAAGTGAAATGAAAGCATAGCACTACTAAATTAATACTTAATTTAAAGTCCATCATGCAGATAAAATATCGTGACTTTAACTGCGATCTGTAAATTAACTATGACTGGCCAAGTGGTTGGAACAATGGAAGTACGTTAATTTCCATAATGTTATCTACTTTTTTTAGTAATGCTATGGAATGCGAACGGTGCAAAAGATTAAGAGAAGAGAAAAAGTGAAGCGTCAAGAATTAGGGTAATGACAACGTACAAGTGAGAAAAATCAAGAAATATTCTCGGGGATCATGGCTCGCATCGAGTGCTGAGAATATGTTGAACATCTTTCTGGGGACCACGACTAGTCTTTCACCCCCAGTGTTTTTCGTGGACTTCTGGGATTTTATGGTAAGATTTATGAAAGCTTAAAACACCACTTAGCTCAAATATATACTGAGTTAAATGAAAATTATAATAAAATACTGAATTAACTGTGATACTGAGTTTTATAATTTAGACATAAATCATTAACTTGGGAAATCGGTGAAGCTAATTTCTTGGTTTTGTGTATTATTTATTGCATTACATATTTCGGAATATACATGGGAGTTACTGACAAACGGTCACATGGACGAAGGTACAGCGCAAGTGACAGATAACTTTGCATGACTTTTTTATTGCTGTTGAATGTTTCTTTAATCTTGAGGTCTCTCTCCTTATTCATTATTTGAGAATAATGGCAATAAAGTGATAATCTTTCATCGAGCTCCTATGGTCACTCCGGAACGAACATGAACACCACTCCCTGCTGGTCATACACATAAAGACGTGGGGTAGACGTTAAGAGAAGAAAATAATTGTGTCATCAGTTTTCCCATCTCAGCGTACCAATCGCTTATGGAACGAGTTCAATTGATTTATGTAGGCCAATTGAATCAGTATATTAAAAAAGATTAAATGAATGCAATTAGGAAAAATTTTGGTGAAAAATCTTTGATTTCCAAGCAACTAGTACGGTAGGAGCTCATGCACGCAATATTTAGGCTGATGACTCGTGTCTCCCTGGTGCTCGTGTTCTTTCACTTTGAGAATTTATTATTACCCTCTACACCGTAGACATAATCGCTCTAATAAATAAACATTTGCACACCGTCTTTCGAATAGATTATAAAAGAACAGTAAAGAATAATCAGCCTTCTCTAAGGCGAAACTCATCAGCCGCAACAGCGCATGTGGGACGTTTATATTATAGTGCTGTAATTCTTCGTTTCCTACAAAAGATTAATCACGATCAACCGGCCGGTTCGCCCGCGCGCCCCAGGCAAGTCTTCATATACTTTTTAATTTCAAAATAATTTGCAGGTAGACCATTTCAAGTTGTTCAATTATCCGAGAATTTGGAAGATATATTTCTTCAGTTGAAAGATTGAGTGGAAACATAATGAGTCCATTTGATCCACCAAAAGATCGATGCGTGTGATTCCTTCGATATCATTGGCTGGAGAATAAATCTTTCTTCAGAGAGCGCCAGCTTCAATCCACGCCCACTCACGTCTAACAAAGCCTTCCGCTAAAAAAACATCAATCCTCGTTCCAGACCGCGAAGATCACACACCAGATCGCACGTCAAGATAAATACCCAATTTATATTTTTCATCATTAGAAAACTGAATTATTGTCAACCTTTAATTTGATATCACTTCTTTTCTATTCCCGCAGAACCGTCAAGAAGATCAGGGCAAGTTTTGAAAACATTTCGAGCTTAATCGAATTTCTATCATGAAAAAAATACCAAGTAACAAATTGACCAGCTCTAAATACTCGAATATGCCACTCAATAAAAATAACACTGTACAAAGGCAATTATGTGAGCTGTTTTCAAGAGAAGCAGAAAATACTTTACTCCACTGGTAAGAGAAATATGTAATTGTATTTTCCCTTACAGGATACCAGTGCAAAGACGATTAATATCCCGATTCATTTCGTGAGTGGTGGATTAAATTAAAATAAAAGGTGGAAATTCAATTTATATCAATAAAATAAAGACAATTTAGCTTTTTGCATATTAATAAGACACTAGAAATTTGAAGTCCGGCTAAATTAAGAGGAAAGTGAATGTAATCACGGGTAAATCTAGCAACTTGATGGAACATGGTGGATGGATGTGAACATGCTGGAACACACCGTTCATTTTTATGGACGGTGAGTTCCAGTATGTTCCGAAGCCTGTTATGAACGAGTATCTTAAGATTTACACTTTAGAAAATAACATGAAATTCGACAAAACTATTAAATTTGATTTACTTATTCCAATCATCCGATATACCTGAAAGTACTGAAATTAATTTCCTGAAATATTGAACTCTGAAATTCGAGCTTTGGGTCTGATGATTCTTCACTCAGAATGGGATAATTTTGCTAATAAGCTTCTTTCACTACTCCTCTTTCGCTGCAAAGATGACTTACAATAAAAGACGGCTTCTCCCGTATGAAAGGCGCAATGAACAACCAAACTATGGCATAGGTGCAGGCGATATCTTTGCTCTTGCCATTTCAATAGCATTGGCCCCGTAACGATACGTCTCGTTCGTCCTTGCGAGCTACGCACCTTCCGGGAAAAAAACCACAATGGAGGGAGAACCCGAGGGGGGAAAATCTTGTATCGCAGGCAAATGCTTAGAGCTTCTTAAAAGAATCGCCAATGATTGCCAGATATCACATTAACAGTATTCGACTATAAGAGTGACTCCGATTACTTGTTTCATGCGATAACCAGAAATATAAATATTCATTCTTCAATCAACCATCATATTCATTGATATCGTTTTAAAGATTTTCTTTGCGATATAATCTTGGCTTCCAAACATCACGTGGCTCATACAGGCCTGTACGTTTTTCGCTGTTATGCTACGCAATTCTATTTACTACATGAATTCACTTGTGAAATCGAAGCGTATAATTGCTAGTTCCTCTCTATTCCCCCACAGTTTCCCAGATGAATCTGATACCAAAAATCACAGGTGTGATTCGTCAGGGAGTTCCTAATGAGTTTTACCCAGACTAGAACACGAATACCTTCCTTTTAGTCAAACCTTCTATTTTTTCTTTGTATTACTCAAATACATGGCAGACCTATTCTAATAATGTTGTTTCGTACTGGTAAACCGGGGCTGATAGGATAACATCTGATCCATACGTCTCTTTTATTCAATAGCATCCCAACATTATTTATAAGTCAAGATATTCTATTCACCTCTTAATTACATTGTTTTAAAATTGAATAGTTAAATATTCCATTAATTTTAAACACAAAATGTTTTTATAAAATGAGTAATTTCAACATATTTCAAGGCCACTCACCCCATTTTAAGGACCAACAACAGTTTCCATTGCAAACTTTATCTTAGCTTTAAAGATATTTTTCAGTTATTGTGGAGAGAGCAATGCGATTCTCAAGAAATAGGAAGGGTAAGTTAGGCCAAACATAAAAACAGGCAGAATAATACTAAGGTGAATGAAAGTCACACTTTAAGGACAGTGTGACTATTTAATTTGTTTGTGAAAACTACCGTCTCGCAAAAAGGTTTAGGGTTAATTAGCAAATTAAACGAACGGATTTCAACAAAAATAAATTTGATAATGCCGAGTGGTAATTAGATATACATCGCCGCGAATCACCCAAATGCGAATTGTTTGTAGATTACTAGTTAACAATAATTACTCACGTGATGATAATACGCGCATTTTTATTGAAAAAATGAGCTTGAAGACTGCAAATTGTGCTTAACAAAGTGTAGATTTCCATATTATTATCTCAACGTGCAAACCGCAATTTGTTGGAAAAATGCAGATTGGGAAAACGGAACGATACATTTAGAGGAGTAGGGCTAATGGAATTCCGTACAAATTATAAATTAGAGGTAGCATCCTCCATCCATAAAAAAACAGAAACAGGAAAGACAGACATTTAAAACTGAAAGAGCCAAAATCGATTATATTTTAATGCGATAGAAAGTCAGAAATCAAGCGAAACACTGCGAAACCTACACGAGCGAAGATATAGATTATGACTAAACTCTACAATAAATAATATAGACACAGAAAAATTGTGAAGGATTGGAGGGTAAACAGCAGTGATGATTGGACGTGAAATGAAGTAGGCCGGAAGGAAAAAAAATAATGGGCAATTTAACAACGTATCAATTCTTTTATACAGGGACTGAAGCTCATTTCTGGGTTGGTACTGAGGATTTTCTAAAATTAGTCATCTGAGGTGGATGAATGTCACCACCGAGTATATTCCAGGATAGATTTCCACCATGCACATGGTTTTCATTTCGAATAAATGGCGTTTTTTTCAATAAATTTTCGTTTATTTCGGGCTGGTACTGAATTTTAAAATCATCCCTTTTTGTGTGTGATATCGACTAAAATACTGCTATTACGCGTTCACGTAATACAAGCAAGTTATATCATTGATTTGATCACAATTTTATTTTACATTAACCTTTGGGGCCAAAACTTTATCTAAGTTTCATCTCTTTCCGTTTCTCTTATGGAATGAATGTCATTACATTCATTTTAGTTCCAAAGATGCTTAAGCTAGTCCTCCATTATCCCTATCCAAAGCTGATTTTCTTACTATCTAATAAAACTTCACCATTACATTCCCCTTTATTCGGCTTCCTTAGTTTCCCCTGGCGGACTTGATACTTCTTTTTACCCTAGTTTTCATTCTTAACATTTGTAGTGAACCTTACCGCCTTGTCTCTCAGATTTTTCATTTTCGTATTGTGCTCTGCATTTCTTTTTCCCTTCTTGGCCTCTCTTTACTTTATGGTTCTCACTTAATGTGGTCATTTCATCTTAAGCATCCACTTCTATTAAAATATTTTTACGGTTATCCCATGTACATCATACGAAACATTTTAGGAACATCTCCCTTTTTTGCAACCACATTTCACTTAGTTTCTTCTCCGATGAAGGATCCATACGTCTTCTGGGAATTACCGCCGCGTAGGTTGATTGTTACACAGCTGCTTCACCCCCCAGTCCTGGAAGCGTCTTCAGGTCGAAGTGATCTCAGAGTCTGGGGCCAGCGGCGCGCTAATTTCCGTCATTCCGTTGAGCAGAGCTCACCTCTGCCGGTCTCCTTGGGTGCATAATTTCAATATTGTCAGGGGAGTAGAAGGGCGGTGGAGTAAATATGCTAATATTGTGAAGAGGAAACTTACAAACTAAGGCTATGATGTATACATACATTAAATATCTTTTTTTTATATGTAATTTTGTATTATGTATGCATAATTTTTTTCCTTTTTTAGCATACATTTTTTATACTTATATTTTTTGTAATGATGTTTGTTATAAATATTTTTTAAATTTTTACGTACAATTTAAATTTAGTTGAACATGATTTTGAGTGTGAATTTAACATTTCTGATTTACCACATATATAAAACTAAAATTAGACAAGCATAAGAAAGACTCATAGGAGAGTATATTTTTTAGACAGTGTATGTGTAGTTGGAAGGAGAGCGTCACGGCTCCAGATATCAATTTAGAATTTATTCCAGAGAGAAGGCAGCCTCTCTTAAAAGCTTCTGGACGTTTTGTTGCAGAAGAATTGAAGGACGTTGGCGTGCATTCCTGACGTCTTTCATAGGTACGTCTGCTCACGCGGAGGGTTTTATTTGGAAACATTTCCATAGATTTAATAATTGGTTTTCGTTTGGCAAAGGCACATTCGTATATGAGGATTGGCCGAATGAAGGGCGCTATACAGCCGACACTGGCGTAGTGGCTGAGGGAGGGAGAAGAGGAAAGGAGGCCGTTTAGGGCAAAACGGGCTTATAGAACTTCGGATATTGCGATGCAGGTGTGGGGTAGGAAGGTTAGGCGAGGGTTCAGGATGATCCCAAGGAACCGATGTTCATAATCCGTAGGAATACGTGTTTTACTGAGTGTGATGACGTCGCGAGGGGCATTTTTATGGTGTGTTCGAAACGAACGTGTGTGCTTCTGTTTGCGTTGGTTGAATTGTATCTTCCATGTTTTAGTCCATTTGTTGATTATTTTAAATGAGTGTTTAGTTTGCGAATGTTGTTGTGGGTATATCGTAATGTTGCGGAGATCGCGGTGTCGCCCGCGTACATGTGAACTGCAGTGTGATGGTGTGGGGGCATGTCATCAACGTATATGTTGAAGAGGAGCGGACTGAGCAGACAGCCTTGGGGAACTCCTGCCTACGAAGGGCGCAAAGAGGAGAGACTGTTTCCTTCAGAATTGCAACATTGACGGCGACGATGATAGCTTCAGAGAAAGAATATTAAGGGCAGTGAAAACCCATCAGCGGTGAGTTTTATGAACAGTTCTTCTTGCCATACACGGTCCAAAGCTCGGGCGACGTCTAGAAAGACGGCGTCCGTGGGTCGATGGAGGTTAAAACCTCGTGTTACGCCTTCCACGAGGCGTGGGACTTGGTGTGGGGCGGAAGAATTCTCTCGAAATTCAAGCTGTTCCGGGTGGATGTTACTATTCTCTCTGGCATGGGAATCAAGGTGACGGAGAAGGATTTTTTCGAGGATTTTGGAAAGAATGGAATGGAGTGTGATGGGACGGCTGTTACCGTGAGTGGTGAGGTCTTGTCATGGTTTAGGGATTAGGATGTATTAACTAATTCTCCAGATGGAAGTGAAGTAGGAAGAAAAGTAAATTTGGTTGAAGAGGTTCGTGGTTCTAGAGAGGGATTTTTGGGCGGATACGGCGGTTTTGAGAAGGACGTTGGCAATTTTATCAGGGCCAGGGTCCTTGAGGGTAGGGGTGGAGTCAATGCAGGCCTTGACTTCCTGAGGGTTGGTAAAAGGGGTAAAAGGGAACTGAAGGATGATGGGAGGGAGTGAGGAAGAAAGAATACAATTTTTGAGTCCATTTTGGAGGTGGAGCATTCAAGGGACATGGTGTTTTGGATATGGTCCGCCTGGATTTCGATCTTCAATTGAGCATCGAAGTTGTAGGATCCGTTATGGCAAAGCGGGTTTTCGGGTTAGGGATCGGGATATATGTCAGAGAGAATTACGCTCGAACGAAAAATTAGTGACATAGTTGTTCCATTTCTCGCCAATAAAAGGCCGCATTTCACGCTTAACCCGGGCGCACAAGCAATTGTAAGTCACTCGGTCGCCAGGGAGGCGATATCATTGCCATCGCTTACGCGCAGATTTCCTTTGTTTAATGAGTTCCACTAAACTTAGGGGAAAGTGACCGTGGTCTCGTGGTGGTTCGGTAACGGAACGCGAATCAGACTCTTGTGCATTAGGAAGGGTTCTTAAAAGGAAATATGTGCGTTCCTCTATATCTACTGGTGAGCGCGAGACAAGAGGCGACGCGGAAGATGAAAAAGAGAAGAAAAAGAAGAGAAGAAGAAGAAGAAAAGAACTTCCGAAGTGGAAGGAACCCGTTTCCATCCGGAATCACCTTGGAAGGGGGTGAGGTTTTGACAGAGGAGATCGGAAAGCGAAATAAAAGCGGAAGGTGGTCAGAGGTAATGGAGTGCACTACGGTAGGCGTGACGTCACAGGGAAGGTTTAGAGAGAGACGGAAGTCCAGAATATCTGAACTGTGCTTACTACTAGGGACCTGGTGGATAGGGAAGCTAGGGTTGGTATAGGTATGCCAATAATGTAGGAAAGGAGAGTCTTGCCGTCGGAATTTCCGGAGTGGGAGTTCCAAGCGGCGTGCTTAGCGTTTCAGTCACCGAGAAAGAGACCGTTTACATTTCTGGGAAACAGTGTGCGGAAATCATCAGTTCTCATCTTCTTGGTTGCAGAGTAATAGACGGAGTGAATATGAAGATAACCGTAGGGAGTGGTGAGTGCGATTCCTAGGGCTTCTAAGTGGTTGAACCGAGGTACATTCAGAACGGCGTGGACAAGCGAGTCACGGACTATACGGAACAGCTATTCCTCCTCCTTTGTTATGAAGTTCGCGAGTCTATGGATGTGAAAACGTTCATGCGTGAGGTTGATGTGAAGTTTGAGATGAGTTTCCTGGAAAAGAATAATATCTATGTGGTTGTCTAGAGCCTATCGAAAGAGTTCATGTTTTTTTCCTTGCTTGCTTTGCAAGTTCCAAGGCATAATTTCAAAAATTGAGATGTTTGCATTATGAGTGCCCATTATGTGTGGATGAGAAGGAGCTGTTCCAGAAGAAATGACTTTCTGTCGCTAACGGAGGGATGCGCGGAGAGTTCAGAGTAAATCTCACGTCACCAACTCGTAAATCCGCGGAATCGGCGCAGGATGCCTGAGGGGCCAAAGGTGGCGATGGTGAAGCTGGCGTCGCCACAGGAGGGGTAGCCGACTGAAAAGAAGGTGGCGAATGGAACTAAGTGTTGCACGAAAATCAATTATGGCCGCTCGTTTCTGGAAAAGTGCTTTTTGGCTTCTTTGTGGGCCTGGCAGTCACGGTAAATGCCGGATGGGAGCCCTGGGAAAGGTAGCAGGTGGCCTCAGTTTCTTTGGATTTTCGCACGCCCCGGAAAGGTGGTCTTAACCGCAGCGCACCCAGTTAGGCGGGAGATTACAATATTTTTGTGTACCTACAACGGTGATCGGATTTAAGGGCCTGCGTAAAGGGTAAATTGCAACTCTGAGTCCAGCTAATTAGTCTATTGATTTGATCATTTCTGCATGAACACAAGGTTCAAATACAACCTTGCAAACTGGCGTCGGGTAAGCCGGTACGGGCTGTACGTCGTCCTCATACTGAGCGTCTGTCGGTCAAGTGGAAAGGATGCGTTCCACCGAAACAACAGGGAGACCGAGCGCTACCAGCTCCTCTTTGATTAGTGCAGTGCTGACTGCCGGGAACGTACCTCTGAGGGAATATTCCCTATTTTTTAACAAATTGAGTAGCTTCAGGCGTAATGTGGTGGAAGTGGAACATAATGAATAACTAATCGTAGCACTTTTCCACTTGATACACTTATCAAGTGGAAAAGTGCTGCGATCAGTTATTCCCTATTCTTTGCCGAAGGAATTTGGTGTGTGATACAGCTCACCGACATATCCTAAAAGATTGTTCTCACAATCTTAAAGTCAGCCAGTGAGCTACATTCTGCAATTCGGTCTTAATATATAGGAGACGCAGGCTGGCCCGGAGAGCTCTGATTGGCTCTTTCGTGGCGGCGAATAGGAATCACCTTTTTCCACGTGGATGTCAGGGTGTAGCCGTCCTCACGGTTTAAATTATTAGGATTTTTCATTATGTCTACCGCTTCTCTCATGAGTCTCGTAAATAATATTTCTCTCTTGCCAGCACTTTTGCTTGTTCGAACTCAATCGTGTGTCCAGGTTCTGAGCACGCATATTCGGCAATTGCCGAGAGTCGGAACTGTTTCTAGTATATGGCCGTTCGGTGTTCCATAATGCTGCATTTAATGGACCTTCCTGTTTGGCCGATCAAAGACTTCCCACATGTGCATTTGATCTCATGTACTCCGTCGTATATGAGATCGGGGAATCGGTCCTTAGGCTTGGATATGATGTCGCTGATTTTTCTCGCTGTGGAGAACCTAGTTATTACATTATGCTTCCGTAGGAGCTTACTTATCTTTTCTGCTGTTCCGGTGACGTATGGGATGGTAGCATCTGTCGTCGGTTTATCATTTTTAGGCTTCTACCCTCTCTTTTTCTTTGCCAGAATCCCGTTTTCCGTCGGTTCCTTTTCTTTCTTGGCGGTCCTTTTATGGACCACATGTTCCGGGTAACCGTTTGCCAGTAGCGCTGAGATCGGACATCGCTTTTCCGATGGAATCGATCCTGCGTCTCAGATGACGTAGGCATGATGAACTAGTGTCTGGACTAGGGAACCCTTCTGAGCGGGATGGCGGTGTGTTCGCGCATCCAAATACCCGTCGGTAAGGGTTTTATTGCGATACACATCATGGCCAAGGCTGCCATTAGGTTTTCTGCTCTTAGGATCAACTGTTGCCTCTCCGCGGAAAATGCCTTCTTAGCACGAGCTAAGAAGGCATTTTTTCCTTCACCTGAAGCCCATCTAGGTCCTTTCATCACTTGTCATGCTACTTCCAATGAAAGGTTCAACTTGATTCAATAGATCGTCCCGCATTATCTATGTTGAATTTTTCTCTTATGGAATCTAGAAATGTAGTTTAATTTTTATTGCATTTAATTTTATTTAAGTTCATGACACATGGTGTTTAATACTACACACTACACAGTTCTGTTCGATTTACGTCAATGTCATATTCAAAACAGAGAATGATAATATCTTCCCCATTCACCTTAACACTATTTATATCCATGCCCTGTACTCCTTGAATTACGCCTTCCGAGTCAACGTACAACAGTACTGCCTAGAGATTTTATCCTTGTCTATATCGATTATTCATTAACGTGTTTCCTTCCGCGTTTTATTCGCTTTGAAGCAACTTGGTTCTGGTTGAATCGATAGATTATTCTTCCGGTCGTTTCATTAGCCACCTGAAATTTATATATCTTAAGACGGGAGGAAGACAGGGGATGAGGTCAACGTGGTCTCGATCTCTCGATTCCACAATAATGGCTGATAAAAGTGTGGCATTTTTTCGATCAATATCCCCAGATAGAGTATAGCCGCCCTCGCTCGCTTTTCCTTCCTGTCCTTCAATCGATTATACGGCAGGTTACCTTAAGATTGACTATACAGTCTTTTGCTATTTTCCGTATGATATCTTTTGTTGCATGTGACACCAAAGAGTTATAAACCCTTCTCATATCTGCCGATGTTCCTTTTCTTCTGCACTGAAATAGTGGCTATCTCCTTGAAAACAGAGAGGAACCTCGGGGAACCCCTTTCGTTCATGAATGAGTCATTTCTTATAATTTTTGGACATTCGAACAGCATTTCGTGCTTCTAGAAAATACTTAACTCTCAACAGACATGTTAATACTTTTAAGGCTTCAAATTCCTTATATCATACGTCTCCCTGTTTACAATATATTTTCTCTCAAAATTATCTCATATATAAATCTTTTATGCCCACGAGCCATGTACCAGATGCTACGTCATTACAATAAATTACATTTCCGAAGTTTTGTGCGGAAATGAAATTATATCTGTGAACAAAAATCTATATTATCTATATTTCTGATGTTTTTTCATTAAATTTAACATGGCTCTTTTATTCAAACTGGATTTATATAAAGAAGGGCGAAGAAGTGCGCGCTGCATAATAGAAACTCGATTTCGAGTTACGTGATCACTGAATGGCCTCGTTCAGCAGCCTTATTTCCCTTGACTTTCTCGGTTCATGCAAATTCGAGGTATGGACTATCTCAAGAGCAAATGAAAGTACCCGAACACGTTTTTATAATTTTCAATAGCCACTGAACAATAGCTAACATACTTATATTTTATCTGCTGGAATATTTTGCTACATTTAACTCCTTTAACGCGTGTTTTGGCTTTTGAAGAATCATTGTACGATCGCATAGGTAGTGTTTATCAAATGAATTCATTTTTTTTTGTTGGAGAAACGTGAAAGCATTACCACTCTCTGCCCATCTTACTATAGAAATTTCTATTTTCAGAGAGTGAAAATTAGATAAGCCACGAATTGCTTTGCATTCTGTCGTAGTCTGTTCACATAAATTATAACTTAACTCCAAATAATTAACAGATTTTTATACGGCTAGTGTTTTACAAAATGCTAGGCTTAAGATCCATGCTTCGCGGCTTCGAATAATTCTTTCCCATTAAATTTAACAGCTCACACATCTTTTGAAAATGAAATGCCATCTATTAAGAATCCAACATCATACATTGACTTTTTTATTACCGAATAGTAGCTGCAGGCAAAATACTAGTTTGATACTTAAAACCAACCGTGTTTGGGAATATTCTGGCCACTCTCCCATTTACTAGTGCTCACCTTAGGATATTAAATTTGCCGAGGCTCTTCCAGTACGATTCATAGACTATAACATTAGACGATCATAAACTATAACATTTACTCTCCTCATGAAAACTTTGGTGCTTGACTCATTTCTAGCACGGTAAACTCATTCAAATATTTAAAAAAGTAGGTTAGCCTTAACATATTCTTGAAGTGCTACATTCATGGTTATTTTTTACTTTGAAACAGATACCGCTTTAAAAATAAGGAAGTGACAATTTACCGCTGCCATTTTTTTATTTCCTCTCGTAACCCTTGAACTCCAATTCTGGTTATGCGCCTGCTGCACAGAATGTCGCCCAGAACTGACTGGTTCAAGGATTACTAGGTTATTTCAGTCCCTATGCAAAGTTGACGCCAAAGCATCTAAAGCCTCTGCCCATAGGAGATAGACAACTGATATGCAAATCATGATCCGGAATGTGTCCTCCAGTTCTTCTTCTTGTTAGACGAAAACAATTTCACACAGGTTCCTAAAATAAGGATCTAATGATCAGCCATCTAAGGGCTTAGACTAATAGAAATCGTGTGATCCAACATACGTCCTAGGAAACCTCATTGTAAGTCAGGTACGCAAGAATATTATCTTAAAAGTTGTCTTTCGATAGAATATACAATGAGCAAAGAGAAGGTAACTTGAAGATGCTTATTAATATATATAGTTCTAGCAGGCCAAAATAGGCTATTTAGTCATTAAACAATGACATTGAATTGAAAATTTACGAAGTTGATTGAATTGAAGATTTATGAAGTTGATATAAACAGCTACAACTGCAGTTACACACTGTGCAACTTGTATACCAAGTCAACTTTAATACTGCTGGTACCTCGGAGTAAGCTTCGATGCCGATAGACATTTTATACACCGAAGGTAACCTTCTAGAGTCAGCAATCATGCGTTTGGCTTTAAAACTAAACTAGGGCATGCTAATTGCCGTGTACGTGTTCTCATGAGACCGTGGGGAAGAAAAAGACGGTAGACAAACAACAAAACAGATTCCCACGAATTTTCTTTGGCTTCTTTGCTAAAGTATACACGAGTACGATAATACCTACATATATAACAATAATATCTACTACACAGCTTATTTGCTATAATTTTTTTCTTATTCAAAAACAAAAAACTTAAAGAATTAAATTCAACGAAATGATAAAAGTGAATTAGCGAGCATAAATTAGCTAATTTGTGATCCCATGGATAAATTTGCAACAATCATTATTAGATTTGTGATAATCTGTATGATTTGTGATAATAATGTGTTTGTATGTGATAATCTTTTGAAATGTTCTTGCATATTTGATTCTTGGAGTTTATTGCCTAATCAATGATTTAATATCTAAATAACTGATATTCAATCGCAAATATGAAGCGCAGAAAGATACTATACCCTTGAAGTCATTGATTGAAGATGTAGCATAGGGCAACAATCTTCAATCGCAAAATTGACTTCTCAGGCTATCAAAAAATGGACCATATATTTTACAAAATAAAAGATATGGAAACATATTAACAACTCCTAGATAAAAGAATAATTTTAAATACACTGATTGAATCAATATATTTTATCCCTGGAGTTAAAACTTTCACGGCTCTTTACAGGAAATTTTTTTAACGAATTTCACGCGTTATCTTGAATCTTGGTCGGAAAAAGAACTACTAGGCAGTAAATTAAATAATTTTTTTTTACTCTTAAAACTCGTTTAAGTTCAATTTTACGATTATATCCTATGACCAATAGATCTAAACATAATTGATTCTCAGAAATAAATGGTTTTTAGGGAAATGAGTTGAAATAAGAACAAATCGAGTAGCTTCAGGCATGATGTGGTGGAAGTCGAACATAATGAATAGATCGTAGCAACTTTTCCACAGGATAAATTTATTTTACGACTGGGTTTCGATGTATTACATCATCATCAGGTGATGGTGGAATTACATCTCACCTGATGATGATGATGTAATACATCGAAACCCGGTCGTAAATAAAATATTATCAAGTGGAAAAGTACTACGATCAGTCATTCATTACGAGATGAAATATGGAAATGGATAACATGCCTACGGAACTATTTAGGGGATGACATATGTATACATGGAAGGATGGGTTTTATACGATAATTCGTGGCATCCATGAGGAGGTAATTTGACCGAAAGACTTAGCCATATTATTTGCTCACATTCCAAAAGGGAGAATGCAGACCGAATTTGTCAGGATTATATTCGTAGAACACTAAATTTAATTTCTCACGCAGCTGAAGTGGTACGTAGGACTATTAAGTAGAAGATGGAGAGGAAGCCAAAAGATTACTTAGGGGTGGATCAGTATCGGTTCAGGAAAGGGAGAAGCACGCATGATGCCAAGGCAGCAATAAGGTCACTAACAGAGAGGAAAATAGAATGCAATCAGGTTGCATGTTCGTTTCGAAGATAGAGTGAACTCGGTAGAATTAATTCGAGAGGCGATGAAGAGCCGGGATGAGCAGTTTTAGGAAGATGATTAAGGCTGTCAATTGTCACCCGTTCTGTTTACGGCATACACAGAGTAAATTGTAAAACAGGCGTGGCAAGAGATGGAGATAAGAAAGAATGTAGGGGGAAAGTTCATAAAATCAGTTCCATCTGTGGATGAACAAGCATTATTCAGCCAGTCTGTCAAATAGTTACAATAATTAGGGAATTACTGATATACATGAGATGAGAAGAAATCTAAATAAGTCAAAGTTTGTGAGGCTTACGAGAAAGAGGCAGGTTATACTCACATGTCAATTTTTGGACTTACAACCCTCTTCCCAACATCACAGCGCACACAGGCAGTTACACCTCAGACATCCCGAAATGTTTATTAATTGCCCGAACGGGCAAGTATAAACCGTTCCGGTGAGAGAAGTCTGACCTTTACCCGCCATTATACATAAAGAAATCATGGCATTGATATAAAGAAACATGGTTGGAGTGGTAGTGTGGTTTGCGAGAAGGAGAAACTTAAAACTAGGAAGAAAATATGAAATCTCAACCTAACAAGAGAGGGAAGCCGATAGGGCACGGCTTTTTGCAAACATTTACAATTAAGACCGGCAGTAAGAGTACTAGCTGCCTACCGGCGCTCTCTGAGAATAGAGCGGTACAAAAAGGAAACGGAGCCAAGGGGCGCCTATTTACCACAACGGGAAATCACGCTTGGGCAAGGGGAAGAGGGTGGTAGCAGGACCGTGAAACGGATAAAACGATACCAAAACAACATGGAGGACGGAGGAAGAGATCCGTCGGTCCGTGAAGCGGCTTATTACTATGAATAAAGTTAAAAGACAGAAAGGCTCAAAGGTGAGTAACATCGTTAGACAGTGTATACAAGTGCTTCTCCCCGGGATCGTTTGAATAAGGGTTAGCAGCCCAAAAATTTCATTTTTAATGCTTAGCGTTTTTTGCGTATTCCTGTTACGTGTGCTGACCTGAGGGTGGCTCTACCGAAATATTAAGACATCAAGCATTAATACACACATAGCCGTATGGTAAATATATTCGCTAAAAAAATAAAACACTAGATCAGCAAGGTTAGACATAGAGAATATGACGCAGATGCGGATAGTTTAGGTCCAGGCTTTCTTGATGCCGAGGTAGAAAGGGCATCAAGGGAAATAAAATCAAATAAAGCAATGGGGGTTGACAACACTGCCGCACAACTACTTGAATGTTTAACAAAAGGTAGGAGGAAGAGTTTATCATGGACTAATACGTAGCATTTATGAGAGCGGAAGATTTCGCCGGATCAGTGTCAATTCTAATTTCAAAAAAGTGAAAGACAGTCATATGTGAGGACTATAGATCAAAAAGTTTGATTTCACACGCAACTATAGACCAAATGATTTATTGGGAGATGATCAGTTTGGCTTCAGGAAAGGGAGAGGCACGCGTGATGAAGTTGCAGTAATTAGGTCACTAATAGAAAGGAACATTGAATACAAGAAACATACAATAAATGCTTGTACCATGAGGATGTAGTTGCCTGTTCCATAGGTTTCGGAAAGTCGTTTGCTCAAGTGGATTGGGAAAAAATAATGACAGATTTACATAAAATAGTAGTGGAATGGAATGATAAGTGAATTATCCGCTACTTGTACATATTTCAGGCTGCTGAGATACGAGTTGGGGATGGAGAGCCCAGATGGGTTATGCTATGAAGAGGGGTAAGGCAGGATTGTCCAATATCATCTCTGCTGCTTAACGTGTATATGAGGGAAATGGTAAAAGAGTCATGGAAAGAACTAGAGAAAAGAATAAAATTCGGCGGGGAATTTGTGGAATCATTTCGCTTTTGCTGATGTTCAAGCTTTAGTTTGTCGGTCAGCCAAGAGGTTGCAAGCATTTCTGAGTGCATTGAACACTAAGTACGATAGACGTGGGATGAGAATACATGTAAATAAAGCTAAGTTTATGCGGTAAACCAGAAAGAGAAAGGCTAAATTAAACATTAAAATAAGAAATGGCAAAACTAGAGCATATGGAACAGTTTATGTATCTCGGAAGTGTTTCGTAACAAAACGGTCAAAGTAATAGGAACATAAGGAGAAGTATTACACTAGGCAAAGAAGCCTTCACAAAGAGGAGAGAATTGATGACAGGGATGTTGAGTAAGGATGTTAAGAAAAGGCTCGTCAAAACTTGGATCTGGAGCTTAGCTATGAACGGCGCGGAAACATGAGTATTGAAATAGGATAATAGGCGTAGATTGGAGGGTTTTGAAACGTGGGTGTGGAGAAGAATGGAGAAGGTGAAATGGGCAGATAGGAAAACAAATGAGTAAGTACTCGATATGGGGGTGCAAGAGAGGGGATAGATGAGGGCAATCATAAGGAGACATGAAAAATGGATGAAAAGCATATTGATCGGTAATGGGATGTTGAAAACTGTGATAGAGGGGAGAATGTGAGGCAAACGAGGAAGTAGCAAGAATATGTAGGATAACAACACCAAATGGAACAAGAAGTTAAAGATACTGAGGGACTTTGAAATAGACTGAAGAAAAATATTTCATCACCTTTACAAAAGAAAGAAGCCTTTTGCCAGAACTCTCCAGCGTATATCTAGAAGAGGCAACAAAAAAATGCAATAATTGGGCGTCAAAGGAGTCAAAGTGAAGCGGCGAAGAAATTAACATGTTCCAGGTTGCAGACAACATCGCAGTGATCGCAGAAACGCGGGAGGAGTTGTCAGCAATTCTGAATGCTACGTGCCAAGTCCTTCGGGAATATAGTATGAGCGTCAACAATAAGACAATTAAAATCCTTATGTTTTTAAGAGAGAAGCCGAAGGCATAAGTATATCACACTACACGTCGTGGAACTTGAGCAAGCGGAATCCTTCGTCTACCTGGGCAGCAATACCATTTGGGATGGCGGGAGTTCGACCCACATCTAGCGAAGAATATCTCCAGCTAAGTAGACGTTAATGAAGAAGAGTCAACGAATTTGCTTAAAGAACTTGAGGTTCCAACAAGGAATGAATTGGTCGAAGAGCTCGTATGAAACATGGCACCATACGGAACAGATATATGAAACATTGGAAAAGCGGATCAGCGATAAGTAGAAGCCTTTAAAACATGTTACTTTGGGAGACTGCTGAAGATGAAATGAATAGACAAAGTGAAAAAGGAGGACGTATATAGAAGATCAGAAAACGAAAGGACCATATTGAGAGCACTCAACATTAATGATACGAAATAGGATTGGACACGCAATGAGAGACAATGGATTAGTTAAAAACATAAAAGAAGGGAAAATAAATCCCTTCCTGTAAGCGAGGAAGACCATGAGACAAGAACAAAGAACGAATTAAGGAGTACGTAAAATAGAAGAGCTATCGTAAGGTGAGAGAATCAGCTATGAATAGATTGTCGAGGGCATGCATTCGCCATACCCTCGGGCCGAGCATCCACCCGAACAATGAGCGCCTTACGCACCGTCTAATTCGTAGGAATTAGATATCGGGAATGACTCCGCAGGGGCCGCTGCGGGCATGACTAGTTTCCGCTATCGGTACCGCTGGCCGGTGACGCAGGCCGGGAAAGCCGTGCTTCCCTGATTGGGACTCCTGGCGGCACCCGTCTGAGGACAAGGGTCACTCCCAGGAGCGGGAATAAATTCGGCGACCGGCAAGGCATCGGGGTCAGTTGGGCCACGCATGTCGTGACCGCGTCTAGCTCGAGGCTTGTTACGCTCGCCGTGACTTCGGCTAAGACGATCTGATCACCCCCCGCCTTTCCTTCCGCTCCGTACCGCGACTGACGATTGGGGCTACGTTCGCCGTGCCCGCGTCTCTCAAATCCCCGTCTTCCCAGGACGATTGGGGCTACGTTCGCCGTGCCCGCGTCTCTCAAATCCCCGTCTTCCCAGGACGATTGGGGCAACGTTCGCCGTGCCCGCGTCTGCCACCGTTCCGCTGTCGCCTAGTCGTGTCATCTCGGAAGAGTAATCGCATCCCGGTGCCCGGCTCTCTCTCTCTACGTCTCTCTCCTCATAAACGTAAGTGATGTATTTTTGTACCATGTGCCTTGTTTTGTGGGAAATATATATGCATCCTGTTCCTGGATATTCCGGCCTAATTATTTCCTAACCATACACCCTCTCGACGCTCCTTATGTCGCCAAGGACTCCCCCGCGACATAATTGGTGTCAGGTGTGGGGTAAGGGGCACTACATCTTGTTCATTATTCAGTATAGATTCCTTGCAGACTACACAGTTCCCGACTCGTATAGTTTGAATTAATAATTTCCCATAAGGAATGAGTCTCTTAGGTTGTCCCACCCACGGAAAGCGTCGAGAGTAGTATATGGTAGAAAGTGATTCATAATTAAAGATTCACCCTCAAAATGGATTGGTTAAACTCAAGCGTAGGGAGATGTAATGGTCGAGGAGCTTCATTACGGGAGTCGAACTATGAGAGTACTACGCAACATGGTAGTTTAATTGATTTTACATCCTCGGTAAATACATTGACTGGGAATGAGGGACCGGACGCAGGGAATTTCCGCCTTCATAATAGTTCCATGGGTAATTCGTCGGGGGCGCCGACCTATCCCTCCATAGGCGGTCAAATTCATTTAATTCCCAACTTCAGCGGGGAGGACGAAGTTAGTGTGGACAAATTTCTGGAGAGTATACGTATTGTGAGCCATTTAAGTGGTTGGAACGAACAGCAAACGCTCGGGGTCGCGCGTCTACGGCTGAGTGGGACGGCGGCTGACTTTGCTGCAGCCAACCCTCATATAGCGGACTCTTATGAAAATTTTTCACTTTCCCTAAAACAGAAGTTTAATGTAAAAATATCTCCCTTTATGCTAGAGAGAATGTTTACCACCTGCATGCAAAAGCCGCTAGAAAGTGTCGCAGAGTTTTCCACTAGATTGAGGAACTTGGGGAATAAACTACGAGAGACATTGAGGGATCCGCTGTCCGAGAGCTCCAAACTAATGATGGAGGACCGATTATTAGCACAGTTTCTAATCGGGTTAAGAGAGGAAGTAGGCAGATTTGTGCTGGTTCGTAATCCTAAGGGAATTGTCGAAGCGGAGGCCTATGCCACCATGGAAGAGGCAAGCGTTAGAAATTATCAGAGTCTTAAAAATTCAGTACAAGCACTACAGTTCGACTCTCCCCACGAATGGTCGATAAATCTAGCGCAGCAACTAGCATCACAGAAACAAAATGGGACTTTTAAGGGCTCTTGGAATAGTTCAGGGCGCACTCAGGTCAGCCCGTCCGCAGAGAGGGGTCATAGGGACCATCAAGGAAACCGGAGACTTAATTCTTCTCCACGCACCTGCTATCGTTGCGGACTGGCTGGTCATATTGCGCGCACCTGTCGGGTTAAGGAGGATTCCCCTCGCGAATGCTATAAATGCGGAGAGAGCACCCATAATCCTAGAAATTGCCCTTTGGTGCTTTGTGGGAAATGCGGGAAAATGGGTCATTTTCCTATCCGATGCCCAACTAAAGAGTCCATGACAGGTTCGGGAAACGCTCCTGCCCCGACCAGTCGGTCGGGGGAGACGTCGTTTTAGCTGTTAAGCCAGAGGCGGGCTGGACCGTCCCCGTGCAAATCTTAGGCCGAGTATTTCATTTTTTGGTGGACACGGGAGCGGCGGTCACTATTTTGCATAAAAAGAATTTCCCTCTACACCAATTTGAAATCTCCAGGTATCATTCTAGAGTAAGAAGTGCTTCAGGCCACCCATTAGATGTCGTTGGGCAATGCACAATACCGTTTGTTATAACTGGGCATCCATATCCTCACGACACCTTGATTGCAGATCTCGGGAACGTCAATTACGATGGGATCCTAGGACTCGACTTCATGGTACGCTATGGGGGAAGTCTGTCCTTCCAAGACAGAAAGCTGAGGATTAATGAGGGTGGAGAAACGTACTTAGATTCGAACCAAGGAGACTCAAAGAACAGGATTAATCAAGAAAAGAAAATACTACCCTTAAAAATGGAATCCGCCCTTTCAATGACAGAAGACAACGCTGACCGAGACATGAATAGCTCGGGCCTCCCTGAATTTGATTTTCTGGGGGAAGAGAAAAAAATATTTTTGCAGGAAAAAGGCGACATTCAGGATGCGCTAGACGTATGGGAATCCAGCCCGTTGGGAACGGTAGGGGCGAAGGTTTTGTTGCCAATACCGTATGAAAGTAATGTTACATTAGTCTCTCACGATTTGATAGAGTTGGGGATGGGAAACAGAGAAAGGGAGCCCGTGAATGAAGAGGTAACTGAGTCGAGCGCAGGAGAGCCACGGGGGCATGCGGCCAACCCGTCAGTTACGTGTCCGTATCACATGCGTTTTAATGCTCAAAGGGATGATGGGATTAACAATGAGGAGTCCAAGAGTGACTGTGTTTTCTCATCCATTAACAAGGGTGATACTGTTGCCACGTCAGGGATTAGCGGGGGCCAAGAGCCGGCCGAGAGGTCTAGCCGTGATACTGGGAGCTCAGACGAATTAGAAGTAATTATCGAAGGGCCAAAGATTGTTCTCGAAAAGTCGATTAGGGTACCCCCATTCTCGATTGTAATTGATAGTGTGAGATGTGATGGGTCAAATGGAAGGGATGTGGAAATATTGGGAGAAGAGAGAGATTTAATTATACTTCCTGCCGTAGTATCGGTAAGCAAGGAGGGCAGGGTTCCCATAGTAATTTGCAACTTGAAAGCTGACACACAAATTCTAAAACGAGACACTCAAGTGGAAGTTGATATTTTTCGTGAGCAAAAAAACCAGCCTAATGTTCTTGAGTGTCAACAAGAAGACGATAATTTTTGGCCGGAATCAATAGAAACCGATGAACTTATGACCCTTTTTGATTTTAGCGAGGTGCCGGTCGACGCCCTCGAACCACTCCATCAGCTTGTCACTGAGTACAAGGAGATATTTCTCCATAAAAATGTTGAGTTAGGGTGCACAAATGTAGTCAAGCATCAGATTGACGTAGGAGAAGCCAGGCCCATAAAAAAAACGACCCTATCGCGTTCCGCATTCGCAGCGCCAGGCTCTAAACGAAGCGATTCGGGAGATGTTAACACAGGGAATTATTTCTCCCTCCGCGAGCCCTTGGTCAGCACCGATAATCCTGGTTAGAAAGAAAGTGGCAGAAGAAGGTATTGTGAAATACAGGCCCTGTATTGACTACCGAGCGTTGAATAATGTTACGAAAAAGGACGTATTCCCGATCCCAAATATGGACGAAGCGTTTGATCAGCTAGGTGGCGCCGCTTTCTTCTCCTCAATGGACCTATGTAGTGGTTACTGGCAGGTGGAGATGGAAGAAGAAAGCAAGGAGTATACTGCGTTTAGCACGCCGGAAGGACACTTTCAGTGTAATCGCATGAGCTTCGGCTTAGCCAATGCTCCGTCGACATTTATGAGGCTAATGACGACCGTTCTTGAAGGACTGATAAATAACGGGTGCATAGTTTATCTAGACGACATACTGAGATATGACCGCAACTGGATCGATCATTTGAAGGGCCTGAGGAAGGTTTTCGAGAGATTGAGAAAAGCTAATCTGAGGCTGAATCCGAAGAAAACTAAACTGTTTCATAAGCGAGTACTTTTTCTTGGTCACTCGATATCCGCAGAGGGCTTGCGGCCCGATGAAAGCAAAGTGGAGGCAATTAAACGATTTCCTCTCCCTAAGGATACTAAGCAGCTTCAATCCTTTTTAGGTCTGGTAGGTTACTATCGTAAATTTATAAACAACTTTGCCAAGATTTCCAGTCCCCTTACTAAAAACCTTTCTAAAAATGCAAACTTTGTTTGGGGAAATGATAAACAAACCGCTTTTGAAACCTTAAGGAACTGCTTGCTTTCGAAACCTGTCTTGAGATACCCTGATTTTGCGAAACAGTTCATTTTAACGACAGACGCATCCTCTCTGGCCGTAGCGGGAATTTTGTCACAGCCATGGGAAGATGGCGAACACCCAGTAGCGTACGCTAGCAAACAGTTGCATGGCGCCCAAAAGACGTACTCCGCCACCGAGCTCGAATGCCTAGCCGTTGTACAAATGGTCCGAAAATTTAGAATTTATCTTTTAGGAAAACATTTCATATTGCACACGGACCATAAGCCTCTCCGCTGGCTTCTGGCACTTAAAGAGCCGACCCCAAGATTGGCGAGATGGGTCATGGAATTAAGTGAATACTCGTATGAGATACACTATATCCCGGGACGGGAGCTGGCTCATGCCGATTCACTCTCCCGCGCGATTCCAGAGGTGTCCACTTTGTGCACCGATGGAGCCGCCCAGCCATTTTGGGAAAAGCAAAATATTGCTAGAGAGCAAGCAAAGTGTGCAGAGTTGAAACCACTTCACGAACGCGCCCGCTCAAATGATCCTTCTTATTTCTATGACGATGACAACGTGTTATATATAGTTCGATGTAGAAATCCTGACCCACAGTTCGTGATGTGTGCTCCTCGATCCATGAGGAATTTTATTTTAAAACGTTGCCATGATAATCCTCTGGCGGGTCACCTGGGATTTAATAAAACCTTAGAGATAGTCCAGCGACATTTCCACTGGGAAGGGTGTTACTCTGATGTTCAGGGGTACGTCCAAAACTGCTTATCATGTAAAAAACGAAAGGCAAAAAGCACTTCTGTGCCCTTGCAACCAGTAATCGAAGCAACGTACCCGCTGGAAAAATTGTCTCTCGACATTGTCGGTCCCTTACCCAAATCAGACAGAGGAAACCGCTACATTCTGACATGCCAAGATTATTTCACTAGGTTCCCAGAGGCATACGCTATACCGGATCAAACGGCAGACACCGTAGCGCGAGTACTTGTGGAAAATATAATTTGCCGTCACGGCGTCCCAAAGTATATCCTTACAGACAGAGGCGCTAACTTTACATCCCAGTTGTTACAAAGGGTCTGCAAGCTTCTTAAAATTGAGTCCATATTCACTTCCCCTTATAATCCTGGAGCCAATGGGAGACTAGAGAGAGCACACCAATCATTCTCGGCAGTCATATCACATTACGTGTCCCAAGACCACAAAGACTGGGACGAGCATCTCAATTTCGCTTTATTTGCATATCGAAATAGCCGGCACCGGATAACAGGTTTTACCCCTTCCTATCTTATGTATGGTAGAGAACTTAATATGCCATGGGATGATATTTTGTCACCCACTCAAGTATCTTACGCGGAGGAACCATCTTACGATCATGTACTTAGAAGGAGATTGCAAATAGCACATGCTCAGGCGCTTCACGCCAGCAAAAGCAATACGCAAGCCGAACATGATCGCCATAACAGAAATATCGAGCCAAATCCTCTTAATGTCGGGCAACTCGTATTGTTACGGAACATGGCGTTAAAACCAGGACAATCAAAAAAACTCGTTCCACGGTGGGTTGGCCCCTATGAAGTGTCTAAAGTCAGGAGTCCTGTAACGTATGACATAAAACACGTACGAGATGGGCGCACGATCACGGCACATCAGCGGAACTTGGTTGCCTTACCTCCTGACCCTGATCCCTCCTTACCCCACACCTGACACCAATTATGTCGCGGGGGAGTCCTTGGCGACATAAGGAGCGTCGAGAGGGTGTATGGTTAGGAAATAATTAGGCCGGAATATCCAGGAACAGGATGCATATATATTTCCCACAAAACAAGGCACATGGTACAAAAATACATCACTTACGTTTATGAGGAGAGAGACGTAGAGAGAGAGAGCCGGGCACCGGGATGCGATTACTCTTCCGAGATGACACGACTAGGCGACAGCGGAACGGTGGCAGACGCGGGCACGGCGAACGTTGCCCCAATCGTCCTGGGAAGACGGGGATTTGAGAGACGCGGGCACGGCGAACGTAGCCCCAATCGTCCTGGGAAGACGGGGATTTGAGAGACGCGGGCACGGCGAACGTAGCCCCAATCGTCAGTCGCGGTACGGAGCGGAAGGAAAGGCGGGGGGTGATCAGATCGTCTTAGCCGAAGTCACGGCGAGCGTAACAAGCCTCGAGCTAGACGCGGTCACGACATGCGTGGCCCAACTGACCCCGATGCCTTGCCGGTCGCCGAATTTATTCCCGCTCCTGGGAGTGACCCTTGTCCTCAGACGGGTGCCGCCAGGAGTCCCAATCAGGGAAGCACGGCTTTCCCGGCCTGCGTCACCGGCCAGCGGTACCGATAGCGGAAAGTAGTCATGCCCGCAGCGGCCCCTGCGGAGTCATTCCCGATATCTAATTCCTACGAATTAGACGGTGCGTAAGGCGCTCATTGTTCGGGTGGATGCTCGGCCCGAGGGTATGGCGAATGCATGCCCTCGACTTTATCAGTTTAAGCAAAACAAATAATACCATAGGGTTAGGGGCAAGAAGAAGGTACATATCAAAACAAAATGGTGACAACTGCATGCACTGTAACGGGTGACGTTGAAAGAGTGAGATACAAGAAACAGTCGAAGCAGAGAGGTTCAGGAAATATTTTATGATCATCTTTCTATATAAAAGTGGGGGTCTGCTAAAAAAAAGAAAACGCTGGGAATCAGAGAGGCGGAATATAGGAGACATTTATTGCGAGGAGTACGAAAAGGAAAATAAAGTTGAAAATAAGTGACACGATTGTCAGAGCGGAAACAGTCATTGCTGCATGTACAAAGTTACTCCCGTTATCAATCTGCGATAAGCGAGACCAGAGGCACACAATGACACTGTGAACGTTTGTGTGTGTATGTACATATATATACGGGTAGGCAAAATTGAAGGAAAGATCCTGCGAGGAAGGTCAATTACATAGGGCAAATTAAGAAAGACGTAAAACAGGGAATCTAGCAGAGGGTGAGGGAATTAACATTAAATAGGGAAGAATGGAGGAATGAAGTAAACCAATCTTAGGGTGGAAATGCTGATGATGTACATGTATGTATATAGTATATGAAGTAGTGCTCAGCCACATTCTCTCTGCTCGACGATTTTCGGAACAGCTGCAGGTATATTTGGAATTAAAATCGACAAAGCGCACACAGACTCGCATTTGTTAGCGATTCCGTTAGAGTCAAATTTTTATATTATCTATGATTTTTCTCTGGGTGCAGCGTGACTGAATGTGACTATTCTTAGTTGGTCTTCCTACGTGCTATCGCCTCCTTTTCTTTGGCGCTCACTAACGAGATGCATGGTGCACATCAACTTACGGTTGTAGAAAGTTCTCACTCGCCGCAAGGCAGGAAGTATTTAACTGAAGTCAGATTGTTTGCACCTCATTACATTTGAGTTTTCTCTCTATTTGCGGGAATCATTTCCGCCCCATCGATAAAATTCAACACAAAACTTGAGAGCTTGCATGATGTTTTGCTAAACCGTTTTGAAATTCAAATGGAAGGAAATGGTTGGCACTGAAATAGCTAAAATCTGACACTGAAGACACTGCTACTCCTCAGATAGGTATCGAAATAATTCTTCTTTTACATGCATACATTAGAGCCGGACTTATCCTCAAGCAAAAGTAAGCAAGTCAAGTTTTGCAATGAACAAGGAACTTAAATGAAAACTGTCGACTTTCTAAACTTGCAATGCAAACTTTACTTTCTAATTACGCACGTACGGAATGACGAAAAATACCCATTTATGATGCTAAAGTCGAGGGCATGCATTCGCCATACCCTCGGGCCGAGCATCCACCCGAACAATGAGCGCCTTACGCACCGTCTAATTCGTAGGAATTAGATATCGGGAATGACTCCGCAGGGGCCGCTGCGGGCATGACTACTTTCCGCTATCGGTACCGCTGGCCGGTGACGCAGGCCGGGAAAGCCGTGCTTCCCTGATTGGGACTCCTGGCGGCACCCGTCTGAGGACAAGGGTCACTCCCAGGAGCGGGAATAAATTCGGCGACCGGCAAAGCATCGGGGTCAGTTGGGCCACGCATGTCGTGACCGCGTCTAGCTCGAGGCTTGTTACGCTCGCCGTGACTTCGGCTAAGACGATCTGATCACCCCCCGCCTTTCCTTCCGCTCCGTACCGCGACTGACGATTGGGGCTACGTTCGCCGTGCCCGCGTCTCTCAAATCCCCGTCTTCCCAGGACGATTGGGGCTACGTTCGCCGTGCCCGCGTCTCTCAAATCCCCGTCTTCCCAGGACGATTGGGGCAACGTTCGCCGTGCCCGCGTCTCCCAAATCCCCGTCTTCCCAGGACGATTGGGGCAACGTTCGCCGTGCCCGCGTCTGCCACCGTTCCGCTGTCGCCCAGTCGTGTCATCTCGGAAGAGTAATCGCATCCCGGTGCCCGGCTCTCTCTCTCTACGTCTCTCTCCTCATAAACGTAAGTGATGTATTTTTGTACCATGTGCCTTGTTTTGTGGGAAATATATATGCATCCTGTTCCTGGATATTCCGGCCTAATTATTTCCTAACCATACACCCTCTCGACGCTCCTTATGTCGCCAAGGACTCCCCCGCGACAATGTTATCTCACATTTAATAGTGTACAATGAACACATTTTGTAATAAAAAACCAACCCATTATGGGGAACTCACTTTCCATGAAATGACAATTATTAATTACCTCTCCTCTCAAGGCAGATACAGAGGAGATGAGGGCGGGAAACCAACCCGTACGTGACTTAGAAGGCGCTGAAATGCAGCTTGAATCTGTTCTCAATATACATATTTTGCCACTGTCATGATTTACCTACCACAGCTTCCGGTCATCCCTCTAATTCCCTCCCGCTTTCTCTTTTTCCGGTTTTATTTTCTCTGTTCATTTCGACATCTCAAGGCAAGCCGGGATTACCACGAATTCACGCAACTCCTCTTTTGCTTCTCACGAACTTGTTTACCCCCAGTTAAATATTTCCAGACTGTCCTATCGGAGCCTGTTTAATATCGTTGCTGTTCCCCTGGGTCACTGGATTACAAGTCGAAAGAGGATTGGTGTTGGAAGGAAAGGTGCTTTTTTATAGCAACATTGAAGGAAAATGTCACGGAGAATGCTAGAAAAGCGACAGAAACTGGATGAGAGCTTTGGTTTTTTTCCAAACTCTTCAGTTTGTACCATGTCTGATTGTCCCATAGACATGTAAAATAAATGCAAGGGGCAACGATATTATCAGGAACGAGAGATGCAGGCTTGCGAGGTCGTTTTTGAGAATGGTGATGACTAGGGTCCCAATTTTTTCCCAATTCTGTAAGAATAAGGACGCTTATATAAAAATAAAGTGAGGGCACTGGGTGTAACGGCTATATCGTAGGAATACTTTGATCATTATTATACAAATCCGGGAGAAAGCAACAAATCATATTAGTTCTAACTCCTCTTCAACGCCATTTATCCCATAATATACTGCCAGCAATGCTCCTTTAGAGTATTCCTGCAATTTATTTAACCCATGGTCAAGCGATCATATTTCCAGTGAAAAACTTTTACAATTAAAGGAGTTTCGGCTGGTATTTTTCTTCTCCAAATGTTCATCCATGAAAACTATAACAATCCAATCCACATACTTAACCTTTACGTATTTAAAATCAATTTTTTATAATAAATAGTATTTAACGATCTCAGACCAAACCTTGTTTCTTTATTTTGGACCTAGACATTATCCTGATGTAAGTGTTCATAGAGCAGTGGGAACCAGAAAAAAATCAGGATTATTAACAATTGTCAAAGAAAAACATATTAGATGACAGTAGGTAAATTAAACGCTGTTCAAAACCTAGATCAATGGTGGGATTTATTAATCCGTGAGATAAATATTGGTTTGTTATGTTAATATCTAAATTTATTGCGTTAATATTAGGAGAAACGTGCGTTTCGGAATACTTTAGTCGCAAGACAAAATTTTACTGGAAATTAGTGACTATTTGCCTAGAAAGCTCCTAATTATATTATTAATGCAACTTGATTGTTCTATTAGACAATATCATAAACTTGAACGTTTCAATCGTGCGTTTTCGTGCCTATTTAAAGTAATAGTTGTTGTGATCGCTGTTGTCAATAACCTTGCTGGTATAGTGTACGTATTTGAATCGATGAAGACCTGAAGTATGTTATTTCAAATATAACAATCATGTCAATAAATTGGCAATGTATTTTGAAAAAGTTATATTGATGTCAATATGGTGTGACTTGATATCAAGTATAGTTTCTATTAAATTTTGAACATTCCTAAACTTAAGCTTTTATATAAAAATATCGGTGAAGGAAGAGTGCTATTGGCTAATGCTCTTGCTTTCTCGACAATTTTAGCGGCACCTATGTAAAGTTGAACTCAAATTGAACAGAGCAATTGGGAACAGGGATTGTCCTTTGTCAAACATCGAAGGAGTAAACCAACCATAAGGTATCGTTAACATAGTTCTCACTTAATCAGGCACTCGATATTTATAGTCAAGCTAAGAAGTGAGGATGATAAGCAAAGTTTTTAAATAACATGCAGCTATTTTGAGGACATATATACTATTGCAATATACATTTCAATATTCTGTTTAACTGATCCTGCGCATTCCTCAAGTCAAACTGAAATAGAAAGGCGATGGAGAGCAGATAGTCCTTGTTCACATTTCGCCTCAGCGGACGGTTTAAAATATATATTGGCTTTTATCATTTTTTCTGAACCCATTTATTTCATCGATATTCTACCTTGTATTTCTTAATCCCTTGAAGCAACGCCGCCTAGTAAACGACAATCCATCTGCCTCCCTTTAACAGCCGTAGAGTTTTTTGAGAGTAGAGCCAATTTCATCCAGCGCCCTTTTAGCTCGCTGTCTTTCCCTGTCGACGCCATCCCTTGTACAAGACTAGCCATGGTTGAATTATCCGATGAAGTAATACCATTTCATATTATCCAACATCCCAATTCCATCAAGTCATTTGCTCTTGGATTTGAGAGTGAAACTGAATTTTCAAATAACCATGTCTCGACAAATTGCCTTTTCCTTTCAACGTGAAATCTCGCCGCTTTTGAAAAGTTTCGCTTCCATAATAATAGGTCAGTCATTTTTGACCACTCTCTGTTCCCGTTTTTTCGCTAACAGGCCCAAATTGAAATCACGCTTGCTACAGGGAAGAGAAAAGGACACGCAATTTGGTAACTTACTGATCTCATTCCTACAGTAAAGCTCATCTCACATACATGTTAATTAAGGCTGTATGGACCAATAAAATAAAATTATGTAAATTCTTCCGACAAGTATCACATTCAAAAAGACAAGAACATTTTATTAATATATGAAAATAATTGACCATTAACTGTGTGACGCTTTCGCTATTGAGAACGCAGAAGTGGAAGAGCAAAATATTTCCCATGGCTTATAAGTGAAAGTATTACTCGTATATGTTTATGCATGTGTGTGTCCGTATACATTTACATCAAGGAAAATTTTGCACTTATGATATGCTCGATTCCCCTTCCCCACCTCTCCTGTGTTTGTCTTTTATGCGTGTTCCTATCCCTTTTATCTATATCCATGTGAATGAAAATATACACGTATATTAATTCACTTGGATATATATATATATATATATATATATATATATATATATATATATATATATATATATATATATATATATATATATATATATACTTGTGTGTGTGTATGTATACATACATCTTTTTCCTTGCATTTATCTTAACCCGTAGCATATATATATTTATATATATATATATATATATATACATATATATACATATATATATATACATATATATATATACGAGGGTCATCCGGAAAGTAGTACCCGTTCGTGCCGCATGAAGTGCTGACGACGCGAGTAGCCGCTGGACGAGGTCAGATAGCTTCAGTGGCTTGTCTGCCTTCTCTGAGCCAAGTTGCGTGACGCTAGCATTGCCTGTGTTGTTTCTGTGATTGTTTACAATGTTTAAAAAAATTGAGAACGCCGCCAGTTGTGAAGTGAGGGCAGTGATTAAATTCCTCAATGCAAGAAACGTTCGCCCATGTGATATTCATCGCCAATTAAAGGAGGTGTATGGAGACAATGTAATGGACGAGTCGTCTGTTCGGCGGTGGTGTCGCAACTTCAACATGGGGAGGGGGAACACACACGACGATGAGCGTTCGGGGAGACCGTCTGTCATTACAGACCAACTGGTGAGCTCAGTTGACGAATTCGTGAGGAACGATCGGCGCGTCACAATTGATGACATCTGTGAGCATTTTCCCAATGTTTCTCGAACAATTGTTCATGAAATTGTTAAACACCATCTGCATTATGCAAAAATTTGTGCAAGATGGGTCCCTCGCGTATCTCAATGAGCTGGCGGCGAAGGACTATGCAGCAGGAATACAGAAACTTGTCACACGTTATGACAAATGCCTTAATTTGCTTGGAGATTATGTTGAGAAGTAGTTTAAAGTATCCTCTTTCAAATAAAATTTTTTATGTTTGTTAATATTTACTTTTGTGTCTTTATTTCACGGACGGGTACTACTTTCCGGATGACCCTCGTGTATATATATATATATATATATATAATTGGAAGAAGACAGCAATAAAAATAAATTATTTCATCGTAATTTTAAGCTACGGTTCAAGATAAATGCAGGGAAAAGGATTCAATGAAAAAAAATCGCATATCATTTCATGGATTAATTACTCAATGGAGTTCAATGGTTATAACGCTGGGATACTGATCATAGAACCTGGGTTCGATTTCAGGATGTGCCTAAGAGCACCTTCAGCTTCATTTCAGCAGCGTATTTTTTCACGTACCAGGTTTTCCTTGGAAATTACAAGTGCCACAGAGAAGGAAACTGGCTCCCCTAACCTTATGAGTGAATTTCACATGCTGTTGAGCAGGAGTTGCCGTAGGAGTGCGCTACCCTCGCCTATTATACCGGCCTTCGGCTTGAGTACTGCGGTAACTTTATTATCAGTATAAATTATTATTTATATAAATTTGTCTTAGCATATTAACATCAGTTTATTACATGCAGCAGTGCATTCAAACAACTCGATGATCTCACTTTTGGTTTTCCATGAAAATATTTGCGACAAAATCGCAATGGAAATGGAAGACCAGTACATGTACAGTTGGAAAATTAATAAATGTGCAAATCCCTTTATGTTACATTAAAATGTGTAATAGCAGACTAACTGAATTAGAGCCCTAATTATATTATGTCATGAGACATAACTATAAGGTCATATAATTAAATAATGTATTTATTAATTTAGTTAGTTCGTATATTATGGCTAACAAAAATTTCCCCAATAAAAGCCGATGCGGGGCAGTTCAGTGGGAAGAGCGATGGGTTGCTGATCGGTGGGCCCGGGTACAATTCTGGGTTATGCCTCCGGGCATCTTCAGCTCCACCTAAGCTGAGAGATTGTGTACCAAATATTCATGGGGAATCTGAGGAGGTACTGGAACCTACCCTGATGTGTGAATTTCACTCACCGTTGGGCTTAGTACGAGGTGACTATCACCCTTGGATATAAAACCAAACTCCGGGTTTATACGATAATTGTGATTAATTCAATGCCAAATACTGCTTCCCTCCGACTCTTTTTTTCACCAACTCAACATATTTCCAAAATTTTCCTTTCCTCTCCCATCATATCACCCAAAAGACCCAATCATTTCCCCAACCCACCCACTCTCTCACTTGGCAATGGACGGTAGCCCTTCACTGACCTCTTCCCAAATACCTGTAGTGCGCTTGCCGACTTATCCGAAGGTCATGGGTTGAATCCGCACAAGGTTGTGTAATATGCTATGCTTTCGCGATTTTCATGGATGGAGATTACGATACGATGTGGCCTCCGATGTCCGAGCCCAGCAAAGAGAGACAGATGAAAAAGAGAAGATAAATCTGAGAGACACACGTATAATGGCAATCTACGTTTATACACCGGCTTGAAATTTTACACCTCTTATCCTTCATAATGCCGAGGAATGTAGGATGAATAAGCTTTATAGGTTCCACTCACATTTCTTAAATGAGTTGAACCACATGAACCCGAGCGGATATTTATGGCGCACTTTATTTCACTTTTAATATGGAGTGTCCCTCCCATGGACTACAACCTTGATGAGGTGGAAGGGCGTGCGCGTTTCGATTACCCCTGGAGCTGTGCTGGCAAGAGCAATGATAATTGCTCCTGTTGGGGTCACCCAGATAGGTCGAAGGTTAGGAGCCATACGAAAGGTAGTCCGCGCGGTGTCTTTTCCTCAGTAAGGCGGCTGTAAAGGCGTATTACCCCAGTGGGGTGACCACTAACTGATGGTGTCACCTTATAAACAATACTGAAGAAGGCAACGGGAAACCACCTCAATTATCATTCGTAAAAATATAATCATGGAGGGTATAGAGAATATGAGCCCTGGCAATTATCGGGTTCGGCCCGATCGGTCAAGTGTCGTGACCGGCGGTGGGAGGGGCAAGGCTTCCCTTGCAAAGGAAAAACGACAGTAGCAGGACAGAAGACGCAGAAGAAGAAGACCAAATTAGTTCTAATAGGGACTGGGAATGCTAGGACTATGTTGAGGACAGGAAAATTATAGATTATTAAGCGAGAGATGGAAAGAGGAAAGATAGATATTTAACTTTACAAGAGGTGAGATGGAAGGATTGCTGGAATTATTGGAGTGAAAGTTATAGAATAATACACAGTGGTGGGGACAAGAACCTACGAGGGGTTGCCATAATATTGCATAAAGAGGTAGAAAGAAGCGTAGTCAACATAGCGTAAACAACGGATTGAATATTACTAATAGAGATAAAAGCAGAAACGACGAACTTGGTTATTATTCAAGTAAGTCGATAGGATATACGAACAGTTAGGGAACATAATCAAGTGTGTTGCTGCAGAAAAACATTTGATGGTGATGGGAGATTGGAATGCGACGGTATGCGAAGGAAGAGATGGTGATGAGGTGGGGGACTACGGTTTAGGTACGAGGAATGACCGCGGAGAGAGGCAAATGAGTTCTGTAGGAGAATGGGGTTAGTCATCACCAACACTTGGTTTAGAAACCATAAAAGGCGTGGGTATACATGGTAAATGCCAGGTGACTCAGAAAGGCATTAGTTACATTATGTTCTGGTCAGGCCCAGATTTATGAACAATGTGATAAATTCGCACAGCTTCCCGGGAGCAGATAGGGACTCTGACCACAGTTTTGTTGTTATGAAATGTAGCGTCCGTTTGAAAAGATAAGGCAGGGGCGGCGGGTTAGGAAATAAAATGTAGAAGCATTAAATAAATTGAGAAGGAAGGAGTATCATCAGGCTGTATAGAAAATCATGGATGAGGGTAAAGAGCTGAGTACCATAGAAAGGCCATTAAGGGATATGAAATAAAATAAGTCCGTGGGGGTGGACACCATTCCTGTGGAACTACTAAAATGTTTAGGAAAATAAGGGAGGAAGAGACCACATGGACTGATTCGTAGTATCTATGAGGACGGAATCTGGCCGAAAGATTTTGTGAGATCGATGTTAGTTCCTATTCCAAAAAAATGCTAAAGGCTAAAACCATGTGAGGACTACTACAGAACAATAAATTTGATTACCCACACAGCTTAAGTTGTTCCCAGGATTATCGACAAAAGGATGGAGAGCAAGGCAAATGATTACTTAGGGGATGATTAGTTTGGGTTTAGGAAGGGGAGAGGTACGCGTGATGCCATTGCAGTAATGAGATCACTAATCGAGAGGAATATAGAATACAATTAGGATGTATTTGCCTGTTTCGTAGATTTCAAAAGGGCGTTTGATAGAGTGCATTAGAATAACTAATGAGTATTTTGTAGAAAATGGGAATAGATTGGAGGGACAGGAGGCTAATCCGCAACCTGTACATGTATCAGACTGCTCAGGTGCGAGTGGGGAACAGAGAGCCCAGATGGGCAGTATTAAGAAGAGGTGTAAAGCAGTGTTGTCCATTATCAACATGGTCCTGTTCAACGCATACGTGGAGGAAATGATTCAAGATGTATGGAAATAACTGGATGTAGGTATGAAAGTCGGAGGGCAATTCGTTAAACCAGTTAGATTTACTGATGGCCAAGCTATTGTTTTTCAGTGAATGGGTTGCATGCATTGCTGAGTGAATTGAAAATTTAGTACGAAAGATATGGAATGAGAATCAATAAAAATAAAATAAAGGTTGTGCGATTTTCCATAAATACAAAGGCTAAGCTAAACATTAAGTTAGCAGGGCAAAAAGTAGAGCAAGTGGAAAAATTTACTTATCTCGGAAGTGTTTTCGTCCTAAATCATCTAAGTTGTAGAAAGGTAAGGAGAAGAGTTGCACTTGGGAAATAGGCTTTTACAAGGAAGAGGGAGTCGATGACAGGGACGTTGAGTAAGGATGTTAAGAAAAGGCTCGTGAAAACTTTGATATGGAGCGTAGTTATGTACGGCACGGATACGTGGTCACTGAAGCAGGATGATAGAAGTAGATTGGAGGCTTTTGAAACGTGGGTGTGGAGAAGGGTGGGGAAGGTAAAATGGACCGAAAGGAAAACAAACGAGGGAGAGCTGGTGATTGATGAAGTATGTTTGGCGAAGAGGGGGGACTATGGGGAAAAATGATAAGCAGGCAGGAAAAATGGATGAATGAGATAGTGATCCGTCATGGGATGTTGAAGACTGTAATAGAAGGGAGAATGTTAGGAAAACGAGGAAAGGGCTGGAATAGGATAGGGATGTTGGACGGGATGAAGGAAGGAAGAAAACAGAGATGAAGGACTTGTCGTAGAGTAGGATGTTGTATTTTGTTTTGCTTGGGAGATAGTCATTTGGTAGTTGTGTACATCCAAAACCTACCTCAACCGGTAGATTACCTTTTAAAAAATATTTAATGTCGTTTTATAAGGCGCAGAAACATGTTTTTTTGAAGTAAGACGATATGCGTGGATTGGACACTTTTGAGATGTGAGTGAGGAGAAGGATGGAAAAGGAAAGAATGGAAAAGAAACGAAAAAGTCCTAGGAATAGTGGTTGAGGGGAGGGGATTGTGGAGAGAAACCCAAAGTATGGAGAGCATTTAGATTGGTGACGGGGTGTTGAACATTGCAATAGAGGGGGGCACCTTAGGTAAATCAGGATGGAGCGTAAAAAGATAGGCATATAGGATGGAATGAAGGGAGGAAGGTAGTATGTGGCATTGAAAAAGGGTTTATTTTATTACCGAATATTAGGTTGTATTTTGTGAAGACATTTATCGCTGTACCGTCGCATATTCTTTGCCCATCGCAAATCTACCTTAAATGGTGGAAAATACTGTATTAAATAGAAGAAAATTGTAAGCAATTTTCGGCTATACCTGGTTCCATTCCATCGTACAGGAAATTCAAACTGTCCCTCTAACCCTTCATAAAAGAGGAAACGAATCCCTTTTCTTTGAGTTCTTGGGCATTTTGCACTTTACTATAGTGACAAAGCTGACTCTTCGGCGAAAGAGGCCCGAATCAAATCAGATCCTGATTCTACACTGATCACTTCGGCTGATTTTAATGCTGAGTTCAGGCGAACAGATTTACGTCAGTGGCTGGAAATATGGCTGGTGGTGGTCAGCAATAAATTGTGGGATATCAAACACGTTACTTCCGCATTGAAGACCTTCTTCAAACGTTCACAGTAAAGTAAAGGAAGTTGCAAAAGTTGCCAAGTCCCCGAGAATATGGTAATCTCCTTTGACCCACTGTTCCTATTTACAGAAAAAAAATCCCCCCCGTTGTGATGAATGCAACTCAGTGCTGACTGTTAGCCATGCACTCGTATTTACAAACTGAGTGAAAGGAATGCCAGATCGTGTGTAGGAGACAAAGTATTGAGACCTAATTTTTTAAGATGACTGGGAATTTTGAATTGAGTTTTAGAATTTGTGACCATAACTGAAGCAATGTGAGTGTTTTAATATCGATATGCTCCATCGTTTGCTTTTTGACTCAATGTAGTTTAAAGCAGTTATTTGTTTAATGTTCATAATTCGCATGGAATAGATACTGGATGGAATACGTGCGGTGAAAATTAACCTCAATGTCTACGCACCCTAATAGATGCAACACTACTACTGTTAATTGCCAATGACCTACTACTGTCTTGAATAATAGATCTGAGATTGTTTTCTTCGAATACGTGAGAAGCATCTAAGTGCCTTCCAGGCAAAATAATAGGCAATAATACAAGAGAGACTTTCAAAGTTGTCTTGAAGTCGACGTGACCACGAAGCTGTTGATTAGTATGGCATAAAAACGAATGTAAACTGCGACTTAATTTGATAATATGATAAATTGGCCGATATATCATAATATCATTACATCAACCGGGACCCGTCAATCGTTTTCCAACAGAAGCAAATAATTGCGATAGCTACTCAAATGACAATATTTTTAGATTTCCAATAGTTTCCGTATACACTTTATTTTTTCCGAATCTTATTCATTAAACCTTGAAGGAGATAGATTGGATTGTTCATATGAAATATTTTTTCTGCTTATTTCCATTACAGCAACATCCATTTCTGCTACTTTCGGGCGCATTGCGATATACTGTTTCATCTCTCATCATTTCATTTGCGGTTTTATTTCAATCAAGTTTCATCTAAGCATTCATTCCATGTCCCCCTGCATGTGGTGCCAACTTTTTTAAGAACCAACAGCTGAGGCCACCGCCTTTCTCCATGGAGAAGTTTCAAGACTATTTCTTTCCTTAATTCCTTCAAGTTAACACTTCATCCATTCCTGAATGTGGCACCAACCTTCATTCGATCTTCTCATTGCGAGGGTAGATTTATTCCCAATTTGTGACGGACAGTATTATTGTGGTATATTTTCACAAAATGTTGACAATTTTGAAGGCATAACTCAGCAGACTGCCTGGTACTGTTTCTTTATTAATTTTCATCAGTTTGCCAGTAAACCAGTTTCTCTGTAGGGAATTATAAAATACCATGGGAGTATTTCAAATGGCATATAATGGATACAGTGGCAAAAGCGGAATGTTCATTTATGAGCACAAGAAAACAAAAAATATAATTGCACAACAGATCTATTTCAAAATACGAAGGGTCCATGCAGGATGTATTCCAAGGATTAAATAAACAATGGAAAGCGGAATTTCAATTATTAAGAATGCATAAACTCACGCAAATAAATATGATGCAACCTCTTTACGCCTGCATATTATTTTGGAAACACACTACCGGATAACTATGTAATTGCAGGCGATATAACTTTGAAAGGATAGTTTTGGTAAACACTGGGAGATTAATATTGCATCAATTGCCGACGAGCGATTTTTTTGCATAAATGTATATTTTTTCATGTAAATTCTTTACTTAAAATCACAGATAATTTTCTTCTCCGCGGTTATTTCTAATAAGGTGTTCAACTGCCACCCGTTAAATGTTTGAATAATCACACATTCAATGGAATAAGTTACGTAGAAACTACGGTACTGTAAATCACAGCAATAAGAATCGACGCGAAAAAAACTATAAAATGGAATCACGAGAAATATTGTTGCCGCATGCTATTCCTACCTTCTCCAAGAACTCAAACACCAGACCTTGCATCCAAATCAGATAAGCTTTACCCTTTATTCTTACATCGGTGCGTGGCCTATAATATGCCTCCAGTTTTTGACAAAATGACAGCTCTGCCAAAGGCACCAAATGCTAAATGAAGCTCTCCTTCAAACTTTATTATTAATATTATTATATAAATCTCCCCTCCTCGGACTACAACTTTGACGTGGTGGAAGGGCTTGTGCGTTCCGATGACCCCTAGAGCTGTGCTGGCGGGAGTTATAATTATTGCTCCTGGTAGGGTCACCCATGCCAGATAGGTCGAAGGTTAGGAGCCAGACAAAAGGTAGTCCACGCAGCGTCTGTTCCTCAGTGAGGCGGCTGCAATGGCGTCGGACCCCAGTGGGGCGGCCAGTAAGTGATGGTGTCACATTAAAAACACTATTGAGGGAGGCAACGGGAAACCACCTAAATTATCATTCCCAAAAATATATGATGGACAATACAGAGATTTTGAGTCCTGGCAACCACGGGGCTCGGCCCAATCGGCCGTGTACCGTGCCCGGCAGCGGGGAGGCAAGGCTTCCGCGGTCGTCATCCCACGAAACACTTGCAAGGGAAAACCGGCAGCAGCAGGACAGAGGACGCAGGAGAAGACCAAATTAGTTAGAATAGGAACGTGGAATGTTAGGAAAATGATGAGGACGGGGGAATCTGGAGAATATTAAGCGAGAGATGGAAAGGGGAAATATAGACATTTTAGGTCTATGCGAGGTGAGACGGAAGGATAACGGGGATTACTGGAGTGATAATTATAGAATTATATACAGCGGCGGGGACGAGAATCAACGAGGGGTTGCCATAGTATTAAATAAAGAGGTAGGAAAAAGCGTAGTCAACATAGAACAGGTAACGGATAGATTATTACTAGTAGAGACAAAAGCAGAACCGACGAACATGGTTATTTTTCAGGTATACATGCCACCGAGTAACCATACGGAGGAAGAGGTCGATAGGATATACGATCAATTAGAGGACATGATCGCGTGTGCTCCAGCAGGGAAATATTTGGTAGTGATGGGGGATTGGAATGCAACGGTAGGAGAAGGAAGAAATGGTGATGAGGTGGGGGACTACGGTTTAGGCACGAGGAATGACCGCGGGGAGAAAGCAGTTCAGTTCTGCAGGAGACAGGGGCTAGTCATCACCAACACTTGGTTTAGACACCATAAAAAACGCAGGTATACATAGAAAAAGCCAGGTGACTCAGAAAGGTATCAGCTAGATTATTTCCTGGTTAGACACAGGTTTAGGAACAGTGTGATAAATTCGCACAGCTTCCCGGGAGCGGATGCGGACTCTGACCACAATTTAGTGGTTATGAAATGTAGCATCCGTTTCAAAAAGATAAGGCAGGGGCGGCGAGTCAGAAAATGGAATGTAGAAGCATTGAATGGTTTGAAGAGAAAGGAACACATACAGGCGGTAGAGGAAATAATGGAGGATGGTAAAGAGCTAAGTACTATCGAAGAAAAATGGGAAAGTATCAAGAAAGGGTTGTCTAAAGCCGCAAAAGACACTATTGGAACCGTTAACACTAAAAGGACTAGTAAACCATGGATCACGGATGAGATGATTACCAAGATGGATGAGCGGCGAAAATGGAAGAATATAAATACAGAATTAGGCAAAATGAAGTACAAAGAATTGAACAATAAATTGAGGCGGGCAACAAATAAAGCAAAAGAAGCATGGTGGAAAACGCAGTGCGAGGATATGGAAAGTCTGCAGAGGAAGGGTGAAATCGGTGCGCTGTACAACAAAGTTAAATCTTTATCGGGAAGTAAGAAAGGGAGATCAACGATAGCAGTTAGAGATAAGGCGGGTAAGGTAATAGTTGACGCAGGGAAGATCCAAGAGAGATGGAAGGAATATATAGAAGAACTGTATAGTAAAGAGCTTAGACCAAAGAAGTTAGACATAGAAAAGGAACATGACGTAGAGGAAGATAGCTTAGGTCCAGGCATACTAGACAATGAGATAGAAAGGGCATTAAGGGAGATGAAACTAAATAAGGCCGTGGGGGTGGATAACATTCCCGCGGAACTTTTAAAAGGCTTAGGAAAATATGGGAGGAAGAGACTATGTGGACCGATTCGTAGTTTCTATGAGGAAGGACTCTGGGCGGAAGACTTTGTGAGATCAGTGTTAGCTCCTATTCCGAAAAAGGTAAGGGCCACGTCATGCGAGGACTATAGGACAATAATTTTGGTATCCCACGCAGCTAAAGTTGTTCTCAGGATCATAAACAAAAGGATAGAGAGTAGGACAAATGATTACTTAGAGGAAGATCAGTTTGGATTTAGGAAGGGTAGAGGCAGGCGTGATGCCATTTCAGTAATGAGATCACTAATATAGAGGAATATAGAATACAATCGGGATGTATTTGCCTGTTTCGTAGATTTCAAAAGGGCGTTTGATAGAGTGCATTAGAATAACTAATGAGTATTTTGTAGAAAATGGGAATAGATTGGAGGGAAAGGAGGCTAATCCGCAACCTGTACATGTCTCAGACTGCTCAGGTACGAGTGGGGAACGGGGAGTCCGGTTGGGCAGTGTTAGGAAGAGGTGTAAGGCAGGGTTGCCCATTATCACCGTTGCTGTTCAACCTGTATGCAGAGGAATGATCAAAGAGGCATGGGATGGACTTGAGGTAGGAATGAAGGTAGGCGGGGAATTCGTAAAATCAGTTAGGTTTGCTGATGACCAAGCTTTAGTTTGCCAGTCAGCCAAGGGGCTGCAAGCATTGCTTAGTGAATTGGAAATTCAGTGCGGCAGGTATGGTATGAGAATCAATATTAATAAAACAAAGGTTATGCGATTTTCTAGAAAGAAAAAGGCTAAGCTTAACATTAAAATAGGAGGACAAAAACTAGAGCAGGTAGAACAGTTTACGTATCTCGGCAGTGTTTTGGACCAACACGGTCAAAGTTGTAAGGACGTAAGGAGAAGAATTGCGCTAGGCAAAGAGGCTTTCACAAGGAGGAGGGAGTTAATGACGGGGACGTTGAGTAAGGATGTTAAGAAAAGACTCGTAAAAACTTTAATTTGGAGCGTAGCTATGTACGGCGCGGAAACGTGGTCATTGAAGCAGGAGGATAGACGTAGACTGGAGGCTTTTGAAATGTGGGTGTGGAGAAGAATGGAGAAGGTGAAATGGACAGAGAAGAAAACAAACGAGGAAGTACTTGGTATGGTGGGCGAAGAGAGGGGTTTATTGGGAGCAATCCTATGGAGGCAGGAAAAGTGGCTGAAGGGGTTATTGACCGGCAGCGGGATGTTGAAGACTGTAATTGAGGGGAGAATGTTAGGCAAACGAGGAAAGGGAAGGAACAGGATAGGGATGTTGGACGGGATGAAGGGAGGAAGAAAGTACTCTGAGCTGAAGAGGGACCTGATGTAAAGTAGGATGTTGTGTTTTGCTAGGGGTCACAAATTATTTAATTAGTAATTACGTCCATGCAAAAACCTACCTTAACCGGTAGATTACCTAATAATAATATAAATCTCGTTTCAATTAGGCAATTGTCCAGGTAGCAACGGTTAAGTCTGATCAACAGTCACTCTTACAATACACATACATACATACATGATAATAACAGATACGAGACAAAATGCTCTTAGATGCAATGACACTTAAAGATTACCAACCACACCTTTACCAACATACATGGACTAGGTTCACACCGTACATACATGCACCTTCCATCGCCACATTCCGTCCATAAAAATAAGAAAGAAATTGACCGACGGGCGCTTTTTGACATTAATTTGGTAAAAATATCATTAAACACACCGTCACTCCCGACCTTCTGTGAGCGGCGGCGCAGATGATTGGCGCGTACTCCTTTAAATGACCGTAAGCGAAAGTGAAATTATCTGACCGGTCACCGAAGCCCAGCGCCGTCTGTCGTCGCAAGCTCCTCGATGTCGTTCCCTACCGACCGTCCCTTCGTGACTTCAGAGTGAAAGGATGAATAGCGGAAACTTCGCACGCGTCCCATCTTGCACCCCCAACCCCTGCTCGCGATCCACAGCACTGGCTGCCGCGATGGAGCGAGTACATTCCCTTCACCGTCTTTACTCCTGATCTAAGGCCTTTCGGGAATCCCTCGGTGAACAATGCAGTCTGGGAATTCCCAAGTTGAGCTATCAATCAGGATTTAGACTACCGTTACGCGTAGAAGCTTGATTAATTTAGAGCATGTCTCTAAACCGTTACGTTGTTTCCGCGCTTTTACTTTCTCACACTAGCAATGCCGGTATCAGGGTGGTCGAATGAGGAATGAACATTGTGCTGACCCAAGAAGATAAACATGAAGCACTAGACATAGTCATATATTATGTTGACAATCACTTACTTTCATTTTCTTGACTAATGAATGAAATGTTCTAGTAAAGGGGGCAAGGGCTTAACAGGTTCGAGCCGAGTGAAAAATATCAAATTTATTACTTGGGCAAAATTTGGCCATTCATTTGAAATTATAAACTATTAACAGTAAGTATTAAAATTGATTCGAGTTAAAAAAGGAAAAAAAATGCTTTAAGATGACAGAATTTTTTATTTTAATAGTATCCATAACATAAGCTTCAATTCAAAGATTTTCAGGTGATTGATAAACTCGCGTAATTTGACTAACTTTGAGACCCAGTACGTCTTAATGCACGAGGACTAGGATATTTAAAAATATACTATTTTACACGTTCTAGATAGTAACCGACTTGAGACACTTCAAGTTTGAAAAAATACACCACTTCTGGACTTCCTACTACGTACGTACAACATTTGATTTTAGCTCACTGAGTAAGAGAAATTATAATTTGACACTAAAATGAGGCTAGGCAAATTATGCCGACACAATTTAACTAAAATAATATGTTAATTTATTATTATATTTACTAAACGTATGATTGCATTCTCCCACAAAATTTTCCTTCTGCTTTAAAAGTAACCAAAATGATTCCGATCAATCTAGAGGACCCTACCAAAGTGGGAGTCTTTAAATCATCAGCATTCAACTTTTTTGTGACCAAGGCGGAGACACGACTGGCTGGTCTTATAATTGTATTAAAAACTGGTTTGCATGGAAAGTAGTTCTCTTTAGAACGAAAGTTTTCGCCAAGAGTTTACATGTAAATTCCGTTCCTCTTGGTCGGTAACATGTAATTAGTCAGATAATTAACCAACGGCTAATTACGCTCATTTTCAAAGACTACTGGAGAACATTCTGTCAAAATTTATCTCAATTTTTCTGTTTTACAAATAATGAGATCCTTGGGCAATATCTTTTTCCATCCTTTTGTAAAAAAATAGAAGGGGTCAATTTGGATTCACATTAGATTGGATTCCTTCTACCTTAGACTAAATGATGCTCCTGATGTATTTTTAATCACCTTTTTCTATTTTTAGATCTTAGCACTACTTCAAGAAAATGCATGCGTCGGTTGTGCAAAAAAAGAAAAAAAATACAAGTACGTCATTGAAGCAGTAGTAAGAGCACGAGAAGGTAAAAAATGCTAGAGAAACCTTTAACTAATTCGTACATCATTCGCCCAAATGGTTTGTCTGCCTCTGCGACGAGGCTGCGGAAAGTCGTATATTTTTTCCTTTCCTTCGATATCTTCTCCTAATTGTTAAATGGAAAATATAAGTACATTTAAAATCCCACTTCAAGAAAGTACCAAAAATGATTTGCGTTAAATTCTTCGTACTTTGAAAACTCGGATAACTTCTTCTAGGCAGTAAATATCACCTCGCCCAAACATGTTTAGAACACCTTTTGATATTGAAATTGCCAACATTAATGCAAGTACCCAACGATTAAAAAAAAACGTGCTAGCCATAGTTTTCAGTAGCAGCATATTATTCGCCACTTCGGCTGAACATTTATAAAAGGGCTAAAAAGGCCTAAATACGAGGGTCATCCGGAAAGTAGTACCCGTTCGTGAAATAAAGACACAAAAGTAAATATTAACAAACATAAAAAATTTTATTTGAAAGAGGATACTTTAAACTACTTCTCAACATAATCTCCAAGCAAATTAAGGCATTTGTCATAACGTGTGACAAGTTTCTGTATTCCTGCTGCATAGTCCTTCGCCGCCAGCTCATTGAGATACGCGAGGGACCCATCTTGCACAAATTTTTGCATAATGCAGATGGTGTTTAACAATTTCATGAACAATTGTTCGAGAAACATTGGGAAAATGCTCACAGATGTCATCAATTGTGACGCGCCGATCGTTCCTCACGAATTCGTCAACTGAGCTCACCAGTTGGTCTGTAATGACAGACGGTCTCCCCGAACGCTCATCGTCGTGTGTGTTCCCCCTCCCCATGTTGAAGTTGCGACACCACCGCCGAACAGACGACTCGTCCATTACATTGTCTCCATACACCTCCTTTAATTGGCGATGAATATCACATGGGCGAACGTTTCTTGCATTGAGGAATTTAATCACTGCCCTCACTTCACAACTGGCGGCGTTCTCAATTTTTTTAAACATTGTAAACAATCACAGAAACAACACAGGCAATGCTAGCGTCACGCAACTTGGCTCAGAGAAGGCAGACAAGCCACTGAAGCTATCTGACCTCGTCCAGCGGCTACTCGCGTCGTCAGCACTTCATGCGGCACGAACGGGTACTACTTTCCGGATGACCCTCGTACATAACGAAAAATGAATTTTCGAGTTCTTCACAGAAAATCGGGAAGGCGAATCTCCACTTGGTTGAATATAAGTTTTCAATCGTTAATTGGTGAAATAATATAAGCAAGGAACTTAAAGACATGACACAATAAATATAAAAGAATGAAAAGAAAACATCGGGACGACTACTACTATCTACGCTGGAGTTCAAAATATAACGATAACATCAGCGTATAGCCGTTCTTACAGCTATATACATATAAAAATTAATCGAGGGCCTTGTCGTACGCGACTTGAGTCTCTTTTGCTGTCAGGACGTTCTATTAGGAAATAACTAGACTCAATGGACATGGATCTTTTTGTCACGAGTATGATCCTGGTTCTCTGTGTGCCCAGTCAAGCCAGTCCTGGATTGTCGTCACGTTTCCCGAGTGTTGATAAGCATGGGCTAAATTAAAAGGCCACGTGTCGGCAGTCTTGTCAACCTTCATTATTGCGTCCCTCTGTCGCCCAAAAATTTGAGGGTGGGGCTGGCATTTGCTGACCTCGGGCAACTGGTGATTTGGAAATCAATGCGTGAGGTGGCAGGCACTGAATACCCAAAAAAATCAGAACGATATATGGTTCCTGAATGTCGAACGTGGTGTGGAAGCCCAATGTTAGATAATATTAAAGGTTTATTCGGTACCCTTAAAGTTCGGTTAAGTGGGCACTCGAAAATTCTAGGATAAATATTTTACTTAGCAAGAGTATTAAAATTACGCTTAAGGCTTGGGATTTAACTGTCCGTCAAATGGAACGTTGAGCTGCAGACCCCTTGGCGCCTTTCGTAAAGATTAGGCTAATGCCGACGTCGAGTTTCTCTCCACCTTTCATCCTTTCATGTCCATCCCTAATGACGCATATGACCTCAGCTTTCGGTCGCCTCCCCTAAATACTACTACTTGGGCTTTACGTTGCTTGAGATTCTACGCTCGAAAAAAATCAGATCACGTAAATATCGGGAAGGTCCAGGAAAAGTAAACGCAGAAAAAACTCATGGCCAAAATAACTTGTAGAGGAGGCCCATCACGTTGGTTCGTTTGCCGTGCTTCCAATCGAAGGTCTCTTCAGTAAGGGCTGCACATTTATAAATTAGAATATAAGCTATCTAATCCTCAATGCAACATGTATTAACACTGAAATAAATTCACACAATTTGGTTTCAGGAAAATTTTGACACCTAGCACTGATAATTTTACCTATCTAATACATCTTTTTTTTCAAATTAGCAATTATTATTTAAACCAGGAATTAAAAAAAAAACTGTTGTCCAAAATCGCATGCATCAGGAAAAATAACTTTTCCACTTCACTGCTCAACTAGAATTGAGCCCGATAATAGATGCGCTAGATAACAATATGAGTAATTTGTATAACCGAAATTAAAATAACCTCAGCTAAGCCCGACGCCATATCCTAACCGACGACCTTTGAATTAATAGCCTGGCACTGCTCACCAACCGAATGGCCTCAATGTTTTTGCTGAAGTCACCTCCTTGTATGGGGTTGGTGTATCGAACCTTCTGTGAGAGTGCATTAAAAATTGGAGGGCATGATTAAGGCACCCGTCATCGGGGTGTCGTTCCGGGAGCGCGAAACCCTTCAGAGAGCCCCATCGAAATGACACTAACAAATACGATGCACGGGTGGGCGAGAGAGAAAAGGGTTTTTAATGATCACCTCCCCCCCCCCCGCCCGTAGCGGGAGCGAATCACGCCAACCCAATGGGATGGCGTCGCCTCCATCGCTTCAGTTTATTTTCACCAAGGCATTGTTTCGCGGGGGGACGTGCACTTAGTGGCAAACGCTGTCAAATTTCGGAGCTCTCTCTCCACATGATTAATGGTAGAGCGGACAGGCAAAGGTCGGAAGGCCTCTTTCCCGTAGTGGGGGGGGGGAGGAGGTGATCCGGCTAGTGCACGCTACTTTCTCTTCTTTCTCACTCACCGCCTCTCGCAACGAAAACAATCAAAAATACGTGGAACTAGTAGTTACAAGACCATAATTGAAAAGAACATGAAGAGAAATTCACTTCATATAAAAAATTAAACTGACATCAACTTTTGTAGGTGCAATATACAGTAGCTGTCTTATGATTATGGGCGTAAACATCTAGTTAAACATAATTTTGCATACGTGTATGTGAACTTTTCACTCTAGAAGGACTAGGAAGAACTTCACTCTTGATAAACAAAATTGACGCAATTACTAATTTTAATGTATCACCTTACTATCCCTTACACTATCATTATATTTTACCGAAGTCAGTACACTTTCACTATCAAAAACCTCCATCCATTGAAAGAGAGGAGCAGACGAAAGTCTCCACGATATAGTGATATGAAACAAGTTGCCATCATAAGCATAGTTCATTGTATATGGACCTTAATGCGTTGGAATTAAATGAATTTAAAAGCAAATAGCTGTAATGAGGTGGTCGGACACCAGAAATATGCTTACCCTCATGAAAAATACACCCAGGTTTGCAACATCTCAAGGGTGCACAAGGTGTGATCAAAAAAAGACAGGACTGATTTTATAACTTTTTTATTTCGACCATTTCAGCTTCGAACTTTTCGCCCTCTAAGTACATGCCTTGGCTGACGACACACCTTTGCCGACGTTTCTTCCAGCTCGCGAACCATGCCTGGTAAGCCGCCCAAGGGATCCTCTTCAGATCCGCCGTACAATTAGTTTTATTGCCCGTAATAGAGGCAAATTGGCACCCTTTCATGGTTGATTTTAGCTTTGGAAACAAAAAGAAGGTTTTAAGGAACTCTAGGTCGGCATTGGCTCGATCTAGGAGTTCCTGGCAAATGTCCAAACGTTTTTGTCTTTGTTCATCAGTCAGCACCCGCGGGACGAATTTTGATGCGACGCGCGCCATGCCCAAAATGTCTGTCAAAATTGCTTGACAGGCTCCAAAACTAATGTTCACTTCCTCCGCTATCCCCCTGCAACATTTAAACGGCGATTTTCCCGCACCAAATCGTTCGCCAATTCACATGGTCTTTCGAAGTGGAAGGCCGCCCTGTACACGAATCTTCATCTGTCGAGGTTCTGTCCCATTTTAAACGACTTTACCACTCAAAGCACTGGCTTCAACTCATTGCTTCATTAATAAAGGCTTGCTGAATCATTTCAAATGCCTCCATAGAACTTTTGCCAAGTTTGAAACAAAATTTCACGCCCACACGCCGTTCCTCTAGCTCCTTCACCGCTGCCATTGCACGCGGCGACGAACAGGTTAAGACACGTACCGCTGCTGCTGCGTAACAACTTGATGTAAACTAACGCAACACCACTCGTTGTAGTTGCCAGATGTGTCGCTAGATGGCACACTGCGTCTCGTTTCGATCCGTTGAATGGTTTGCTCAGAATAAAATCAGTCCTGTACTTTTAATCGCACCTTGTATGCCTGTTTCAAGGTACAAAGATTGCAATTTTATTTCTTTGCTGCTAAATTTGTGAAAAACCTAATGTACACATGTACCTAGTTCTTTTATTTTTTCTATAATTCGTTCGCTTTAACCGGTCTTTCGGCAATAATCTAATTAGCCACAGCTATTTTATTTAGTCAAAATAAATGTTATAGAAATGTCAAGAAGAAAAATATCCTGAAATACATTACATTATTGTAGCCATATTAAAGAGAATTACAGTCCAATGAATCCATGTTGTAAAAGTAGAAATACACACATGTATCTTGGCGATACCAAACATCGATTCATAATTCACTAGGAAATGTATCATGAGAAAAATATGATGCACATGTGTTTTGTACATACTACTATCTTCACCAATCTAGTATTTATTTTCGAATGAGATAACCCCTACGTTTTTCAATCAAATATCGAAGTTTTGAAATCAAATAACACTATATTAGTTCCGGAAATTTCCCACTCTCAATTATCTTGACACAACAGAGGCAAAACCACGCTTGACAGTTTAACATAAATATTAAATTAGATCATTAACGTTCAAGGAAAACCTATAGCTTTCTTACGAATCATACATATCAAATCATAGAGCATTGAATATTCTGCGTGATTTCTTGTGGCTATCACAGCCGTAGAAATACACTTTTACCTCGCGAAATTATTTTTGCATATTACTTTCCGAGAAAAATCGTTAGTCTAAAATTAATATTGTTCGGCTGAGATTACAATATTTCATGCCTGAATATATATTTCGTTCATTTTCACCTCGTATCAAGTCATATTTTATCTGCGTCATAACTTAGACATTTAAGTATCCACAAAAATTATTATACAAACATTTCCGTTTTAGGAAGAAGATAGTTTTTAATTTTCCACTCATGATACAAAAATGCATAAATGCACTATTTTATTCCTTTTTATGTTTTACACATCTTGCATTGCGCATTACTATAAACCATTAACCATATTTTTTCGAGGTTTTTATTATACGATGAATTATTACCAATAATTTATCGGAATTGTTAAATCGATAAATCTTGCTCAAACGAACAAAGAGCATAATTAATTATATCAATTATAAGACTATCGATCAAACGGTATTTATACATTATTCAAAGTCATTCTAATGTCCTAGTTCGAGGAAAATACCAACGTGGTACTCATGGTTAAATAAATAATTACCTCGATGCATAAAGAATATTTCACTTTCAATAAAATGTCAAGTTCACGAGGATATTTTGAAATTCATACAATTATGAAGACAGTGATATATTTTACTCACCAGCATTTCCTTATTATATTGAGCCTACTCTACGTTTTTACCTCATGAGTACCAGTTACTGAGATACTAGACATACTTATCGCTTCAAGCGTAGAAGTTTTCTTTCTCCCTTCCGATTACTACATTAATTTTGACAGAAAAAACAAAAATGTCTCGCAAAAGGTCCTAAAATAAAAGGGCACCAGAAGAATCGTCCTTCCTCTCTATATAAATATAAATAAATAAAGGGAATTTAGGACGATGAAAATAAATAAGGCCGTGCGGGTAGATAACATTCCTGCGGAACTAATGAAATGTTTAGGAAAATGCGGGAGGAAGAGACTATGTGGACCGATTCGTAGTTTCTATGAGGAAGGACTCTGGGCGGAAGACTTTGTGAGATCAGTGTTAGCTCCTATTCCGAAAAAGGTAAAGGCTACATCATGTGAGAGCTACAGAACAATAATTTTGGTATCCCACGCAGCTAAAGTTGTTCTCAGGATCATAAACAAAAGGATAGAGAGTAGGACAAATGATTACTTAGAGGATGATCAGTTTGGATTTAGGAAGGGTAGAGGCAGGCGTGATGCCATTTCAGTAATGAGATCACTAATAGAGAGGAATATAGAATACAATCGGGATGTATTTGCCTGTTTCGTAGATTTCGAAAAGGCGTTTGATAGAGATAATTTGGAAATATTAATGAGTATATTGAAGAAAATAGGAATAGATTGGAGGGAAAGGAGGCTAATCCGCAATCTGTACATGTCTCAAACTGCTCAGGTGCGGGTGGGGAACGGGGAGTCCGGATGAGCTGTGTTATCCATTATCGACATGGTGCTGCACAACTAATACGTGGACGAAATGATTCAAGATGCATGGAAGAACTGGAGGTAGGAATGAAAGTGGGCGGGGAATTCGTAAAATCAGTTAGGTTTGCTGCTAACCAAGCATAAGTTTGTCAGTCACCCAAGGGATTGCAACCATTGCTGAGTGAATTGAAAATTTAGTACGATAGATATGGGATCAGAATCAATAAAAATAAAACAAAGGTTATGCGATTTTACAGAAAGACAAAGGTTAATCTTAACATTAATTTAGGAGGGCAAAAACTAGAGCAGGAAGAACAATTTACTTATCTCGGAAGTGTTTCGGTCCAAAATGGTCTAAGTTGTGGAAACGTAAGGAGAAGAATTGCACTTGGGAAAGAGGCTTTCACAAGGAGAAGGGAGTTGATGACAGGGACGTTGAGTAAGGATTTTAAGAAAAGACTCGTGAAAACTTTGATACCGAGCGTAGTTATGTTCGGCGTGGAAACGTGGCCACGGAAGCAGGATGATAGAAGTAGATTGGAGGCTTTTGAAATGTGGGTATGGATGAGAATGGAGAAGGTAAACTGGACCGAAAGGAAAACAAAGGAGGAAGTACTTGGTATGGTGGGCGAGGAGAAGGGTTTGTTGGATGAAATCCTAAGGAGGCAGGAAAAGTGGATGGAGGGCGTATTGATCGGCAGTGGGATGTTGAAGACTAACAGAGGGGCGAATGTTAGGCAAACAAGGAAATGGCAGGAATAGGATTGGGATGTTGGACGGGATGAAAGGAGGGAGTCAGTACACAGAGGTGAAGAAGGACTTGATGTAGAGTAGGTTGCTGGATTGTGTTTTGTTAGGAGTCACAAAATATTTATCTGGTAGTAACGTCCATGCGAAAGCCACCTTAACCGGTAGACTACTTAATAATAATAATATGACGATGGCAACAATCGATAATTGCTTCATTTATTTTGGATTTGTCTTGTCTTAAGAAATAATGTGAAACCACCAACTAAGACAACAAATCCCTACGCGCATCCTAATTTGAGTACCGAGTGATGAATCCCATTTAATAGTATTATACATCCAGAAATTTTCGAGCGGGATTCTGAAAGAGAACTCTGGCGGAAAATGTAACATTCATGTTCATTCAAGCTGAACATGGTCACGGTCTGGACGTCAGTCATATTCAAATTTCTTCTCAAATTTTTCGGAACGAAATTTTCAGACGAATATAACACAGCAAATGGGGCTTTATGCTAATAGTTTCTTGTTTCGTCGTCACGATAGTATGCAGCATATAATACTTATAGCAATAACGAAATCTAATTTTTATGCCTTTTTCTCGTATGCATTCCTTAAAGTTTGGTAACATGTGCGTGATGATGAAATGCCTAGGCGGTGAGTTTATTGCAATCGTCTCAGTTAAAGTTTTTTCAAATGGAGACGCGCGATATTTAAAATAAATATCTTATCGATTTTAGGTGGCTCGACTAATTATTACCAACTCTTGTAATTACGACTATTTGACTCCACGATGCAGACATTGAATTGCTAGTTTCTCAATATGGAAACTCCCGACGAATATGGAAAGAAAAGCCATAGCTGTGAGGGATGAGTAGAACATGTATGCTCACAAGAGGGTATTGTAAGGGAAGAGAAAGGCTTGGCGCGAAACGTCTTTCTCCACCACCACGTTCTGCGTATTTTTCCTCCCCTTCGTCCACGGAGTCCCTTGTCTCGGCATACCACACGCCCTTCGAGGAGCCGACGATCCGGAGGAATCCTCGAATTCCTCCATGCTTGGGACTCATCCTTAACTTATTCCTTGAAATCTGCAATGCCATTTTGTCCTAATAGTGGATAATGCAAAGAATTATCGACAGTCTAATCACTACCATATACGTCGATGCAGACCAAATGTTGTGTGCATTTTCGAATGTATTGATGTCAATAGGAGAGTACGGTATAGGAGAAAGTAATGACCACGGCGAAAAAATAGGCCTTTGCAAGAGAAATATACTAATTATAGCTAACACCTGGTTTAAACACCACAGAAAGCGTAGGTACCCATGAAAAATGTCGGGAGAACTGGAAGATATCAGTTGGATTGAATTATGGTTAAGCAGAGATTTAGGAGTAGCGTGATTCATTCATTAAGTTTCCCTGGAGCACATACGGATTCGGGACACAATTTAGTGCTAATGAAATGCAATGTTAAATTTAAGGGCAAGAATGTTATAAAATGGAATATAAAAGCCTTAGCAGAGGAAAAGAAAAGAATACCAGGAGGCTGATGATAAAATTCTGCGATAGGATAATACATCTACATGCATATAACAACACCTCAAAAGCCGCAGCAAAGGCGTGTGGCGGAGGGTGTTAGGGCATAAACCACACATTCAAAATTATTTGTTTATACATTTACTTGAATATATGTTAGCTCATACAAACTCACCCGCGTACATACATGTCTAAATGTCATCAGAAAATAATTATTGTTCGCACAAATTTAGATTTTAGTTTTGAAGATAAATTAACTTTTTCTGGTTTATCTGGTTATGTTTTATAAATATTACGTACCAGAAGAGGGAAGAAAGAGTGCTTGAATCTGCCTGCGACGGTGTCTTTCGTATTTTATCGCGGAAGTTGAATCTACTAATATAATTTCGAACCATGTTAATTCCCTTTGTGTCGCAAGAAAACTCAGTTTTCCTTAACCTTTCTAGAAGTCTAAGCATGCCTTTTCCTTTTGTAATTCAAGAGGTTCCCAAACTAGTTGTTTCAGTATACCCGTGACGCCTTTTCCCTTCCAGCGGCAATTTTTAACAAATCTAGCAGATTTTCTCTGAACCTTATCTTATTCATCAGTAACAATTTTCTCAATATATACATAAACTTTGATTAAACACTTAGCTAAACTCAAAGAAAGGACATTCACATATGATATATAATCTTCATCTCTACCAACCACTCCGTTTCTTAGTTTTGGGAATGAAACATGGATAGGGACAGCGTGAGGGTTAAGCAATCAATCGTTTATGCTTTCGCTGTTTATTTTCCTTGTATAGTTGCATTAGTTGTCTCAATACCATCTCGAAGGAATATATCATAAGCGTAATTATTGCCCGCGCTGGGATTATTATAGGAAGTGCATTCATATTATTACATGAACATAATGTAAGATACGTATACAAATACAAGCACATTTAAATTAATGACAACTGCGACTTCAAAGGAAGATTATCATAGCAACCATAATTCATCCCGCTCCATTAATGCATTAGTTATTCTCAGAATATTTTCTTTTTTATTCTATTGCATTATTTAAAAATTAGAAAGGCTTTCACCAGTTACTTTCTCATATTAGCACGTGCCCATGTGGTGTTTGCTCATTCTCGGAAGTTCCTGCGGTACGTATTACCCAGAGCCAAAAGTAAGAACACCTAAAGACCTATGGTAGGAGGCGAAAGCACTATGAGACGGGAATTTAAGTAATGGAACGTATTTAAACAGTTTATTATCGTGATTGTATTGACCGAAGAATTTTTAAAGATAAATAATTGTTCATTGAATGAATTCTACCAGTTTAAAGGTAGGATTTTGGAACATCCCTAGCGACAATTCACAACCAAGTATCATGAGAACTTGCTCTTGTTTGCCCAACATTATTTCCTTATTCACTTCTTCGTAACATCTGCCTGCCTCCATGCTACATAAAAGCCCAACTCTTTTCCCGCCTCTACACCGCTTACCTAACATTCTTCCTTCTATCACGACCTTCAATGTACAATTGCCTTTCAATATTCTCCGACCAATTTCTTTGCCGTTTTCGGATTTACCCAGTAACTTACTTCCTTCGCCCACCCCATTTAGAACCTCATTCTCTTGCATTTACATTTCATTTAATTTTATCCCGCTGGAAAACTGCACGCACCCGTTTTCTCACATCAGAGGCACTGAAACACTTTATTAACCAAGAAATTGTAGCTCGAACAGAGAATTAAGTTTTACTAAATTAGGGAATATGTCACCCGGATCGCGATAATATAGGGGAAAATTGTTAACGATGGAGACGATTATGTCGATGGGACTTGATGTAACAGCGTTTGAAAGGAAGCATGGTTATGTACTTTGGAAATATGTAAAAGTAAAATTGTGAACCTTTTTCGGTGATAGCTTTATTATTTGAGAAAAGGTAAGCTGATTAGACGATTATTCACCGAAAAGAACAAGTTGGAACTGACGTGCGTTTTCAGTTCTTGGTAAAGAGCTGGGAGTTTCAGGTGATAGTCGCAATTATAAGAACTAAAATTGCTTGATAATGATTTCACAAGAGGAGTATTACACTGATTATTTACAGTCAGTGGTAATCACAATTGAATAATATTAATGCATGCTAAAACTGAATAAGCTTCTAAATCTCAACAATTCATTAATTGAGGAATTGGCCTCATTTAATTTCCGAGAGAATGGGGGAAATGGCAGTGGCTTTTAATATCAGGATTCTTTGAATTTAATGCATTAAAGCATCTAGATTTTCATTCTTGATCTTGATGACTTCAGTGAATGGCATGGAAGCAGTAGCCTTCCATCACCATTACCGTTTAAGCAAACACAAAATGAAATCATCATCAAAGTTGCACAATCGGAATTTACTTCGGTCGAAAATTTTTGGCGAGGTGTTAGCACTAGGAAACCAAAGGATGATGGATATTTTGAGTAAGTTTCGTCTTTGTTTTTTCAACTTTATTTCTGGGAATAAATTTCCAAATATTCTTGAATCGAGAGTTGCACATACTACGGACTGGAACATAAACTTGGTCCAGAAAAGGCTAGTATTTCCTCTCCTTATATTTGCATTTGCATTCACGACGTGAAAATAGAACCTAGATACTAGAAGCAGCGAGCGTTCATAAAGTCACAACAGCCAAGCTCAAAACAAAGCGTTAAATGGAGCTACGAGACCGGAAGGCTACAAGTAGTTCAAGCACAACGGATTAATTTCAAATTCTATGTAATTTTACGATGAATTTTCATATTTCCTAGCCTAAGTTAGAAGTTGTGGACCACACACAACTACAAAGCTTAGACACCGTTTGCGGGATCAGACCCCACAACAATTCGAACCCCTGAAAATATTCCCGCTCCCTTACTGCCCGATAACGCAAAGGTCTTTTTGCCTCGGGACTGGCTTCCTTGATTTGTAGAAAAAAGCACAATGCCAAATGAATGATGTTATGAACAAACAATCATTCTTTTCGCATAACATTTACCTCCCTAGTCCTTAGGTCCTCTGCGTAACGGCCCCATCCACTTTAAGAGCACCTCTACTATCAGGCTCTCGTCACGCTAGACCTCCCCGCCTACCAAAATACATTCCACTCGTCATTTCCCCCTTCGCTCTCCACCACTCGTAATCGGGGTATTCGCCACTTCCCCTAAAAGTTCCCCTCCAACTCCCTCACAACATCGTCCTCACACCGCCCCACCTCAGCCTCCTGCCCTGAAACCCGCCACCCTTGCCCACACCAAGAGCGAGTTCGTCCTCTACCGACCACTGCCGTCGACTGACTGACTGAGGTCTCGACTCCCCCCACTCTAGCCAGCGCCGTATGTCCTGCTCCTTCCCGCGTTCTCTCCGACGCCCCCTTCCCGCCCACCCCACCTCCCCATACACTCCTCAGACTGGCGGCGTTCACTCCCTCCTCCCCAAAAACCCCTTCCCTGCACACAAACGCGCACCGGTGCTATACACACAAGCGCATAATGCGCGTGTATAAAAGCCGCAGTTAGCGCCCGCCTTCCAGGAGTCTTTTTCCTATTGGTAGTCCAGCAACAAGGGACCCATTCGGCCGACTGACCAATTCTTTTCTCTCTCGGCCTCTCTCTCCCGTCACTGTCCCTGAAAAAGCGCCGTCGAACGCCACACAGAAAAGAAAGGATTGGGCGCCTTCCGGAGAACTTACACTTAACTTTGGGGCCGCTCGAAATATTAATTTCCCACCGATTGGAAGAAGGAATTCTGGTGCTGCAGCAGCCCCAGTCCGAAATACGTTCTTGTGATAGGATTTTAAGGGTCTAAACCAGCCGGTTTCTTAGGAAATAGTGGGGAGAAAGAAACATACTTGCCAGCAGCGAATGAATCCAGCCCGAAGAGAGAGGACTCCAGGCCGCGAAAGGGAGAGAGCAGTGGAGAGGGGAGGCCTTTGTCATCTTCGGTTATTCAATCGAGAACACTTTTCCGCGAGGGATTGAACTACGCCGTCTTCCTCAATTCGACCGCAGACCCTCTCACATTAGAGTGAGGATCCAGTGGGGGAGAAGGAAACCTCCGATCAGAAGGTAAGTGACCAGTGAAGTGGTTGCGTTCGGGCCCGTCCCTTGGTGGTTTCGCGAAGGGTGCCGAAGATCATTTTAAGGTGGTGTCGTGAAGGGAAAAGAGTGGACATTTCGGCTTCCATGTCGGGAATGTAAGTGTTTTATTTTATCAACACTCCTCCATTCCTTCCCCATCAATCCTCCATGGAAAGTGCAGTTCGCAAGTGTCGTCATACATCCTCTTTTCTGTGGATATGTGGTGTACTCTCGTTCTATAAGTGTGCCGGTTGATCATTTTAACTTTCGTTTCAAACCTCCTTACAGGCAAGGGCTAACGGGTTATCAGTAAATTAAAGTGCAGTTACGGTTTAATTTCTCTTGCAATAATTTTCAAGCTTTGTAGACTCGAGTAATGCCAGTAGAAGGCGTCGTTATTTCAAATAAAGTTTCTTCCCGCTCTCTAACTAACGGATCATCACTAAATTAAGATGCCGTTACGGCATATTTTTTCTTAAAAGTCTTGCATTATGTCTAAGTTGTGAAGTCCTGAGTAATGCAGTGGAAGGCGTCGATACTTAAAATAAAGTTTCTTCCCGCTCTCTAGCGCTGTCCCCAACGTTTTTTTTTTCTAATGTCGGATTTACTTCACCTTTGTATTTCAAGCCGATCACTATGAAAGTCGGCCAGCGGCTGAATTTGATAATTATGAGAATTTTAAAAGTATTATTAAATTTTTATTCCCGCTTTTTCAATTTTAATGTGATAACCCTTAAACTGACCAGGCTATTATGTTTCACGGGACGAGTTCATCAGTCTCATATGTATTTACCACCCTGTCTAATCTCGCGTCCGATCGCCACGCGAGGAACAAGGCAATTGTTTGTTATGCCGTGCTCACAGTGCTTCAGTCATCCTAGTTTGATACTGCTTGTCATTAAAATTTTATTTAATCGTCTTGAAATTATTTTTAATGCTTCGATGATCTTCGTACAGCTAAACGTAAGTGCCTACCAAGAAGGCAGAAAATACGAGCGATGCTGTAATTGTGTATTGTCATTATTACCAAATAATGGTCGTGCATCAAAACTCGGTCATTGAGTTGTGAACGTAGAGCACTTAGACCCGTCACGCGCATGAACATTACGCAATGCCGAATCTTGGCGGACTATCCAAAGAAGTGGCGGGGGAATTTCGTACATGCAGCCCCATTTTTTAAATTGATCCGAATAATGCTTTTTATATCAAACCAGTGTTTTTGGGACTATTCTGAGGGACAATTTTTAGGTAACGTGGCGCTAAGACTATCACCGTAAAAATCAGCATATACTCGCTAGCATCTAATTTTATTATAGTATATTACTACCTAAGAGTCTCAAGACTCACTGTTAAATATGTTCTTTCGTTAAAAAGATTATGCAAAACGCTTGGAAGGAGCCTTCTCACATATATTTAATGATTAGTGAGGGGTTTTCAATGTCCATTGTCTCTATTGAACGGTCAAGATTTATTTTATTTTTAAATAGGGTCTTATATTCGTGAGAAACAGGTTTTGTTTCGGACAAGGGGTGCCGAACGGGTAATTTTTATATTTCAATTTTCCTCTGGAACGGGCTCTTAATGCAACTAGTCGACTTCATCTTTCAATTCAGATTTGTGCAATTGTTAACTTTTGTTCTTGGCTCCTGCCCTGGGCAACGGCTCATCATTTTCCTTCCGACTGTGCCCAGGGCCCGCTGGCGAAGGAAAGCAAACGAAGAGGCGAACTCATGTTCATTAAATGAATTTGAGCCGAGAACAATATTTAGGCACTTTCATGCGAGAAGATGCAGACTTTTCACTCTTCCATTGCCTTCTTTCACATAGCAAATGTCGTTACAGGTTGAAAGCTATCGAATAGAATATTTGATCTGTATTATCTTGTTCTCTCATAATGTTTCCGTAATCTCTGTAGTGTGTCAAAATTTCAATTTACACAGAAGGTCGGGAGGGATGGAAATAACGTCGCAGTCGAGCGTCAGTTGTTTTATTCAAACAATAAAATTTTCCAAATCAGGGGATTGGCAATCCTAATAGTTTCTTCTAAACCTTCGGCACCTCCATGTGCACCGTGAAGAATCCAAATTCACCTACTATGGAAGTTTCTATGCCAAAGAGAAGTAAGGCTCAATCGGCAAGTAGGTAGCTTTAAAGCTTTAGAGTGCACTCATGGACGACAATTAAGGGGAAGGGTTAATATGTCAGTCGGCGATTTACTGCTAGTCCATCCCGTCCTCGGATAAAATGTACTTCTGCTGCTTACTATTAGAAATGAAATATTTCGTCTTACAATTAAAGTGATATCACGGCGTGCTTAACGTGCCATGATCAAGGCCTATTTGATTCTATAATTTATTCAGATTCGACATAGTTCATTGAAAAATCACTCCATTAATTACATGCGGTGCAATCGATGTGGCAATGATTCTCAATTCTTTCTGAAGGAGCTTTTATAGCGCTAATTTTGAACGCTACCTTAATTTATGGATCTGAAAACGATTACAAAAAAGGGCACATCGACACTTATCGCCGTACAATAGGAGTTAGCAAATCACTCGCTCTTAAGTAATGTGTCCAACCGCCATTTAAAAAGCATCTATTCGCCCGTCTAGTAAATACCCCCGACAGTTGCTCTCCTCGATAATCGTGACTAAGAAAACACGCTTAGTACCGCGGGTTGAAACTTAGTGTTAACGGACTTTGGACGATTGTATTTCCAACTGCATTTGTATTTCACCGATTCCATTCTCACTCGCGGATGCTGCTTTTAACCGACTTGCAGACTTTCGGCGAAGGCCCGTGATGGAATCTTTGGGGACGTCACATGCGCGTCTACCAGCGAGGTCACGAGTTTAAATGCCATCGTTGCATTTAGACAACAGGCTGTTTTGTTTCTTTGAAGTTACCATGTGATTTTAAGCGAATAATCTTGCTTTTCTGAAGTGAATAAATATAATTTTGTAGTTAAATAAAACTTTTAAACCTCGGATATTATTTAGGTTTTTATTAATCAAGTTAGATATAATTTTAAGACAGTCTCTGAATTAATGAGAAGGCAAATAATCCACATAAATGACCGTCAAAATATTATATTTTATAGTTCCAGTGACATTTTACAGTGTGCGTTTCGGAATGAAGGCATGCATGAACAAATATTCCCGCTCTTTATTGACTTTAATGGAATGTATGACCCTACTTTGTAAACTCACTACTTCAATTTTTAGTGAGCTATTTGTTTCACTTTTTTCATTGATGTTTCTCACTCTAATGCGGTCATATTTACCCATATTTTTCATTGTGTGATTTTCTTAGTGCTATATTCACCAAGTTATAGTCACGATAAATTTAAATAACAAACGTTAAATGTGGTTATTATATTTAAATTCGTTCACATATAATGATGCATTCCTGACGACGCCCAATGCCCAATGTAAGGTCTTTTGATGATATCATGTTAAAAGTCTGGTGGCGCTGAAAGCTGACGTTGGAGGTCAGGTATTTAAGGGTGGAAGGGATTTGTCGAGTTGAGAGTTGGTTTCCCTATTTTCAACTATAATCACGACAAAGTGATAAGCCTATGAATAGTAGCATTCATGTTTGGAGCGGAAAGGAATCGAAAATTGTACAGTTTTATATCCGCAAATGTTAAAAAAGTTCTTTTATATTTTAAGAAAGTGTAAATTTGTCCTAAAATGCAAAATTTACGTCGGTTATAACTACAACGATAATGATGCAAATTGAATTTTAACAATCATTTATTCCTCAAACTTTTATCAAATAGCATTGATGTCAGATATAGCAACATTATTGTTGTAACAGTTTTTATGCCGATGAAACTAGTCATCTAACCACTTCGTTATTTTTTTCATTTATTTCAAACCCTAGTCGCCTATTATCAATTTCACAAGTGGTACTTCAGTGACATCTTTCTCATAATCCTAAATTAGAAATCTACTTCTGTGGTAAACCAGATGCCATCTTATCGACTTTTGATGTGATCTAATTTAGATTTAAAAGTTTTGGAGCTCCCAGAAAACCGGTAAGATTATTTATATGGTGCAGAAAATAGAAATTTTTAATTCCACTGCCCATACAATCTGCTTTCATTTATGCCGTCCCTTATGCTTCTATTTCCCGCCTTCTTCTCCTCCTACTCTACTCTACATTTCGTCATGAATTCTCCTCTTTGCAAATTTCTTCTTTTATTACAGTAGTTCGTTCCGTGATTTTATTTTCAACGAATAAAATCAAATTATGCAATAATTAATCCTGCTGTAATGTATGTCCTTATGGTTTTGAAGATGATTTCATAACACCTTCAGATACAAAGGAGTCGCCAGAAAGATGAAAGAAGGGAAAAAAAAGAGATTCCCAGGGAGACTAGGGGAGAAAAACTGATCGTTAACAATCGATTGTCAGTTGGGTTTGTTCTTTAAATGTCTTCAATATTTATCACTCCTTAAGAGTAGCAATTGAAAGAAAATTGAACTTATTAAGTAAAGGAATGAGTTTATAGTTACTTCACCCACCACATCGGTTTGAATAAAAAATTAGCTAATGCGATTTTGTGTACAATAATTATTAGATTATGCAATAAAAGGAGAATTATATTAAGAATTAGTAGAAAAAAATATTGGTCACATGAAACCTATGTATAATAAGAAGCCTGTCTTCGCTCCGCGAAAAGTAGAATCACAATTTTTAGTTTTTGATATTCATCTGATGATAAAATACTAAAACCTATTACTGAACGCTTGGATATTTTATTTTTTTTAATAAGCACCTTCAGTCACGAAGATTTAGGTAGAGACGTGGAGCTAACTTCGGAGGAGTGAGCTCAGTTTTGGAGGTTTAAATTGTTAACACCAACTAACTGTCAAGGATTGTACTCCTAGCTTTTGAAAAATTTTCAATTCAACATACGCTAACGGCAGCATGACTAGATATTAAGAGTATTCTTGCGTAATCATTCAAGTGATCCATCCGTAATTCCCCTCAACGCAAGGAAAACTTCACTTCGTTTGAGGGATGAGAATTAGGACAAATAAGAGGCCAAGCGAGTACGAATTCGGGTGCAAACAAAAGAGACAACGTTACAGAACGACAGAAAATCGAGTATATAGTATATTTTCAAAATTACATTATTTTTATTTAATATGCATTTTAATTAGCAAATAAATCAGAGGATTGCACAAGATTTTATTGAAAATATTGAGGAAAGGAACTGTTTCAACTTAATTTCCTTTTTAAGAAATGCATTTTCTTAAAGATAAATAAATCACTTAATTATTACACTGGGTAGTGCTTTCATAAAAGTTTGTTACCCGCCGCTATTGAATAGTTTGAAATTTCAGCAAACTTATAAATGTGCACATCGATATTGCCTATGGTTGTAAAGGGGGAATACTCCTTCATTGCATTATACGTTAAGAGGATAAAAAGGAAAGAGAACCGCTCCTGAGTATGACTGCCGGAGGAAGTTGCGGGCGGTGACCTTGGATTAACTGACTGATTCAGAGGTGAATGCGACTGAAAAGTTTCGAGAGTTGAAAAATCGCACATATTGCAGGTACTAGATTATTCTTAACCGTAAAAGTACCGAGAAAGGGCATATGGCGAAAAATTAATCTGATTACTTCAAAGAAACAGGTTATCCCCCTTATCAAGTCCTAGAGCCACTCCTGAACGCGAGAACAGTTGTGATTGATCTTTAGTTTCTTTCCAGTGGAAATTGAAAAAATGAAGAAAATACTTAAAATCGATTTTTCACAATAAGCCAAATTTACATTGTGGTGAAACGGCAGAAAGAAATGGAGGTGTCAGAGAGAAGAGCATTAGTTGACTTAATGAATAGATACGAATGATGGCGTGATATCAACCGATCGAACTATTTATGACGACCTCATCGCTGCATTACTATTCTTCTGAATAGGGATTACCGATGACGTTACGCAGTCTCCTAGCAAAGCCAAACGCAAACTGCTTCCTCGTAAATTCCAAGAAAAAGAATCTACGAAACCGCTTCCTTTTCATTTCACTCTTTAAGTAATTTTGCTTGGTGACATTATTTAACTTAGCTTCCTTGTTCAACTTCATTTCCCGCGGAGATTTTTCCATCTCGCCATCTAGTATTCATTGAACTACTTGAAAGATGGTGACATCTAAGTATCCTTCCATCCACTGGCATATTACTATTATAGGGATTAGTTCCACCCATATTTATTCCACCTTTCCTGTATATCTTTCGGCTGCATTGATTTATTTACCTAGGTCTATTATATCATAATCCAAATAGTTTTCTTCACTGTATTCTATTAATCATTCATATATTGCACGCACTCGTCCCAATATCTAAAATGTCACCCTGCTATTACCGATTTTTCGTTTCCTTTGCTCCATAGGTTTCTCGCATCAGTTTATCGTCACCTTTTCGAAGTTCTCCCCAAACTCCTATTGAATGTATTCAATTTTAACTTCCCAATCCACTCTCTTGTAATCCATTCTTTATCATTTTCCTAATATTTGTCGCTCCAATTTGCTTTCTCTGTCGTTCTTTCCATCCCAAATCTGAAGATCATAAAACATTTCCTCTTTATTTCCTCTCCTCTTACTCGCTCGAATTTTTTAACCCGTAAATTTTAATATTATTTCTATTTTACTAAAATCGCTTGAACAATGTAGCTTTGAAAATTCATTTGCCCTGCAATTTTGTAACTGTAGGTGGCATTTTGCAATCACATCATGAATCTGACCCAAATCATTCCCTGGGATAGGGCTCATTAGCGGTGTTCCTTAATCTACGTTTTATCACATTCTCACCAAAAATAGCATGTTTCCCCTTGTGCATCAGTTTAAGCAAAACAAATAATACCATAGGGTTAGGGGCAAGAAGAAGGTACATATCAAAACAAAATGGTGACAACTGCATGCACTGTAACGGGTGACGTTGAAAGAGTGAGATACAAGAAACAGTCGAAGCAGAGAGGTTCAGGAAATATTTTATGATCATCTTTCTATATAAAAGTGGGGGTCTGCTAAAAAAAAGAAAACGCTGGGAATCAGAGAGGCGGAATATAGGAGACATTTATTGCGAGGAGTACGAAAAGGAAAATAAAGTTGAAAATAAGTGACACGATTGTCAGAGCGGAAATAGTCATTGCTGCATGTACAAAGTTACTCCCGTTATCAATCTGCGATAAGCGAGACCAGAGGCACACAATGACACTGTGAACGTTTGTGTGTGTATGTACATATATATACGGGTAGGCAAAATTGAAGGAAAGATCCTGCGAGGAAGGTCAATTACATAGGGCAAATTAAGAAAGACGTAAAACAGGGAATCTAGCAGAGGGTGAGGGAATTAACACTAAATAGGGAAGAATGGAGGAATGAAGTAAACCAATCTTAGGGTGGAAATGCTGATGATGTACGTGTATGTATATGTATGCATGTGTATGTATGTATGTATATATGTATGTGTATATGTGTGTATATATATATATTATATATATATATATATAATATATATATATTTTAAATATATATATATATATATATTTTATATATATATAATATATATTATAAATATATATATATATTTTATATATATATATATATTATACATATATATATATTTTTTTTTTCATATGTGTGCTATTATAAAAATATTCCTAATTTATTTTGAGAAATTTTCTCAATGAAGTTCAAAAACTTTAAAAATATCTGTAGCTAATTAGCAGGGATATTAGAATGTGCTTGCGTTGATTCAGGTTATCATTTTTTGGTGAAAAAACTGCATTATAAAAGAAGTGATCACCATATGCATTAACAAGGTTTGCTGCTCGCAACTATGAAAGCTAATTTCGCCAGCCGATGGTCTGGCCGGTCATTTAGAAAAATTTATTTTTTCAAAACCTTTCATAATTTCTGTGCGCCTTAAAAAGTTAGAGAATGAACATTTTCCATTTGTAACAACTAGAAGTGCTTTTGCCAGTACCCAATTTTAGGAAAGCAGTTGTCAATTCAAAGGAAATCTCGACATCTCTAACCTGGTCCACTACCCCGTAAAACGATGATAGTATTCGAATTGATGATAATTTTAATAGCAATTGATCCATGAACCACTAAACCTTGAGCCGTAGAATGTTTAACAGGTCACTAGAAATAGAAATTCGAAATGTGTCCCGTGACGTTTCTGCTGAGACGGAATCACTAAATTCGAACCACTTATCGCCATAAATAGCCTATCCGTTTACTCTTTCGATTAAATTAATTTGTATTTCAGCCCTAAGATTTATTAGTTTTACGGAAATTTTTTGCTTCCTATGGGTAAATAAGCATTGCGGTCGCTGAAGCTAAAAGAGGAATAGTGTGTACAGAAGAATTTCACGCATCAATTCTCGTCGCGTGCGCTCGCCGCAGAGATGAAAAGAGAGCGGTCCAGAAACCAGCTCTCTCTGCAAGCAAGGTCGCCGACCCATGCCTCTCGAATGCATACGCGCCATAATACTACGTAAAAAAACCCCGCCTGAGTTTGGGCCGCCAAATGTCCTTCATCTGCTCCGCCGCGCGGAAACGAGTTGTGACTCAAGGGTTTTCTCTTGTTAATAACTTCGGGGCATAGTGAGCATCCGGGCCAACTGTCGTGGGTTTCAGTTCAAATTAGTGACGGTTACGACACTTTTGGAAAGTCAACCGGTAGGAAATCTGAAATGTGCAGCGCAGAGCACGGTCACGTTTCACCCCAAAAATAAATAGGTGAGAGACACTTCCACCATTTTCGGCCATTCCTCCCGAACGCCACTGAATCATTCCATTGGAAATCAGAATTCGAGAAGGGTGGCATTGCGAGTTGGAGTTAACTGGATAGCAAGTAGGCCCACTTTGCCTAGGGCACCGTCAGGAATGGGAGGTGGGGACCAAGAGGTTATTTGAAGTGCTCGGCGAACGATTCATTATTGCACTTATCTGATTGTCAGTTAGATGTATGCTATGTTCACTCACAGCTTGGAATGAAAAGAATACGCTCTAACACCCTCGGAGTCTTCTTCCATAGTTCCGCAATTCCTTGCCCACGCTTCAGTAAGAAGATAGAAAAATAACCTTGGGAAAAGCGATAAGGAAAAATGGCTACATTTTAAAGTTTAACTACCCCAAGAAAGGGAATTAATGACAAACTATAATATAAGCCATAGTTGTATTATTAAAGCATGCTAAATTCATTCCTTGACTCGCTATAGTTAATCTATGACATAATTCTATACCATTAACACCATTTAACAAAAGCTTTAAATGGAATTCAATGTAACGTAAAACAACTGTTATGTTACAGTATTTTTTTGCACCTCTTTTATTTTCTACTTAAAAATATGAGCGCCTGTATAACAATGTATTAGAGTGATATTTGAGAAGAATATCCATACTACGAATTATCCATTTATTTGGGTTCTTAGCCTAAAAATGGTATAAGGCTTACGCCGGTCTTTCAGTAGATTCGAAATACACACATACTCCAACATACAAAAAGACGTCTTTCGTATTTCTTATATAGTATGATAGCATCTGGGCATATAGTTATTGGTTTTTAAATATCTACCAAGCAGCTACCGGTCTCTCTTTAAGTGCGCCCGTCCCAACTCAAGGTGTGGGGCAATTGCCTCCGAAGGACTGCAACGGGATGGAACGTCTCAGATTCAGCGTAGAAAGTTTATTATTGAAGTATAACATGGGCGAGGGCACTTTCCATGTGCCGAGATCCACATTGGAGGTCCTTCGAATTCATAGACTGTACACTTTGTTCCAGAATGTTGTCAATCCGTAGATAATCTATCTATATATATATAAAGGAGAGTGTTTGTTTGTATGTATGTAATTTGTTTACTTTTTTGCTGTCATAGAAACAGAATTTTTCCAACTATGCCAGCAGGATAATTTTGCAAGAACACTATTGTATTCATAAAGGAGAGTGTTTGTTTGTATGTATGTAATTTGTTTACTTTTTTGCTGTCATAGAAACAGCATTTTTCCAACCATGCCAGCAGGATAATTTTGCAAGAACACTATTGTATTCAGAATTTCCGAGATATTATACGTGGAATACATCAAGGAAAGTCTTTTGTAGAAGCAAAATGGGCAACTTTGATCCTGAGAATAATATTTATTCATGTGACGCATTGGACCGAGTCTACACAGTCCATCCTAACAACGCCGAATGTTATTTTTTAAGAATGCTTCTACATACCATTAGAGGACCTCGCTCATTTGGAGAATTAAGAACGGTAAACGGAGAAATATGTGAGACATTCAGAGAAGCTTGCCAGAATTTAGGGTTGCTAGAAGGAGATCAACACTGGGATGACTCATTGCGAGAGGCCAGTTTTATTTCTCTTCCAGGACAAATCCGAATTTTGTTTGCCATCATAATAACCTCCTGTAATCCATCTAACCCAAAAACAATATGGGAAAAATATAAAGAATCAATGAGTGAGGATATACTGGCTAAAGTTCGAAGTGAAAATCCTACATTGGATATTACGTTTAACTCCGACATTTTTAATAAAACTTTGATTATTTTGGAGGAAAAGTGTATCACCATGGTTAACAAGACTTTAGTGGTACTCGGTCTTTTTGCACCTGTAAAAGATCAACAGGGTGTATTTTATCCAGATTATATACGTGAAACTAGCTACAATGTCTTAGACTTAGAAGCATACATCGCGGATAAAAAGCCACTTCTTAATGAAGATCAGAAATTCGCGTACGATACAATAATGGATCAAGTAGATAAACAAGAAGGAGGTATCATTTTTCTTGATGCTGCTGGTGGCACGGGAAAAACATTTTTAATTAATTTAGTTCTCGCTGAAATCAGGGTTCATGGAGAAATTGCTCTAGCCGTTGCATCTTCAGGTATTGCAGCGACATTAATGGAAGGAGGAAGAACAGCCCACTCTGCCCTTAAGTTGCCACATAATATTTCCCGACAAGAAAAATCCCACATGTCATATAAATAAAACAAGCGGCCAGGCACAAGTTCTTATAGAATGTAAATTGATAGTATGGGATGAGTGTACGATGGCTCATAAAAAATCTCTTGAGGCCCTCAACGCAACACTTCAAGATCTTAGAGGAAACTGCAGTTTAATGGGAGGAGCTCTGGTACTCCTGTGGGGAGACTTCCGTCAAACTCTGCCTGTCATTCCAAAATCGACTTCAGCCGATGAAATTTATGCCTGTTTAAAACATTCTGTTCTATGGAATCATGTCCAAGAAATTAGCCTTAAACAAAACATGCGAATCCTCTTAAGAGATGGGAGTGCTCAAAATTTTGCAAATAAACTTTTGGAGATTGGAGAAGATAGATTAGTTATTGAAGCATCTGGTATGATAAAATTGTCATCAAATTTCTGTGTATCGGTGAAAACTGTCCGCGGCACGATACAAGCAGTCTATCCTAACGTTAATCAAAATTATAAAAATTTAGAATGGTTGCGAGAAAGAGCCATTCTTGCTCCTAAGAACGATGATGTTGATGAAATTAACAAGGAGATACTAACCATGCTGCCAGGAGACGTGATTGAATATAAATCGGTTGATACCGTAGTGGATGCTGACGAAGCCGTCAATTATCCAACGGAATTCCTAAATTCACTTGATCCAGCTGGATTGCCACAACATCGCCTTATACTTAAAGTAGGATCTCCAATCATTTTATTGCGAAATTTAGATCCACCAAAACTCTGCAATGGGACACGATTGTGTGTGACAAAATTAATGAAAAATATAATCCAGGCAGTCATTTTAACTGGAAAAGGTGAAATAATTTTTATTCCACGGATACCTCTAATCCCAACTGATCTTCCCTTCAACTTTAAAAGATTACAGTTTCCAGTCCGGCTAGCTTTTTCAATTACCATTGATAAATCACAGGGACAGTCTTTAAAGTTTTGTGGTGTTGATCTAAGATCGCCATGTTTTAGCCATGGGCAACTTTATGTTGCTTGCTCCAGAGTAGGTTCGCCTAAAAATTTATATATTCTTTCTCCTGGATATTAAACAAAAAATGTAGTTTATAAACAGGTGTTAAATAAAAAATATTCTAAAATTTGTATGAAGTAGCGTATTATTGTACTTTATAATTTGTTGTTTTTATTTATGTAGTATATTTATATTATTGTTTCTCCCTAACCCGTGCAAAGCCGGGTATTCAGCTAGTAATGTCAATAAAGACAGTCATTATAATACCAACGGTCAAAGTTGGGAAACGGTCTTGCTGATCAAAAGAAAATGTTTGCAAGGAGCCAGCTGTTCAAGATATACTCTTTTGATTGGTTTCATTTACAAATAGTGATCTCATAAATGACTGTCCGACTTCGACCTTTCGCACTTCTCCAATCTTCGGGTATTTACATGTTTCCGTGAACCAACGTTGCATCATCTCATTCATGTTCCAAAGAAAAACTACTTTAAGGTCAGAACCTTACAAAACGTTGGGAAAAGGGTACACATTTATTTTTGAATCGCAAAAACTAACTTTTGATTCCCACTCGGTCAGGTTAGTCTCGTCATTAATGCAGATTGTACCCCTAAAGCCTTCGTTTTTTGAGCCTCGCTTCGGGCATGGGTATTGAGAAAACCAGCGAAGACCTTGTAAAACCCAACTGAACCAGTGAAAGTTTACGGGTGCCAGTGGGTGAACTTACCAACACTTGCATTAAAAAAGACATTATAATGACATATAAAAGAACTGCGAAAATTTGTATGCAATTGTGGATGAAACCAATTGATAAATTAGAGGTAAAATTAAGTACTTCCTCCTTGAAGTCGTGTTTTGACCATTACTGTTCGTCGCAACGAGCCTCAGAGTCTCTTAACTAGTTAAAATAAATCTAATCCGGTTGAATAAGTGGGAACTTCATAATATTGTACCGCTCCGATATATTCTGTACAGTTCTATAAACACCACAAACTAGTTTATTCGTTTTGGCTTTCGTGTCGTGTGACGCATGATAATGATATCGAAAGAATAGGTAATATTTGGACCCGTCTCTCGAGTTCCTCATTAACTAAAGCGATCGAAATGAAAACTGGAGTTGCGAGACCGTATGTTACTTAGCCCTCTTAAAAAATGGCTGAGACTTCCGAAATTCTTGAATTAATTTATCTACGGAGAATTTTTTATTCCTCCATAACCTCGTTTCGCGCCAACCCTCACTTCCTTGCGGCGGCCGGCGAGCCGCGATGCGAAGGCCTCTAGTGCGTCAATTGTACGATGCGCCAAGGGGCGTCGGCGCAAGAAAAAAGGCGGGACTTTTTTTAATGTTCACAGGAAGGAGCCAATCTCCTTCATTTACTTCACCTCAGCATACACTGCAAGGCCAATAAGGTGCTTTCGTGTGGGCGGGAGAAAGGAAAGCAGTTAACAACCTCTCTGGGAAGCGCTTGTCTAATGTTGGTGTGATTTCTCATTCGATCCTCCAATTTGATGTAAAACCGGAAGCGAGTCAACCCCGCTGTTCAGAACGATACTTTGCAATAGTTGTTACGATCTGCATTAAAAACTTGACGTTAATTCTTCCTGCTTTCGCAACAAAAATAGTTGACATGAGGATGAGGGTATCGACATCCGAATTTTTCATGCACACGAAAGTGCATGAAAACCGCGTCATGCAAACGACATTTCTCAGGGTGGTTTAAAGTGAAATGTGGAGGAAAAAGTTACTAACAACCCAAGCGAGCTTTTTACATTGCAAAAATCATTCGCTAGGACCGAGAGTCATAAAAGATAATGTTTAAATGGGAAATAAGAGAGACTATTTCTTAAGCGTTGCATAAAAGTCAAAGGTCACCTTAAAATCACATAACGTAATATTACGCATGTAAACGACTGCTATTTTTATCGCTGTTACTGTCTGTTTGCATACAAAACGATATTTTACCAAATAGCTCGCAGCTGTTCTGTCGGTAATACACCAACCAGACAACCCAAATGTTACCGGTTACATTCCTAGCTCGGCAATGGGATTCTTCGCTGTCCTGCGAGTAAAGGGAGCTCTTTGGGTTATCGCATAGCCTAAGCTATAGCAGCATTCAAAATCATAATATGAGTACTAAGTACGTATATTTTACTGTTAGATAGTTCTCCCAATTTTTGAAGCAACAGGTTAATTTCGGTTTTACCTGCTGAAACAAGTGAGATTGAATTGGTGTCGGATGGTCGCGTGAAGCGCTTGAATTTGGTCATTTTCGGCATTAACAAAGGAGGGAATTATTATTGAAGAAAAGAATCGTGGCGAAGAGGAAAGATTGATTAAAAATCGGAAACAGAATAGTTAAATGAAATATGCCAAGGGTTAACGTCTCGTCAATGGTATACTGTTGAACTTGAGGTAAGATGCCTAAATACTAGCCACAATTCAATTTAATATCCCTGTTTTTGGGCAATTTCCGTTTTTTTCCAAAATCTCTCGTCGGCTTAAATTGAATAAAATGGACTAAATTACTAGCAATAAGTCTTAGGAAAAATTATCTGGTAGTTTCTCCCATACTTTATCAATGGCTAAATTTCCTATTCATAATTCACTTTACTCTAAAACCGAAAGGAAAACTTGTTAGGTTGTCAGTGCAAAAAAATGGCTTTGTTATGGATTGCACATTATGGAAAAAATTATATTCAAAATTTCTGGAATTAACTCCCTTGCCATTAAACAACTTTGATATCAATCGAAATAATAGATCAAAGCTTTTTATTCTGTAACTATGCGATTTTTATGCTTCTAAAAACTGTGAAAATTATCACCCAAGCTATTCATGTTGATTTTAAAACAGAAATGATGGTCAGCGAATTGAATATTTATTTACCAATTGGTTTCAATCAATATTATTACAACATAAATATAAAACCTCGCAACGCATGCTTTTATCATGTGAAAATTAGATTCCTGAAATTTTGGACGACTTCCAGTCTATAAAAATTTCTCGACTTCCTCCACTTCCTTTATTACGAGTAAAAAAAAATGTTGAATGGTAATTCAGGCATATTTGATTCAATAAAATGCCATGAACCATCTCCCCCAACATAGCGCTATGGTGTTTTAAATATTGCCACTAATACTTCTGATGCGGCATTAATTAATACCTTTGTATTTACCAGCATCGTGCGTAGTATTGAATTAATTACACAACCGATTTCATCGGGCCTACGCAAAGCTATAGGTGACGTGAATCGTGTGATATTACCTCGTATATATGATTTAAATAGATAGATTGAACTTTAAGATAAGATTTATACGCATTTGAGTTTTTGGTGATTCATGCAAAAGGAATACTTGTATTTATCACCGCCTCCCAACTTCTTTAATTTCAGAAGTACTGTTGATTGTGTTGGATAGGCTGATGTGTGGTTAATCAATGTGCACATTTAAGGTGCTATCAAATTTCAAATTACTTTTACGTAGATACAACAACTATGCCATTCACCAATAAATATTGCGAAAAAATCGACCTTAGGGAAAAGAAGAAAATCGCTTAAGGTAAGTTTTTTAATTTTCAATGTTGAAAATCAAACATAATTTAGTTTGACGCCTTCACGTTTGATACCACCGTGATTCATCATAATGCTATTTTAAGTATTTAGGTTACTGTACGTCTAGATTTCCGAAAAACAGCTTTAAAATGGAAGTGAAATGATGGTCATAGCACGGCTAATTGTAGAGAGGTCTTATGAAAATAAACAATTGCGAGGAATATAATACGAGATGTGAATCGGAAATTGGAAGAATAATATCCATTATTCAAATAGAATTCAGCCACAAAAATATTTAACCTTCTAGGAATCGAGTATTTCATTTAAATTAACTTCCATAGTAGCAATATTATTGCGAGGAAATGAAGTAATTAATATTTACTCGTAGATAATAAAGTTTTAAAAATTTGAGCTTAAATTTTGATGAAAAAATGATGGCAGTCTGTTCACAAATGTCATGCATAATTAAGTATTAGGACTTCAACTTTCTGTACTCTTCATTGAGTTTATTTAAATCCTATCGAGTTCTCCACTGGGCAAGTGCCTCCATTGCTGCCGCAACAATGGCACATATTCCAAGGCCTGATAGGATTTCACCCAACAGGTACGCCTCGAAAGTACAAGATCTTCCATCTTTATTTAGCTTGTCAATCAACGTGCAGTAATCTTTAAGATTTCTTACTCATGGAATATGTTCTAAATAGAAAATTATTTACAAACGCGAAACTAGGCAATTTACATAAGCACGCCCTTCATTTGAGGCATTGTGTTAGCATTGATACCAATGGTTGTAGCGTGATGACAGGCTAGCTAAATAGTGCTGTATCTTTATTTTTTAACGTTATTAGCAAGTGCCATTGATTTTTTAAATTAAAATGACACTGCATTTATCAATTACAATATTTTGATTACAAATTTGTCATTAGTTTTAATTAGAACTAAGAAATTGTAAAAATCGCTCAACTCGGTGCCGACCACAAAGATGAGAAAAGAAAGTACGATATAAGAATTTTAAACGGGAACACGTGCCTTTGATAGCAGAGTACACCCTTTTTGCGCATTAGCCATTATTGTAATAACGATAAAATTGAATCTATCATACAATTCACTCCTATGAGAAACGAAGCCTTGCTTACATGATATTAAATTTACCCCGTTAATCGCATAAAATCTGTCATTGAATCCATGATAGCACATTCAGTTCCTCCCTCCACTGACAACGGGAACCTCTTAGGGAACAATGCGGTCAGTACATAACTTTCTTTTATTTTTCATTCAGCTGAGCATAAAAAAGTACGTAAAATAATTCACAAGACCTGATTTGGCATTCAAAGTTTTCGAAAAATATCGTTTTTATTACTTCGTACTTTTACATATGAGACTAAATAAATTTAACATAGCTCAATAAAATATTAAAATGATTGATTAGTGGAATCAAAAGAAAACTACATTTGATGTTTCAACACTGATGCACAAGTAATATACGTTCGATATGTATATCAGAAGTTGCATTAGCACCTTATTTTGAAATTGTTACAACCTGCCACCTTTCTTCCATGTATAAGTAAAATTACCAATTAAAAACAAATCCACTGAATAAATAAACTAGGTCTTTTTTCAGGCACAAAAAATTGTGGGAAAAACTACCAATTTTTTTTGTTCAGGGATCATGAATTTTCACAAAGTAGAGCCTCAAACCATCAAATTCTTTAAAAACAAATTTCATTCATGAGCCCTATTTAGGAGACTGGGGTGTCCTCTCGGCCATTATTGTCAAGCGTTGTTCTTCGAGATACAGTTTTCGAGACTGAGACACACTGAGACACCTTTCACATTTCTTCACTACCTGTGATCATGACGCCCAGCCCACGCAAAACGAAAAAGTACGCGGAATTTTGCTTCGAAGGACGCACAAGAAACAGACGTCTATTCATTCACATTGTCCTTCCAAATGGTTGTCTTCAAAATGGAGTTTTCTCTCTCTCTCTCTCCCTAAAATTTCGTTTCATCTTATTTCATTTTGTACCCAAAAGTCTTCCCCGGCCCGAGTCAGCCTCGGGGCTTTCACATTCCTCTTCGCCCTCTTTCCAAAAACGAAACGAGCTCGTTTCTCTTTCGCTACATTTCTCTCGAACCAGTTTTCTCCTCGTCCGCAAATATTTTGCCACCTTCCTGAACGCAACCCTTCCAGTGATTAGCTATTTCGAAGGAGACGTCGCCGGCCACGACATTTATCGCCCGTCCCAGCCAAACCACAAAGGAACGGGCTACTAACCACCACGACCTCCTAACCATCAATGCCATATTTTCCCGTGGGGCCAAACACCGCCGGAATGTTTTTCAACCTTCTCCTCTTCTATCCTTAAATGGATGATATTTGATTTGATTGAAAACTGTGGTGCAATTTAATGCAATTGCTAGATTAAGGTAGTTGTTTCCATTCAACACCTTAACTCTCAATTTTCCTCCTTTTGAATAAAACAAAATAGGATGATGAAGGTGAATGGCTCCTCTAGGTACTACCCGAGAGAGGCAGTCATTATTTTGACCCGTAAATTTTGTTGTCATAAGAAAAGCAATATTCAAAAAAATGTTGCCCATCCTAACCTGTAACTTATTTTGTGTTACTGAGGCATTATGATTTTCTAATTCTCGTAAATTATTCCAAAGAGTGCGCATGACTTTAAAGTAGTTTCATTTACGAACCTGATCCCATTATAGCAAATTGAAGCGATAACTCTACATATATTTTCATGTCTTGCCATTCCACTTTTTGTCTTCTACTGCATTAACTCAGTTGAGTGTTCTCCCTTACCCGACCTTCAGAAGCTCATCTATTGGACTCCCAGATTCATTTTATACTTATATCTATGCGCCCAATCGATCAAGTTGAAATTATTAGACGATAAGAAACAAAATCTGTATCGTGATAAAATAAAAAAACCGATAACCGTCATCAATTTGCTCTCTTTTCCTGATGTCACTAAATTTATTTCCTCTGTCTATTCAACTCTTCGCTTTGATCATATAATTACTACACAAACAGCTGGTACATAACTCTTCCCATTTCACAGCACAAACTCTGCCTACAAGCGCGAAGTCAGGTGGCGTGTTCCCGTCATGCTTGTCATTTCACAATTGTGTTTTATGATGCGAAAATACTACCTAACCGTCTGCTTACTGAATTTCCATTTACCGTTTCCTATTTCACAGCCATATCTTCTGTCTGGAAAGACGACGCTAGCGGTAATTTATCCGAGTATCGAGAACTCAAGTTCATTATCACAGTCATCGACGCGTTATGAGTTCCTTCTCGAATGGCAAACAAAGCGAAAAAAATAAACGTTATTCACTTCAAAGCCAAAGGTCTAGTTGTCCGGGGACTTGCATTTTAATTCTAATAACGTGGCGTAAAATGTATTATTGAAAAGATAACAAGACAAAGTTTTGTATTCTAAGTATTATCCTAGAATCCAACTAAAGCTACGCCTTCTTGATTTCTAATTACGAAAAAGTCATCTAAAATAGAAAAAAAATTGCAAATTTATCGTGTTATAGAAGAATTATGATACTTATTTGAATTATGATTATTCTCTCCTTTCGCCACTGCGCCCTTGGAGGGAGATTGTTTCCCGGAATTCACAGTTTGTTTCTCTTGTTTTGTCACATTGACCTCATAGGACTCAATCTCAACTTTTTCGATTTCTCCCCTTGTGAGCGGACATGTCCATCGTATCCTCGAATGCGGCCATTAAGGTTGGAGTTGTTCATTCTGGATGACTTACGTATTTCTGCCACGAATTGGAAAATGGCCGAAATTCTGTACTCACTCAGGCCATGTTTATGTTTAAAAAAATGGTATTCGATTACAGGATTAAAATTTTAGCGACGGGCACGTCTTCACCCATCACGTTGTCATTCGAAATAAAAATTCAGTTATCGTGGCATATATTGGCATAGACTGAGGAATATATGTATTTAAAGATATGATGAATAAAATCAACGATGCAATGTCTCACTCGAAGTCATCATTTACTTAGACAAACCCAGTCCTTCTTACACCGTGAACACCTTTCATCATTGTATGACTCTCGTATTAGTCTCTACGAAAATCAGTTTCATTTCAAAATCCCGGCTATCATAACATTTATCTGCTTACTCTTTTTAACGAAATGCAAATTAAAATACATTGACTTACCATAATATTGCTACTGGGCACCAATGCTCATTTAATAATTAATGATAAAAAAATTAATGATAATGGAATTTATAGTTGGAAAAAATTTTGTTCATTGTTTTATCTCCTAAAGGTTTCTAAGAACATACTAGTATCATGTACAGACGCAATAATTTCTGCGGTCACACTTATCACAGTCACAAAGTGAATTCAAAATTTATTGGAAGTATGAGATTCAAATTGGTTTGAGGATAGGTTCGCGTGAAGTATTTATTTCTTAAATTTTTTGCGCACCGCAGTTATAAGCTAGCATACTACTAGACAATCCGGGATTCATTGGCCTGAAACCTGTTGTGTTTGGTATTATAATTCTGGAATGCAAACGTTAAAAGAAATTACACTTAGAATAACACTAATTTTTCAGTTTAGACATCATAAAAAAAATTACGGGAATCGAGAAATGGCCGAAAAATGCAGACACTCGGGATAAAATTGAGGCTATCAGCACCTCATCCCAGAGAAAAACTCGCAAAAATGAGAAAAGGTCCACCTCTGAAATGAGCTCTACTCTTCTCAGAATTCAGTTCTGATACGGCTCCCTAAGGATACAAGGACTGACTGACTGCGCATAAAAATTCAAAGTGGTGAAGAGAGAGCAGGGAATGAGATCAATCAAAATGTAACTGGTATGCCATAACAAAACAACTAATATTTAAATATTGGGCTGTGCATGATGCAAATTTATTTGGCAAATATATCTTTGCTGCCGACACACCAACCAAAAACCACATTATTACTACTACGAATATGACTGCATATGTAACTCTCGCCTATAAATTTGTAGGGAATTAAATGATCACTTTAATTTGAGTTGGGCTTTCCTCCGCGTTGACATCTTGTTAATGGCGATGTTTCAGCCTGGCCTGAGGACGTCTACAACAGAGAAGGTGAAATCTCGTCGTTTTATATCTTTAAATATGTACTAGATATGACACCTAATATATACGTCGGTATTATCATATCTACGTTAAAGAGAGAAATATGAATTTCAAAGGGATTTATATATTTTTAATATGAGCGAATAATAAAATAAAAAGACGCGGAATAGTGGCAGTAATGAACTCATTCTTGGCATCAATAAAGAATAAAAGCTTTTTTATACGTCGATTTATTTATATTTTTCTGAAATAATTTCTGTAGTAAGAAAACACCATTAATATGTATTTAGCAGAGGAAAAAGTTGACTGAAGTATAATTAATTTGTTGAAGAGGATGGATGTTTTAAGCTATTTATAGTAAAACTTGATCAAATGAAACAATTTCGTCACTGAAAGATAATATTTACTTTAATTTTAGTCAATTAAATATTTAGGGTAAATGTTGACTCGTTTTCTTCCAAAACGAGTATACTTACAAGCTTTTTCAACTTCTGTCGAGTGATAAATCCTCCTATAAACTTATATTACACCTTACATAAAATTACATAGTGTACTATTTTCAATATAAGTAACTAAAATACTTTTCTGGCATCTAAGGAACGAGCATTTAATTTTGGCTTTATAATATTAAGACGCGTTGAAATTACTTCTGTCGTTGTATGAATGAGTTCACCCGAATGAATGAACTCAAAAGTTTAGGCCGGGAATAATGTAGTGCATACATTCAAGAGACTAAAGCGCGATGTAGCAGAAAATCGTCATTATGAGAAGAACAAAGGACATCACCAATAAACCTGCGGAAAAGTGCAAATTTGATTTTCTCATAATATAGTGCATTTTGGCCAAATATTAAGGAAAATTAAAGAAATGAAATAAAACAATTCTCTATCATCTCTACCATAACCCTACTGTCAATTTTAGGGTTATCTCATGTACAATAGAATGGCACCCTTCGTAAGTTATAGTTGAACATTGCAAGTTTCAGGTGAGTATAAAGATAATCTCGCTAAAGTCATTTCTAAACACAGTACTCGACTCTAGAAGCGAATGAATCATCGCCATTATATTTGGTCACGAAATATGAATTATTTAATTTCACTTAAGGAAATCGTAACTACACAGCTCTCCCTAATGCATAAAATGATTACTATTTCAGAGTCAAAGATTAAAAGAAGTCGATGAAAACCAGTACTGAAATATATAACACATCAAAAATCAACTTTAATAGGAGTTGGATGAAGGATGTGAAATACTTAGTCTATGGTCAACTCAACATAAGAAAAAAATAAACATTTCGAGGAAGCAAATAACTTTTAGTTATTGAAAAAATATTATTAAGCCCCATCTTTGCTGATTACCTAGCATGTATCTTATGCCATCTCTCGCAGTCTTCAGCACCCTACTACCGCATAATTTATGCGGGCTATCTACATCTTGCCTCCTTCTCTAATTTCCTCGAAAATGCTCCCGTATTCCCCAATCCAACACTTCGTTTGTCTTACTCCATATCTGGCTAATATTCTCCATATCGCAACACAAAAGTCAGCAAATTATGCTTCTTTCCTCAAAGACAACGTTATGCATTTTTAAAACATCACGCTCCATATCATTATCTTTACATCTTCGTGCAAATGTATATGGCGTCTCTTTATCAATTGCTTACTCTTCACCCAAGATTCCTAGGCAAATTTAATTTTCTTTGAAATAACTTTTTTCACTAGAGAAATTTAGCTAGGATCAATTCTTTTGTGTGCTGTTTATCGTATAGCATCTTTGCTCATTACTACGGAGGATAAGTTACTTTTATCGTCAGAAATATCGCTCTTTTAAGCTCAAAAATTACACTAGGAGCACAAATATCATAAATAATGACATTTTAAGTCCTGTAATGGTGGCTGATCTACCAATCAGGAGGAGAGCCTTCAGTATTTACTTGGAGATGCATATTATGCATTTTAACGGCATTTTCTCGCTTCATTTCTCTTACTGTTTCATCCATTTATTTATTTATCAAAGACACATGTCTGTTTGAAACCAGGAAAATAAAAAAATAGACCTTACCTACACCTTTTTCGAATGTAGAGGTCAACCAGGAAGATAAAAGATCATACTTCATTGGGAAGACAAAATATGGAACTCAAGCGATGCCGCTCCCATTTTCTACAGAATTTTGAATCCCATGATATTCATGTATCCAAGGCCAAAATTTTGCTTGGTGGTTTTGGCTAAACGCGTAACGTGTCCCACCGCATGTATCTTACCGAAACCAGATAGCCACCAACACGTGAAGCCGACATGTAAGACCGGTATATTTTCGTCCGTCTTTGGACCCTTCACCATGCCCACCTCACTCAACTTCCGGGATCTCCTCTAGGTCAGCACGACGCCCTCCCCAACAAGCCGCTCATTGGGCGAGGTCACTCTCGAAGAAGACGACTGTCCCGATCACTCTTCGACCCTTCCGTTGTTTTATTTTGAAGAAACCGGTTTCATGAACCGACAGGTTGACTAGAAGGCAAAAATATACTTATTTTCTTTTGCCTCAAGGATTCGCAACAGCAGGTGTTAGCCGGATCAAAGGCGACGGACGCGGAAGGTCGAATTAGTATTTGAGGTCCTGAAGACAGAAAAATGCTCCGAATGTATGATAAACTAAATTTTTGTGGAAGTGGTACAAAGAGAATGATTCGTCAGTGCTTCACATAGTTGCGCCTTCATCTTCAGGTACTTGAACCATATGGGCATACATGTTTATATTAGTATTGTATCGGGAAAAATATTTACGTCTGCATGTGCCTGGAAATAATTTTTGAGTCTAGAATCAGATAATTGAATCTTTATTTCAGGAGTACCTTGAAACGTGAAATCTTTAGCATCTATTACAAATATCAATTGAATGGAAATCAGATAAGGTCACCATGTATTCAACATCATTTAGATCAGGATAACCATATATTACTTTTTTTGCAACTCAAGTTAATTAGAGGTATATGCATACCGCGTTCATTAAATTTTTAGTGGAAAATACGCATGATTGCATTCTATCGAAACAAGATCTGCATTCGAATGATCAATCTGTGGGAATTAACTATAATGATGACTGGTTTTTGTGATATCTACCTTTGCCAGCTGATGACATTACAAGGAAACCTACGTAATTCTGCGAAAGCATTGTTAAGTAAAGCTCTCATTCCGGAAGTACATAAATCACAAGGAGACTACTCCACTGGCTTCATTTAAAAAAAATGAGCCAAGAATGGCTAGTGGAGTTTTCTCTTACACTATTTATCATCTACGGCCTTCTAGAATGATTGCTGGTAACTCCAGATGGACTTGTCTCGCGATAATACTTAGTAAAATATGTTATCAACGTTAGGCGGAGGTTAGCAATGTTATGGTTGGTGCAAGGTTATAACGTTGAAATAAAGCCTTTGGCCCATGAAAGGCAGAACTTCAGGTAAAAATTACATAATAATTTAGGTAAAAGATGCTTATGATTAAATAATTTGCCTAAGAATAATTGAAGGCCTAATTAGATTTTCCAACCTCTATTTACTCAGTACTGTATTTTTCTTCGTCCTCAATTTACATACGGAGCACTGCAAATAAACGAATAATATAGAACGAATAATATAGAACTTTAAATCCAAAGACACGCCGCGCTAAGTAAATGAAAGCTACTACCTTGATCAAAAATTTCCTGGAATTTATTCAGAAAATTAAAAATACAAGTTTATTCATCTAAATCTATATTGTCCCCTTCAAAGTAATCCCCATCGACTGCAACACACTTATGCCAGCGCTTGATCCAATCCTCGAAACATTTTTTATATTCGGTTTTCGGTATGTCCATCAGTGCTTCCTGCGATTTTTCCATTACTTCCTCTCGGCTGCTAAAACGCGTTCCCCGTAATGGTTTTTTAACTCGATTGAACAGAAAGAAGTCACAGGGAGCCAAATCAGGTGAATTCGGTGGCTGTTGGATGGTATTTGTTGCATTTTTCGTCAAAAAATTACGAATAATGATAGCACTGTGCGACGGTGCGTTATCATGGTGCAAAATCCACGAGTTTTCTGCCCACATTTCTGGTCTCTTTCGGCGAATTGCTTCACGCAAACGTCTCATAACGCCCAAATAATACTCTTTGTTTACTGTCTGGCCTTGTGGCAAAAATTCATGATGCACTACACCGTTGTAATCCATGAAAACCGTCAGCATTGCCTTCTTTTTTGACTGAAAACGACGTGGTTTTTTTGGTCTCGGCTCATTTGGTGAACGCCATTCACTTGCCTGATGTCTGGATTGCGTGTCGTACTCATAAACCCACGTCTCGTCTCCAGTAATGATCCTTTTGATGAATGTGGGATCGGATTCAGCCTCGCAAATCATGTCTTTTGCGACGTCAACACGGTCTCTTTTTTGCATGAAATTGAGGTCTTTTGGCACCAACTTTGCTGCTACACGACGGAAACCCAAATCATTAACCACAATGTCTTGGGCGGATCCATAGGCAATGTTCAAGTCCTCCGCTATTTCTCTGATGGTTAATTTGCGGTTATTGACCAACATTTCTTTTACTTTATCAATTTTTTCACCGACTTTCGATGTCGATGGTCTGCCACTGCGTTCATCATCTCCGATTGACTCACGACCACTTCTGAACCGCTCGTGCCACTGGTAAACGACCGTTTTTTTTTAGAGAATCGTTGCCGAAACACTTTTCCAACATTTCCAACGTCCGTGCGCCACTAAATCCGTTTTTTACGCAAAATTTAATACAAGTTCGTTGTTGCAAATTTAAATCCATTTCTGCAATTGTAAAAAATCGCCAACACACACAGAGATAGATGTACTCTTGGCTACGTAACTTTTGCAAATGTCAAGTTATGACACTAAGATTTAAAGGGAATATCAACAACAGATGTACCAATTTAACAAAAAAAACAGAACTCAAATCGGAACGATGGGAGCGCCACACGGTGGTTATTCCGGGAACTTTTTGATCAAGGTAGTATGCCCATAATTAATCCCACTTCCCATATGATCCATTCCTTTTTTCATCCAGTCTTTTCCACAACCTTCCCTATCCGTCACGTCTGATGCTCCGATGGCGAAAATATCATGAAAACAATGGCATCCTATATTATAGAGAGAGTTCACCTGAAAAACCTTGGACGAATATGCACTAATATCACTTAAATGTATTTTAACGGCTAAAATAAACTGCCTTCATGTAGATTCAGAGAGTCATCTCAATTTGCATGCACAAACATCAACTGGAAATGATGACAGAGCAAATCATTTTGAAGTGCATTTTCATTTATAAAATGTCTCCCAATGTTAAGTCACAGTAGACTGAATTATTTTACTTCAATTAATGTCAAGAATAATCATAGAAACCGATATTTGGTAATGTCTACGTTTAAATTTCCTGGGGTCCAATTGAATACAAGGATGTATGTATTGCATTCGTAGTGAATTCATATCCTTGAATGGATATTTCTGATTAACAAGTTCCATATCCTTACTACTGATCTAATCTAACCTTTCTAAATAGATATGATACCATAGAGGGCCAAATATGAGTATCGAAACTATTCTCCTTCACGAGAATTTAGCTACCGGTATCAGAAGGGGGATTGTTTTTCGTGAGATAATATTACTCCATAATTATATTTTGGGTTGCACCTTTTTATCATTTAATGTAAATTTCAAATAAGTTTATCAAAACATTGAAAAGTTGATAATCGAATTAATCTGGATGAACCAATGATCGATTGATAGAAAATGAATTTATGCGGTATATTTTATCAAACAAAATCAAAAATTTGTGCATTAATGAGAATTAATTCAAATACTTGTAATTTCAAAAAACTTTCCAAAATATTTTCAGATCTTTTCTTCGGCTCAACGGACTTTCCCAGTCCAATTAATTCCCCTTTTTTTATGGTTTACTGGATTTTCCAAATCAGCGGCCACTCCACAGGTAATGGCGATCCGTGAAAGCGTGGCCGCGTGGGAGCCCAAATAACCACAAAAAACTAACGACGCCCATATCTGTTGTTGAGAGAAAGTTACGTCAGCGTTTTGCTAAGAATTATCGCATTATAATCGAGTATGTTGTCCAAAAATCTCTTTGTTACTGCTTCTCATCAGCTTATCGCCTCAGGTAATGTCCTTATGCCTTTAATTTTTCATGTCCGGCTATCATAGCCATTCATGCAACAGGTCGCGGGAACAATTATTTGCGCTATCTTTCCTCAAAATGGTATGGTAAATGAAATCCACCACTACCTCGTCAATCTCTTCTGTAAATCGGTTATTCTGATTTCAGTGAATTCATCCGATAGGTATAAACTTCATCGTCCATCTAGAAAACTAAACTATGCTTTTAATATATTTTTCAAGAGTCTAGAGAAAATTCGAGGAAGCAGTTCCGTCCCGTATCTTGGGAAATAATGTCGTCTCTAAAAGAAATTTCCCCGTCATGCTGTCGTCTAGCATTTCAACCTAAAACTTAGTACAAATGTCTAAATTTGGTATATTGCAGTTGTTCTTCCTATTCGGATAGCTGCCAATCTCTTCATTTTTTCACCACTTGATTGTATTGATGTATTGCATCACTTGTTTCTCTAGTTTGTCCTTGGCCTCGTTCTCTATTTACCCTTCTATTGCGATTGTCCATAAACTATTCCCATTTATAATATGGCCAATTAAGACTAGCTTTTCTTGTTTTACATAGGCCTCTTTTCTACAAGGTCCTCGATAATCAATTTATCGTTTTGCGTTTTAAAAAATCCATTATTATCTTTTCTGAGGTTATTCTAACAAGTATCCTTCCTATTAGCAGTAAGTTATACTTTTATTTCTATTGGAATAAAGCGTTGCACATTCGAATTATCGCCATCCATTCGTTATTAATTCCAGCTTATCGAAGCTGAAATAAAAATTCCGCCGCAATTGACAGACTGAAAATCTTTATTGCTTTCATCGAACATTTCTGAAGACGCTCTTTCAATGTTCTTTTGAGCGTGAAACTTCAAAGAGTTGAACGCAAGGTTTAATTTACTCGCAAGTATATTCTGAACGGAAGTTTTCATTCATTTAAACGTAGTACCCTTCAAACCACCGGTAGGGTGTGTGTTGCAAGCAATGAATTATTACATTCCCGGCTATATTTGACGCAAAATACTGTTTCCCCCACAGAGGTCGGACAACTGTATTCTGATCCCATATCGTTCGTAGTAAAAATGACATCTCAAATCTATCTGCTCTACTCTTAAGCTCTCTTATTTTATTCACACGATTTCTCCCAGCGTAGAACAATGGAACTAATAATATAATTTCAGCACATTAGTAAACAGACATCCTTCCAATTCATGCAAGAGACTTAATCAGTAATTTAACCTTCGCTCCGTGGGTGATTCCCAACCTAGCTCCTCAAATAGTTTTGATACGCTACTTAGTTTAACATTACATTTTACAAATTAGCTCCTCTCTTCCAGCAAAGCGTGATCCAAGCCGGGAAAATATATCAAACGACATTAATTTAATGATTTAAAAATGATGCAGCCAGAGTAATTTCGGTATGCCCTTAAGATAATTGTATGGTAATAAAAGTGGGTAAGAACTTAAACGGATTAATTTAGACTCAAAATTAGCATGAGGAAAATAATACAGTATCTATGCCTTGACGCTCAGATGTATCAAAATATTTATCAGTTTTTTCGTTTATAGAGAGGGGCATGATGCGTGTATATTTCAGCTCGAGCAAATTTATAACGCATATTTCAAGAGTAATAACGGTTCGTTGACTTAAGAGAACTTTCAAAGGAACCCTGGATGGGACGTAAACATTTCCTTCATATATTAGTGGTAATCTCCGGTGACGCCAGTTTTGCTGTAAGAGTACTAGTCGACTCAGGACTTTTTTGCACCTGAATTTTACCCTGCAAGCCGCCACGGGGGCTTTAGGCCACCAGCCGTTAGAATATTAAGTAAATATTGGCATTCAGTGTCATTCCAACTTCGTGTAATTTCAGGCACTTCAAAATGTCTTACGTCAATTGCATGCGTCCATGAATTTTGAGAGAGAAAAGGGATTCTTGCATTGCCACAATTTTTACAGCATACAAGGCAGACGAGGAGAATGAAGTGTCCAATTATTCAATGTTCACACTAAATTTCATGCACTGATAATTACTTAAACACACTGTACAGAAACCATCCTCGGCCATACTTCATTTTCATTCAAATAAAAGGATAACACCACAAGTCGATTTTTCAACTTAAACGCCGAGCATGGTTTCTATACATTCCGTTTTTGAAAATACATTCACAAAATAACGTCCGAGCAACTATCATACGTTCTCAGCCATTATATCTTTTCTTTTTAAGGTACCTTCCCTTTAGTGCTCCTACAAAATTTCATATTTTTTCACACTCCTCTTTTGTCTCGTCTTTCTTGAAAACACATCGCCTGGCTCGTCTTCCTTTTAATTACATAACTTTGTAATGACGGAACAATAATTGCATCTTGGGATGAGGAAGTTAAAAATATCCACAGCATTCCGTCTCCAATCATCAAAACGTATTATTCACCCTCATAGCCTTATTTCGCAGAACTTAAATTTAAAAAATCACTTAATTGAGGTCTCACCGGAAAATTCAAAAAGACGAATGATTCTAGAGAGGGAATGAGTGTGCTAACTGATGCCCGAATTCTCTTTTCGCAGACTATTCCGAGGCATGGGTTCCATCCCACAGCTGTCCATCCTTAGGGGGGAATCGATCAAGCCAGAAGAATGGTTTCCCTTGGACAAAATCTTCGAATCAGCGGCGTCACGGGCGTCCCCCGGCGACGCGGCTGTCATCTTCAACGGGAAGAGCGTCTCGTTCCCTGCCCTCAACGCGGACGCCAACAGGCTTGCCAGGGGCATCATCGCCAAGGCCACCGAGATGACCGAAGAAGTGCCGCTGGTGGCCGTATGCATGCACCCCAGCGATCGCCTGGTCACCGTTCTGCTCGCCTGCTGGAAGGCGGGGTGCGCCTACGTGCCCATCGACCCAACGTTCCCTCCAGCCAGGGTCGCCCACATCCTGGGGGATTCCAGGCCCTTCCTTGTAATCAAAGATAGAGGAGTGGACCTGGACACGACAACGGACGAGGGGAAAGCCACCATTCTGACGGCTGACTTCGGGGCTCTTACCGCGGAATGCAGGACAATGCCCGATTCCAACCCTGGGGACAGGGAGAAGCTGCGAGGATCGGAAGATACGCAAATGGAAAGGACTGCCATAGTCCTATACACATCTGGAAGCACGGGTGCACCAAAAGGTGTAAAGATCCCACATAGGTAGGAAATCAAATGGGGATCTTTGGGATGGATGGATACAAAAAATAATTTGAATTACATTGGCATCTGTATCTCATTGATTATTCCTCGTTTCTCTCTCGGCAGGGCCGTTCTGAACCGTCTGCACTGGCAGTGGCGAATGTTTCCCTTTGCTGAAGATGAAAGGGTTGCCACTTGCTTTAAGACGGCGCTCACATTTGTGGATTCCGTCTCCGAGATCTTCTCACCGCTGCTGAGGGGCCGCGGATTAGTAGTGGCATCCAAGGCTATTTCCCGAAACCCAGAAGATCTACTCCGGCTGCTGGCGGAATGGGGAGTCCGGAGGCTAGTTCTGGTTCCATCTCTGCTCAGGGCTATCTTGCTTTGTGTCAAACCCCGAGCCAATCAAGGTGTTGCCGAGGATCCGATAGCAACCCACGCCAGAGGCATCAAGTTGTGGGTCTGCAGTGGAGAGGTGTTACCCCTAGAGCTACTCAAGGAGTTCTTCGGGAGGTTTCCCCATGGATCAACCATCTGCAACTTCTATGGGAGCACCGAGGTCATGGGTGACGTCACATATCAATCCTTCTCGTCCATGAAGGAAGCAGAAGAATGCGAAAACACGGTTCCCATTGGTAAGGGAATGAAATTTTCCTTATTTAACACTAACTATAACTCGGTCATATCGAGGTGGATAGGGGATCGGGATGGTGAACTATATAACGTACCGCCTTCCCACCCAGAAGGCCCGGGTTTGAATCCCGGAGGTGGCCGATGTTGTTTAGTGCTATCATGATCCCTACTTGGGGTGCTTCGTGGAGGGCACTTTGAGTGAGTACGCCGTCCGTCGGATGGGACGTTAAGCTGCGGACCCCTTGGCGCCTTTTGTTAATAGTAGGCTAATGCCGACGCCGGGTTTCTCTCCACCCTTAATTCTTTCCTGCCCATCCCCAATGGCGCAAATGACCTCGGCTGTCAGTCGCCTCCCCCAAAAAACTAATACTCATGGTGGATAAATATAACCAACACTAGGAGAGCATATAAAAACTTGAAAAAAGTTTACAGCAAGAGAATTTTAATGAGATGAACACGTACTGCACAACATAATAAGTAAATGAAAATTGGTTCAATTTCTGCATCAACTTCATAATTTCAATGTCACCTTTCGCTTCTGTGCGCACATTTCATACACCATCTTTATATTCCTAAATGCGTTTGTAAGTGTGACTCCTACAACAGCCTCCTATTTATCCTCTTCGGCCCTCAATGTTTAAAAGTAGAGGTAAAACCATTACCTTGTCTTTAGTAAAGTGGGGTCTACCGATCTGAGTGAAAATGAATTACAGAACTGAAACGAATTGGCAGACTTAAAGCTTTGAGAAATCTTTGCGTATCTTAATGAAAGTAAGATAGTGCATATTAAAAATAAAACTAGAATAGAATAGCTCTCCGGTGGCTGGATACACATCGAAGAGAAGCACATTTCATTCAAGAATTCGAATTTGTAACACTAATTAAGACTAACCCAGCCCACTCTATATTCATTAGTGCATTCACCCTCTTCATTCAGTCACCCGACGTTACGTATAGTATACTAGTATTCCCTACAGCAACCTTGGCAATCTTTTCACCTTTTCTCCGGGAATTAACTATATTCGACCATCGCTTTTCCAATCTATATTCATATTTTGCCCCAATTTTTCTTTTCAATTTATTTTTCTTACCCTGGTGATAAATTCATTTTGTGCCACTTTTCGAGGTAATACTTCAACTCATCACCTTTATCACCGAACATCATTCCATCATTATCATCATCATCTGATCATCGCCAAGCGAAAACGAATTACATTAAACCTTCCATTTGTACACCTTGTTTCAATTGTTTTTATCCTTTCATCAAAAGTAATAGCATGAACTTGCATGATCATATAAAAAGGAATTCAACGAAAAACAGACATTTTTTTAAAATATCAAGTGGAAAAATGACGATGAAAGAAATGACAGTTCTAAGGGTGGCGGTTGTTTCGGTCCGTGTACATAGCCACGGCGGCCAAGGGGAGAGAAATGAAGCGGCGCCAATCACAAATAGCTCCTGAGAAAATGCATTCCATTTTTTTACTGCAGGAGAACGAATCGTAGAAATTAATAGCAACCGTAGTACAAAGAATGAAAAATCCTTAAAGAAGTCCGATATTGAGAATCGCCGAATTTCCGTCTGACGCATAGGGAGCACACATACAGATGTGCGACTAAAAGATCTGGTGAGGGAGGAAGGTGACACCACTTATTTAATATCAGTTAAATGCTAATTTATAGGTCACAGGGATTACCATATTCCATTTTCTGACGTCTTTGACGCGGAATACTATCACGTAGAGTATAAGAATTAATTTGATTGCTCCGTTTAGACGAAATGAGGGTTGTGTGCAATTTTGCATACAGCTCGATTGCACAGCAGCAAAGCACTTTTTTATTTAGTTTATTGACCAGTTTGTTAACTGGAGTGCGGTGGGAGCTTCGGGCTATTTTTCAGGAATAGGGACAGTTCGATTGATCATGGTTCTGCGGTCCCCTTTTGATCCCCATGCCAGCGCCCAAGACCGCTTAAAGCTCCTCCATCTGGCGCGTGGGCAGCTATCTGCCCGATTCCCACTTATAAGATGACATTGTATTCGCAGGCGAACATACGATTAACTTCTGCCATACGCGAAACAACATTGGTAGCGAGACTTATTCATATGTTTGAACAACCAGGGGTGCAGACATTTGAAACCATGAGGTCTCGTACGCTGGATTGAAGGAATCTCCCGTCATAAAACTATCCTCTTGAGTTCCTGTTTTTACAGAAATACCTGTATTTGTTAGGAATTCCTCTATTTATAGAAAAATAGAATTCGTTACGGAGCAATTCTCGCTGAAAGAGGTAAATCATGGCTATAAATTGGTTTTACTGGGGTGCTATCTCTTATTTGCAAAAAAAAATCTATGCAAGCTTAATAACTAATACTGCATAAATGCAGTGCTTCAGGTATAAAAAATACGTAATTTTTAAAAATAATGGTTCCTTTGGACGACCATCTTAGGCAGTGGGTTGTTCCCGCTTGAAGCACATAATAACGCTCACACTTTCAGCCAAGAGAAAAAAGCAACACGATATTTAAGCATCGGTGATCAACTCGGATTTTATTATCTGAAGAAGAATTTTAAATGATTTATTATTTATCTTATTTACTGAGCCTTAAGAGGTGAAAATGCGCTTCATCGCTAGACCACAGAGCCCTCTGCGTCGCCATCACACTATCGTTATTTTTAAAAACGTTTCTACGACAAAGTTTTGATGCTCATCAGACCACTGCATGGTAATTACTAAAATTGGCATTGTTTCCCCCAGCTAACGTTGTTACTCCTACTGCGCTAATTTATCTGCGCGCTCTTCTGTGATTTTTTGAAACTAGGGAGTCCATTCTGCTCCACTCGGTATCACAGTAAATGATTATTTCAGATACCATTTAGTATGATATGTCTCCGTATTTTAAAATTTTCTCCTGGCAAAAATCGACCGCATATATTTGGAGAGTTAAAAAATACATAGGTTGGGATTGAATAGTATATGAGATTTAAAAATTAATAATTACTTTTAACTATTAATTAAATTACGTGTTGTGATAAATGACCGTAAAAACGCTGAAATTCAACTTATTTTGCATTCTTATGAATTTTCATTACGGATACGGTTAAAAATGTGACCTTATATAGAAGAAACAATGCAGCTAAGTTCTCTGAAATTAACTTAATAGATTGAAGTATAATAAGAAATTCCATTCTTATGATTACTTCTGGCGGAAACGAATACGAGTCTCGTGAGTCCATGTTTGCGAACCTGATCCAATTTCATGTGAATTTAATTTTTGAGGTAGTTTCACCACGAATTGAGTACTCTGATTTATTTAGGGTTATCTTGCTTGGAAGTTGTTATATAATTAGATCAGTATTGTAGAGTTAGTAAAGGGGTGAATATATGCATCAAAAGGGCAGAGGGTCAACGGAATGAATATTTATGCATTACTTAATAAGCATATCTTTTCCGTTAATACATTCCATGAATAATTAACAGTTTAAGGAGGTTGCATCGAAATGTGAAGCATGTGCTAGTTTGATATAATAACTGCAAATGCACTTATAGCGGTGAAGTACCCCACCCAGAAGAATTTTGGATTAGTGGTGCAAAAATATCTGTTTTCATGAAAAACTGACAGAATGTGCGAAATCAAATAAGAGTTGTAAAGTGTTGCATTAGAAGTACCTCCCTGCCTTTTTTTTAAATAATATTAAGTAATTTTCATGAAAAAACGGCCGAAATCGCACACTTTAAAAAATTGGCGCCTCAGAACAAGTGCAAAATGTCTCAGACTAAATTTCAAAAAATAGTAAGAACCTCAGAGTGCTTTAAACTGTGTATTCACATCATACACATATGTTTAAGAAATACGCATGGATGAGTGCTACATTACTTTTCACTCCTCGTCATAATACATACACTAAGGAGGCACATTGACTCGCGCAGTCAAGATCCAGGCGCAAGCACGAATGAGCACTTCAATGCCAATGATGATTGAAAATTTTTAGTTGAATATTTGCATTACTTCCCAAGAATTAAACTACAAGAACGATTTTAATGCATTATAATTCCCTGAAATGCTCTCGTGATGGTAAATAAATATCTCGGAAAGAATTTATGAAGTCAGTTCATTATTTATAATATGTAAATTTGAAACAACCATCTTTCGGGCAAAAACGAAATACGAACATTTTCCCAAAAAATAAATTGCATAGTGGGTAAAATTCTGCAAGCCGGGTAAATCTGCTAAAACAGGGATAATTTCTAAGTTAAAGATTAGCTTAAGCTAGCTCTTCATAACCTTCTCTATCGAAATTCCTCGCAACTGTTTCAATTTGTCCAGAGGATGAAGTTTATTTCAATTTTAAATACTTTGGTAACGTGGGTACTTCATAGGTCTATATCCTCGACATTAAATCAACACCCTTTCTTGGTTATTAAGACAAAACAAGGCGAAAAAGGTTTTATCATGAATAAATTGCATCGATGAACATGGGTATGCAGCTCTGTGGACAAAACTTAATCTAAGTCACTCTTTAAGTACTTCGCCAAAATTCAAATACCACGACCGTTTCTTTAAATTTGGAATCTCATCGACAGTTGTCCCGTCAAGGCTCAAAGTTGAAGAATAATAAGGCTGTTAAATTCAGGAATGGATGGAGAAAGGGGTGCTTGAGGACAAAGAAACTGCAGCAGTGACTGGGACTACAAGGTAGTTGTCCTTGTGCCAGCATGTTGTGAGGACCTTTTTCCTTCATTAAAACAACGGGGATGGCGGAAAAGGATCCAAAAACACATGAGAAACTAAAAAAAGGACGAGGGATTTGATTTAAGATTTTGAAAGAGGACTCAGAATGTGCCCACAGAATTGAAAGTCGCCATAAGGGACGCCAGTATAACCACATCCTCCAGTCCAACGCTTTCCTCAACCCTCTTTCCCCGCTTAACCTAAACCATCCCCCAATCTCAGATGCTTATTTCCTTCATTATCAACCTTCCTCTTTGGGCAAACCTCTTCCTTAAAATACACGTTTTAAGCCTCAAGATGAGGATATATGAGATTCTTGAACTTACATTTCCATTGCCATCTCTAGCAGAAGCACCGCACCCCGACTACTGGGCAGAAGCTTCCGACTTCATAAGAAGCTCGACAGTTCCGAAAGAATGACTTTTACAATCAAATAATCGCCAACCTCACGATTACCCGTGGGTTATAGTCTAGCTGCCTTTTATTAATTCCAGAAACTTTTATTCTTTATGATGAGATGTTAAAGTAAGATGCTGCCTATTAGAGAAAAATTTAAGCATCAGCTCACTCTGCTGAAGTGAGGGAAAAACAAAGTGATACGAAGGAATCAGTCAAGAATATTACTGATTGGAAGTCGTAGGGGTCAGCAGAAATATCTCTAAGCTCTGATACAAGTAAATCACATTTTGCCACAAGTTCCTAATTTTTAGAGCAAAATGAAGTAGGTAGAATAATTTCATATTAAACGGCCACAAGCAAGAGAATTCTTTGCTGTACTACAATACCCGAAATTATATAGTAAGTCGTGGGGATGTGAAGTTCGTATCTATTCCACAATTTTATCCTATACCGTTTTTCCACCTAAAACTTTTATCCTAAATAATGCATTCCCATTTGGTACATTGAATGACATTTTAGCAAAATCACCTAATTAATTACGATGAGAAACTAGAAAAGCATAAACGCACGCGGGCAGATCCAAGAGCCTTCGTACGCTGCGAGAGGAACCCAAAATTCAAATGACTTGGCCTGACCTGGCAGGAAGTTTTAAAAAATGCTTCAATTTTGAAATTTTGATACTTATTTTGCTTGGGATAGCTGTGGGCATAATGAACACACTTCACAGTTATCGCTTATTAACGATGACAGAAAATTATACCATAAGTGGTAAGTGGATAGTAGAAGACAAGAATTTCACAAATATTTCGTAATTTGCTACCAAAGCAAATTTAAAAGAACGTATTGTTACAATATTTTGACATTAACATATTTTCACTTGATTCCGGAGAATTAATGAAGCATAAGCACTCGTGAAATATAAAACTCGGCGTGTTGGGTACTAAAAATTCACTACATTAAGCCTGGGCATTGTTCTGCGATTTTGTCATTGAGCCAAATAAACTGTGGAAATGACATTTTACGAATTGACCATTTCAATTGACCTGTTATAATAAATTTCTTAAAATATTTTCATTTTCCGTTATACTAAGAAAATTCTAAGACAAGATCATACATTTATTGTAACTATTTTTTATATTAGACTATCGATCCTAAGATTGCTTCGTATAAGCTCACCATATCCTATTACCTGGCAATTTGTTCGTTCATTCATGGTTCCTTCCATCTTTTACTTCTCGTAATACATGTATAGGTATTTGGATTTTTCACTGATGTCCTTCACTTCATAAATTTTCTTCCGCTATGGTAATCAGCAACTTGTTTCAGAAGTTACTCCTTTGTACTTGTACCGAGTATATTTTGGTTATAAATGATGAAAGAGGTGAAATTGAACTTTTAGCATTTTTGCAAGTACTTAAGTTATTATAAGTATCTGCATGTGCTTTTTTAAACGTATATTGCACTTTAAATTTGAAGCAGATGATGATAATTAAGCGTTCACTCAAGATAAGTTTTTAGTCTGATTTGATTGCAATTAATCACATTTACTTGGGTGATTCATTGTAACAAATTGCATAGCATATCATTTGTTGACAATTCAACTCCTTTTGATTTAAAGAACAAAATTTCTTTCCCAAAAAAACAGGGCGACCCCTCGACAACACCTTGGTGTACCTCTTGGACAAGCAATTCCGCCCTGTGCCTTCCGGAGAGGTTGGAGAGTTATTCGCGTCTGGATTGAACGTGGCCTCGGGGTACATCAAGTCTAAGGAATCCGATCGTTTCTGCCACAATCCCTTCGCCACTGACCCAGGTGAGTCATTGCAATCGTTAATTGGCATGTGTACACGCATCGTGCCGATGGGAAGCGACGTCCCGGGCGAAATCATGGATGTTTTCTGGGTGTCATCGCTAACGATAACGAGAACTTTCCCAATAGCATACATTTAATTACGGATCGAGTTATCCAAGTTACAGTGAATATAAATATATAGCTATGATGGACGAAATTTGAACGGCAACAGTGTTTTCGCCTCGGATTATCGGGTAATAATTTTACCTCGCGCACGTTATTGTAATTTAGAAGACGAATAAAGAATTCTCTACCAGCGCTCTTCAATTTTCACGATATGAAATCGAACAACGTGACTCCTGGTGATATGATGAATCATCGGGAGTTCGGTCAAAAGATCTTAAAATGCGCAACAGAGGAATATCGCGTCGTGCTTAGAGATAACAGCACACAAAAAAGAGTACAGTATTGATTATATTTAACATCCTGATACGAAAATTTCCATTTTGACTTTTGTCTAACAAAAAAGAATTAAACAGACAACCTAATCGACAGTATTCTTCCAGGCAAACATCGATGAGGCCGCGGTTTCTAACCTTGCCCAGAGCATGAATATTTTCATGCCATAATCTCTAATTGATAGTGCATTCACAGTCAGTAATGATCATAATCATCAGAGAACCCAACATTTAATTTTAACCTAATTGCTAACAGGATTCTAAGTCCCAACAAAGTTCAGGAATGAAATATTTGGGACCTTAGATCCTTTATCGAACTATTCTGCTTTTTGAGCACACAAGACTTCTTGGAATTGTCAGTAGAATTCGAAGGTCTGTTTTTTGAGAAATGTTAATCATAAACTGATTTTACTAATGCTGTGTGTACGATGGCATGCAACGGGAGAGTAAGAGTGATATGCGACGGTGGGAAGAAGAGAGAGAATGCGTGTATGAACCCTGAAGGAAGGCTATGAATTCGATTCGTAGCAAAATGTTACTAAGAATCGATTATGCTCGCCTTCCACTACGTCACGTCTAATTCTACACGATTGAATTCGGTCTCCCTACACGCTGATGGACCATACGTGGAATGGACTTATAGTCGACATACGAAGTGATGATGAGGAAACCCATATTTTTTTTCTATTAGCAAAACTTCCAGAAGGTCAATTAATGAAAATCTAGGAATAGAAACGCATTGACGTAAAGCGACTGTTCAGTGAATTTTTAAACCGAATTTATGACAGTATAACACCCAGGGAAAGGTAGAGAGCTTAAACCTTGTGATTGTAGATATATCGTAATATTTTACTGATACTCGTGAGGAACATATTAGGAATTTCATTGATAACCCCTTCAATTTCAGGGAGTTAGCAAGACTTTTTTTTAGTCATTACCTACTCCGTAGATTTATAAAAAGCGAGATTAATGAGAATGAGCACATATAATTCTTTCAGGGAGTGGCGTAGTGATCTAGTGAGTCATATTTGATCAATAAACTTTCGAAAGTGGCTGAAAGTAGGAAAGTTAACATTACATTAAATTCTTACGAACTAGCTTTAAAGGGAGTTCCAATTTTAATCGTTGTGCGTGAGTTCAATATACATGGGGGGATCGAGATGGTGCGGTATCCTCCTTTAAAATTGCACTCAATCACCCATAGACACCATTTCTACATCCCCTCTAGGCTCCCTTTGTATCAATAGGTGATCGAGATGGTGCGGTCTCTAGTGTACTGGCTTCTCACCTATGGGGCCCGAGTTCGAATCCTGGGAACGGCAGCTCTTTTTCAGCTTCACGATCCCTACTTGAGGTGATTTGTGGAGGGTACTTCAAGTGAGTTGTCACACTGGGATTCAGCAATGGATGGGACGTTATGACGCGGACCCCTTGGCACCTTTCTTTAAGAGTAGGCTAACGGCCTTTCTCCTAATGGCGCAAATTACCTCAGTCCTCCTCAAAAGCTACATCTACAGCCTTTATCTGAATTTAGCTAAATGCAAAAAGATTATTATGGTAACTATATAACTAGTAAATATATTATGATTATTATATATTGGTTGCATTGATATTATTATACATTGATTGCAAAACATTGACCCGAACTCCGTTGACATTCGAACCTATTGACATTCGAACTCCGAGGACATCTTCTTCGACCATAAAGAACACACAGTTAAGGGATCACAGTTTAGAATATCACATTGTACAGTATCATCAATACAGAGAGAGAAATAATGTGGAAATTTTAGTAAGGGCCCCATGCTCCTTCGTTACCACTCGGAAATTACTAAACTGAAGTGCAATTGAATTTCATGCAATTTCGCACATCAAAGCAAAACTCTGCAATGCTTAATTGTAAGACAACTCCACTTTTGGATATTCGGAGATATATGGTAATGGCTTAATGATTGTGGCGTATTCTAAGGACGGTGGTGAAAAAACCTGGTATTCCCATCTAGAATTCGAGCTGAAACGCTCCGTAACAAGACGATCTCGTTCCTCATCTCCCATGACAACAGTTTGACATTTGCAGAGGTAGATTATTTCGACTCGTTATGACTTCAGAAAGTTGAGAATCCTGTCCTCCTCCACCAGGGGATTAACGAAACTCTAAAATTGACAGTAAAGTAAAAGGTATTCAGTTAAACGGATTATAAAGTGAGTGAGTGTCTCATTTCTCCACCGATAAGATGTAGATTTTGGACAGTATCTGAAAATTAGTTAAACTAACAACAATGGACAAAAAACTCTGCCAAATTACGCTACTACGAGTAAATGCATCCAGATTCTCTCTCTGCTGCCCTTATATTGTTTACTATAGATAGTCTTTATATTCTTTACGATTCCTATTAATTTCATCATGACTGAAGTGATGTTTTGTTTTCTCCGCCATTCGAAAACATAGCCGATATAATCGTAGGTATTTCGTCACCCGATTATTTAATCTTCTGATGATCATTCTTAATACCACCTTTAAGATTTCTAAATGGGTGCGGCGCTTAAATCCGGACAAGCACGCGTTCCTTCGAATGAGATTTCCTCGCCGGGTTAGCGAAACCTTCCCCAGATTTCTCCGAAGCATTATACTTAGCCACAATATCGTAAACAGTTGATCTGGGGTACAACACGAAGAATCGAACTATTTCGAAATATAACTCCCGGCGCGAACACTTTCGAAAACAGCGGCTCTTCGATTGTACGCCGCACTTGTACGTAACATCTAGGTTATTTTGAGGTTATGATGCTTATAGCTTTCAAGGACGCCAATCGCGACCTCCAGCGGAACTATGATATGGCGGGAAGTTCAAATTGAAATTTGTCCGGATTTAAGCGCCGCACCATGCACTAAATGAATATCTGCTAATTAATGTTAAGATTATAAACATTTAAGTTTAACACCCGAGTCAGAAACTGGCCCTTTTGGTTTGATTGAAGCAAAGCCTCTCACAATTTTAATACTTGACGATGTGGTTAGTGGAGGATTGAGATGGTGCAGGGGCTAACGTACTGTCTTCCCACCCAGATGGCGCGGGTTCAAATCCCGGCGGTGCTGAATATTTTTCAGAGGTATCCCGATCCCTACTTGGGGTGCTTTGTGGAGGGCACTTTGAGTGAGTATGCCGTCTGTCGGATGGGATGTTAAACTGCGGACCCCTTGGCGCCTTTCGTTAAGAGTAGGCTAATGCCGACGCCGGGTTTCTCTCCACCCTTCATCCTTTCATGTCCATCCCCTATGGCGCCAATGACCTCAGTTGTCAGTCGCCTCCCCTACGAACTACTACTACGTTGTGGTTAGTTTCAGGTAGGTATTCATTGACAATGGAAAGATATGAGGCTATTATCTTCACCCATACATTTTGGGTGCTGTTAAACTTCATCCAGATTCGCAACGATTTATTTCGCCGATCTAGCCATTAAACGATGACAAGAATGCGCGTTGGAAACATTGATTCATAATAAATTGATAGAGAGGAAGGAATTGATAATGAAGTTTTGCATCTTTTGCTTTGGAATATGTTGCGTGATTCTTGCTGATGAATGCAGAATGAGATAGAAAGTAGAAGACTGAATTTATTGCGCGATTCAAGTTATTACATAGAGCTTGTTTCTCTAAATTACTCGTAGAAAATACGTCTAATGAAATATAAATGGTGCTAAATATTCAGAGATACAGGCAAGAAGAGGTATGATACCGATATTCAGTTCAAGATCGCCATAGTTTTCATGACCCTAAGTTGCGTCCGATTAACATGGAGACTTAATTACCCGGGGCGTGATACGGCAAGGCGACGAGCAAGGTCTTACCTTCCTAGCCCAAAGAATATCAGATAAAGTTCCGATCGGCATTAAATGTTAATGTCACAGTACAATAGTTCTATCCCGAAGGGTTCGATTCGATATCGATGCCCACGGACGTCCTTCAATGCTCAAGGCTCCCCGCGTACGATGAAACGACAGCTCTATCGGATTTTTTTTCACAGTTTGACAATTTAAGCAAGTGCCGAATTTGTTTCAAACACAAATTCTTTCATCATAGGAAAAGAGTGGTAAATATAAAAGTCTATCCTCTTTCCATTCAAGATCACCATTGTCTTAAATTTGAATGTCTTGAACTTAAATGGGACGAAAACCAGTTCAGCTGGCGCCGCTGGCGGTAAAACCACGGGCAATCGTTGGCGCAGAGCGGAGCGTAAGAGAACTTCTTACAGAAAGTTTCCGCGCGAAACACTTTCTTTTAGACATCCGAAACAAGAAACTAATGTGCTCTTGCGCAAGCAATTGACAAATTGCCTTTCCATCAATTCTACTCACCCATTAATGATTTAATGAGGAAACCTTATTTCCTCCCCAAGGACGTTTTTCTCAAAACACCATTCTACTTTCATTCTGAGTTATACACCCAGAAATAGGTTTTATTCGTTTAAGTCAACCCAGGTCATATATTTATGCCGCAAAGCAGTAAGGCAAAATTCATTCTTACAAAAGCAGTCATTACTAGTGAATACATATATCCACACGAATAAATATATACGTTTATTCATGAATATTTACTCGCTGCAACTTAAGATAAGCTTTATTAGAGTAGTTCTCACAATCTGGCGAAAACAATGGGCCTATACAAAAATGAGCACTTAAACATTTTCCTTTTCACTGAAAGAACTCAAGAAGTCATTCCATCGGCCACATAATTCAGAACTCGAATGTGGATTGTTAAAGTTGTTGAAGCATCAATTAATAATGCAATGTTTAATTTCCAAAATCTTATGATAAATACTTTAAAGTTAATTATGGAACTATGATAAGAACAACGGGATAGTGGAATACGCTAAGACACCAAACAACATGAATACTGAAGTATAAACTTATGCTATATCTGTATAGCCCATCAACAGTAGTAGTCCAAGTAGGCATTGCTGTTTTTCAATCCCTTTCCATTTGGAATTTTACTTTTCAGAATAGCTACGATTATCTTTTCCATCAATTATAGAAAAATTGGATTGTTTTGTCATCATCCCTGAAAATACCGCATAATATCGACTAATAAGAATGGATTGCATATGCCAGGTGAGGGAAGATTTGTTACAACACACTTAGAAGCCTCTTATTGCGCATTGTGAACGTAACCTACTCACCTTAATCCTTAGCCCATCCATGAACATCTTTCAAAAGTAACAGAATGGTTCAAGATTACAGTAATTTTTACCCACATTGTGAAGTTTTCTAAAAGGCTTATCATTACAAAATATTTATTTTCTATCTCCATATGTGAAATGATGTTTTTATCATATGAGTAACCCTGATGCTGTGAACTGGGAAAAATATTCCGAGACTTTAAAATATTACCTTATTATAACTTAGACAAATTTTTTTCTAATTTGCTATCCTTATACCAACAGCATCTTTAAGATTTGAACTTAGAGCTTAGAAATGCTTACACCCCCATTTTCATGTCCTCCTGTTCAGAAAACTGAGTACTTTGGCTAAGATACAGCTTTAAAAAAGTTACAGATCAATATCTAATTTGTTTCCTCCTTTTGAACTCCACTTGGATATAATTTTTGAGGAAATCATTTGAACAGCCATAAATATAATTGAGAATTTATCCTAAACAATGATAGAATCTTGTAAGATGACTATGTCCCGTACTTCTATATTGACACCCATATTGTATACTTTCCATTAATCAGAAACCCCAAGATGTACGAGTGATTCTCTGCCCATTTCTTTACAGTGAGTGGAATATTGATGACGTGATACATTAAATATTTGGAGATACCAGCAATTCAAGAGCGAGTTCCAAATGAGCTAGAATAGGGTAGGCATGTAGCACTGCATAATATTTGGAGAAAAATGTGTGAGAGTACTTACTGACATTCCAAGATAAAACTTGAGCACATCATTCAGTTTGAAAGCAATGTAGTCTTTCAGCGTTGAAATCCCATGATTAGTGGCTACACATATCCATCAACTGAGGGGCAGTTTCATAACTTGGCAGGCAAGTAATTAACTTGTGTTGAGAGCCTCTTGGTCCATTAGGATCTTTGATCTGTTGGGGGGAGAAGACATTTGAGGGGCTACAAAATGGCAAATTCATGACATTAAATGGCGAATCCAACATTAGCAATTTTTTATTTCATAAAAACCTTGACCACTGCCTTTCTAATCTGAGTAAGGCTCCACGAAGCGATTCCCTTTGTTTAAAAATGATTAAATGCTAGTTGGGAAATCATCAATTTATTACCGAAGTAAAATACATGCTGACAATCAGTTATATGCCAAAAATGCCTAGTAGGGATGTTGAAATGGGAATAATAAAATAAGATAGCCCAAAAAGATGCCATCGTTCACCATGGGCATCCATTTGCGAGTAAAAATATGCATTGGTTTAAATTTTGAGCAAGGCTGAAAATCCATTCAGCACAAGATTATACAAATTAACAAATCTGGTAATTAAGCCTGTATAAATATTTAGTTCTTAACTACCATCTTTTGATAATTTATAAAAATTTAAACTATAATGACTATGCTCTCTTTTTGTTAATTTGTTGGGAGCAGCCGTCCAGTAATAAAAAGGATGACTTGAGAACAGGATATCCTGCAAACCCACCTCTTCCAACAGAAAATAATTTTTTATGACTAATTCCCAGTCTCAATATTAACCTCCTCACAATTCAATAAACCACCAAATGATGTCCTAACCTGAGAGGTCGCCAGCATCTGGTATCTTAAAGCCATCATCTAGACCTTAACATTTCATACTAATGCGTTAACTCTCATTAATCATTTCACATTTCTTCATTCTTTTCCGCCTCTCATTGTCTTGTTCTCTGAACTCATACCTACTTTCACCACATGCCACTTATACCTTCTCCAGCTCTGCTAGGAGGTATTCCCTGTTGTAAGGAACAGAGGATGAAAGAACTTTCCAATTCCTCATTCACAATTTATTTAGAGTCTATATTTTGTAGTACAGTAGTACGTATCAAGTTTGAATTTCTAACAACCTGATTTTAAATTAATTCAAAATGAGCAGTTATAGGAAGTATCATGCCATTAGGTACAATAATTGCGAAAAACTAAAAGTAGACTTAATCAGAACCCATTTAGGTAAATTTGCATTTTACACAATGTATTCCACATGCATAATTCCATAGAAAAATATATCTAATGAGCAAAATATTCAGGGAATCGCAAAGCCCAATTAAAGCATATCTACCAGCAGTTAGTTGAACATAATGAGACTGATAAGAACAGTTACTATCTGCATAAGAAATAAGCAAGTTATTAACCTTACGAATGCTATACTTACGTACATAAGCATTAGTAGAAAATACTATTTTATTCCCCTTTACAAACACAACTGCATTAAAAATATGAATACATGGAAGAGGCTACACGTTGAACTTCCTGATCAGGGGAATACTTGAGGAGTCATACCTGACATTGGCTATTAAAGGTAACATTTTCTTTTGCAGTTTAAACATGGAAACAGATTGATGCGGGAACCCCAGAACAATATATTGGGCACAATATTCGAGTAAAAAAGGCCATAATAGATTGAGAGGAGAAATTAATCAGAAACAGTGAAATTAATAGTGCATGTAAGAAAAAACAATGAGTTAAGTCTTTCCAGAAGAATGTCTTCTTGAGAATTCCAATGAGAATTTCAATTAATGCCAAGAAATTTGGCATGCTCAACCTGACACAAAGCTTTTCTCTCAATAGGAGTATTTAAAACTATAGCGGCTGTTCCTGTTGAGAAAATGTGACTTTTCAAATCTAGAGATAGGGGTCTACATTCTAAGTAATTACCTATTTTTTTTGTACTTGGATAACTATTACTTGAAATTGAAAAAATATCAATACACCATTCGAGTCATTATTTGATTTTTAACATATACCTTAAATATTTGCAGAGTACACCCTATTGTATCGCACTGGAGATTTTGCCTGTGTAACCAAGGGAGGAGTCCTTTCTTATGAAGGACGCTCAGACTCACAGGTTAAAGTGCGTGGCCACAGAGTGGACCTTATAGAAGTGGAGAGAGCTTTTACATCAGGAGTTCCAGGACTTGCCAAGGCTATTGTTCTCTGCTATAAACCAGGTCATATCAATCAGGTATGATGAGAGAAGAATTCATGGTACTTTTTGGTTTCACTGAAACACTTCTTTTTGCATTTTGTGAATATTTAAAGCTTTTTAGAGATCTCTATAGTTGTTATAGAAAACTAGCATAAAAATGGGAAAAAATATTCTTGAAATATTTTAATTAAGTGTTTTAAAATGTTAAGAATGCTAAAATTGCTTCCTATTAATAACATACCATAATTATTATGCATCCTTGAAATAATTATTTAAGGTAAATACTACATTTATTTTGCAGGCAATAGTTGCATTTGTCACCCTTGAAGATGGAATTACAATAACAGTTAGTGAAATTGAAGGAATGATTCAGAAGATACTACCACCATACATGATGCCCGAGGTATGTAACTGTGAGGGACATAAAGTTATAAAGTTCCAGATCTTTCACGGACTTTAAGAAGTACCTGCACTGTCATGAAGTCCAAGTTAAATTACAAATGAGTCTACCTTACATAAAATGACTGGAGCTACAACGGGATGGTACAATAATTTTCCGGAACAGAGCAAGATTGATACTTTGACACCTTGAAATAAGTAAGAATAGCCACATTTACATCAACTTATACAGGGTTCTTTTGGAGGAAATAATAATAATACTCTATTCATTTCGATAAATGGCACAATCATATTAAATGTCATCAATATTAATAATACTCAATATGTAAACATGGGTTATAAAATGTGATGAAGACTATCACAAAAGAATTCATTAAATGAGTAAATTGGATTAGCAGGTAACGTGGTATATAATCCCTATTCTTGAAATTCAGGATACAGTCCGATTTCAGCTGAGTAGGCACATTAGTTTTAGCAGAATAGGCAGAGTTATACAGCTGAATGTTCACATTATGAAATGAGTTTTAGGTTGAGGACAATCTAAAATAAGTAGAATTTACATTTGCTTACCCCTTATTTAGTGTAGTTATGGCTGTAAGATATTAATTGGCAAGTTTCAAGATTAATTTTCACATGTACCAGAGCCTTAAATATATATGAACTAAATAGTCATAATTCCATGCCTCATAATAAAAATAAGCTTGCAGGAATCACATGGCGGTATACTAGCAAAGGAGTGAATAGCTCTCTCTTTTAGTAAAAATATTTGTTTAACATGTGGGGAATGGCTCCATAACTCACCACCATAATTCAAATGACGTTGAAAGAAAGTATGGTCACATGTTAAACAATACTGATTTGAAATAAGAAAGTTGAGCTTTCTTCACAAATAAACAGGTTTTACTCAGTTTATTACAAATCTGACTGATGTGGATCTCCCAGTTAAGTTTTGTATCAACATAAATTCCTAGCATTTTAGCAGTTTCAATTATAGTTATTTATGATTCAATACTGCATACAATATGCTGGTTTTATTTTAGTTTTTAAATGTCTATTATTAATATTGAACTATTCCTAAGCCTGTCTTTGGGCAGTGTTAGATTGTCCCATTGCATTTTCTAGATGTTGACATTTTTGTACATAAGTGGTAACATCAGCATATAAAACAAATTAGTTTCATATTACAGGGAAAATTATTAATTATGAGGAACAAAAGTACTGGGCCAAGCAAAGAGTTGTGTGGGACACCACATTTTACTTTGAGCTGCAGATTTACGGCCATCAAGTTCAACCACTTGCTGGTGATCATCCAAATATGACTTCATTACTTTCAGTGCAAGTCCATTAACACCATAATATTCTATTTTCGACAGTAAAATTGAATGATTAATACAGTTAAAAGCCTTCCTAAGATGACATGGTATCATTGAGGCTTATTCCTTATCTTCAAATGCATTAATGACATAATGAACTATGGACTCCACAGCCATAATTGTAGATTTCCCAGATAAAAAGCCATACTATGATTTGGAAAACAAATTATTCGACTTCAAAAAAATTTAAATATTTTATCTTTCATTATAGCTCCAAAAATTTTACCAAAAACTGGGACTATAGAAATTGGGTAGTAGTCAGTCAAATCATCTTTATCTCCTTTCTAATAGACAGGCACTGTTTTGGAATATTTTAGAGGTGTTGGAAAATTTCCTGTCTTAAAACATAAGCTGAGTAACATACCTAATGGCTCCGCAATGAACACAATAATATCCTTGATTAGGGAATTAGACAGACTATACATAACCTCACCGCTGGATTTTTCTAAATTTTTTGCGGTCAGTATAATTTCAAATCGAGTAACAAAATTCCATTTAAAATTTATATTATTTAGAGGAAGATTTTGTACCATATTGGCAATATTGGCAGCATCAACTTTTTCAGAGCGCAGTTGTCTTCAACAGCTTTTAAGAAAAAATTGTTCACCGTTTCTGGGGTAAACAGAAGATTTTCTTTTGCATTGTCATGAGCAACGTCTTCATTGATTACTGTCCAAACTGCCTTTTGTTTATTTTTTGCATTGAAAATAAAATCCTTATAAGCTTTATTTTTTTAATACTTGATTGAGTTTAAATTATCCCTTTTCTATTCAAATAAGCCTCAAATGTCATGCAAGGCTTCCACTTGTTTTGTAAGAGTGGTAGTAACTAAGTAAATCATTTCAAATAACTAATAATTCCTCAGTGTGCCACAGATTATTTTTAGTTTTAGTGAGCTTACAGTTTAGTAAATTTTTAGGCATGCAATGTTCGAAAATGTCCAGGAAATCACCTAAAACACTAGGAGAACTAAGTTGCTCAGCATAGCCTGTGCAAATAACATGCCAATTGATACAAGATAGGAGCAGTTTAAACTCTTTATACCTTCTACTGATCTGGGTCTCATAGTTATTTTTATTTATAACGTCCATTTGAGAATTTCTCTGGAGTTATTTGAGTGCTCAAAATGAAGCTTATACCTTGACAGTAAGACAAATGAAAGTCAATAAAACCTATACTATTCAGTTAAGGACCACAAGTGGTCATTGCATTGTCTAGGCTGGCAAACAGTCGAGTAGACTGTTTGTTTTCCAAGTAAAAATTTTACGAAAACAAAAGATTTTAACGTACCTGAAAATTGCTAGTTTTTAGTGTTATATTAATGTTAAGATACCCACAAATTATGATATTGGCTTTCAGAGTAAAGAAAAGGGACAGTACTAGTTCCAGTTGATGAGAGAAATGTACAAATACACCATTAGGGGAGCGATACTCAGGAGGAATGATCAAATTCAGGCCCCTCACCATGATCGCAGATGTTTCGAAGTGCAATTCCATACAGAATTTGTCAAAGTCAATTACTTTAAAAGGCATACCTTTCAAGGCATAAATACAGGTACCAATAATTTTTATTGCAGGCCGGCAGTAAAATGATACCAAGCTAAAATCACTAATGATTTACACAACTACTTCATTTTTTGTAAGCTAACGTTTATTAAGACATAGTACATTGTATCCACCATGTTTGGCAACTGCTTCTATCTCAGATATATTAAATATCTCAGAAATACGTGGAATGTTTATTTGACTATCTTTATGGATAGAACTTATTAATTTCATCGCTGATAGATACTTTTATTAGTTAATGTCATCCTGTATACATTTAGTTACTATATTATTGCACTTGGATAAGTCAATACTCGGGGACTAATTGATTAATTTTTATGAAACGAATTGTGGTTAACTTATTTGGAAAAAACTTTAATTACCTTATTTCTTTCCCAGGTAAAAGTAATCGACAAAATTCCTCTGCTAGTGAATGGAAAAACCGACAGACAAGCTCTCCTAAAAATATATGAAGAAGATTCTTTAGGTAAGTTTGACGGGGCATTAAATATCATTCGGGCAAAAGGGATCACTGCGATCTTGCCATCGGATTCCGCATCATTCTGAACACCTGTAAATTTAACGGTAGTTTTGTATGAGGCAATTAATTTACTTAAGTAGCTACGTTAGAATATACAATAAATATGTTTTTATAGTGTATGTAGGCATACCAACTAATCATGAGGCAACACCGATGCATACGCTACTTAATTATCAATGCTTAACGTAAAGGAAGGTTAGATATCATTTAAATATTTGAAATTGCTATGATACCTCCATTTCCAGTTCATATCTATTCAAGATTTTTCCGCCAGTTACCAATCTTCGATCAGTGTGGAAGGGCTGATGTTGCTTGCTATTGGATGGGGATGAAGTAACTTGGTTAGCCGGAATATCACGTGACAATAGGCAAAGAGTGGCGGCGTTTGGAAGTTTTGAATTGCCGTATTCATTAAAATATTTCAGATGGACAGGTTCAAAATAAATAACGTGCACACAATACATTTCGGACTTCATTTTTTGTATGAATGGATATCAGCGACCCATTAACTTTTCCTTTAGAAATTGAATCTTCCTCTCTCTAGACGTTTATTTTTTATATAGCGTCCTACGTAGCATTTGTTTCACATAGTTATGATTGGAAATGTATGATGGGTTTGTTTATATTTAGGGATCTCGATGGCGCGGTGGCTAATGTATTGGCTTCCCACCGAGAGGGCCCGGATCCGAATCCTGGAGACGGCAGATATATTTTAGTGGTAGCCCAATCCCTATTTGAGGTGCTTTGTGAAGAGCACTTTGAGTACGCCGTCCGTCAGATGTGACGTTAAACTGCAGACCCCATGACGCATTTTATTTATCGTAGGCTACTCTCGATGCCGGTTCTCTCTCCACCCTTCCAATCCATCTCTAATGTCAGTCACGTCCCCTAAAAACTACTACTTAGTAATATTTGAGCTCTATCCTCTTCTATCAAACCAACTGCATTGGTCACCTGTCTTGCCCTCATAATCCTTCCTGGCGATTCCTTCAGTTGTTTTATATTTTCGTTAGCGTCTTCAGGAAGTGATAAATGTGAGGGGCTGCTGTTGATTTCTCTACCAAGAGCCTTGTACAACTTAATAAAAAAACACTGGATAATATAGCAATTTTTAACAATATTCTTTAGGTACATAATTTACAAACTTGAGAGGGATCCAACTACCATGCCAATGTATTTAATTTCCATTTGATAGTCCAATAGTTGACCTTCTGGTGCTATCCTTTGGGGATGCTTTTTAACATTTCAACCCACTTCCTATTTGGATTTGTAATCCTCACAACTACAGATCTTTTAAATTTAATTTTTAATTTACATATTTCGTGGTAATCACTTAGTCATCTCTCAGTTCTTTAGTCAGTGTGTTACAAATATTCAAATACCCTACCATATCCATTCATCAATGCATCAGAATGTGTCTATTGCCCATTCATAGGACATTTCTGAGTATTCTCTGAACACTAGGCAACAGTTGCTGTTGTGAAGATACCTTAGTTTATTAGTGGGTTTTATGTAGACAGTGGTGTGGAATATTTGTTTGATGAGAGTTATATTAACTTCCAGGAAATTGATTTCTGAGTGAAAATGTAGGAAGTGGAGCAGAGAGAAGAGAGTGTTGAGGGATGAAATAAATATTTTTAAGAAATTGCTAAAAAGCAATGCTTTTAAAAAGCTGAATGCTAAAAAGCAAAGCAATTCTACCAAGGAAAGGAAAACTGACCCTTGGGTGTGCCAAACTAAGGAACCATACAACACCCACTGAGTGCATTTTTTAATTAAAAATATTTTAAGAAAGTACAACGACCTAAACAATAAATTGAGGCAAGAAACTAATTTTGCAGAGATAACAAGAAAGAAAAACCAGTGCCAGTATATAGAGAATTGACTGAGGTGAGGAGAAATAAGGGCATTTTACAGGAAGGTGAATGAATTATCAGGAAAAAAAGAGAGGATATCCCATTTATTCGAGAAATGTAGCAGGTTAAATGTTAACAAAGAAGAGAGTAAAGTAGTTTAGATATAGAGAGGGAAAATTGTTGATAATAATAGCTTAGGGCAAGGAATAATAGATTGAGACATACAAAAAACATAGACAATGAAATTGGAAAAGGCTATGGGAACATATAAAATCCCCAAAGAACTACTCGAGAATTTTCAGGAATTAAGAAGGAAGAGTTTTTGTGGGATAGCATATGTGCAGGAGGATAGAAGGCTGTCGGAGGGAAGATCAGCACTGACACCCATCTCAAAAATAGAAAAGTAGCAGGGTGTCAGCAATAATGAGGCTAGTAGACAGAAAGGAAGGTAGACTATAACCAGGATGCATTTGTATGTTTCATATATTTTGAGATTGCATTTGACGGAGTCAACTGGCCACAATTAGTGAGCGTTTTGTGGAAGATAGGAATAGATTGGAGGGATGATGAAAATTCAGCACTAAAAAATGAATTATCTTATATAGTATGGGATCTTTGGATAAATTTTGTTATTTAAGTTAGGGATTATGAGTATAGTACTGTGTAGTCCCAGGGTGCATCAAAAACCTACCCTAAACCAGCAGGCTGCTTCTAATAAAATTAATTTGAAAAAGTAAAATTATTTGAGCTTTTTAATATTCATATATTGTAGCCTACTATGTATTTACAGTTCACATTATTTCTGTAGAAACTAGATTTGAAATACAATTTCCTCGGAGGATGGCACACTTACAAATCAGCCTGAAGGCTTGAACCCTAGTCAAGGTACCCATGATTTCAAATCTGAACCTAGTTTCCTTCATCCATTTGCTTCAAATGAAAATGTTTTTTTAAGGTGGTGAAGATGACGATATTGGTGACATGAAGCCAGATCTATCTGAGGTTCCTGAATCAAAGAAGCATGCTGCAGAGGTCCTGTTTTTAACAGTTGAACATGTTCTCAAAGGAAGTGGTACAGCTGCTTCTACATTGCCAGTTGGAACAGAGAATTGCAAACTTAGACGGCGCGGTTCACCTCTGAGTTTGAAATCAAACTTCTATGAAATTGGAGGAAACTCTTTGAACTCTGTTTACACTGTGATGAGGCTTAGAGATCAAGGTTATATCATAGGTGAGTAAAAATTAATTCATCCTTTGATTTATCAAATTACTAGTAGGAAATATTATCAGTTTGAAAACAAACTGAAAGGCTATCAAAAAATTCAGGGAGTTATTCTATCTAACCTTATGGCATTTTAATTAAAATTGTACTTGATTGTAGTTAAAGAATACATACTGGACAGTGGAAAGATGCATTGTATTCTTCATTTAATTAACATGAATTTCCACAAAGTTGAGCCGGGAACAATTGAATACATACTTTATTGATCAGCAGGTGCTTAAACTAGTTCTGGTAACATACATTTTTTTAAAGTGACTGATTATCATATCTGTGTATGCATAAAAGTAAACTAAAAATTAATTGAAATCTTTAAGTGAAAATGTGTTTAAATGGCTTAAAACGCTTTTATGAATGTAAACCTCTGAGATGCCAGCAGAAATTTTGGATGAATAATGTTTCATGGTTAACCCAGATACTTTCCCTTCAATACTGTGACGGGGTTCAACTGTAATTATCAACTTGTTTGTCTAAAATGGATATTCTTCACCAGTGAAATATGAAATGCACAAAAATCCATCGCCAAAATAATTGATAATAACATTATATTTATCTCAAGACTTGGTGCATCAAGTATGGGATATGTCATAACTGTATTGTCTTTACATTAGAGACATGAAATCAAGCATCTATTATCCTTCAACAAAGTAAAAGCAGTTTACATTTAGGTGATTCCATAGCTCTACTTTAACAGTAAAAAATGTAAATATTTTTATAGGCAAATGATTAAAGAAATTAGAAGGTATGAATGATGCCATAGCAGTCACTAGTAGAAAGGAAATAAAGTACAATCAGGATTTATTTTTTCCATAGACATCAAGAAAGCATTGATGGAGTACAATGGGTAGAGTTAATGAATGTATTACAGAAGATAGGAGTAGATTAAAATTATAGGGGACTTCTTTTTTACTTGTTCATGTCTCAGACATGCTCAATAATAATAATAATAATATACTTTATTCATCTTATAATCAATGGCAAGTGGAACAGATGTTGGACAGAATAAAAGGAGGTTGAAAGAATTTGGAATAGTAAAAAGGTTTATTCTAGATAAATGTGTTAGGTTATGTCTCATTTAATGAAGCTTATAAAGGTTGTAGTGTTCTTTGTGCATCCAAAACCTACCTCAAACAGTACATCACCAAATAATTATAATAGCACATATTTGATAGCTTATTTTCCTTTTTCATGCTAATGCAGGAATTGGTGAATTTATTGCTGCAAAAAACTTGGGAGAAGTCTTGAAGATGATGCATTCAGAGGAAGAGATTACAAGCACCGATTCTATCACTAGACTTACAGAAAAAGAGAAAGTAAATGAACCAATCACAAATGGCAAGGGTTACAGCCTTTATGTTCCAGAAAGGCTGTCTGACATTCATAAAGATCATGTCTACAAGTGAGTTATCATTATTATGTTTTGCAGACAATAATACAAAAAGTTAATGTAGAAGAAATGTTAGAAATAATGTCAGTTTTTGTAATGGGTATCTTTAATCTATTATTAGAATGATTACATCCAGTTTCTACCAAAAAGCTGATTTGGAGCAGTGGCTGATGCCTGGCATTTCACAGGAAGACTACCATGACCTCTTGGACAAGCTATGGGAACCTCTCCTAAAAGCAAATTATAGGTGAATATCATTTTTAATGAGATACATTATTCAAATCAAACTGAATAATTGTAATTACCAAGTGATTGCTCATGATGGGATAGTTGTAAATTACTACATAAGATAGAGGGAATGCTGGACAGTTTTAAGGCTTCATTTTTTCCTCATATACTCTGCTACTATAGAACAAATATTGGCAATTAATATGATAATAATGTTTATTGGTTCCTATAAGATATGTTTGTAGCAAGTATGGAACATGTGCCATAGTCTGCTCATATTCTTTGCAGACATCGAGTAGATATCACAGAGGCAGCAATCATCTCAAAATAAAAATATAAGTGTACACAGTGAAAACCTAAAACAGGAGTTGGGAGCAGTAACAAGAGTATTTTCGTATAGTTATTTATGAAGAAAATTTTATACCTAGGGAAAGGTACATGAATTCAACAACTGTATAGGATTGATGGTCGCAAAGGAATTGATATCATTTACACTTAAATGACAAAAAATTATCTAATTCCCTTAATTTTCTCGGTAGTGCTTTCAAGAATTTCACACCAGCATATCCAGAGTTCTTAGCCAACATGGATCAGTTATGGGGCAGTTATTCTAAAGTCATTACAATCTTTTGTGCTATACCTATACACATCAGCATAGATTTTCAGAGTGAACATGGCTTTGTTTTTCTGCACTAAGATTATAGTATGGAATACATGCAAACAGGGAAGAGTTAGAATCTTGAATCTTTTAAAGTAAGGTCTATGACTGCTTGCCCTTGGAACTTTTACTAGTATTCTTACTGCCCATTTTTTGTAGTCTAAAGAGCAGCATGAAATGATAAGAGAGCCCCCACAAGGCAACGCCATATTAATCTACTGTGAATAAATGTATAATATATTGAGAGAGCAGTAGCAGTGTCAACCAGGGTCACAATGTTTCTCAGTAGATTGCATTATGAGGCCACTTGCCATAGCTGATCAACATGAACTTTCCAGGATAGACACTCATGAATATGTATCCCTAAAAATTTTGTTACTGTAGAACCCTTAATAGATTACACATTTAACCTCACAAGAGGGGAGGCTATAATTTTTCTTTAATGGGGATGAAATTGAATAAATATTTTCTCATTGTTCATAAAAACCAAATTGTCTTCACACATTTTACTCCTAGTCAGTTTTTCTGCACTATGACATAGTTTAGGTTCTTGGAGGAGCTTAGGTGAGTTGTATCATCTACATGCATATATATTTACAAAAAAAATTAGGGAGGTTGTTTATACACGGAAGGAAAAGTAGGTGACTCAGAATAGATGATCCTTGGGTACACCTCTCTTGATAATCAAGGGATGAATGATTTTGATTCAGCTGAGTACAATTTAACCATTTGTGATCTTCCTGCTAAAAAAGAGTTTTACCGTTGGTCGGCTATCCCAGAGATTCCATTTTTCTCTAGTTTCATCAGAAATACGAGGGTCATCCGGAAAGTAGTACCCGTTCGTGCCGCATGAAGTGCTGACGACGCGAGTAGCCGCTGGACGAGGTCAGATAGCTTCAGTGGCTTGTCTGCCTTCTCTGAGCCAAGTTGCGTGACGCTAGCATTGCCTGTGTTGTTTCTGTGATTGTTTACAATGTTTAAAAAAATTGAGAACGCCGCCAGTTGTGAAGTGAGGGCAGTGATTAAATTCCTCAATGCAAGAAATGTTCGCCCATGTGATATTCATCGCCAATTAAAGGAGGTGTATGGAGACAATGTAATGGACGAGTCGTCTGTTCGGCGGTGGTGTCGCAACTTCAACATGGGGAGGGGGAACACACACGACGATGAGCGTTCGGAGGGACCGTCTGTCATTACAGACCAACTGGTGAGCTCAGTTGACGAATTCGTGAGGAACGATCGGCGCGTCACAATTGATGACATCTGTGAGCATTTTCCCAATGTTTCTCGAACAATTGTTCATGAAATTGTTAAACACCATCTGCATTATGCAAAAATTTGTGCAAGATGGGTCCCTCGCGTATCTCAATGAGCTGGCGGCGAAGGACTATGCAGCAGGAATACAGAAACTTGTCACACGTTATGACAAATGCCTTAATTTGCTTGGAGATTATGTTGAGAAGTAGTTTAAAGTATCCTCTTTCAAATAAAATTTTTTATGTTTGTTAATATTTACTTTTGTGTCTTTATTTCACGAACGGGTACTACTTTACGGATGACCCTCGTATTATATGGTCTACTTATTCAAAAGCTCTTTTAAAGTCATAAAGTTAATTACATTATTCTTGTTATCAAATTATTTGTATCATGTAGGATATCATAGATATATTTATTTATGGCAGTTTTTGTTGATTTCTTTATATGAAACCAACTTGAGAATAGCACAAAAATCTACTATTCATTACTTGTTCAAATAACTTGTAGATAATGGATAGGATTGATAGGTACATGGTTATTCATGTTTTATGGATTATCTCCTTTAAATATTGGGATGACTTTGGCTGCCCTCAGCCTATTAGAGAATATGCCTGAAGATTCATTGACTATATGCCTAAAGATATGGATTATTGAAGGATTTTCAATTCCCTTTAATTAAGAGTACGGTAAACCATCACATCCAGCTGAGTGCTTCTTACTTATTTTTTTAACAATGCTGTCAATTTCTTTGTCATTTACAGGATGAAGAAAGATTGTTTGAGCATGGTCGGGCATACCCTGTTATAGTACACTCTCACTCAGTTGGTAACTTGTACTATTAAGCAGTCTAGTTATGGGATTGAGAAACTTTTCATTGAGTTGTTTCTTTAATGAGGTTCCAGCTCGATTCACTAAGATTGTTAGAAGAATTTAAGCTGTGTATGTTGTAGTTTCTTTTAGTCTTTGTCACCAACTTATTGCTCCTTTTTAATGGATATTGCTCCTTTTATAGTATGCCCTCAGTGACACAGAGCCATTTAATTTCAGATTACTGAAAACCTGTTATAGAATAGTAGAAGCAGCCTTAATTTCTTCAGTTACCCATTTACATTTTGCTTTATGGGTGGCTGGAGCTTTTACAGACATCTAAGGGAAACATATATTGAAGCAATGCAAGAATATGTCATGGAAGTTGCTGAATTTAGTATCAAAAATGTCATTTGTAAACACACATTCCTAGGATTGCTCCTGTACCAAGTATTGAAAATGCAATTGAGCTGAAAAATAGTAACACTGCTCATATTGGATCCCATTATGCAAAGTGGAGTCTCCTCCATTGAAAAGGAACTTTGAAAACAGAGCTTTATAGTCAGAGAAGGTATGTTCCAAGGTTAGACTTTCAATTAGTACAATGTTAGAGATGACGTTATCCATGATTGTGGAGGAGGAACTAATAACCTTCATAGGTTCGCTTATGGATGAGGTTAAGTTAAAAGTCAATCATGTATCCAATAAATGATTCTTCCGAGCAGAAGAGGAACTAAAGTCAACATTAAAATCACCACAAATAATGGTATTATTGGAATTCTTAGTAAAACATGTAGTCTTAAAGAAATGCTCCATGAAGACAGAAAAGTCACCATGAGGCGACCTGTATGCACACATAATAGAAACATTTAGATCACCAAATGTCAAGAGCAAACCACCAAACTCGGAATCAATCTCCCTGCTTGGGTTTTCACCACAAATATTATGTACCTTAAGGTGATTTTTAACAAAAATCAACACACCGTCATTTTTGTATACCGGTCATATGAAAGTATGAAACCAAGTAGACACCCTCAATTCTGACAATCTTGATTTCATTTAGGTTCAGCTGATGTTCAGAGATGCAGACAATATTTGGCTGGTGATCCAATAAAAATGGTTCAAGAACATTCATTATGGAATGCATACCCCGGATGTTAAAATGTAAAATCTTTAAGGCAATTTGATTGGGAAGATTGGTACCACTTCAGTTCACAGAATGTAGTCACAAATCATAACAAGATCTTTAGGCAAATAAATATTATTAGTGTCATCATAAATCCAATGAAGGCATGCAATAATATCATCTATGCTGCTACATTTAATGCAAATTCCAATAATTTTATGACACACACAATTTGAGTTCATACTGTTTTACAATTCACATATAATCTTCGTTTTTATTAACACTGTGTAAAAATTCAATCACTTCCTTAATCATGGCCTATTCAATTTACAGCTTTATTGTCCGTTCACTTCCTGAAGGAACTACAGTTGGTGTAGCTCTTAATTTTGATGCACATGATGAACCTGAAATTGAGATCTCAAGCAAATTAAACATTGTTTTTGAATTCCTTGCCAAACTGGAGGAGCCAATTAGGTGAGAAAATTATTTCCACAATATTTTAATCCTGCATTTGCTAGGCAAAGAATGCAATGAAAAGTGTTAACTAAGATTTCAAACATAAATTGAGATAAGAGAATTTCTATGTATAGTGAACATTTTGCTATTATTTCAGGTCTTCTGTGTTGCCTCAAGGAAAGGGCCATGTTTTGTACAGCTTTATGATGGGAACTGATGAATCTTTGCCATACCAAAAAAATGTGGAAGTGATACAGTTCATGGAGGATGAGGTGATAAGGATTGCCAAGATCCAGAACTTTGATGGAGTTTTCACGACTAACACTAGCCCACTCACCCAGGTTTGTATTTTTCATATTATAGTTGGGATTGTGCAGCCAAAATTGAGTAAATTATCATTTGCAAATTTATGACAGCATAAAGGGGAATTAATTAGGTTTTAAATTTCACTATGAACTGAAAAAGTGTGCACTGATGATCTCTTTGCCATATAAACATAGCCAAGAGGCGTTGATTCATTTTCATGCACCATGTCAAGTCTTAGTGCACTTTTATGAGCATTTGACTCTCTTTGGTGATACTGTGAGTCAGTAACTGTGTCAATAGGTGATGTCATCTAGCAGTGGCATTAAATACAAAAGATATATGTATTTACCAATAACCATTTGCTAGGTTTTTAAAATAGCAGCCTATATCAACATGGGAAGTAAAAGGGTATACATAGAATTAATGGGAAATAACAACAAGAACTTGCATGTAACTATGCCTATACATAAATTCTTAATAACTATTAATTCAATATAAAACTATATAATAGCATGTTGTTCACTGTTGACAAGATAAATCCCTTTCATTAGGAATAGAAATTTTGCAATCACATGGTTATTCCATGAGCTAATAACTAACGTTTCATCTTATACCGAGGGGATTTGTTCACAGTATGAACTGCCCTACCATTAGAAAACCCATCAGCTGTGTGCCTTTAACAAGGGATATTTATTTGTTATAATCTTTGGCCTTCAATGCTAAGTAATTTAACCTTTATAATTCTTTCCACAGCAACTATGTACAGATGTGAACCATTATAAAGTGCTGCTTGACTACCAAGTCAATCTGTATGTAGCTGCAGATGGAAGCAAACCTTTTGGAAAAGCTCCTTCTAGCCAAAGAGCAACAATATCCTGGAAGTCTTTGAAAGCCAATTGAATTTTCCCTGAGAAAATATTTCGATGATACAAGTATTAGGTGTACATAATAGAATGTTTGATAGCTTTCAACAGTAACTATGAAGCATTGTACATTGTGGGACTTATTTATTGTAAAATTGATATTTGCTTGTAGTATTTATATGAAAGCTCACGTTGTAAATGTAATGAAAAACAGGCTGTAATACTATCCAAGTTGTGGTTGCAAGACTTTACTTTTATAAATCTTGAGTAGAAATTCACATCTTGAAAGGCATAATAAATAATTCCAACAAAAGGATTTTGCAAAATGGATTTTCAATGGTATAAGAAAATCTTGACCTAAAATATTAAGCTTCATTGTAAATATTTATAGATATATGGTTTACAAACGTTTTTGAATCTTTTGTATTACTGTGCTTCCAAATGTAAATTTTATGTCATGGAATATATTTTTTGAAGAAAAGTATCATTCTTTTATTTCAATTGACAAATACAGACTGATATACCAGTAAAATATTCACATTTTTACTCATTATGTATGGGTGTGTGTTTATACCTATATTATTATTATAGGTGATCTACCAGTTAAGGTAGATTTAGGAAGGACCCAATAACCAAATATTTCTCGTCTCTCTTAATAAAAGACAACGTAACATACTTGCCAATTCATTACAAAAAACTTGCATTCGCTGATTTTCTAAAACACAAAATTGTGACTATCCATTCTGTCCCAGTCACTATGAATTTACAGGTGCCTTAGTAAACTGTCCGTGAGACCACAATGGCAGCACAACTCATGGACTCAAAACTTTCCCTCTGTCTTCATGAAAAGCATCAGCGTGCCTGGAATGCATTTTAATTTCACATCTCTTGGGACTACTTCATATGACATATTCAAATTTTGGATGCCTAGCCCAAACTAAGGAAAATCAACAGCTCACTCAGATTCTTGCGACTCAAGAGTCGCTTCCACTCTGCAGGTGATCCTTCCTTATCCCAACTTATTCCCTCTGCTCGTTTGGTTGACTAGAACTTTTTTTGTACTTCCCTATCTCCCTCATATTTTGCACCCCTTCTGAACACTTCAACCTTATTGTATCTGATGATTCTTTAAAACAGTTGAATACATTACATCATTACAATCTCTTCAATAATGCAATTCTCAATTGCAGTACATATTCCAGAGGGAAAGCCAGAGTGGTGAAAATTTGTACTATTTTTTGGAATGCATACATTTGTTCTGAAAGCCCATCACTTTATTCCCACGGGTATGTCACCATAAGCCTTGCATCCAAGTTAAATTTGAACACTTATTGGAAGTTCTTGTGTAAGGAATATAATGAAGCCATTTACTATTAACTCCTCACACAATCATTAACAATTAGCTTCCTCTTGATTTCCTTAGAACACCTTTCATTCTATAAATATGTATTATGTAATTCTTTAAATTATAATGTACATGCATTTATTTACTTATAAAGCCAGGCCTAAAATATATTGTTTTATACAACATTCCTGTAAACAAAAATATGCACAACTAATTAGAAAGGCCTTTGTTTTCTTATTGGGTGTATATTGTCAATGACATTACTCAATGTTATTAATTCAAAAATCTCACCTTGTGCCTAAATGGCTCATCTTCTACACTTTTACATAATCTTGGCAAACTGGACATAAACAGGCTGTTCTTACTCTATTCCCAGATTAATTCAATCTTCACTACATCAGAGGGATAGGGTTGCAAGTCATTCCAATACTCTTGGAATACTCGTGTACTTTTATCTTAACTTAAAATATTAAATAAAAGTTCATCAACAATCTTATGAAGTACCTAACTTAAATGTAAGAATTAAACCTTACAACATTTCTGTTAAACAGTGCTCCAAATTCAGGCCTTCCTAGATCAATTGTAAAGAAAACATCTCTTTCATTATGAGGATAAAAAGAAAACACAGTTGTAATGCTATATCAGGTTTAAGCACTCGCCCCAAATGTAGATTTTATATTTAGATTCTTTTCAAGTCTCCCATATGTAGGTACATACAATGAAATATTTGCTATCACTTAAAGCCTATTTTACCTATTACAGAACCAACTGAATGTATGAAACAAACTTGCATATGGCATTAGGAAATTTACATAGGCACTTGTATGGCAAATGGTTACAATAAAAACAGATTTTTAATGATGTTCACAATGTTAATGACAATGTTTGGATATCACCTAGCAATTAACAGAGGAGATAAATGCTTCTACCTCTACATACAAAATACTTATAACTATCTAATCACAAAGCTTATGAAAGATGAAATTAGTGAAATTCTAAATTGTGAAGTCATGAAAAAAAGCAAACATTTGTACTAACTCTTAGCTCAGATCTTAAGATAATCACTGTTACTCCAAAAACCATTAGCAAAAGTTTAATGACTAGACACAAACATAGGCATGTATAAGAGGATTGAGTCTTAAAAAAATGAGCATCAGGGGTAGTTGTAATGCATTAAAAATATCATTTCAAAGAAAAAAAACTTTCTGTAAACTGTACTGTGCAAATATCCAATGCTAACTTACACCATCACCATTCAATATATAAAAATATGTATTATATACATAGCCAAAATATAAGTAGTAGTAATTGGAATCCATCAGTTTAAAAAATATCCTACCATGAATTCAAGCAAATAACAAAGGGAAATTATGCTCAATGAGTCAATTATGTTCGAATGTTTAAACAATAATTAAATATAACATTTTATAAGATGGAGAATATCAACAAAATAATTGAAAAAGAAATCTTGGATAATGATTTTACACAGTTCAGCCTTTATACACTATGATGTATCATGTATATATGTATATATATATATATAAATATATATGTATATATATTATTTATATATGTGTATATATATATAATATATATGTATATATATATATATATATATATATATATATGTAAATGTATATATATATATATATGTATATGTAAATGTATATATATATGTATACCAACAATTACAGTAATACTCAATAGAAATTAATTTTATAATGCATACAGAAAACGGTGATATTATTCCCCTCATTCAATTATCTTATGGTTTTTAAAAGATAAATTGTACAACTACTTTGACCACTGTGCATAATTAATATTTTCACAAAATCAAAGTTTCACAATGAACAAACACTAATTAATGGCAACAGTTTGACATGGTATAAAATCTTGTAACCAACTGAATTATCACAATTGTTTTCAATGGCAGCATGGTTTTAAAATGAATGTTGAAAGTACATTAATGGAATGACAAGGTTAACACTGATTCCAGCTCCACAAGGAAAACTTGATATCACACAAATGTAAAGGCAACTAGTGGCGATTGACATATGAACAGAAGCATTTCATGGTAGACACTTAAAAAAAATGTCACCACACGATCCAACCATAAAGCAATATCATCATAATGTAAATTATGAAATTACCTAACATTGCCAAGGCCAACTTTAACCAAATCAAGTATCATAACCTGCAAAAACAAGAGATGCTTTTAACATCGATGCCACTAAACAAAACATAAAAGGAAATATTCAATTGAACTTAAGCACACGTCAAGATGAAAGAGGCATTGAAATGCAAAAAATTATCCTACCAATCACTGAACTTGAAAGCATCGAGTTTTATCTAAATAAAATGTTTAAGTTTCATTTAACAATGACATTCTATAAACATAACGAGGCAACAACAACAAATATATCACACATTACAACTTGCACTCTCCCAACAAATGTAACATATAGAGCAAAAAAATGTCTCCATCAAACAGATGATATTTGGGCACTTAAATTTGAAGGCTTATTTCTTCAAAATATTGTTTGTTGTATTCATCCTGTGGCATGTACTGATTGGCATTTACTAAGACATTGAAATGAGTTGCCAACAACTTGGAATAATTTTTCAAACCTGAACATTTTTAAATCAAAAAAGTTGAATTTTTTAAAAATAAGAGGATTGAGGAATAGGGGAAGGAATTCCTGAGGAAGAATAGTTAGGAAGCAGAAGTGAAACAGCAAAATGCTAACTAAGATGACAAGTCCTCAAAACCTTAAAAGGACCATATGAATAGGCTAAATCATAAATAAGAAAAAATTGATTTATGATATCCACTTACATCAAGTTGTTCAGGATTGCTATAGGACAACTGCCAATTTATTATCATTTTTTACATCTGAGATCCTCTTATAATTAGTAATTGCTCATAAAGTACAAAATTAATGTAGGCAAGACTGAGTAACAGAAGGAGAAAACAAGTACAAAATGGGGATTGATTATAAGGAATGGAGTATATTATTATGGACTATTCCACAAGAGTAACACCACATGGAAATCTCACTGGCTATATCAATTACATTTGGGGTTGATTGACACTAGAAGGTTGTGGGTTGACTGATTCTAGAAGGTGGGTGGGTGTCAGCTGTTGGTTAATACTAGGCAAGTAAGAAGTTGAACACATAAAGACATTGATTATTTGTAACATTTAAATCCACTCAGCAAAAATGACATGAAAAATGGCATTATGATTTTGAGGTAAAAATACTTTTTCCTAAAAATTATGAAACAACAGATCCTGCAATGTACAGGACAGAATGACTTAAACCACAATTTGATGGGGATTTAAATGAATCACTTTCAACATTTTATATAACCATTAAGATGAGCAAATTATTTCACAAACTGTTAGTGGATGATATTTATTCTATTAAGCTGCAACAAAAGTGGTGTCACTAAGTGAGTGAGATGGTGAATTTGTAAACATGAACGAAATAATTAAACATCTGAATGATACATTAATCAAGGTAAACTCTTTGCATGCTTAGTAATGTTTGAAATGTTCACAAATTTAGCACTTAAGAAACTGCAGACAAACATGATTTGATATTGACCTAAATTAAAGAAGAAACCTTCAGTATTAAAATAAAAATATACTTATCCAATAGATACAAATAATTTTGCATGAATCCATAATTTGCGACATCATTTTCACAATAATAAATGCAATTAAGTGACAATATTTTACAATGTTGGCAGAAGATCTTTCTAGTATGCACATGCTGCCAACAGAGTATGGCATCTTAAACTTAAAAAAATAACATCATCTAAACAGATTCAGTGAACTCACTGAAAAATAGTTCTGAGTCTTATTTAGGGAAGCACTCGCATGCTACGCTGGAGCTTCTTCTTCCAACTTCCGACACTTTTTAATCCTCTTCCACTCTCCTGTATTGTAATTCATTTGGAAGTGCGTTTCAACCATCATAGTCAAGTATGTATTGTCAGGCTGCTGCACATTTTCTTGGTTTTCACTTAACTTGATGGTAACAATTTTTCCCAGATGGGGACATGGATTGTCTGGAATTTCAAGAGAGATTAATTTATAATACACAATAGAGTGAATTTCATGATAAGGGCCTGTGGTAGGTGCTATGACACCAGTCAAAAAAATATAGATGAAGAAACCAGTAGAGGTTAGCTTTCATTTATGGGAAGGAATCACCATGAGCTCATTTACCTAATTTCCTGGGGCATAAAATGTACGCATCAGCATATTAGACGCATTCTGATTTTTCAGGCTAGAATTTACGAAAAATACTGGTTGAGACATTTTTTACACGTATTTTTCATTCAAAATCAAAGGGCATTTTTCAGGAACTACTTTCAATGAAACTGTTGCTTACTACTGACTCAAAATATTATTAAACTATGCACAAAAAAATCACAAATAATAAGTTTGGAAAAATGTGTGATAACTAGCAACGCTAAGATACTAGCGTAACAACAGCTACAGACAAACTGTAGTAGCAGGCATTATATGAATCTGAGTATTCCCCTTTCCTAGTCCCTCATTATGCAAAAAGTCGCTCATTAAGTGAGCCATTTTTGGGACCAATTTTTTTGCTTGCCAGGCAAATTACTCTCTGAGTGAGCTTCTCGCTAAGCAAGGTTCCATTGTACCAGATTTTTACAGTTTAATAGTTGGTTAATGAAATCATTTTGGTATCATTTTATCATGTTGATTCATGTAACTGCCCTTCTTAATGTTCAGCAACTAAATATACTATAAATGAATCATAAAAATCTCCTACCACTACCGCAAAAAATTTAAAAATGTACAATAAAGAATAAAAACCTTACCTCTTGAACCAGCCATAAAACCAAGAATCAGAGCTTTCTCTGGTCTTGTGACCTTGTTTGCATTTCGGAACATGTCCTGGGCTTCCAAGATTTGTTCTCTCTGAAAAATGAAATCGAAGATTGGATTTGAAAAATTGAAGTTGATCAATGTCATGGAAAAAAGTAATATACATTCATTAACATAAATTCATTTATAAAACTATGTTTCAAAATTTCTTGGCATAAGGAGAATCTATTAGTAGATATAAATTTACAAGAAAAACAATCTATAACAGACAGCTCTCATCTATCAACCCATCACTAATTATGGAAAAATATATTATCCATCTTAGGAACCTAATTACTTCCTCGTTAGCTACATTTTGAATTTCATAAAGCAAAATAAATATCATTAATAAGTTCATAGCATGTCCTGCGGATATATGAATTCCATCTGTACCAAGTTCTGCACAAAAATTAACCAGGTCATTTTGTGGTTTAATTTATACTAAGAATGACTTCAATAATGGACCATGAATACCACACAACTATGTGAAAATAATTTTTTTTGGAAAATACAACAACTAATAAATAGAAGTATTTTTTTCACTGTCATGTTTGTATCTAAAATAATAAACAATTTCAGCAGAGAGATATGACTGAAAAAAAGGTCACATACAGTTCATTTTACAGTGCATATGCAGTACACGGTTGAAGTAATGGAACTTCCCATGGGTGCTGCATTTGTATTCATAATAAAACTGCACAATAAAAATATAAAACTGAAACATTTAAAATTCTTTTTTGCTCAAAATGCTAATACTCTAGAGATGCTATATTTAAGTTTCATTTGAGAATTTTTGCCAAAATCTTGGAGGCATTTACGCTTTGTCATTTTAACAACAATTTCTCCAATGTTTATGATATAGTTGCATTGCTAATAACACAAAATATTTTGATAAAATGAACACCACAATGTTCAAAATATTACACTATAAATAATGTGTGGTAGTGGTGTCATGAAATATAAAATTAGACATCCCCCTGTGTGAGGATTAATCCTTATTAACCCTCTTAGTGCTCCAGGCCAACGTACTGACTTTGAAATTTGGGCTATAAATGCCATGGCTGTAAATTACCATATATATTGGCCATTGCATAGTAAATCAAAATCATAAAAACTAAATACAAATTAAAAAAATTGTTTGATATCTCACTTTGATACAACACAAAAGAGGATTCATTCCACTTCAATAACTGTCTATTACTGGTTTTTAAAATGATCTCATTTATTTTCATAAAAGATATAATATATTCTCATTGGAAATAATAGAATTGCAAGGCCCAACCTAAAAAGGTGGCCATATATGACTTTTTAATGCACAGAATGAAACTGAAATTTAACCATTTTAATTGATAATAATGGTTGATTGAAGGTTTCATACAGGATGCTATATTTAAAAGCTACAGGCTGGACACTGCATCCAATAATGCACAGCCACACACAGAAAATGTTGTTTCCATAAATCTCATAAAAATCAATGATAAAGTGTGATTTTCATCCCCCCCTGTAATCCTCATTTAGTGCCATGTGCCTTCTTCCTGTTCTCTCATTTAAAGAGACACCTTTGTGGAAAGAATTTTTTATTCTCAGAAGTAGACTTACGCTTATTGCACATGTTTGCCCTTGCAATGGCTAACACTGACTCAATACTGTAGTCACTTCCAAGAAACTGTTACTCAGGTACATTATACAATGAGATAGTAACATAATATACAATTAAATCTTTGCAAAATAAATTATATGAATAAATAATTAATGATCATTCTTCATTGAACAGACCTGGTATTATAGGATAATATAGAATTGTGATTCCTAATACTATAGCAATGGAAAAACAAATCACAAAAAAATATTTTTCTCCTCCTTTCCAAAAAATGAACAGGAAAAATACTTCCTGGTGTCCGACCAGGCATTTAGAATGAGGGAAACTTATAAATGATAAACGTGTACAATAATGACATAGGTAGAATTACGCATTGGACATGATGACATACTCTAACATGAATGAAAGGCATATTGTACATTTTTTAAGAAAGCTGTTTTCTAAACAATTGCTTAAAAATATTAATTTCATATGCATTATGCAAGAAGAATAAAAAAATTAAAAACCAGGCTTCACAAAACATCTACCATTATACATGCTTTAGGGTCAGAATTGTCAGAGCAGATAGTAAATGGTAAATTTACTAGTTCAGGTGAACCAGGGTGGGAGAAAAAGGTTTGACTAAAGCAATTCCCAGGTTTCTTTGTAGCTGAAAAAATGGACAGAAGTAATCTTGGTTCCAAATGATAAATGAAGTGCAAAAAGGCATGTTGAGCAGTTGCTTTGGGCAAAATAAAAGTTAATTGAAAAGCTTTACTATGAAATAATTGGCAATTTCATATGGCTGAGTAGGGTTACACAATAATAAGTATACACAATAATAAGAGTAAAATGACTGAGTAGGGTTACACAAAAAGTGATATACTACCTTGATCAAAAAGTTCCCGGAATAACCACCGTGTGGCGCTCCCATCGTTCCGATTTGAGTTCTGTTTTTTTTTGTTAAATTGGTACATCTGTTGTTGATATTCCCTTTAAATCTTAATGTCATAACTTGACATTTGCAAAAGTTACGTGGCCAAGAGTACATCTATCTCTGTGTGTGTTGGCGATTTTTTACAATTGCAGAAATGGATTTAAATTTGCAACAACGAACTTGTATTAAATTTTGCGTAAAAAACGGATTTAGTGGCGCACGGACGTTGGAAATGTTGGAAAAGTGTTTCGGCAACGATTCTCTAAAAAAAACGGTCGTTTACCAGTGGCAGACCATCGACATCGAAAGTCGGTGAAAAAATTGATAAAGTAAAAGAAATGTTGGTCAATAACCGCAAATTAACCATCAGAGAAATAGCGGAGGACTTGAACATTGCCTATGGATCCGCCCAAGACATTGTGGTTAATGATTTGGGTTTCCGTCGTGTAGCAGCAAAGTTGGTGCCAAAAGACCTCAATTTCATGCAAAAAAGAGACCGTGTTGACGTCGCAAAAGACATGATTTGCGAGGCTGAATCCGATCCCACATTCATCAAAAGGATCATTACTGGAGACGAGACGTGGGTTTATGAGTACGACACGCAATCCAGACATCAGGCAAGTGAATGGCGTTCACCAAATGAGCCGAGACCAAAAAACCACGTCGTTTTCAGTCAAAAAAGAAGGCAATGCTGACGGTTTTCATGGATTATAACGGTGTAGTGCATCATTAATTTTTGCCAGAAGGCCAGACAGTAAACAAAGAGTATTATTTGGGCGTTATGAGACGTTTGCGTGAAGCAATTCGCCGAAAGAGACCAGAAATGTGGGCAGAAAACTCGTGGATTTTGCACCATGATAACGCACCGTCGCACAGTGCTATCATTATTCGTAATTTTTTGACGAAAAATGCAACAAATACCATCCAACAGCCACCGAATTCACCTGATTTGGCTCCCTGTGACTTCTTTCTGTTCAATTGAGTTAAAAAACCATTACGGGGAACGCGTTTTAGCAGCCGAGAGGAAGTAATGGAAAAATCGCAGGAAGCACTGATGGACATACCGAAAACCGAATATAAAAAATGTTTCGAGGATTGGATCAAGCGCTGGCATAAGTGTGTTGCAGTCGATGGGGATTACTTTGAAGGGGACAATATAGATTTAGATGAATAAACTTGTATTTTTAATTTTCTGAATAAATTCCGGGAAATTTTTGATCAAGGTAGTAATTCTTAAATTTTTATACTTTAATTATGATTATTTTTGCCAATCCAGGTTAACAAATTTTCACTAACAATACAGAAATAGGGGACCTGTACAATTAAAATATCATATTTTGTCACCAAAAAATATTTTAGTATGTCCAGAAATTTTGTGACACATTTGTTGCAATAATTACATTTTGCATGTGTTTGAGGCATAATAAAAGAGTGTTACTACATATAAGAACATTTCTTAGCTATATGAAATACGGTATTTAGTAATTTTGATCTTTTTACACAAAAAAGTATCTTTTTTGACACTTTATTTCATGTGCTGCCTCTGGATTGCCTACTTATGCATGGATAAATTTAAGTTTTGGTCTTCAGTCAAATGTACAAAATAGGTGCCCATTAGAGCTAATATAATGACCTATGAGAGTTGTGAACAGAAAAAATAGATTTGCTAACAAGGAGAAATGCTACCCAAAAACTACCTAATGTGAGTCCTCTGTATTAGATATGTACTAACTCATATGTATTTTGGGTATAAGATTAAAAAATTCATACCGAAAGAGCCAAACTTTTCCGCTGAGTGGTCACTGCCTGTGCACCAACAGTTGCTGGGGCAGAAACCACTGTTGTCTGAGAGGCAGGCATTGAAGGAGTTCCTGTAACTATTACGTTGGTAGCTGTCACACCAGTAGGAGGAACTGTTGTCGCCAGCTGAACAACCTGAGCTTGATTGGAAGGCTGCTGAATACATATCTGGGTTAGCTGTAAACAAATAAAGTACAAATGAGATAATCAAAGAACATATCAGGGATGGTAAAAATAAATGCTATACCCCTGGTGAATACAAAGGGGTTAAGAATGTTAGAATTTAATGACGATATTCAAGTTTAATTAAATTTGGAAAATTAGGAACACTTATAAAAAAACACTATCCCAATAATATTTATAAGTATACAGTGACAATAATGAGTAGCACATACACATGAACTCATGGTTTACAAGGATTTTATTCCCACAAGAGGGACCACATAATTACAATAAAAAATAAAAGAAAAATAAAATCTGGAATACATATAAACACTCCCAATTGTGATCAACAGTGCCCATTGCTTGTCGTAAGTGCACACACATATATTCTATTTAATTAATTCTAACTAATTTATTTATTAAGTTTCTAGGGATTTTACTCCAGCAGCTAAAAACAATAAAGAAGTACTAAAATTTAAAACTAAAGGAAAAATAAAGATTATGTAGAAGTACATACTCTTCTGTTTGAATTTCCCATGGCCAATTTTGATAATTCAATGTTAATTTAGTCAATGTTTTCTGAATAAATTTACAGCTATTAGGCATCAAATTCTATTATTTTATTCCTTCTCAAGCGAAAAAAAGCATATGACACTAACTGGAGAAGCATATGAAGTTTCTTGTTCGGATCATACTACTATGGAGTAATATTTTAAAAGACCAATCACAGTGTAACTATACACTTAAAAGTGCCTGCAGTGAGTAAATTACTTGAGTGCAGTAGGAAAAACTTATACATGGATAAAATATCATTATATGTGAACATACTGGAGAGAGGAGAAAGAACAGTAGAGGGTTGAAGAGAACAGAATGGTACCAATAAATCTAAGTGCTAACTATTTTCTCAAGTTTTTGCTTCAGGTGCTCCAGTTCATCTGAATTAGGCACTGCTCAGTAAAGAAGCAGCTTCTCCATCCAAGAGCACCTGCTGAACTTGTGAGCACATGCTCCCATACATAAAAAGAAACTTTGATCTGTCAATCCAGCACTCCTTTGTCAGTGAGATAATTCTGTAGGTTGCTCAAGTTTGCCAAAATTCATCCTATGCTGTGTGATAGGAATAGATTGGAGGGAAAGGAGGCTAATCCGCAACCTGTACATGTCTCAGACTGCTCAGGTGCGGGTGGGAAACGGGGAGTCCGGATGGGCAGTGTTAGGAAGAGGTGTGAGGCAGGGTTGCCCATTATCACCGTTGCTGTTCAACCTGTATGCAGAGGAAATGATCAAAGAGGCATGGGATGGACTTGAGGTAGGAATGAAGGTAGGCGGGGAATTCGTAAAATCAGTTAGGTTTGCTGATGACCAAGCTTTAGTTTGTCAGTCAGCCAAGGGGTTGCAAGCATTGCTGAGTGAATTGAAAATTCACTGCCACAGGTATGGGATGAAAATCAATATTAATAAAACGAAGGTTTTTCGATTTTCTAGAAAGAAAGAGGCTAAGCTAAACATTAAAATAGGAGGGCAAAAACTAGAGCAGGTAGAACAGTTTACGTATCTCGGAAGTGTTTTGGACCAACACGGTGAAAGTAGTAGGGACGTAAGGAGAAGAATTGAGTTAGGCAAAGAGGCTTTCACAAGGAGGAGGTAGTTGATGAGAGGGACGTTGAGTAAGGATGTTAAGAAAACACTCGTAAAAACTTTGATACGGAGCGTAGCTATGTACGGCGCGGAAACGTGGTCATTGAAGCAGGAGGATGGACGTAGACTTGAGGCTTTTGAAATGTGGGTGTGGAGAAGAATGGAGAAGGTGAAAAGGACAGAGAAGAAAACAAATGAGGAAGTACTTGGTATGGTGGGCGAAGAGTGGGGTTTGTTGGGAGAAATCCTATGGAGGCAGGAAAAGTGGCTGAAGGGGGGTATTGACCGGCAGCGGGATGTTGAAGACTGTAATTGAGGGGAGAATGTTAGGCAAACGAGGAAAGGGAAGGAACACCATAGGGATGTTGGACGGGATGAAGGGAGTAAGAAAGTACTCAGAGATGAAGAGGGACCTGATGCAGAGTGGGATGTTGTGTTTTGCTGGGGGTCACAAATTGTTGAATTAGTAATTTTGTCCATCCAAAAACCTACCTTAACCGGTAGGACACCTAAAAAGCTGTGTGATAGCTGAATTTATGGCTTTTGGCATACATATAAGGCTTTTGAGAGATGGAGACTATCATACTTCATTTTGATTAAACAAAAGGAACGTAGAGTGCATAAAAAAGTATTTTCTAATAGTAGATGTTAAATAGAGGGTGGTGCATTATCAAATAGTGACAAGGTGAGGGTTTTGTGCTGCATCAGAGACCAAGTATAACAAAGTGATGAAATGAGAGATTGATTTGTTGATTCCCTTCAATAGGTTCAACATACTGTTTGTCTTTGGGAGTCCACTAAAGGTTTTTTCTTTAAAATAAACATTTTACTTTAACAGTCAATTCTTAAACCCCTACTCTATATTTTCTTTATCAGTAGGGAGACTAAGAGTAACCATTCAAGTTCATTCATACCAACCATTATCTCTATCTGCGACCAATGCATAATCCACCCATGATACAATTGGGCAATGGAAAATTGGTCGTGCAATGTCAATTTAAAATTACTCTAAGTAGGTAAGAAATATACTGATTAATCAGAACTAGGCAATTGGCCAACTGACTTTTTGCTGCCTCTCTAATATGGCTTAATCTGTATCTAAAATTACATTAAATTCCACTGAAACAAACCTGCTGGTTTGGCTTAAGCTGTATCAATTGCATCTGCCCTCCAGCACCAGTTGGATTTAGAATTCCAGTGACAGTTGCTGAATTCATGGCACCACCAGGCGCTCGAGCTAGAACAGTACCAACTACGGTTCCTGCAGCAACCTTCTGCAGTCCTCCAGCTCCAACAACACCAACAGGAGTAGCCAGCAATACCCTTTGGGTTTGCTGCTGTCCAGGAGTGGCCTTGGGGACATGCACACAGGGAAAAAAGAAAAAAGCTCAAGAAATTTTTTCCGTGAATTGGACTAGAGTCAATTATGATGATATTACAAAAAGCAAAGGCATCTTCCTTAACTTTACATATTTAGGATGACCACAGTTAATATACAGACGAAAATGGTTGGGACACACATTTTCAACAAAATGTAATATTAAACAAAATACTGTTAACAAAAATTAAACTTTTCTTTTGATTAGCAAATATGATTCATTATAATTTAAATCTGATTTTGACAGCAAGAATGAGTTCTCACTGTCATTTAGACAAGGACAAACAGCTTTGTTACCACTGATTATCTTATCAATGCTCTTCTAAACTATGTATTATGATTATGTAAAAGGGAGCACATCATATTTCTTTACACTTATATACTTCTATATATTTCATCATACATCTTTGTATTTAGCACAGGAAATGCTCCAGCTAAATCTGTCCATGGGTACTTTTCAATTCTAGAGATTGATGATATAAAAATGGAACAACAACTTGATGGCATTAAAAATACTTGCAGAGACTAATCAATCATTCTATATATTCCTCTTCCATTTTTCCCTACTCTCCCAGTCCAACTCCAGTTTTGCATGGTCTGCACATAAAATGGCTGATTTAACATTTTAAATTAAGGGCTAAATAAAAATTCTGGAACAGGTTTATTCCCATGATGGAATCTGTATTGATCCAGTGTAACAACTAAGATTTCAGGCCTCTACACTGAACAAAATAGTGAAAAATCATGATTCGTTTCAGAGACATGGACCAATGTGGACATTTCTCTATAAAAAGAAAATTTGCCAAGTATTACAAGAATGAAGAATTGCTGAAAGAGTGGTTTTTAATAGAAAGATTGTGAAATATCCCCGTGAATGGTAATTTTATAAGGGGAAAAGTACTGCACATTCTACCATATTGGAAATCAAAGACTTCACAGTGTGCCATGGTTGGTTAGATAGGTTTGAAAATAGGCACAATCTTGTATACAAGACTGTGTGAGGTGAAAGCAGAAGGGTTGACATTGTGATTAATTCGGTGGAAGGTGTCAGAATTTGATAAACTTCTTGAAGGCTCTGGCCCTCAAGATGTTTTAAATACAAACGAGACAGGGTTATTTTTGAACGGGTGCTAGGCAAAAAAACTCTTCTTAATCATAAATGCAGATGGAAGTGAGTTCAGCCACCAGGGTTTGAACACCAAAGAATCTTATGTGCGTCCTAGGTCAAATATGTAACAATTTTCCCCAATAGATTCACAGCAAATTGCAAAGATTTATTACTTCAGAAAAGGAAAATTCTGCTGCTTATTGATCAGGTCCCACTCATCCACCAAATGTACACTTGAGAAATATACAGTTAATCAAATAATATGGCAATAAAATTGAATGTACTGGATGCTTTACATTACATATCATCAGCTTATAAGCAAGTTAAGGATTCTACAATATACAATTGCTCCAGGAAGGCAGGATTTCATGTTGATTGTAAAAAAACAATTCCAGTTGATGCTATTTGTAATGATGATGCTATAAACAATGATTTAGTAACAAAGTACATGAGGTGGAAATTCTCCTTTTCCCACAATTAGCATTTTCAGAAGCATCTACATTGGATGGATTGCAACAGGAAATTATATCAGCATTTAGCAAATGTTGCCATACTTAAAATTTTATAACTAAAATGAATTATTGTGAATCAGATTTACACCTAGCACCAATAATGAATATACATAGGTTAATTCAATGTTAAATAGGTACCTGTAATGTCACTGTAGTAACCTGGGGAACATAGCTTGGCTGTGCCTGTTCTAGCATGCCACTGACAATTCTGGTTGTTGTTGGTGCGCCAGGGGTGGTGGATTCAGTCTTAATATTAGCTTCTGTAGGAGTGGTTGTTGCTGATGTGGAATCATCTGAAAAAAGATCAATTAAAATACAGACGTAGAGAAAAAATTAATGTAGAAAATATGGTACAAACAGGACTGATAAAAGTGCGCTTAAAAAAATCGAGATATGAAGAAGAATGTATTTACATGCCTAAATGGAGAATATGGAATTCTCAGAGCTAAAGAACGCAAGGGAAATGATAATGGAAAAGTACAAAAATATTTACATCAAAGCATTAAATACTGCGGACAACTTTTGATGTTGTGAAATTAATTTTTTTATTTAATATTTATTATTATTATTAAAAATACACATGTGCTGATAGACATTGTCAGGTGGCACACAAGTCCCAAATAATCGTAAAAGATAATACATAAAACCAGACTTCAACACACAAATCTCTTTAACAAAACAAGTGAATCCCCATCCCATTTACAACCATTAATCAGCAAGAAAAAAAAAGATAAATTAAAAAAAAATTAAGCTATTACATATAATACAATACACCACACATCAATCAAATTATTACATATATGCCTTACATCTATTCTTAAAAGTATACACTCTGTTAGGAAAGGGCTCGAATATTTTTGCAGGTAAGGTGTTCCACTCAACAATTGTTCTATTTAGAAAAGAAAATTTTTTTTTATTTGTTCTCTGTGCCCGGCATTTTACCTTAAATTTGTGATCATTTCTGCCTATAAAATTTGGGTTCCCTGCCTCTTTCCTAAGATCTGCCCAAGCTTTCTCCCCCTTCAAAATTCGGAACATTCCACAAAGTCTGCTTACTTTCCTTCTAGTTTCTAGAGGTTCCCAGCCTAGCGTTTCTAGCATGTCAGACACACTCTCCATCCTCCTATGCTTCCCCAGTACATATCGGGCAGCCTTTCTTTGCACCTTTTCCGGTTTTTTAATATGACCTTCTTCATGAGGGTCCCATACAAGAGAAGCGTACTCTAAAATTGGTCTTACTAGGGTCTGATAGGCCTTCTCCTTGGTTGCTCTGACGCTCCCTTTGAGGTTTCTCATCACCCAATGAAGAGTTTTGAAAGCTTTCTTATAGACGTACTCCACATTTAGTCCCCACCCTAAGTCCTTAGTTAAATATACACCTAAGTATTTGCAAGTATCACTTCTAGGAATGACATTTTCTGAGAATTTATATTCCCTATTGTTTCCATTTACCTTATTGCTAAAAGTGATGGATTTGCATTTGCTAACATTAATATCCATCCCATTTTTTGTCACCCAATCTGCCATTTTATTAATGTCCCTTTGAAGTTTGTCACGGTCTCTGTCATTTTCGACTTTCCAGTAGATAATACAGTCGTCTGCAAAAAGTCTTATCTGAGAATTAATATTTATTGGGAGATCATTTATATATATTAAAAACAAGAGCGGGCCAAGTACACTTCCTTGTGGGACTCCCGATGTTACCCTTGTTTTTTTCAGAATACACTTCTCCTAATTTGACCCTTTGTGTTCGACCTTCCATGAAATTTCTGACCCAAGAGATTACTCTTCCATGTGTGTGTAGGGGCAATTGGCCCATCTTAAGCATTAGGCGATCGTGGTCAACTTTGTCAAAGGCTTTTGACAGGTCGACTATTATAGCATCCACTTCTATTCCCGCATCCATAGAGTCGAACATTTCTTGGCAGAACCCTAATAGCTGAGTTTCGCAAGAGTGCCCTTTTCTAAAACCGTATTGGCGACTATACAACCAATTCTCACTCTCCCACAATTTCCAGGGATAATCAGCCATTATCTTTTCTAATAGCTTGCATACAACTGATGTCAAGCTTACCGGTCTATAATTATCTACTAGTGCCTTATCTCCTCCTTTGAAAATTGGCGTAACATATGCCTCCTTCCAAGCATTTGGCAGGGCATTATTGTTTAAGGTAACATTGAATAAATGATTTATATAATTTGAAACTACACTACCACCCAATTTAAGCAAGTCAATTGAGATACCATCCAGCCCTTTTGATTTATTTGCCCTCATTTTCATAATTTTTTTAATAAATTTCTGCGCTCGTCGTTTTAATACTTTTGGTATTTAATATTTTTTCGCCTCCTAGTTGACTCAGAGATGTATCTACAGGATCCTTTTTATTAACCATAACCTTAAATACACTTGCATACCAATTATTAAACGCATTAGCCTTTTCCTTATCATCAACGATTAGTGTTCCATCCTCTTTTTTTAAAGCTGCTATGTTTTCCCTGTTGTCTTTCCTCCTCCGGAGGTACTTGTAAAATTTATTTCCATTATCTATCCCGATTATTTTCTGCAAAAAACTATCTTTGGCTATTTTCTTTTCTCTATACAATTCACGAACTAATTTTTTGTAAATTATGAGCCATTCCGGCTCTCATTCCGTTTTTCGTGAATCACTCTCAGTTTTTTCTTCAAGGATCTAATTTTGCGGTTGTAGAACTCTGGATCAGTATTTTCTTTAAGAATTTTTTCCGGGACAAATTTATTTAATCCCTCCTCCATTATCCCCTTAAATGTTTTCCAGATTTCTTCTACATTCTGCCCACCACTTACCCATTGCAAATACCTTTCCCTTAAAAAGGTCTGGAACCCTTCCCTATCACCACGTTTATATTGCCAAACTATCTTTTTGTTTACTAGCCCCTTATACTGAGCCCTCTCCCAGTTTAGATACATACGCACAGCTGAATGGTCACTTATTCCCGGAAGGACATCGACTTCCCTTACCCACTTTTTCGGTCTCACAAGTATGACGTCGAGGATGTTTCTCCCGCGCGTGGGTTTTTCCACCATTTGTACAAAACCCTCCTCATTTATAAGACGACTAACGATTTCTTGGGCCTTCCCACCCTCCACCGTGACCTCGTCTGCTGACCATTGAATACCTGGAAGGTTCAAGTCCCCCTCAAGTTTTTTTAAAGAAAGCGGAGGTATTTCAATTTTGTATTTAAAAAAAAGTACACCGGAGTTTCAAAGCCTTTAATTATATTTACAATTAGAATTTTATTAAACTTTTGAGGTGCTGGGAATAATGTAGCACGTAATAACTGCAAAATGGATAATTTGCACACAGATAATTGAGAGTTCACTGTAATTATAAGTACCTGGAACTAGCGAGAAAAATAATTCATGCAATAGAATGTATACTAACCAAAATGTTCTCATTCAAAAAAGTATATAATACTCAGATGAATTGTTACATTACCAAATATTAATTTCACGACTTAGACTGACTGACTAGTTGATAATGTAATGTAATGTCATGAAAACAATAAAAAATGCAAGTAATGATAACAAATAATTTCCTACAAATATTATAAGGAAAAATGCAGAATTTGAGATGATTCATTTACTCATAATCTGTAATTTCACATACATAAGCTGTAGTGTTCATTACTGCTTCTACCCAGGCAAATTTTCAGTCAGATTTGTGGATGATTAACTTCTATACTCAAGGATGAAGGAGAACTTTCCTTGTGAGAAACACAATATCAGATCTCAATGTCTTATTTGAAATGAAAGTACCCAATGTATGCCATAAATATCCACAGCTTATTATTGGTGGTCAAGTCTTAGATTTTTCATTAAAAAGTCAAATAAGTCACTTTTTTGATTTATCATCATGCATATTACCTAGTTTTCATTTTTTACGATGGACATATTTTTCATGTTCCTGTTTTACATTTGGGAATAATCATCGTTTCCCACATGTGATAAAACAAAGGAAACTGTGATTCAAAATCCGGCAAGGAAATCTATTCTTTTTTCATAAAAACCATTATTTCTTTTATAATCATCCATAACACCTTAAAATTAAACTTACTGGAGAATATTTGGAATGATTTGAGATTGTAATCGGAACAACAGAATTGTTTAAGGTTTGATGAAAATGCACTAACAGCAAATTAATTGTTCATTATTTCACAAGATTTTGTAAGCAACATTAATTTGAAATAAGGATTATTATGGACAGTGAATTTCACTAAGGTATGACCTACAGTTATCAGATTCTGGAGAATACCAGAGAAAGTTTTGCTATTTTGATAACAGATTAACACTGTTTATAAACGAAGACCCCCACATTCAGTAATTTTTTCTGGCACTATATGTGACCATTGCGATTGTAAACCTTTTAATAAATTACCTGGTGTGGAAGACGAAGGAGTGGCTGGTAGTATGGGCTGTGGTGTGGAGGGTGGAGCATAAGAGGCAGGTGGAGGAGCTGGAGTCGGAGGATTAGTTGCTGTGAGACCAACTGCATAGTCAGGAGTGGCGCCTGGCTGTTGTACTCTCCCAGATGCCGAAGGAGAAGTGGTGGGCGAAGTGACTTCAATTACCCCACCAGCTGCCGATGCTGGGGATGTTGCTGACACTTGACCAGCTTGTGCCTCAGATGCCTTTTTGGCCTCCTCAAGCTCTGCGAAGGATACAGATTATGGAAAGGTAATGTCAGTAATCCAATGAAATTGGAATTAAAATTATTTTACATCATGTGCTCACCAAGGAGAGAAGTTTATTAGCTTCATGACCTAAATCTGCCCAACTGAAACCCATAATTTATTCATTAATGTACTATTTGTTTCACCTTATTTTTTTTACGCTGGTAGAATATAAGATTGGTATTACCTTTGAACATTGTACCTCCTTTTTTAAGTACGTACAACTACATTGATGATTAAAGAAAATTTAAGGGGGAGGAAAGCTTGAAATGAAAATCGGTAAATGATTTAAAAAATAATAATATCCTTAAGTTTATGAGATCACTTGACATCGAACTCATCAGTAATAAACTCATTCCATTGACACATTAAAGAAAATGAACTCTCAACAGAATCACTGATCCGGGTTCAAATGCTGGTCAAGGCGAATGATTTCTATACTCTGACATTGTTGCATTGCAATGCACACATAGCAGATGAATCCATCAAAAGTTACTGTCATGAAATCTAAGAGGATGAGGAAAACAATAAGAAAAGAGATGATGCATAAAAACATCTGAGATGCTAATAGCAAAAAGATTACATTCACAGATTGTCATAAAAAACTCATTAACACCATAATCCATCTTGCTTTTTATCAGATGACACAGTTTTATTTTAAATGGGGTGGGAGAAATAGTTGATTTATTTGAATTCGGAGGTTAATTGTGAACTTGGGAAGCAGAATAGTGAGGAACTTGCATTTAGAAGGATATCTCTCTCTCATGGGTCACATAGTCATAGAAACTATAGTCAGCAAAAAAAACTACAAGGTTAATAGGCAAAGAAAGAGTGTAAGTCATTAATAAATCAAACAATTAGGAGGGGCCACAGAAATGATTCCAGTGGAACACTGCAACTAACTTCAAGAGGCACTGAACTGAAGTTGCTTGAATCTTAATCAAACAATTTTTTGTCGATTTGATAGATATGACATAGCCATAAACAGGCCTATGCTTATCAATTTTTTTTAACAATACTGAGAGATCAATTTTATCAAAAGCTTAGAAGATCACAG